>NW_028270163.1:9714290-10457943 GCF_037043375.1 Chiloscyllium plagiosum | reverse complement strand
TATACTTTGTACATAAATGCATGAAGACATTGACTGTGTTTGGACTTAATGTCTTTCTCCCTTTCTTTCTTATTTTGTTGCTGTGTCAGCTGTATTGCCAAGTATTTTGCAAACACCGATGTTTTCCTCTGCTATTCTCTCTTGGTTCCCATGCTACTTGTCCTTCCTTGATCCTGGTCTCAATATTTCCAAATGGCAATCTGTAACTTTAACTCACTAGCTTTGTTCACTATACTTCGTGCATTCATATGTATGGATGTTAACTCAGTTTTGGACTTCATTTCTTTCTCCCTTGTTCCACCTGCATAACTTGCTACTCGCTGTCCTAGTACCAGTAGTATCTCCAAGTACTTTTTGTGAATTCTGCTTATCTTTTCTATTATTTTCTCTTAGTTCCCACACTCCTGCCAAGTTAGTTAAAGCCTTCCAAACAGCATTAGCAAAGCGTCCCACAAGAAACTCAGTCCCAGCTCTGTTCAGGAGAAACCTGTCCAGCCTGTATAGGTGACATCTTCCCAGAGCCTGATCAAGGAATCTAAAGCCCTCCCTCCTCCTCCTCCATCATTTCAGCTATGCATTCATCCGCTTTATGTTGCTACTTCTGTAGCCCCTTGCACATGACACAGGGAAAATTCTGGAGATCACTGCATTTGAGGTTCTGCCTGCTAGCTTCTACCAAAGTCCCTAAATTCTGATTGCAGGACCAATAGTCCTTTTTGTCATGATCATTAAGTATTTCTGTGGCTCAGGATCTATGTTCATCCAGAAACTGGTTTTATTTATTCAGGTCATTTTTTTTTAAACTGGAAGGGTGACCTCCATCTAGTCAAGCAAATAGTTGATTGATTAAGGGCAAAAGACACTGCTCAGCACGAAGTACTATGTTAATGGTAACCTAAAATCATTGCAGATATGTGCAAGATATGGAAAAAGTGAGGAATGCAGACGCTGGAGATCAGTCAAGAGTGTGGTGCTGGAAAAGCAGAGCACGTCAGGCAGCATCCGAAGAGCAGGAGAATTAATATTTCAGGCAAGAGCCCTTCATCAGGAATGAGGCTTGTGAGTCGAGAGGGTAGAGAGACAAATGGGAGGGTTTAGGGCTGGGGGGGGAAGGTAGCTGAGAGTACGATAGTTCGATGGAGGTGAGGGTAATGGTGGTAGGTCGGAGAAGAGTGTGGAGTGGATAGGTAGGAAGGAAGATAGGTCATGAGAGCAGTGCCGAGTTGGAAGGTTGGACCTGGGATAAGGTGGGGGGGGTGGGAGGGAAAATGAGGAAACCAGTGAAGTCCACATTGCCGTGTAGTTGGAAGGTCCCAAGGCGGAAGATGAGATGTTCTTCCTCCTGGCGTCAGGTGGTTAGGGTGTGGTGATGGAGGAGGCCCAGGACCTAAACGTCCTTGGTGGAGTGGGAGGAGAAGTTGGAGTGTTCATTCATGGGGCGGTGGAGTTGACCGGTGCGGGTGTCCCAGAGATGTTCTGTGAAGTGCTCTGCAAGTAAGCATCGTATCTCCCCAATGTAGAGGAGACTGCATTGGGAGCAATGGATACAGTAAATGACACGTGTGGAAGTGCAGGTAAAACTCTGATGGATGTGGAAGGCTCCTTTGGGGCCTTGGATGGAGGTGAGGGAAGAGGTGGTGCAGGTTTTGCAATTCCTGTGGTGGCAAGAAATGTCGGCAGGAGGGGAGGGCGAGTTGGTGAGGGGTGTGGACCTGACAAGGGAGTTGCGGAGGGAATGGTCTTTACGGAAAGCGAATGGAGTGGGAATGGAAATATATCTCTGGTGTTGGGGTCCGTTTGTAGGTTGCGGAAATGGCGGAGCATGATGTGATGTGATATATGTGGAGGTTGGTGGGTAGGTGGTGAGGACTGGGAGGTTCTGTCCTTGTTGTGGTTGGAGGGATGGGGTTCGAAGGCGGAGGTGCAGGAAGTGGATGAGATGCGCTGGAGGATATTATTGACCATGTGGGAGGGGAAATTATCGTCGATATAGCCCAATCTCTCTCATTTATAGTTGTAAAGATTCTCATGTTGACTAGCCTCTCTAATTTTGCATTGACCTTTGGTCTAATTCATAAGGCACTCATCCAGCATTGCAACATTTTGTTCAATTCTCATTGTTGATTTTCAATTTGACGGAGATCTTTTCCATGCCACTCAAAATAATGTTTTTTTTTAATTTGTGATCAATCGATCTCTGAATCTAGCAAATGATTTACTTCAGCCCAGTTGAGTTTGATTTTCTCCAACAATGTTCTTTCTACTAAGACTAGAAAACCTCCTGTGGTAATGTGTAAGGACAAACCTTCAGACTCGCTGCAACTGAAAATTCACATTGATACAAACTCTTAAGGTATCTCTTAAACTGGACTAGGACTGTATACAGGTATTGAGGGTTGTAGCACAGTGTGACTGCTCCTTGTGATGGGCACACATTTCGGTGAAGCCATTGCTTCGGTGTCCACCTCCATTGTTTGTGGTTTGCCATTCAGCAAGGGAGTGACCCAGTGTCAGTTGGTGTTGCCAGTACTGGCTGATATCTTTGATAACATCTCCTTTTTGGACTGAGAGTCCAGACTTGTCCCCTGTGTAGATTTTTTTCTACTTTTTTTAAACTCTTTGGTTTCTGTTTGCTCTATGTTAACATGTTTCTTCTTCAAACACACCCATTCAGTGTGCCCATTTTTTCCCCCATACTGCTTTGTTCATGCAATTTATTGTTGCATGACCTGTTTTACCACAATAACAGCTCTGAGTCTATATTGGCACTCATCTCTCCATTGCCATTTTGTGAATTCTCTTGCTCGATCTTATCTGTTTAGCTTCTTTGGCTGGTAGTTCCGTCAAAACTGCTATTTCCAGTGCTTTCTTTTAGGTTCCTTGCCATCAATAATCTCTCCTGCATTGCTTCATATCTTAAACCCACACCTCTAATAGCATCGAGTTAAGATGTTTCTGAATTGCTAATTTTAAACTGCTATGAACTTGGAAAGAGATTCACCGTCATGCTCGTTTTTAGTAAAATCTGAACGTTTCCACAATCACCAATAGTTTTGGTGAAAAATGGTTCTGTAGGATTTGTACTATTTATATAGAGTCATAGGGGTTTACAGCTTGGAAATAGACCCTTTGGTCCAATTCGTCCATGCCGACCAGATATTCAAGATAAATCCATTCCCATTTGCCAGCATTCAGCCTATTTTCCTCTAAATCCTTCCTATTCTTATATCTATCCAGATGCCTTTTAAATGCTGTAATTGTACTTCGTCTGGCAGCTCGCTCCATACACGCACCACCCTCTGCATGAAAAAGTTGTCCCTTGGGTCCCTTTTAAATTCCCTCTCAGCCTAAACCTATGCCCTCTGGTTCTGGACTGCCCCACCCCAGGGAAAGTCCTTGTCTATTTACCCTATCCATGCCTTTCATGATTTTACAAACCTCTAAGGTCACCCCTCAGCCTCCGACAGTCCAGGGAAAACAGCCCCAGCCTATTCAGCCTCTACCTTTAACTCAAACTCTCCAACCATGGCAACATCCATGTAAATCTTTTCCGAACCCTTTCAAATTTCGCAACAGTCTTCCAAAGGAGGGAGACCAGAATTGCACACGGTATTCTAAAAGTGGCCTAACCAATGTCCTGTACAGCCGTAACCTGACTTTCCAACTCCTATACTCAATGTACTGACCAAGCATACCAAACGCCACCTTCACTATACTATTTACCTGCGACTTTCAAAGAACTATGAACCTGCACTCCAAGGTCTCTTTGTTCAGCAATACTCCCCATTAAGTGTATACGTCGTGACCTGATTTGCCTTTCAAATATGCGGCACGTCATATTTATCTCCATTAAACTCCATCTGCCACTCATTGGCCCATCTGATCGAGATCCCATTGTACTCTGAGGTAACTTCTTTGCAGTCTACTTCATAATTTTTGGAAGCTGGCTTTTCTGGCTGCACCAGACTCCTCAGTGTGTGATAAGTTTTCCAGCTCTAATACTAAGGAATGCAGGGACAATGATATCTGCTTCAATTTTGTTAGCTTGAAGAAAATAATGGAATCTCTGTGGAGGAGTTCCAGCTCTCTCTCCATCATAAAGTCCTACAATGCCAAACATTTCCCACTTTCTAAAATGGAAAGAGCCTGATAGCACCGTGTACCACAAAAGGTTTAGCACTACCTTGCTTCTCCCCATTTAAAATCAGATATTCCTGAGATGGTCTGTTTTTTTTGAACTTACACTTGTATTCAACTGTTCAGGAAGGAAAGTTAGATTAAGCTCTTTCCTGTCTAAAATGGCTAGTGGCACTATCCTAGTCCACCATGCTTGCGCAAATACATTATGCTCAGAGTAAGGAATTATAGAGTCATACAGCATGGAAACAGACCCTTTGCTCCAACTGGTGCTCATCGATCAGACATCGGAATCTGACCTAGTCCATTTGGTCCATTGTCATCTAAACCCTTCCTATTCGTAAACCCATCCAGATGCTGAGTTGCTCATTTAATGTAGGAAGGAGAAGGACTTTCTTGTCTGAAGGTAGTCAATCAATGGATTCTTTACTGCAGAAACCTGTCAAGCTGGTTCATTCAGTATATTCGAGGCGGAAAGATCTTTCTTCAGTCAGAGAATCAAGTGTTCTGGAGAAAAGGAAGGAACATGGAATTGAGTATTAGCAGATCAGTCATGATCTCCACTCATGGTGGAGCAGAGTCAGTGTGACAAACAGCCTGCTTCTGCCCCTACATCTTATGTTCTCAGATCTCGAATGTCAAGGTGAGATTGTTGGATTCTTTCATGTTGGAGATGTTCATTGTCTGACATTTGTGTAGCATGAATGTAACTTGCTACTTATCAGCTTTTATTTGGCTTTCAATGTTTAATGGTTTGAGTCAAATGTGGTTCTTTGATGCCTTCAACAGTTGTTTTACATTTCAAATTTCCAGCATGTGCAATACTTTGCTTTTGTTTTACTATTAAGCAGTGGTTGTCTTTTTTACAGAGATGTAGGTATACTATGAAAATTAATTGGAGCTGAGTTATGGAAGTAGTTTCTTGGAATGTTTTGCTGTAAATAGGCTTGGGCACAGTTGGGCTATGGAATTGTTAATATGGTCTGTAGCTATGTTTGACAATAAACATCAAATAACAGAATATTGTTTATAGCCCTGGGGCTTGATATCTCTGTTTTTCATTAATACAATGTTTTACATTCTTCCCTGACTTAAGTACTAATGTATACTAGATTTTGTTCCAATAATTGAACCATGAGCGTTTCTAGACCCTGTTCGGATTAAAAAATTGAGCTTTTAAATACATGTATCCATCCCTTTTAAAGCAATGTTTTTCCATCGTTTAAAGTATTTTATGAACTTATGACCCAAACCTCTGGTGCCAACATGCATGGAGGAATGCAAGCAAGTAGGCTATCAGGTTTTGCTTCTCACCTTTTCAAGAATCATGCCAGAGAATGGTTGAGATACTGGGTCTCCAGGGTAAAGGACGAAATGAACATTTGTCCTGAAGTGAGCCTCGGCATTATTGTCTTTAGTATAATCATAATAGATTATAATGACTGAGTGAAATTGATTTTAAAAAAAAAACAAAAATCCCCAGAAGTAACTGGTTGTGTGTCGTGAGCACATATATCCTTTTGCTGTAACTTTATTTTTTCCATTTTCTATTCACTCTACTAGGCCCAAGCACAAAGTAACCATCTGTTTAAGTTTCATA
This sequence comes from Chiloscyllium plagiosum, assembly GCF_037043375.1. Taxonomy (NCBI): domain Eukaryota; kingdom Metazoa; phylum Chordata; class Chondrichthyes; order Orectolobiformes; family Hemiscylliidae; genus Chiloscyllium; species Chiloscyllium plagiosum. The sequence continues at coordinate 10,452,206 of NW_028270163.1, read as the reverse complement.
TTCTTGCATCAGTTTTAAAAATAAAAATCCAGTTCAAACTGTGTCTCAAAATGGCAAGTGGCATGAGCTGAGTGATCAACAATACAGCTCATTGATGGGCCAGAATTGTTTTTCCTTCTGTAGTGAAAGATTTTATAGCAACAAGTGCTCATTTTTAAAATCTGATCCGTTGACAAAATATTTTTTAAAGTCTTCTGTACATTCTACAGATTTGACAGATTGTTCTGCCATGACGCACGTTTCGATAAAGAGAATTTGCTGTCATGCGATTGATGAGTTGGGGACACTGTTTCTGAAGCGTGAATTGGTGATAATGCAATTCGGGCCCCATTAGTTTAAATGGTGCTACTATTATGTGGTTTTCTTATAACACGGGATTGCAGAAGAACAGAATTAACATGTTATAGCACAATTGACTGCACTTTAGTTTTTGGAACAGATAACATAGTAGAAGCAGTCTAACTCTGAAATTTGAGAACCTCCACACAGTTTGAAAAGGATAGAAACTATTTACTTGTGCACATAGTTTATTTTTGTATAGATTGCACAATTGTATTCCAAATTCCATTGTGGTCCACTGTTTAGAGGGAATAATATAATTTGAACAAGTCACAATATCGTGCAGTTGTTCATTGCTTTTGTAAATTTAGTTCTTAATTCCATGTCACTTCCAATTTTCTGTGTGTTGGCAAGTGTCCACCGAGTTGATTATAATTATCATTGTCAAGTATATCCTGTTATGTCCTGCTGTGTGAGATGACCTTTGACCTTATTGAGCAACAAAGAGTGCAGTGAACTCTCTGTGGCTAAAAATAAAAAATAGTATTTTCCTACTTTGTGATTGTCAAGTTCATGTAACTGAATCAAAATTACAGGACCATTTGGCTTGTTAAAGTCAGCAGGCCTGAAACGCTCATTAATGTGACTTTCAAGCAGTTCACCTGCCATTAAATAAAGTTCCAGATGGTTAATGCAGCAGGCAAAAACACTTCAAATTTTCAGAAGATCTATTTTTGCAGGGTCTGAGTATTTTATAGGCTGGGTTTGTTCTTAACTGGGGTTACTTCTGATTATTATTATTATTATTATTTCCTGTGTTGATGAGGCACTATTACATTGCAAAGTTCTCATTCAATGCCTCTTCTGCTACTCATCAAAAAGAGTAAACATGCAATCTGTGGTGGGGACTTGTAATTGCTCCTGAAGTGCTGCCACCTGTCCAAATTGATTGGCATATGCAAATTTTTAAAGGGATCAACTTCCTAGATTTTTTGCCTCCCTTTCCCTGCAGAAGACAGTAGATCTGAATTGAATGGAAACTAATTTTTTTTAAGTGTAAGATTCTTTGTAATCCTGATTTTATTCAGATGTACAGAAATGGGGTGTAATGAAGTTTGGTAGAGGAATTGTCATTTTTTTAAAGTCATGAATGGACATTTCAATTGATGCTATATTTTGTTTTAACTTGATACTTTCCTTTTAGGAAATGAAAAAGAAACCTGTCAGAGAGCAGCGTTTTCATTCTTCTGCTATACCTCCTCTTCGGCGGGCAAAATCCCTTGACAGAAGAACAACGGAATCCATTATGACGGTAAAACTGTTGTATTAACATTTTTGTTTGTAATTTTTATATATCATCCTATTATATTGCAGAAATTACAATCAGAAATCTGACTAAAATTTCTCCATCAATTCAGAATTTATCAAGTTAACAGTGATTAGTCCAGACCAAGAAGTACTCTTGCCTCCAATCATGTACTGCATCCAGTTAACTAATGTTAGCTTGAATAGTTGTAGATTTTCTATATAATTGGTTTCAGTGTCCTTTGATTCAAGAATGGAAAAAAATATTAAAGTCCCATGCTATCCATTGACCTTTTTAAGAGAGTGTGCATGTATGGGCTGAATCTACATCGCCTGTGATATTTTTGAATAATCTGATGCATATGACCACCACCACTTGAAAAGGGTGTTGGAAGATAGCCAGAATCTCTGAATCCTTACTCCTGCACAAGAAAGTTTTCATACACAGGAGGAGAAGAGAAGATTGATAAACGTAAAACGTTGATGAGTGAGCATTGCAATGGTTTTTTTAATGTTATTACCTAGATAGCATTGCTTCATTGTCAGAACATATTTGTTAAATTTATTGTGAAAAGAAGCACTAAGAAAAATCCAATGATTATGGATTAAATACATTTCCACAGCTCTGTATCCAACCTACCCAAAGCAACAAGACAAGGATTTAGGGAAATCTTACTGATCTCTTGATAGAATGTATGTATCTGCTATTAATGCCGAAAGAAGCCTGGAATGCAGTTTGGCAATATGTCGCACTGCTATGCTGTGTATTCTGGAATTAGATCAAGTTGATTGTCCATGCAACAAGCTTGCATTCTGGATCATTACACTTCTTAAATATTTTAAGAAAGCGAGTTTTAAAAATATTTGTAGCATCTGGTTGAGGTTCTGGATGTATGCTTGCTCATTGAACTGGAATGTTTGTTTGCTGACGTCCCGTTACCATACTAGGTAACATCAGTGAGCCTCTGAAGCACTGGTGCTAGTGACCCGCTCTCTATTTGAGTTTAGGTTTCCTTGGGTTGGTGTTGTCATTTTCTGTTGTGATGTCATTTCCTGTTCTTTTTCTCAGAGGGTGGTAAATTGGGTCCAAGTCGATGTCTGAGTTGGAGTTCCAGTTGGAATGCCATGTTTCCAGTAATTCTCGTGCGTGTCACTGGCTCATTCTAAGATGGATGTGTTGTCCCAGTTGAAGTGATCTCCTACTTCATCTATATGTAAGAATACTAGTGAGAGTGGGTCATGTCTTTTTGTGGCTAGTTAATGTTCATGTATCCTGGTGGCTAGTTTTCTGCCTGTTTGTCCAATGTAGTGTTTGTTACAGTTCTTGCAAGGTAGTTTGCAAGATTGGCATTCCAACTAGAGCTCTATCAACGAACACATCAACTTAGACCCCATTTACCACCCTCTGAGAAAAAGAACAGGAAATGGCATCACCAACCCATGGAAACCTAAACACACAAATAGAAAGTGGTTCACTAACATCAGTGCTTCACTGGAGGCTCACTAATGATGTTACCTAGTATGATGACGAAACGTCTGAAAATGAACCTTCCAGCTCAGCGAGCAAACTCACATCTATTTTCAGATTAAGCTCTCGTGAATGATCTGGATAACTGCTCTTATGTATTTCTCATCCACATGCTGCACTCAGTAACAACATCCGAAAACACAGTGCCAATTTCCACATAAATGCTGATGACACCAGCTCTACCTCAACGTCATCTTTCTCACTCTAACATTGTCTCTAAATTGTTAGGCTGCTCGTACAACAGCCAGTATTAGATGGGTTGAAAATTTCTCCAGTTAAATGTTAGGAAGACTGAACCTTTACTCCCCCCACAAACCTTCCTTAGCTATTGCCTCCATAACTATCCTTTGCAGTTGCTTAAGGCTGAACTAGATTGTTCGCAGCCTTCATGTTCTGTTTGACTGAGCTTCCAACTACATGCCACATAGTGACAAAACTACTGCTTACTACCTTGATAGTGTTGCCTAAGTCGTCCATCCTGCTCAGCCTGTTTCCTGCTAACAATTTTATGCCTTCCTATCTCTGGCTTTGGCCGTTCCAACACATTCTTGGCTGGCCTCTGTCTTCCAAATCAGCTCATCTTGAAACTCTGCTGTCTGTGTCATAATTCACACCAAGTCCGGTTCAGCCATCATAAGTAATGATGTGAAGGTGCCTGTGTTGGACTGGGGTGGATACTTCACCTGATGAAGGGGCAACACTCAACGCTTATGATATCATATAAACATGTTGGACTCTCACCTTGAACATCTCTAATTCATGCAATCTTGTCCAGCGCAACAATCATTCAAAATATCTGCAATCTTCCAATTCTGGCCCTGAATATCTCCAGTTTTAATTGTTGCAGTGCCGATTGCTATGCTTTCAGCTGCTGAAGCCCAAACTTCTGGAGTTCCCACTCTATCTGTCTCCTTTTAAGACTTTTTGTTTAAAACTTGCTCCCAAGCCCAAACCTTAAGGTCAACTGCCCTAACACCCCCAATAGTAACTGTGTGTCAAATCTTGTTTAGGCCTCCTAATGGCAACTTGGGACGTTTTTGGTACTTTCAAAAATGCTGTTATAAAGCAATATATTATTGCTTTATAAGGATGACATATAGAATATAGTAAATAAATGTCGATCAGCCAAGGCAACTCATTTTTCAATTGGGAGCCATGGACCAGGTTTGCTGAGGAGGGGCAACTTACTACTCCAGCCCTTCCTTTATGGTAGAAGGGAGCTATATATCAAGCAGCACTTCAAACTGATGTCCTGTTTTTTTTGTGTATTGATCGGTAGGTTATTCCTCATTCAAGAAGCAGGACACAGCCAATTTCCATACGTAATACGCATTATAATAGAATTGTCTTTCTGTGATTCTAATTGTGATTTGAAATTATTTTAAATGTGCATTTGAGAATCCTGGGCCTTTCAGAATTATTTACTGCATCATTTATATTATCTCTAAAACAAAGTCACTGTTACAATTCAGTTTTCTCTACTGTAGAGTTCTTTTCGCAGTAGTGCAAACTTTCACATTACCTCTTCATCAGAATTGTATACATAGGACAAAGACCAATATTATAATAATATGGGTTGATCTTAAAATAACTTTCATTGGTGCTCTTCCTGATTGACATATTAGTGCGGAAATTATTTCTGAAATTGAATCTGGTACATGTCTCCTTTTAACCAATACTGGATGTTGCGGCTTTGTCCTTGTTGTAGGTTTTTGCTACATTAATATTGCAGATTTATCATGTAATTAAGGTTCAGATATTTACAGGTTTAACCTCCAAAAGATAATGCATTAATCATTTTAGGAATGTGATCTGATCTAGTTTGCTAAATGTCTACATCATCATTAGCCATTAATAATTTATAATGTTGAAAGTCCTATATTCAGAACGTTTTGAGCAGGAAGTGACCATTCAAGCCTTTTTAATATGCTTGAGTCTTATCCCAATGTATTTGTCAGCAGTCGTTATCCAGTAATGAGAACTGAGTACCTGACCAAAAATGCCTGACTTTCTTTTCCTCTCTGGGAGGCAGCATAAAAATGGTTGGTTCCTGTGGCAAAAGAATGAGGATAATTGGCGATATAAATTAGCCCTCATAGAAGATTCTCAAGGAGCTTGACAGGGAAAACCCTGAAGTTTATTCCTGAGGAACCTGGGATGGGAAGAGGAAGGAGGCAGATGCACACTCTCAAGATGAGGCAATCTCAATTAGGACTGAAATGAGAAATTTATTAAATACGGAATCTTTAAAATGTTTCACTCCAGCAATCTGAATGTGCTTCATTATTAATTATATTCACCACTGGGCTTGATTAAACTTTTGATCTCTTTGGAGATCAAGGGAGATGGAAAGTAGGCAGGAAAATGGAGTTGAGGTAAAAGTTCAGTCATGACCGTATTAAGTGGCAGGGCTCAAGGGATTGAATTATCTATACCTGCTCCCATTTCTTATGTTCTTGTCTTCTCCTCTTTTCCATTCATTTGCCCTGCTCGCAGTCTGCATGGCTCAAAGATTTTACATCCAGACCAGTGGGCGAGGTAAATTTTGTCCTTTTGAATGCATGTTCTAAATGTGCATGTCTGTATATGTGGACAAGATTAAATATAAATTAAAAAGTTGTAGTTCTGCACAAACTAGCATTTTGTCTGAGCTTGCATTGAAATTCACCTTCAAGCTTTACTATGTTCAAGGTAATATACCAATGCAGTTTATGTTTCCCTATTTATCAGATCGATACTTTCAAATTCAGTCAGAAACAGCTTTTCAGTAACAAAGAGTACTCTGATGTTTTCGTGAAACTATAGATAGACTAGTCTCAAACTTTCAAATATAGCTACAACAAATAAAGCCTTATGCCCATACTGTTAAGGGATGTGTAAATTAGGTACATTAGTCAGGATAAATGTATTGGGTTGGGCAATGGTGTGGGCTTGTTGGGCTAAAGGGCCTGTTTCCACCCTGGAGGGATTCTGTGATTCTATGACTTGTAAAATAGCCCAGCTATTCAAGATGTCTTTGATCAATTACCTTTCAAAGTTTGTATCCTCAGTCATTTTTTTAAAAAATGTCAATTTTTGTTGATTGTTGAAGCTACAAGTTGCACTCCCTGTACAACTCTGCGCATCCCAATTTCAATTAATGCATGAGAAAGAGTTTATTAGAAAATTGTGGGATTTAATTCTTTTGTATTTATCAATATTAAAACTAAACTAACCTTCAATGCAGCAAAAAGCACTTGAAAAGAGATATGAGCTAGATGTTTCAAACATAAAACAGGGATGGATGAAATATGGGAAGCAGATTATTTAGCTTGGGCCATGTTTTGAAGAATATGAATTTAAAATTAATAAATATCAACATTTAGTGTAATTAGATTCCATCCCCCAACAAAAAGGTGGGACATATGACATCAAAAACAGCTAAAGTTTCTTAACTCTTTTTAAATATAAACTGAATAAATATTTGTTCATGAATAAAATTAAAGGTATGTTCGGTATTATATAGGTTTCCTGTAAAATTCAATTGTTAGCATCAAATAAAGCATATTGTAATGTTAACTTAATTGGCTTGGTGTTTATAAAGTTCCTTTGAGAGTGGGGGGAAGATCATATGTAAGTTTCATGTGTGTTTCTCTTGACATGGAAGATGCATTTATGCAGTATCTCATTACATCCTTAAAATTTGATGAGGTACTGTATAATTGGTTAATTGTTTTCTTGAAGTGTAATTAGTTATGTAGGTAAAGATGACAACCAGTTTGTACACAGCAAGCTCTTAAACAGTAACTGAAAGAAATATTTTACAGAACACTAAGAGCTCCCTACTCTCTTCCTTGCTTTGGAAACATTGATCATATATACAGGTAGACAAAGACTTGAATTCAAAGCATCACCTTTAATAATGTACTTTAATAGTTCTGTTGCTAAATGTAAATTATGTACTAAAATCCTGAACTGCCTTTTGAATGCTGAAGTTCAACTCCGAAGTAGGAATGCTGTGAACTGAGCCATACTGACATTTTTTAAGTTGAAATTATTTACCTTGTTCAGGTAATCAAATGTGGACATCAAGCAAGTTGTTTGTTATACATGGAGAATGAATTAAAGTGGTTGGCATTGTTTTTGCTAATATTCACCCTTTTCTTTTTTAGCCGGATCTCCTGAATTTTAAGAAAGGGTGGATGGTGAAGCTCGATGAAATGGGTCAGGTAAAAATAATTCTATTTATTTTACACATTGTTCGCGCATTCATTGTTGATGAAAGGTTACTTTAAGATGGAGGACAGGAAAAATCCAGGAGCAGCAATTACTGTTTTATGTGCTGTTGCATTGTTTTGGAAATTTGGAAAAGAAAAGTTAAAGCAACAGCAGTTTTAAAAGGGAGAAGAACAAACAAAGGAAGCGCATGGTGAGGTCAGTGCAGGAGAGAGAAAGAAATTGACACAGCAGTGAACTTGCACAGTTACTGCCTTTGCTGTTTGAATTCATGTATCGCTGGACATCGGAGTGCGTCTGAGAAAATTAACAAACAGTGAAATTCACAACTGATCTTGGAGGAGCTGTTCGGGTGAAGTTCACGGCACAGAAGCAGATAAGTGTATTGTTTTAAAGTGTGACCTACAGAAAGTCTGTAGTAGTGAGTAGAATGGGTTCTTTCTTGATTATATGTTTTTTGAGATAAGTCTCTTGATTAAACTTAAAATATAAGCCATAACTATTAATTTAATCTGGGGCAGTGTTTTGTAGAGGAATAAGTCGGAGTTATTTTCTGGGTCTGTAGATTGTGAAGGAGCAAAAATGGCCTTTAGTAGAGTGGTATGCGCTTCTTGTCAGATGTGTAGGAGTTCAAAGAGAGTCTGAGGGTTACTGCGGTTTATATCTGCCATAAATGCTGTTGGTTGCGAATCTTATCAGATCGAATGGATCGATTGGAGAGACAGTTAGAAACAATGAGGAATTTGCAACAGCAACAGTATGTGATGGATGGCAGTTATAGAAAGAGGGAAAAGTCTCAGATACAGTCACATAGATGGAGTAACTCCAGGAAAGGTAAGAGAGGTAAGCAGCTAGTGCAGGAGTCTTCTGTGGCTATACCCATTTCAAACAAGTATGCTGTTTTGGAAAATGTAGGGGTGATGGATTCTAAGGGGAACGTAGCACAAACAGCCAAGTTTCTGGTATTGAGACTGGCTCTAATGAAACAAGGGATACGTTGGGTTCCAAGAGATCAATTGTGTTAGGGGACTCCAGTCTGAGGTACAGACAGATGTTTCTGTGGCCAGCAGTGAAAAATCAGAATGGTGTGTTGCTTTCCTGGTGCCAGGATCAAGGACCTCTCAGAGAGGGTACAGAATGTTCTCAAGGGGGAGAGAGGCCAGTAAGAAGTCATTGTCCACACTGGAACCAATGACATAGGAAGGGAAAAAGTTGAGTTTCTGAAGGGAGATTAGAGAGTTAGGTAGGAATTTAAAAAGGAGGTCCTTGAGAGTAGTAATATCTGGATTACTCCCGGTGCTATGAGCTAGTGAGGGCAGGAATAAGAGGATAGAGCAGATAAATGCATGGCTGAGGAGCTGGTGTTTGGGAGAAGGATTCATATTTTTGGATCATTGGAATCTCTTTTGGGGTAGAAGTGACCTGTACAAGAAGGACGGTTTGCACCTAAATTGGAAGGGGACAAATATACAGGCAGGGAGATTCGCTAGAGCTGCTCGGGAGGATTTAAACTAGTAAGGTGCTGGGTGGGACCTAGGGAGATAGTGAGGAAAGAGATCAATCTGAGACTGGTACAGTTGAGAACAGAAGAGATTCAAACAGTCAGGGCAGGCAGGGGCAAGGTAGGACTAATAAATTAAACTGCATTTATTTCAATGCAAGGAGCCTAACAGGGAAGGCAGGTGAACTCAGGGCTTGGTTAGGAACATGGGATTGGGATATCATAGCAATTACCGAGACATGGCTCAGGGATGGGCAGGAATGACAGCTTAATGTTCTAGGATACAAATGCTACAAGAAGGATAGAAAGGGAGGCAAGAGAGGGGGAGGGGGGAGTGGCATTTTTGATAAGGGATAGCATTACAGTTGTGCTGAGGGAGGATCGAAAAGTTGAATTTCTAAATTGGAGAAAGGCCAATTTTGACAGTATTAGGCAAAAGCTGATTGGGGGCAGATGTTTGCAGGTAAAGGGACAGCTAGAAAATGGGAAGCCTTCAGAAATGACAAGAATCCAGAGAAATTCCTGTTAGGGTAAAAGGAAAGGCTGGTAGGTATTGGGAATGCTGGATGTCTAAAGAAATTGAGGGTTTGGTTAAGAAAGAGAAGGAAGCATATGTAAGGTATAGACAGGATAGATCAAGTGAATCCCTAGAGTATAAAGGCAGTAGGGGTATACTTAAGAGGGAAATCAGGAGGGCAAAAAGGGGGCATGAGATAGCTTTGGCAAATAGAATTAAGGAAAATCCAAAGGGCTTTTACAAATACATTAAGGACAAAAGGGTAACCAGGGAGAGAATAGGGCACCTCAAGGATCAGCAAGGTGGCCTTTGTGTGGAGCCGCAGAAAAAGGGGGAGATAGTAAATGAGTATTTTGCATCAGTATTTAATGTGGAAAAGGATATGGAAGATACAGAATGTAGGGAAATAGATGGTGACACCTTGCAAAATGTCCATATTACAGAGGAGGAAGTGCTGGATGTGTTGAAACACATAAAGGTGGATAAATCCCCAGGACCTGATCAGATGTACCAAAGAACTCTGTGGGAAGCTAGGGAAGTGATTGCTGGGTCTCTTGCTGAGATATTGTATCATCGATAGTCACAGGCAAGGTGCCGAAAGACTGGAGGTTGTCTAATATGGTGTCACTCTTTAAGAAGGGTAGTAAGGACAAGCCAGGGAACTATAAACCAGTGAGCCTGATGTCGGTGGTGGGCAAGTTGTTGGAGGGAATCCCGAGGGACAGAATGTACATGTATTTGGAAAGGCAAGGATTGATTAGGGATAGTCAACATGGCTTTGTCCGTGAGAAATAATGTCTCTCAAACTTGATTGAGAGTTTTGAGGAAATAATGAAGAGGATTGATGAGAGCAAAGCAGTAGCTTTGATCTATATGGACTTCAGTAAGGCATTTGACAAGGTTCCCCATGGGAGACTGGTTAGCAAGGTTAGATCTCGCGGAATACAGGGAGAACTCTCCATGTGGATACAGAACTGGCTCAAAGGTAGAAGACGGAGGATGGTGGTAGAGGATTGATTTTCAGACTGGAGGCCTGTGACCAGTGGAATGGCACAAGGATCACTGCTGGGTCCACTACTTTTTGTCATTTATATAAATGATTTGGATGTGAGCATAAGAGGTACAGTTAGTAAGTTTGCTGATGACACCAAAATTAGAGGTTGTTTGGACAGTGAAGAAGGTTATCTTAGATTACAACAGGATCTTGATCGGGTTGGCCAATGGTCCGAAAAGTGGCAGATGGAATTTAATTCTGATAAATGCGAGGTGCTGCATTTTGGGAAAGTAAATCTTAGCAGCACCTATACACTTAATGGTAAGGTCCTAGAGAGTGTTGCGGAACAAAGAGACCTTGGAGTGCAACTTCATAGCTCCTTGAAAGTGGAGTCACAGGTAGATAGGATAGTGAAGAAGGCATTTGGTATGCTTTCCTTTATTGGTCAGTGTATGGAGTACAGGAGTTGGGAGGTCATGTTGCGGCTGTACAAGACATTGGTTAGGCCACTGTTGGAATGTTGCGTGCAGTTCTGGTCTCCTTCCTATCTGAAAGATGTTGTGAAATTTGAAAGGGTTCAGAAAAGATTTACAAGGATGTTGCCAGGGTTGGAAGATTTGAGCTATGAGGAGAGGCTGAACAGGCTGAGGCTATTTTCCCTGGAGCATTGGAGGCTGAGAGGTGACCTTATACAGGTTTACAAAATCATGAGGGGCATGGATAGGATAAATAGACAAGGTCTTTTCCCTGGGTTGGGGGAGTCCAGAATTAGAGGGCATAGGCTTAGGGTGAGAGGGGAAAGATATAAAAGAGACCTAAGGGGCAACCTTTTCACACACAGGGTGGTACATGTATGGAATGAGCTGGCAGAGGAAGTGGTGGAGGCTGGTATAGTTGCAACATTCAAAAGGCATTTGGATGGGTATATGAAGAGGAAGGGTTTGGAGGGATGTGGGCTGGGTGCTGGCAGGTGGGACTAGATTGGGTTGGGATATCTGATCGGCATGGATGGGTTGGACAGAAGGGTCTGTTTCCATGCTGTACATCTCTATGACTAGCCGGTTTCAAATCTCGTGTTGTCAAATGAATGAACTTGTGTAAAAATGCTCCAGAACTTTTGCTGTATCATGTAAAATGCTATCTGTCCAAAATTTGAAGCTACTCCCCTGCCTATTAATCTTGAATTTGTTTTGGGATGTTAATCAAAGGTGCCCTGCTACAAATTGGACTTTTTCCTATAATCCTTGTTTCTATAAGCATATGCATTCCTTACAATTAATTTGCAGATAAAACTGCTCTTCCATATGCAAGTGGTTTGCAGATTAGAAGTTTTCAGGAAAATGCCAAGTCGTACAACAAGCGATTAGATTATCTACAGTTCAGTTGACATAAAAAATCATGCCGTGTCACTTTCCAGTCTTGGAAGCTCTGGTTAAGACAATTCAACTCTATTTACCATTCTCCAATGATTAAATTACCCATGTTAATATTAGGCAGGATTTGGACTAGAATCAGAGTTTGTGTTGACAAATAGCAGATTATTTGATCCAAATATGAAACTGCTGTAAAGGTTTTGGAGGAGGCTGGTAATGGAGTTCAGAAGGATGTAGTATCATGACTTACTGGTGTGGGATGCTAGTAATTGAGCCTTGCCGTTCCTGAAGTTGTCACACAAGTTAAAGATTTAAAAGTATGCAAAGTTATCCAACTTTCAGATCCAAATAGATAGTGAGGATCTGGTTTCTATACAGAACAAGAATCCCTTCTTGTTGCAGGTGATTAGACTCTCTCTACAGGTAAACAGTTATAAATCGTTGATATATATGCTGAGGTTTCACTCCAAAGTAGGAATGCTATGAACTGAGCTGTTTGTACAAATTAAAACTCCAATCTCGTAAGAAACTCCCCCTTATAGACAAACAGACAGGGTTAAATAGGTTACAGACAGAAGAGAAAGACTAGAAAGCCAGTTCAGGGGTCTTTATTCCTAGGTTGAGATTATCTTTATCTCTTCTGTTTGCCAGCGCATTGCTTCAATCATCTTTCTCTGGTTTCTTTCTTTGATTAGTGAGCGTCTAAGATGGCCGATTAACATTTTTAAAAGTCTGACATGTCAGTTAAAATCTACCACGTACAACAACTGTTGCAAGAAGGATGAACTTCTTTTCCTTAGGTTTAAGCCGAATCTTGACTGCAGAAAACAGACAGTTCCTGAGCTGGGAATGAGCTGAATGCTTCCATTTTCAAGTTGTTCAGTTGTCTGAGAAGCAACCACACAGTTGGCAGACAAAAAGGTCTCTGACACAGATAAGTGTCTTTCACCCAGAGACCAATCAATTTATTGTCACCAACAAAAGCTGTTAATACATCCCACTGCTCTAAATTGTCTGCAATTACTGTTTGTTCAAACAGTTGATTTATCTGGTGCCTAGCATGGGTGTAACACTACGTGCTCTTCAAAACTACAGCCACTCTTTCAAAGTTGCATTTATAAAACAGTTTTTTCTCATTTCAGTACTCAATTTGTAAAAACAAAACAAAAAGAGGCAGTCCTGGTGAAAGGGAAACAGATGAACATTATTGCAGTGTAACATGTGACTATACACTTGGAAGGAAGAATAAGGAGGCAGTGTAAACTAAATAGCATGATTTTAAAGAAGAGGAAGAGACCTGAGGATACCCGTTTGATTTGATTTATTGTTGTCGTATGTGCCTAAGTACAGTGAAAAGTTTTATTTTCCTTGCAGCACAGACAGGTCATACCACAGAAGGACATACGATCATAGGATATTTAGACAAAGCGAGGTTATGGCTGCACAGGAGGTGCACAAAAGCAAGATCAACATTAGATTTGAAATTTAGAGGGATCCATTCAGCAGTCTGCACAGAGAATGCACAGCTGCTTCCAGGGCAGTGGCGATGCACAGAGCATGTGGAAGGCCATCGAGGCCATCACCAACCAAAGAACAGCATCACCTGATTGTGCTGGTGATGCAACCCTCCCGGATGAGTTGAATAACATTTTGTGCACGGTTTAAGGCACATAATGACTTGGCAACAAGGAAGTCCACCTCTGCTCCCAATGACCAGGCGCTGTGTCTTAGCATGGCCGATATGAGAAAATCCCTGTGCAGTGTCAACCCACATAAGGCTGCTGGACCAGATAACATCCCTGGCAGAGTGCTCAGACGATGGCTGTGACGTACTGGTGGATGTTCTCATGGACATCTTCAATATCTCCCTGAGCTGCACATAGTTCCAGTGTGCTTCAAGGCCACTACCAAAGTCCCCATGCTGAAAAATTCTCAATGACTATTTGTCTGTTACATTTACACTCATCATCATGAAGTGCTTCGAGAGGCTCATGATGAAGTATATTAAGACCCTGCTGCCCCCTCACTAGACACCCTGCAATTCACGTATCGACCCAACAGCTCAATGGATGATGCCATTTCCATCACCCTCCATCTGAACCTCACCCACCTGGAGAAGGACACCTGTGTCAGACTACTGTTCATAGACTTCAGTTCTGCACTTAACACTATCATTCCTCAGCACTTGATTGGAAAGCTGAGCCTGCTGGCCCTAAATACCACCCTTTGTAACTGGATCCTGGACTTCCTGACTGGGAGACCTCAGTCCGTCTGGATTGGGAACAGCATCTCCAACACCATCACACAGAACACGGGGGAATCCCCAGGGCTGTGTGCTCAGTCCACTACTGTTCCACCTGCTGACACATGACTGTGTAGCGATGCACATGTTGAATCACATCAAGTGTGCTAATGATATGACAGTAGTGGGCCTCAACGGAGAGGAGGTGCAACGGACTGGTGCAGAGCCAACAATCTGTCTCTGAATGTGGACAAGACGAAAGAGATCGGTGTTGACTTCAGGAAGGTATGGAGGGACTACTCTGCTGGACATCGACGGCTCTCCCGTGGAGATCGTGAAGAACACCAAATTTATTGGCGTACATCTGGCAGAGAATCTCGCCTGGACATTCAACACCAGTTCCATAGCCAAGAAAGCCCAGCAGTGTCTCTCTTTTCTGCGTAGGCTGACGAAAGGCACCCCCCCATTCTCACCACATTCTACAGAGGATTCATTGAGAGTACTCCAAACTGCTGCATCACTGCCTGGTTCAGGAGTTGCACTGTCTCAGATTGTAAGACCCAATAACAGTGAGGACAGCTGAGAGGTCTCTCTTCCCTCCATTACAGAAATTTACACCACATGCTGCATCCGAAAGGCTAAGAGCATTGTGGAATATCCCACATACCCCTCAAACTCTTTTCCCTCCTGCCATGTGGCAGAAGATACCAGAGCATTTGGTCCAATACACTGTAACTTCTGTGTTTTGCACTTACGTGCTTTATGCCATGTACGATTGTGTAGTTTGTGCTGCAGCACCCTCGGTCCTGGAGGAACACTGTCTCGTTTACTGTATCAGTTGTATATGGTGGAAATGACAAATAAAATTCTATTCTACTCCACTGTACAAATAATTGTTGGACTTGAACCTGTTTGTACATGTGTTTAAGCTTCTGCACCTTCCTGATGGAAGAGTATGTTACTCTGGGTCGGAGGAGTCTCTGATGTTGGCTATCTTTCTGCAGCAACGAGAAGTATAAATGGAGTTCGTGGATAGAAGGTTGTTTTCTGTGATGGTCTGGGCTGTGTTCACAACTTTCTTTTGTCTCTTGTGGTCCTCAGTAGAGCAGTTGCAGTACCAAGGCGTTATGTAGCCAGAATACATTCTATGGTGCATCTATTAAAGTTGGTGAGGGTCCTTATGGACATGCTAAATTTCTGAAGCATCCTGAGGAAAAAGAGGTGTTATTTCGCTGCTTTGACCATTCCATCTATGTGGGAGGACCAGGACATATTGTTGATTATCGTCACTCCTAGGAACCTGACTCTCTCGACACTGTCCGTTATGTAGATAGCGGCCTGTGCTCCTTTCTTCCTGAAGTCGATGATCTGTCCTTTAACTGGAAGACCACATAAAAAGATTACTAAATATCTAACCTTGTTATCTTCATTAACAGCCTTCGGGAATGACTGATGAAGAGCTTATGCTCAAAACGTCAACTCTCCTGCTTCTCAGATGCTGCCTGACAGGCTATACTTTTCCAGCACCAGACGTTTTGACTCTGATCTCCAGCATCTGCGGTCCTCAGTTTCTCCTCATTAACAGCCTTGCCCTAGTGAACAAGCTCATGTTCAGTGCTTGAGCTGTTTTAGCCCTACTGTTTTGCTTCAAGCGATCATAACTTAATTTACAAAATCCATTAGTGTTCCAACAGAATCTAAAGCAGTTTGTTCATTATCAACAAGTTTGAGAACAACCATTTCTAACTTGAATAATGTTGGGAAAAATAATCATTAGAAATACGACTTTTCTGTTTCCTTAATTCTGTTGATTCAGCCTTCAACCATTTCTGCTTTTTAATGTTCTTTGTACTTGGATGTCTATGGAAGACTTTCAGGTTGTGTATAATTTTAGTTTATTGGAATTAGAGATCCAGTTGACTGGGGAGAATGAGTAGTTGAAGAAAATTAATATTAACAGGAAGGCTATACTGGAGAACTTAATGGAGCTGAAAATCAATAAAGCTCCAGAACTGCATGGTCTACATCGTGGAGCAT
This sequence comes from Chiloscyllium plagiosum, assembly GCF_037043375.1. Classification (NCBI taxonomy): domain Eukaryota; kingdom Metazoa; phylum Chordata; class Chondrichthyes; order Orectolobiformes; family Hemiscylliidae; genus Chiloscyllium; species Chiloscyllium plagiosum. The sequence goes on along the minus strand of NW_028270163.1, from coordinate 10,436,215 downwards.
TGAAGGAGATGGCTAAAGAAATCATCAATGCTTTGGTGATTACCTGGAAGATTTTATAAATTCTGGAATATTTCCTACAGATGACAAGCAAGCAAATGTGACCTCATTATTTAAGAATGGAGCAAGAGAAAACTGGGAACTACAGACCTGTCAGCCTTGCATCAGTAGTAGGGAAAATGCTAGAAGCTATTACAAACGATGTGATAAATGAACACTTAAAACACAATGATCTCTTTGGGCATAGTAAGCATGGATTTGTGAATGTGAGATAGTGTTTTACAAACTTATTGGTGTTTTTTTGAGGACGTTACTGACAAACTTGATGTAAAGTTGCCAAAGGGCTGCTCTGTCATGAAAGCGAGGGCAACTGGTGGTGGCTTATCCTGAGGGTCACTATACCTCGGATATGGGAGAGATTGTGAAGGAGATCCCTTCGTGGTAACCTCAGCTGGTGCAGGAATTGAGTCTACGCTGTTGGCATTATTCTGCATTTTGTTTGTTCAGCCATTATTTTATTAAGTAGTAGAGCAGGCTTGACAGACTGGCTATTGCTGTTCCTATTTATTCTTGCAGTTTTATTTTTGATCTCAATTTGTGGATTTTTACCTGAAGATATTAATTTGTATTAATTTATTTTTTAATTAGAATCTTAGCAACATCTGTTAGTTATGAAAAAGCCAGCATATGTTTTTGCAAATGTCTATTTTAATTTTAAACTTTCAGTAACTATAACTTCATTTATTTTTCATACTGTTATCTAAAATTTATTCCAACTTCATTTTATCCCCATATTTTTAAGATTGTTTTCTTCTTGGCAGTAGTTTTCACCTAGCTGCTTGAGTAGCCTGTAGGTTTCCTGCACTGCTTCAGCCAAATGCCAAAGTTCTCATTTGTAGCTTGAGAGCATTTCATTGCAGCACACCTTGGTCATGCCTTGCCAGATACAAACATTTCAACCAGGGATTTTGTATTGCAGTCCAAAATAGGATACATGAAAACTTCTATTCAATTGTAAGATGATAACTTGGATAACTCTGAAAATTGAATATTAAGCCAAACAAAATTGTTACACTTTTGTTTAGTGATTTGTTCACTAACTTCATGGGGTGGACGAATTATTGATAGCTGCTATTTTGTGTCAGAAAAGCTCTATATTCTCCTTCAAAAATTTAAAATTTTTGAGGAAGAGTTTGTTGTTTTGAGTTTCATGAGGAACTTCTAATGTGTCACTGAATAGAAATGTTCTGTGGTATAAAACAATGGCTAGAAGTTAAAAGTCAGTTGTTCACACTAGCCAGTCAGAATAACAATGCTATTAACAATCTTTACGTAGTTTGTTATATTACATAGTGCATTTGTGTTATGTTACAGGCCTGATAAATTATTAGTTTATAGAAATTGTGATTGATCTGCAATGAAAACACGAAACATTTACTTTACCAAACGCTTTAGCATCACTAAGGTGCATAATGCAAATTTGGCAGCATTATATCCACTGTGTGACCAAAATGGAATGCTATAAACTCTTCTCAAGCAACATTCTTGTGCTGGTGACAAGCAGGTTTAAAGCAAACCAATTAATTCCTCTGAAACAAAACATGAAATAGTTAGCTGGAAACTGTACTGTCAAGTAACTCCTTTTGATGTTTCTGACTTTGGTTCTTCATCTATTTCTATAACATTCTAAGTAAGTTGTTTGTTATCCACTGAAGTCACTGTTTCCTGTCTAGAAATCCGTATTCCACTTAAGGCCAAGGTTTTACTTTTGTTCATGAATATGGGAGTTTTATTTCCAGCTTGAGGGAGTTACCATTCATTTAATGTATTTTGATAATGAAGGTTTAAGTTACATTGTGATATTGCCAGAGTTAGAATCTTGTTTTACCACTTGTAAATCACTTAAATGGAAAATTGTACTTTGCATTTGTGTTATACAGTTTTTGTTTTTGATGACAGTACCTTGTAAAATATATGCATTTAACATTTAAATTGCAGGAGAATGGCTACCTAATAAGAAGCCATTCAGAAACAAAACTGGCAAAAGAAAGAAACAAAAATAAATGAAACAAAAAGGCCAGCATCAAAGAGTATCAGAATGGAAAAATCATCTGGCTGTCCAATTTGTCAATGTACTTTTGAAGTTTCACACTTCCCTTGTCACAGTTTACAGTTCTTCCAAATTTAGTGTCATGTACAAACGTTGAAATTGTACACTGTATGCAAAGATATAGATTATTAATATACATCAGGAAAAGCAAGGGTTCCAATCCTGACCCCTGGGGAATTTCGCTGCAAACCTTATCCCAGCCTGAAAAGTATCTGTTGTTTTATCACGTAGCCAACTTTATATCTGATTTGATAACCTATAACATTCCTCTCTTCTCTTATCCGTTGTGTGGCTCTGTATTAAATGTCTTGTGGAACTCCAACTATACTGCATCAATGGCATTGCCCTCATTGAGCCTTTCTGTTGCATCTTCAAAAACTCAAAATTAGTTAAACACAATTTCCAGTTTAGAAATCCATGCGGACTCTTACTAATGGATGTAGGTTTGCTCACTGAGCTGGAAGGTTCATTTCCAGACGTTTCGTTACCCTACTAGATAACCACTTCAGTGGGCCTCAGACGAAGCAATGCTGAAAATTCCTGCTTGCTTTGGGTTGGTGATGTCATTTCCTGGGGTGATATTTTTCCTGTGGTGAAGTCACTTACGGTTCCTTTTCTCAGGGGGTGGTAGATGGGGTCTAACTCTGTTTGTTGATAGAGTTCCGGTTGGAATGCCATGCTTCTAGGAATTCTCATGCATATCTTTGTTTGGCTGATCCTAGGATGGATGTGTTGTCCCAGTCTCATCCGTATGTGAGGATACTAGTGAGAGAGGGTCATGTCTTTTTGTGGCTAGTTTTCTGCCTGTTTGTCCATTGTAGTGTTTGTTACAGGCCTTGCACGGTATTTTGTAAATGACGTTAGTTTTGCTAATTCTGTGTAGAGTCTTTCAAGTTCATTAGCCGTTGTTTTAGTGTGTTGGTGGTATTCTGGGCTACCATGATGCCAAGGGGTCTGAGTAGTCTGGCAGTCATTTCTGAGATGTCTTTGATGTAAGGGAGAGTGGCTAGGGTTTCTGGACATCCACCATTAAATGTAAACGAACTGGAAATCATCCCTAAATCTTTCCTGAACAAGACCGTAAAGTTTGCATCCTTCCCTCTTCTCCCCCCCCCCCCCCCCCCCACCTCAGCCAATCCTGATAACTTATCAATGTTTTAAGTACCAAAAGATTGTTCAAGACTACTTATGAATTTTGAGGGTTTTCTACTGACTGAATTACCTCCTCTGTCACTATGTCACGGGCAGCATTCTCTTCTTAGAGTCATACAGCACTGAAACAGACACTTCAATCCAAGCAGTCCATGCCAAACATAATCCCAAACTAAACTAGTCCCACCTGTTCTTGGCCCATATCCCTCCAAACCTCATCTTCCGCCTAGGAACCCTCCAACCACACGGGATGAATGTAGATTTCTCCAGCTTCCTCATTTCCCCTCTCTTTCTCGGTCCCAACCCCCGGATTCAGCACCGCCCTCTTGACCTGCAATTTTCATCCCGACCTCTCCACCCCTCACCCTCACCCTCACCTCCTTCCACCTATCGTATTCCCAGCACCCCTCCCCCCTACCTTTTATCTCAGTCTGCCTGCCACACCAGCCTCATTCCTGAAGAAGGGCTTATGCCCGAAACGTCGATTGTCCTCCTCGGATGCTGCCTGGCCTGCTGTGTTTTTCCAGCATCACATTTTTCAACTCTGGTCTCCAGCATCTGCAGTCCTCACTTTCTCCTAATATTAATATCCTTTTGTTAACCAGGAAATTCTGAATTTGTTTGTCCTACCTTTCCCATTTGAGGGACTACCTTTTCTGAACCTAAACCATCTACTCTTTGAAAGTAGCCCATTGTTCAGTAACTGATTTTCCTGCCAACCTCTTGTTCCAGTCAATCCCGCCAGCTCTGTTCTTGCCCCATTGAAACCAACTCTCTGCTAATTGTTTTTTCTTACTCTTGATTGTTTCATTGTCACTCTCCTCCACGTTACTGAACCTTATGATACAATGATGACTGTGTCCTAAATGTTCCCCTACTGACACTTGACCCACCTCCTTTCTCTGAATTAAGTGTAATAATGCATTGTTTCTTGTTGGACTGGAGCCACATTGCTACAAGAAATTCTCTTAAACGCAATCTAGGAATATTTGCCTTACATGACCCGTTTCCCAGTCTGTATTTGGATGGTTGAAGTCCTCCATTATAACTGCTCTATAATTTTGGCACTCCTCTAAGTTCTCTCTAGTTAGTGGTCTGTAGAGTACACCAAGCAGTGCAATTGTACCCTCTTTATTCCTTAAATCTAGCTAAATTGACTCTGTCATTTAACCTTCTGCGGCATTCTCTTTCTCCAGCATTGCAGTGCCCTCCTTAACTATTACAGTTCCTTTCCATTCTTTTCTGTCTTTCCTGAGCAACTTATATCCAAGACTATTTGTCACCCAGTCTTGCCCTTCCTTCGGCCAGATCTCTTATTGAAACAATATCATATTTCCACATAGTAATCTGTATTCTTAACTCATCAGATTTGATCACTGTACTCTGTACATTTATATGCATGCTAACTCAGTTTTGAACTTTGTTCCCTCCCATACTTCAACTTCACCTATTAACTTACTGTTGTCTGTGCTAGTGCCAGGAGTATCCCAAGTATTTTGTGAGCCTTGGTATTCCTCTTTACTATTCTTTATTCATTCCCTCACCCCTGCCAGTTAGTCCTCCCAACAGCGTTAGCAAAACACTGCACTGAGAACTCAATTCCATCTGACTTATATGGGTGCCATCTTTGCAGAACTCCTACCAGTATCCCAAGAATCTAAAGCCCTCCCTTCTGTGCCATATTTCCAGCCATGAGTTCATCTACTTTACATTATTTCTGTACTTGCTCTCACAAGGTATTGAGAGTAATCCAGAGATCATGATACGTGGTCCTGTTCACTAATTTTCTACCTCGCATCCTAAATTCTGATTGTTGGGTCACATTCTCGACCACAGATTAGAGACTGAGACGGTAGATGCTACTCATAGTCATACAGCACACACAGAAAAAAGCCCTTGGGTCCAGCTTGTCCATGCTGACCAAATTTCTCCAAACTAAATTAGTCCCACTTACCTATGTTGAGCCCATCTTCCTCTAAACCTTTCCTATTTATATGACAAATGTCTTTTAAATGTTAACTACTGTACCTGAATCTACCATTTCTTCTGGCAGTTCAATCCATACGCACACTATCCTCTGTGTGGAATAAGTTGCCCCATAGGTCCTTTGCAAATTTTTCTTCTCTAATCTTAAATCTATGCCCTCTAGTTTTGAACTCCCCTTGCTTAGGGAAAAGACTTTTTGCTATTCACCCTATCTATGCCCCTCAGATGTTTATGAAACTCTATATGGTCATGCCTCAACCTCCTACATTCCAGTGAAAAAAGTGCTTTTGGAAATTCAGCAATATAGTCTAACACTAGAGTGATATGGTTTTAGACGAGCACTTTCTCAAAAATGGCTTTCCTTATAGTTCCAAAAGTATTTTATAGAGCTCTGATCTTAATCTGCACATTTCAATAGATTTTTACATGCCATCTAACCAAATGCGCCACCATGGTGACAGGAGTAAACCTGTCACTGAAAGGATTCAAAATCGATGATGCAGAAGTGTTGGATAGCCCAGCTATACTTTTTTTTATAGATATTTTTATTAGAAATTTAACATTTTTACAAGTTTACAAAAATAAACAAAACTCTCAGATATAAACATTGATATACAATTAGCTATTATACAATAGCCAAAGTTTAACAAAAAAGAACCAAACAAAAAAAAACCGGAAAAAAAAGGAAAAAAAAACAAAACTCAACTATCTACTAATCGAACCTACAACTAACCAGAGTGTATATTTAAGTCTCTTACATGCTCGGGATGTGTTAGCATCAGATATAATAAAACCCGTATTCGTGCGGGATTCCTTCCCCGAGGGGCCCCGGACCAGCCAGGTTTGTAATCTCAATTAAATAAAAGCCCTTGTTAGGATAGCTGAAATATCTGTATTTATATAATTCAAAAAGAGCTGCCATATTTTATAAAATAATTCGGTCTTTCGGTGCACCCTATTTGTAAGGAAGTCCAGGGGAATACATTCCATAATTAGTCTGTGCCAATTTGAAAGTCCAGGGGGGCCCTCAGCCGCCCAGTTCACCAAAATATTTTTCCTTGCACAGAAAGAAAGAATAGCAAATAGTCTCTTCCCGTATGTGTCCAGGGAGGGAAAGTTCGAAAAGCCCAAGAGGAGAGATACAGGGTCCACTTTAATTTCCGTTCCTAAAATTTCTGTCAGGGTACTTGCTACTTTAGTCCAATATCTACAGATCTTATGACAGGTCCGTAAGCAATGTACAAGAGTGCCCACCTCTATTTTGCATTTAGGACACATTGGAGATGCTCCTGCCTTAAATTTTGCCAATCGAACTGGCGCTATATGGGCCCTATGAAGTATCTTCAGCTGGATAGCCTGGGTTCTGTTACAAATAGTAATTCTTCTAGCATTTTCCCAAATATCATTCCACGTTTCTGTGGAGATTTCTAGTCCGAGATCCTGATCCCATGTTTTAAGCAGATTATCCATATCTCCCGATACTTCATCATGTAGTAAATGATAAATAGTACTGACGCAAGATACCCCCACTGGTCGTAGGACACTACATTCTCTATCGGATTTATAAAGACTATCTAATAACGTGGTCTTCTTCTGTATGTAATCTCGAATTTGGAAGTATCGAAAGAAGTCTCCATTGGGTAATCCGAATTTCTGACGCAGCTGTTCGAAAGACATCAGGACCCCATCTTTAAATAGATCCCCTAGACATGAGATACCCCTGGATCTCCAGAGTTTAAAAGTGGCATCTGTTAACCCCGGTTGGAATCCCCATGCTCCCACTATCGGTACATAGGGGGATGTTTTATGTGAGTTGCCCTCATTTTGCCGCATTATATTCCAAGCCTTGATCGTATTTAGTATTATAGGGTTTTTACAGTGATCTGTAATGATTTTCCTCTTGTCTGAGAATAAAAGGTTAAGAAGTGGGTATTTTACTTGAGAATCCTCGATGTCCAACCAGATTGGGTCTTGTCTGATCCACAATCAATCAGCTATGTAACTTAATAGGGAACTTAACTGATATTTCCTAAAGTCTGGGAAGTCCAATCCACCCCTTGCCTGTGGAAGCTGTAGCTTCTTCAGCTTAATGAGGGGCCGCCTATGATTCCAGATAAAGGAACCCAGCCAGCCATATAATTTACATAAAGCCGTCCTCGGCAGCATTCTCATAGGATATAGGAGACGGGGCAGGACATTCATTTTGATTAGTGCTATTCTACCCAACCAGGAAATTGGTAGGTCTCCCCATCGCTGGAGGTCCTGCCTTATCCTTTCCAATGAATACACAAAATTAGCTTTATACAACTGACCAAATACTGGAGTAATAAAAATGCCTGAATATAAGAAGCCCTCCAGGGACCAGCGAAAGGGAAAAAGGGATCCGTCCGCTAAGCGGGGTATCATAGCAAGGCCACCCATTGGCATAGCCTCCGATTTTGAAAAATTAATTTTATAGCCTGAGAATGCACTAAATGTATTAATAACTTGGATTAAGCGAGGTATGGACATCAAAGGGTTACTGAGCAATAAAAGAACATCATCTGCATAACGGGTAATTTTATGTTTACCTGTACCAATCCTTGGGGCCACTATATTAGGATCAGCTCGTATAGCTTCTGCTAGTGGTTCAATTATTAACGTGAATAACAATGGCGAGAGAGGACATCCCTGACGGCAACCCCTACCCACACTAAAGCTATCCAAACCTAATCAATTGGTAACCACAACTGCTTTGGGATCATTATACAATGTTGAGACCCATTTGGTAAACACCTGTCCAACGCCAAGCCTCTCCAATGTGTAAAACAAATATGACCATTCGACCCTATCAAATGCCTTTTCCGCGTCTAATGAAACCACTACTCCTGGTATCTTTCCCTGATGACAAGCTTGAATCATATTCCGAGCCCTTCTAACATTATTGGATGATCTACGGCCCTTAATAAACCCCGTCTGATCCTCCTTTATAATATGTGGCAGTATCCTTTCTAGTCTCAGTGCTAACGTTTTAGAGAGGATTTTAAAATCTACATTTAGCAAGGATATTGGTCTGTATGATGTACAATCTTCTGGGTCCTTTCCTTTTTTAAGGATAAGAGAGATATTTGCCTCTTTCAGCGAAGGCGGGAGACAGCCCTGACTATATGCATAGTTATACATGTCCATAAGTGGACCAGCCAGTATTTCTGTAAATTCTTTATAGAATTCAGCTTGAAAACCATCTGGGCCCGGCGCCTTACCATTTTGAAGTTGCCTAATTGCATCAACTATTTCTGGGAGTGTAAGAGGAGCATTTAGGACCGATACTTGTTCCGGAGTTAGGCCTGGAAAAGTCAAGTTTTTAAAAAATGACTGCATCCTCTTCGTCCTATCTTCACAATCCTGTGATTTATATAACTCAGAATAAAATTCTCTAAAGATCGCATTAATCTTTTTGTGATCATGAGTCAAAATACCCGTACTTTCCTTGATAGACGTAATAGTCTGAGGGGCCTTTTTTTCTTTGCAAGAAATGCTAAGTATCTACCTGGTTTGTCGCCATATTCATATAACCTTTGCTTTGCAAATAATATTTCCCTCTTAGCCGTTTGAGTAAGCGTAGTGTTTAGAGCTGTCCTAAGAGCTGTAATCCTTTGCAATTTAATAATAGAAGGTCTATCAGTGTATGCTGTTTCAGCCGCTTTTAAGCGGGCTTCAAGCAGACGCTGTTGTTCTCCCTTTAATTTCTTCTGGGTCGCTGAGTAGGAGATGATCAAGCCTCACGTGTAAGCTTTGATGGTCTCCCACATCATTGACGGGTTGCTAGCTGTACCTGAATTAATTTCTAAAAAAGTTTTAAATTCTTGAGAGAAGTACTTTACAAATTTACTATCTTTCATTAGGAATGGGTCCATACACCAATGCCGAGGGGATGTCCCATTGTTCCTCGCCTTAGTTTCCATATATACAGCAGCGTGGTCAGAAATTGCTATACTACCTATTTTACAGGATGATATGGAATTTTAAAAAATCGAGGGGGCAAAAAACATATCAATTCTGGTATGACATTTATGTGGATTAGAGTAGAAAGAAAAATCTCTACCCTGTGGATGAAGACATCTCCATACATCTACTAATCCTAATTCTTTGTTCAGATCCATCAATTGTCTAGATCTGGGAGATACTCCTGCAGTACTCTTGGGAATCCTATCCATTTCCGGATCCATAATACAATTAAAGTCTCCCCCTATAATTATATGACGGGCATCAAAAGCCATCAATTTTGAAAAGGCTTCAGTTATAAATTTAAAGGGGTATGCCGGGGGGCAGTACAAATTTAAAATCCCATATTCCTCTCCATTTATGAGGGCTTTAATCAAGATATATCGTCCAGATTCGTCTTTTATCTGCTTTAGGATTTTGAAAGGGAAATTCTTCCGAACAACAATAACAACTGCCCTGCTTTTTGAGCTAAAAGAAGAAAAAAAAGGCCTGATCAATTCCGCCCTGTCGTAATTTCAAGTGTTCTTTATCGGACAGGTGTGTCTCCTGTAGGAGAGCTATATCAACTCTTTCCTTCTTAAGATTTGATAATATTTTCTTCCTTTTGACTGGCGAATTACTCCCCTTGACATTCCAGGTGCACCACTTAACCGACTGATCAACCATAATCCTCTGGGCCAATCCGAGACCCCTCGGGAGGGGGAACCCTATCCAAAACATCCCGAGCGTAGCACGTGTAAAATTTACGAAAATAAAACCTCTTTAATACACCCACAACAATACAGTAAAAAACTGTTTCTAAATAAAAAAAATATAAAACGTATCTAAGTGCAGACTTTCCCCCTTGTTCCCAGGGGGTGTCACTTCCTCTCCAAAAGTCCATCATATCCTCTCCCAACCAATGCCCCACCCTTGACCCAGGCACTCCTCAATAAAATGAGGAGAATTCAAATATAATACAAAGCTAGAGTTAACAGTGAGCACCCTACCCCCACCCATACCAACACCTGGGTATATTTGGTAATGTTAATACCATATACAAACATATAACAATAAAATTACCACCTCAACGAATAATAATTAAATATAATAATACAAAATAACAAGGGGAAAACAACCCCGCTCCTAGAGAGAGGTAAAATTGAATAAGGTAATCGCCTCCCCCCACCAACATTTCACAGAAAGAGCGGGAGCAGCAGAGGAAGTGACGGCAAGCAGAGGGGCAGCCGAGACCCGGAAGCAGTTAGTGTAAGCTTAGCTGGGTTAGTTTTTTCCCCCTTTAAAAGCGTGAAGGAGAGGAACCCGAGGCACTACACGGGTAGTGCCTCCCACCCGCCCTCCTCCTCTAACCTAATAATAACATCTGTTGTGGCAAGCAGGTAAGTGCTGAATTTTGCTTGTATTATTTAGACACCGTTTTTGTTTAAACAGTTAGCTTTAGAGGGATGGCAGTGAAGGCAGTGCAATGTTCCTCCTGCAACATGTATGAGGTGAGGGATGCCATCGACGTCCCTGCCGATTACACTTGCAGGAAGTGCACCCATCTCCAGCTCCTCCAAGACCGTGTTAGGGAACTGGAGCTGGAGTTGGATGAACTTCGGATCATTCGGGAGGCAGAGGGGGTCATAGATCAGAGTTATAGGGAAGTAGTAACTCCAAAGATGGCAGATAGATGGGTTACAGTGAGGGGGACTGGGAGGAAGCAGCCAGTGCAGGGACCTCCTGCGGCCATTCCCCTCAAGAACAAGTATACCGTTTTGGATACTTGTTGGGGGGATGACTTACCAGGGGTAAGTAACGGGGCTCAGGTCTCTGGCACGGAGCCTGTCCCCGTTACTCAGAAGGGAAGGGTGAAGAAGAGCAGAGCAGTAGTAATTGGGGACTCGATAGTTCGTGGCACAGATAGGCGGTTTTGTGGGAACGAGAGAGACTCACGTTTGGTATGTTGCCTCCCAGGTGCAAGGGTACGTGATGTCTCTGATCGTGTTTTCCGGGTCCTGGAGGGGGAGGGGGAGCAACCCGAAGTCGTGGTCCACATTAGCACCAACGACATAGGTAGGAGGAGTGCTGAGGATGTTAGACAGGCTTTCAGGGAGCTAGGTTGGAAGCTTGGAGTTAGAACAAACAGAGTTGTTGTCTCTGGTTTGTTACCCGTGCCACGTGATAGAGATTCGAGGAATAGGGAGAGAGAACAATTAAATGCGTGGCTTCAGGGATGGTGCAGGAGGGAGGGGTTCCAGTTTTTGGATAACTGGGGTTCTTTCTGGGGACGGTGGGACCTCTATAAACGGGATGGTCTACACCTGAACCTGAGGGGAACCAGTATCCTTGGGGGGAGGTTTGCTAGTGCTCTTGGGGGGGGTTTAAACTAACTCGGCAGGGGCATGGGAACCCAGATTGTAGCTTCAGGGTGCAGGGCCTGGAGTGTAGGGAGGTGAGGAACATGGCATCAATTTCCAAGGAGGGTGCCTGTAAACAGGGAAGTGGCTTGAAGTGTGTATACTTCAATGCAAGAAGTATACGGAATAAGGTAGGTGAACTTGCAGCGTTGGTTGGTACCTGGGACTTCGATGTTGTGGCTATTACGGAGACATGGCTAGAACAGGGACAGGATTGGCTGTTGCAGGTTCCGGGATTTAAATGTTTTAGTAGGGTCAGAGGTGGGGGTAAAAGAGGGGGAGGTGTGGCATTGCTTGTCAAAGATAGTATTACAGCGGTGGAAAGGACGATGGATGAGGACTTGCCATCTGAGGTAGTTTGGGCTGAGGTTAGGAATAGGAAAGGTGAGGTCACCCTGTTAGGAGTCTTTTACAGGCCTCCTAATAGTCCTAGAATCATTGAAGAAAGGATTGGGAAGGTGATTCAGGAGATGAGTGACAGTAATAGGGTGGTTGTTATGGGGGACTTTAACTTTCCTGATATTGATTGGGAAAGCTATAGCTCAAGTTCGTTAGATGGGTCAGTGTTTGTTCAATGTGTGCAGGAGAGTTTCCTGACACAATATGTAGACAGGCCAACAAGAGGTGAGGCCATACTGGATTTGGTTCTGGGTAACGAACCAGGCCAGGTGTTAGAATTAGAGGTAGGTGAGCACTTTGGGGATAGTGACCATAATTCGGTGATTTTTACACTCGTGATGGAGAGGGATAAGTGTGTACTACAGGGCAAGAATTATAGCTGGGGTAAGGGAAATTATGATGCGGTGAGGCATGACTTAGGATGTGTGGCTTGGAAAAGTAGACTCCAAGGCAAGAGTGTAAATGATATGTGGAACTTGTTCAAGGGGCAACTATTGAGTGTCCTTGATAATTATGTACCTGTCAGGCAGGAAGGAAAGGGTCGTGCGAGGGAGCCGTGGTTTAATAAGGAATTGGAATCCCTTGTTAAATGGAAGAGGGCGGCCTATCTCAAGATGAGACGTGAAGGTTCAATTGGGGCGATTGAGAGTTATAGGGTAGCCAGGAAGGACCTGAAGAGAGAGCTAAAAGCAGCAAGGAGGGGACATGAAAGGTCCTTAGTAGATAGGATTAGGGAAAACCCTAAGGCTTTCTATAGGTATGTTAGGAATAAAAGAATGACTAGGGTAGGAATAGGTCCAGTCAAGGATAGTAGGGGGAAGTTGCGTGTGGAGGCGGAAGAGATTGGGGAGACACTGAATGAATACTTTTCTTCAGTATTCACTCAGGAACAGGGCATTGTTGTCGATGAGAATACTGAGGCACAAATAAGTAGAATGGATGGCTTTGAGGTATGTAGAGAAGAGGTGTTGGAAATCCTGGAAAAGGTGAAAATAGATAAGTCCCCTGGGCCTGATGGCATTTATCCTAGGATTCTCTGGGAAGCAAGGGAGGAGATTGCTGAGCCATTGGCCTTGATTTTTATGTCCTCTTTGTCTACAGGAGTAGTCCCAGAAGACTGGAGGATAGCAAATGTGGTTCCCTTGTTCAAAAAGGGGAGTAGGGATAGCCCTAGTAACTATAGGCCGGTGAGTCTCACTTCTGTTGTGGGCAAAGTCTTAGAGAGAATTGTAAGGGATAGGATTTATGCACATCTGGATAGGAATAATGTGATCAAGGATAGTCAGCATGGTTTTGTGAAGGGCAAGTCGTGCCTCACAAACCTTATTGAATTCTTTGAAAAGGTGACGAAGGAGGTTGATGAGGGGAAAGCGGTAGATGTGGTATATATGGATTTTAGTAAGGCGTTTGATAAGGTTCCCCATGGTAGGCTACTGCAGAAAATACGGAGATATGGCATTGAGGGTGAGTTGGAGGTTTGGATTAGAAATTGGCTGGATGGAAGAAGACAGAGGGTAGTAGTTGATGGCAAAGTTTCTTCATGGAGTGCCGTCACTAGCGGTGTTCCGCAAGGATCTGTTTTGGGACCATTGCTGTTTGTCATTTTTATAAATGACCTGGAAGAGGGGTTAGAAGGTTGGGTGAGCAAGTTTGCGGATGATACGAAAGTCGGAGGAGTTGTTGACAGTGAGGAAGCATGTGGCAGGTTACAGCAGGATATAGAGAAGCTGCAGAGCTGGGCAGAAAGGTGGCAGATGGAATTCAATGTAGCTAAGTGCGAGGTGATTCACTTTGGGAAGAATAACAAAAAGATGGGGTACTGGGCTAATGGTCGGATACTTGGTAGTGTGGATGAGCAGAGGGATCTTGGTGTCCATGTACACAGATCTCTGAAAGTTGCCACCCAGGTAAATAGTGCGGTGAGGAAGGCATATGGCGTACTGGCTTTTATTGGTAGAGGAATTGAGTTCCGGAGTCCTGAGGTCATGATGCAGTTGTATAAGACTCTGGTACGGCCGCATCTGGAATATTGTGTGCAGTTTTGGTCGCCATACTATAGGAAGGATGTGGAGGCATTGGAACGGGTGCAGAGGAGGTTTACCAGGATGTTGCCTGGTATGGAAGGAAAATCGTATGAGGAAAGACTGAGGCACTTGGGGCTGTTTTCACTAGAGAAAAGAAGGTTTAGGGGTGACTTGATTGAGGTGTACAAGATGATTAGGGGGTTAGATAGGGTCGACAGTATGAACCTTTTCCCGCGTATTGAGTCGGGTATTACAAGGGGGCATAGCTTTAAATTAAGGGGGGGTAGATATAGGACTGATGTTAGGGGTAGGTTCTTCACTCAGCGAGTCGTTAGTTCATGGAATGCCCTGCCAGTAACAGTGGTGGACTCTCCCTCTTTATGGGCATTTAAGAGGGCATTGGATAGGTATATGGAGGATAGTGGGTTAGTGTAGTTTAGGTGGGCTTGGATCGGCGCAACATCGAGGGCCCAAGGGCCTGTACTGCGCTGTATTCTTCTATGTTCTATATATGTTCTAACATTAACCAAACCGCCCAGCTTTTTTATATATATATATATATATATATATATATATAACACACATATACATACATCCCTCATATATACATAAAATAATAACAGAAAACAACCCCAAGGAGGGGGGGGGGGAGAGAGAAAATCAAACCCCTCTCCCCACCCCCCATGATAATATTAAACAATAAGGTAAGAGAAAAAAAAAGGGGGGGATATAAACCAAAGCGGGTGGGAAAGGCAGACCAACATCCATTGTGTCTTACAGTTTATCTAAGAGAGTCCAAGAATTCCTTAGCCTTTTCTGGTGATCCAAAGTTATATACGGATCCTTCATGGTTAAAGCGTAACGTCGCTGGGTAGCGTAAGGAGTACTGAATATTTAAGTCCCTTAAACGCTTCTTCGCCTCGTCGAATGCCTTCCTCTTTCGAACCAGAGCCGGGGAAAAGTCCTGAAATAGCATGATCTTGGATCCTTTGTAGATCATAGCTTGGGGGTCTTTTCCGAGATTTCTAGAGGCTTCTAGGAGTATCTGCCTCACCTTGTAGCTCTGCAGCCGGAACAGAACCAGTGGGCGCTGGTTCGAGCCGGGCCCGCGTATTGCGACCCGGTAGGCCCATTCCACCCTTACCTGGCCTGATCCAGCTTGCAGATTTAAAAGCTGTGGCAGCCACTGCTCCAGGAAAGCTGTAAGCTGGCCTTCCTCTTCCCGTTCGGGAAGGCCCAGCAAACGAATATTTTTTCGACGACCTCGATTATCGAGGTCATCAGTATGATTTTCCAAGGTCCGGACTCGCTGCTCGAGAGTCCGGACCTGATCCACGGCCGATTGAGCGGTAGTCTCGGAGGTCGTGGCCTTTAACTCCGCCCCTCCGACTCGGCGTTCAATTTCTTGAATTTCTCGGTCGTGCTTCTGCAGCGTGGCCGAGAGCGAGTCCCAACGATTTCTGGATTCTGCAATAAAGGCATCGATCTTCGAGTCAAGCTTGGAAATCATTTCTGCAAGGCTTGTTACTGTTGGTAAGTCCCCCGGGGCGGCTGTGGACGCCTCTGCTGCAGCTGGAGAGGGTGGGGGAGGGGTTCCTGCTTGCTGAGAGCTGCGGGCTCCCTTCCCTTTAGTCATTTTTACTTAGGATTAAATTGTTAAATGTAATATTACACAACTAATTAAATTACACAACTATTATAAATGATTTGGTGAGCATGGTAGGGGGTAGGTGACCCACTGTACCCAAGTCTTGGGAGGAGCACTATAGACTCAGTCTTGCTGGGTCGCCGCCATCTTGGATCCCCCACCGAGCTATACTTAAAGTTGACAAGGTACCAGATCCAGATGAGATGCATTCAAGGTTATTAAAGGTGGTGAGTGAAAATTGCAGGGGTGCTGGCTGTAATCTTTCAATCTTCCTCAGACACAGGGGAGGTATCAGAGGACAGGAGAACTGCAGACATTATTTGCTTTTTCAAAAAAAAAGGTGATCAGGATAAACTCAGCAGATACAGACAGGTAGAAGCTTTTGGATGGCGTAAAATTTGGATGTGTTGTAAGCTGTGGATGACAAGGGAGATCTCCAAAATGTTATCAGTGAGCTGAGGTGAGTATGTAGGAGAGCACCCTTACCTTTATGAATACGGACATAAAGCATAAGAACAAGGAGGTTGTGCTGAACCTATATGAGATAGTTGTTAAACCTCAGCTGGAGTCTGTGTTTACTTCTGGATGCCAAACTACAGGAAGAATGTGAATGCATTGAAAAGTGTAGAAGGGACTTATAAATAAGTTGTTTCAGGACTGAGAAATTTCAGTTACAAGGATAGATTTGAATGTTTGAACTGTTCTGCTTTGGTCCAAGAGGCTACAAAGATATCTGATAGATATTTTCAAAGTTCTGAGGGGTCTGGATAGAGGAGGTAGGGGAAAATCTCTTTTCCCCCTTGTGAAAGGATACATGGCAAGAGGACACAGGTTTGAAGTGTTTTGTAAACATAGCAAGTATATAACTTTCTCTAATTTTTGTTCATGGAATATCATGTTGCTGGTTAGGCCAGTATTTATTGCCCATCTTTATTTGTTCAGTTGGCAGTTAAGAATTACCCATTTTGCAGTGGGTCTGCAGTCACATGGAAACCAGACTAGCTAAGGCTGGCAGATTTCCCCCTTTTAAGGGACATTAGTGAAATAGATAGGTTATACGATCAGCATTAGGCCAGATTTTTATATTGAATTTGACCATGTGCCATAATGGGATTTGATTCCACGCCCCCAAAATTTTAACCTTAGATTCTGGACCACTAGTCCAATGATGTTCGTGCTGTGTCACTGCTTCCCCACTTTCTATCACAGTGGGTCCTTCGGGCTTGGACCACACCATGTTTAAGGCAGGTTCAGTTGATTCATTCAAAAATACACTAGTAGCTATTTGAATAGAAACAAGTCATAATCTTTTTTAGGTAGCCAGCGTAGATGCAAGGACTGAATGGCCGCCTCCTGCACCTGTGATTCTGTGGAATAGAATAAGTAATTCAATTTTTATTTTTTTTAGTTTCTAATAGTACCAAAATTATTCTACATATTAGAAGAGACACCAAAGTGATGATTTATGTTAATAGGAACGTTTGGCATGATGTTAGATTAGATTAGATTAGATTAGATTAGATTAGATTACAGTGTAGAAACAGGCCCTTCGGCCCAACAAGTCCACACCGACCCGCCGAAGCGAAACCCACCCATACCCCTACATTTACCCCTTACCTAACACTACGGGCAATTTAGCATGGCCAATTCACCTGACCCTGCACATCTTTTTGGACTGTGGGAGGAAACCGGAGCACCCGGAGGAAACCCACGCAGACACGGGGAGAACGTGCAAACTCCACACAGTAGTCGCCTGAGGCGGGAAATGAACCCGGGTCTCCGGCGCTGTGAGGCAGCTGTGCTAACCACTGTGCCACCATGCCGCCCACTGTGCCACCGTGCCGCCATCATGTTACTCTTTCATAATTCTGCCAATTCATATTCTTGAGCTATCTGGACTACTAACCTCAAAATTAGACATTTTGATGAAAAAGGAAAATATACAACTAATCTGAAATGAAACCAAAAATTTCGAGAGAGAGCGAGAAAGTGGGCAGAGGTGATGTAGTGTTCATCACTAAGGAGTAGGTGCAGGAGGAGCTGAAAGGTCTGAATATGGATAAATCGCCTGGACTGGATGGACTACACACCACAGTTCTGAAGGAGATAGCAGAGGAGATTATGGAGACATTGGTGGTGATATTTCAGGATTCATTAGAGTTGGAAAGGGTCACAAAGGACTAGAAAATGTAACACTCGTGTTCAAGAAGAGGAGGAAATTATGGGTCAGTTAGCCTGATCTTGGTCATTGGTTAGATTTGAAAGTCCATGATTAAGAATGAGATTGCAGAGTGTTTGGAAGTGTATGGTTAAAAATAGGCGGAGTCAGAACATCATCTTCATGGGGAAGTTGAGCTTGACAATCTTCTTAATTCTTTGAGGAGGTAATGAGCAAGTTAGACAAAGGAGAGCCAATGGACATGATCTATTTGGATTTCCAGAAGGCCTTTGATAAGGTGCTGCTGCTAAATAAGAGTCCAAGAGTTGGAGGCAAGGTACCGTCATGAATAAAGGATACGCTGACTGCCAGAAGATGGCTGCTGATGACTAATGGAGTTCCATAGGGGCCAAAGTTGGGACCACAGCTTTCACATTATATATTAACTGTCTGGATGAATAAACGGAGGGTATTGTTGCAAAGTTTGCAGATGAGATAATGATAGGTGAGGGACAAGTAGTGTTGAGGTGGGGAGAATACAAAAGGGCTTGAACAGGCTTGGAGAGAGGGCAAAAAGGCAGATGAAATACAGTGTGAGAAAATGAGGTTATGCAGAATAGAGGTATAGACTACTTAGTAAATGGGGAAAGACTTTGAAATTCTGAAGCACAAAGGGCTTGGGAGTCCTAGTTCAGGATTCTCTAATTTAGCATATGGGTTCCGTTGGCAGTTAGGAAGGCAAATACAATGTTAGCATTCTTTTTGAGAGGTTAGAACACAAGATCAGGGATGTATGCAGAAACTATATAAGGTTTTGGACCGATTGGATTTGAAATATTATGAACAGTTTTGGGCCCCATATCTAAGGAAGTATGTGCTGGTGTTAAAGGGACTCCAAAAGAGATGTATCAGAATGATCCCAGGGATGAGGCCTTGTCTTATGAGGAGCGGATGAGTATTCTGGATCTGTGCTCGATGAAGTTTAGAAGGATGAGGGAATTGGGTATGATTTGAAACTTGCAGAATACTGAGACACCTGGATAAAGTGGACATGGCAAATGTTTCCACTAATAGGAGAGGGTAGGGCCTGAGGACATAGCCTCAGAGTGAAAGAATGACCCTTTAGAAGTAAGATGAGAAATTTCTTCAGCCAGAGGATGGTGCATTTGCGGAACTCTGCTGCAGAAAGTTGTGGAGGCCAAGTCATTTGAAGTATTTAAGATAGAAGTGGGGTCTTGATTAGTAAAGATTATAGAGTGAAGGCAGGAGAATGAGTTTGAGAAACATATCAGCTATTAAATGGCAAAGCAGAGTCATACCAAATACCCTGATTCTGCTCCTGTATCTTACGGTCTAATTTTGGAAATTAATGGATTGGGCGGTATTCTTGGAGATGAAAAACTAAGAAAGTGAGGACTGCAGATGCTGGAGATCAGAGTCGAGAGTATGGAAAAGCACAGGCGGTTAGGCAGTATCCGAGGAGCAGGAGAATCGATGGTTCGGGCATTAGCCTTTCAACAACTCCTGAGAAAGGGCTTATGCCCGAAAGGTCAATTCTCTTGCTCCTTGGATGCTGCCTGACCAGATGAGAAACTAAGCGTGTTTCAGGTCTTTGGTTTTCTGTCATAATGATAGACAAAGGAATCATCCTTCTGTTGTGCGGACAAGACACCTATTTTGAAGTTTCATTATTTGGCTGTAACGCCTTTGTTTGTACACCTATGAGAATGTATCCCATTATGAATACTTGGCTGAGCACAACCTAATTTATTCAGCTCTGGGTATTGTTTATGCAACTGTGAATATAACTTTGCCTTGACAGCTTTGAGTTATCCAACAGAGCATGAGACTTTGAAATGCCCATTTTCTTATGTGACGTTTTTCTGAGCATTTCACTGAAGTACAAGGGTATAATGTACAAATTCATGCTTACAGATCTACTTAAATTTTCTGAGCACATAAATGGTAGAGTTAATAAGCTGAAAACCAGTGGATGTGGTTACCTGGACATTCAGAAGACTTGTGACAATTTGCATGGGATTTGGTATAGTGTACTGACATGGATAGAGCACTGGTTGGCAGATAAGAAACAAAGATTAAAAATAAACAAGTTTTTTTTTGCAAGTAGCAGTCAGTGACTGCTTGGAAACTGCAGGGATCAGTGTTTGCATCCAATCTTCCACAGTATATATTAATGATTTAAATGAGGGAACTAAATGTAATGTCTCCTAATTTGCAAAAGACAAAGCAGGTGGTTGGATGAGCTGTGAGGAGGATGCAGAGGTTTCGCTGTGATTTAGACATGTTGTATGAGTGGGCAGATGAAGCACGATGTGGATAAATGTGAGGTTAAAGTTAGGAATGGAAAATAAGGCAAAATATTATTTGAATGGGAAGAGGGAGGTGTACAAAGACCTGGATGTCCTTGTACACTGGCTGCTGAAAGTAAGCCTGCAGGTGCAGCAGTTGAAGAAGACGACAATATGTTGGTGGTCTTCATGAGAATTTGAGTACATGAGACAGGATGTCTTGTTACAGTTGTGCAGGCCATTGGTGAGACCTGAAGTATTGTCTGCAGTTTTGGCCTCCTCACCTGAGAGGATATTCCGGCTATGGAGGGAGTTCAACAAAGATTCACCAGGCTGGTTTCTGGAATGGTAGGACTAATGTATGAAAAGAGAGTGAATGTTCAGATTTCACTGCATCATAGAGTCATGTACACAAACTCCATTTAAAAGTCGTAGTACTTTTCTGACCTTCCGATCAATGTAGGCATGAGTGCATCTTCCCACATTGGACTCCAGCTGCCAAATATTTACCATCTCATTTGAGCCATCTAAATCTATTTGTGCACGTTTTAAAATTTCCTCTTGACAACTTCTTTTCCTGCCTATCTTCAGCCGCTATACATTTGGTCCCTGATCCAACTCATTGATATAGCTTGTAAACAGTTGTTGTATATGTCTGTCATTTGCCTTTGCAAGTCCACATGTGCCATTTCCTTCCCCTCAATAACTATTTCTATTACCCCTTTAAGGACTCCAGAAATTAGTTAGACACAATTTTCCCTTAATAACAAATCCATTATGATTCTTCTGAATCAATCCACGTTTTTCCATGTGACTATTAATTCAACCCTGAACAACTACTCTTTACCCTACCAGTAACCAAAGTCAAATTGATTGGTCTGTAATTGATGTATCTAACTTTACAATGTTTTTTGAACAGGGGTGTAATGTTTGCAATTCTCTAATCTTCCAGCACCAACCCCAACTACAGGGAAGACTGAAATATTATGACTGTCTCTGCAATTTCCACACTCCTTTCCTTCAATATCATTTAGTTCTGATATCTTATCAATTTTAAGTACAGACAGCTTATCCAATAGCACCTACTCATCAAATTAAGTCCTTTCGTGACTGTGTTTCCTTCTGACACCATGGCTTGGGCAATATCTGCTTTGCAGCTAAAGACAGGGAGCAAGTATTCATTTAATATCTCTAGGCATAACTCTTGCCTCCATATGTAAATGCCTTTTTTGACCCTTAATTGGCCCAATTCTTCCTTTTACCATCCTTTCACAATTGATGTGCTTGAGGAAAACTTTGCTTTTACATTGGCTGCCATATTTTTCCATAATCACTCACATTTGTTCACCCCTCTTTTGAACCTTCTGTATGATACCCTCATAAAAAGATTTTTTCGTTAACTTAATCTTTACCTTGCTTTTCATCCAGGCAGCTCTCGACTTTTGTTCTTACCTTTCCACAAAATGAGGCGAGTATTTATCAATGAAGTAAAAATTTAGCTATCCAAACAGAAACTCCAGCCCAAGCTGCAGTTAAAGGATCTTTGGAAGTGTTCTCCTTTTGGAGAAAACTTTCAGAATGCTACGCTGTATGTTTTGGCAGCAAAGTGCATGGTAGAAGATGGACCATTCTGATCAGTCTTCAGTTCTGAATCATACTGGCCCTAATGTACTATCTTGAAGTGGGGTATGTAAGAAATCAAATTAAGAAGGAAGAATTGTTATTTACAGAGATGTAGAAATCTTCTGATGGAGTTCAGCTATTAGCTGATCACTGTTCATTTTTTTGAATGCATAAACTAAAAATGGATTGATTCTACTGAAATAATTCTGTGGGGAAAAATGGTAGCATTGTGACACTATGGCAGGCATAATAAGTAGGCACATAATCAAGTAAATTGTGGCTGTAATTCGTTTTCTCAATTTTTTTATCATCCTTTGTCTTTGGTCTAATTCCAATGACAAAAGAAATTCTAACTCATTGCGCAAAGAATCCTTATTTTATAGCTCACCTCCTACCATTCTTGCCAGCTTTTGAAATTTGTTCTACTTCTCCTTTTCCTAAATCCATTGCCAAATTGAGTGCTCTTAAAGGTATACTTTTAAACTTCAGCCTGGTGTGTTTAGAATTATTATTTTAGCCTGTTCCTAAATACCCTAGCACTGATGACAAATCCATTTGAGAAATGAAGATTATGGCAACTGACCAACTTTAAATGAATTGTTTCAATCCAGCGCAACTGATGCACTATGATAACATGTTTGTAATTACGATGGACAAGATTTTCTCGATGCCAGAGTTTGTCTGGGATCATAATATCTCTGAATTATTTCAGCTCTGAGGAGTAGTAATTGGCTGGAGTCAGTTTTTCCGTCACTAACTTAGGTGGAAGTCCTGTCAACAAGCACTGCTGGCTATGTGGATTGGTCAGCAGCTCTGTAGACTCCACAAAGTCACTGAGAACAAAACTAGGACAAAGGTTGCAGCTATTTCCCAGATTCGAAGTCTAGGCCTCCAGATAAGGTAAGTGCAGGGAGTCTCCAGGCAGTGAGTGAAGAGGAGTGGGTGGGTGTTTGTGGGGTAACCAGGATGAAGAGACCATTCATTGGAAGCAGCGGTTGGCCTTTGACAACACCCACCTAATGTGGAAAGGAGTCAGTTAAGCTGTTGGGACCATCTGAGCCACCACTACTACTCTGATAACAGCCCCTAGAAAACTGATTTAAGGCAATAGTCTGAGTGTAGTCCTCCCTGCATTTGACATTTGTAAAGCTTGGGAAGTGAAAACAGTGCAGATTTTCAGATTTCAGATGCAGGAAGAACTGATTACTTTTGATGATCAACAGAAGTAACATCCAAACTGAGCAGCAAACCACATGAGTGGCTTGTAGCTTTCTGTCATTGTTGTACTGACTGGTCATTGCTGATAGTCATTCCAGTTGAGTGTTTCATCATTCCTTTCACTTCATTCAGGAGGTATTTGAATAACAGAACTAATATTAGGGATTCATTCAATAAATAATGGAAACAGTTGCATCATGTGCCATTGGGTTAATATTAACAACAATCTTGGTTTATCAGTTGTTTTAAAGGAAATTTTATTTAATAGCTATTGAAGGAATTTTATGTTTAAAAAGAATGTGCATTGTTCTTAGAGAAAATTAAATCTAGATTAAAATTGGCTCCCAGATGCCATTCAATGGAATGTACTATTTGAGTAGAATGTATCAATAGTTTAAAGCATGGGCTGGTTGAGCACAACTGACATGCTGCCTGTTGCAAATGTTTTGACATATTATTTGATACAGTCCACCAGTCATTGAAGCATACAGCTTACATGTGACAGAATGGAACTGAAAGTGTTGTATCACAAGACTTGTGTAGTAGACAAAATGTCTTTCATGGCTTGACAGCAGCATCCTCTTTGTGGAGAAAACCTCTGTGTTCACTGTAAAGTAGCAGCATAAGATAGTCAGCTTCACTAGTTATTCAAATTTCTAAACTCTTTTCCCAATCCAGGATAACCTGATATAGACTGTTGGAGCTGAAGCAAGACATAATCTGGATAGAGCTTGCTTTTATCTCATGATGAGTTAGAACAGGATTACTAATCTACATGATCCCCTACATTATGCGTAGTCTGAATTGTACAAGTTTCTTTCATTCTTAACTTTTAATCTGTATGTGGCACAATATCACCTTTATAGACAACTGTACTATAAACAATACCTGCTTAAAACAGACCCATATTGTACTTGTTACAAATCTTCTGGGTTCTCCTCTGCAATCAACCAAACGCTTACATTCAATGGTCGCTGTATATGTTGGGATTTCTACAATTCCAGACGCTACAGAGCTAATCTCATTGGTAACCTCATGAATACGTCCCTAGCCAACTATTCACTGTGTAAGCTTGATGCTGACCAAAGATGTATCAAAGTTATCCTGCATGATGATGGCTAGCTTGATCAAACTGTCACTTACTTTGTATCTCAAATTCATAAAAGGCCTACGTTTACCTCTCTTAGCCCTAATGGTATCCAATCTACCTCAGATTATCCTGGAAGATGAAAATATCTTCTGATGGACAAAAATGTGAACAAAAGGGTCTATTGCTGCTAGCTTTTTAGTCAACACAAATGGTTTTCTATATTAAAAGGTTGCTGCCATCAAGCCAAAAGGGTCATTTGCTAAAACAAATTAATAATAAGTTTGGAATCACTGTGATGTCAGCTATGAAAACTGAATGTCCCACTATTTAGTAGAATGTTTCAAATGACATGTCCCCTTGACCATTTGCATTGGGCAGCATGTTGATTGTGGTCAACTAGCCTGTGCTTACAAGTCTTAGAACAGTATGTCCACCATTAGATGATGCTGCTACAAGACATTTATTTGTTGTAAAATCTAGACTGCGGGAAGCATTAGTCAGGCTCGCTATCTGACGTATTTGCAAATGCTAGAAGTTTTTTATTAACATGCAGGTCCTGTTTTATGTTAGCAAAAGGAATTTTTATACGTACTACACTTTTTTCATTAGGAAACCCTTCAAGGGGTCATGTAGACATGACAATATCCTGATCAATCAAAACCTACCTGCTAAATAATTTGGTGTCCCATTTTTCAAGTCTGTTTCTTGCATCCTAGTCCTAGTGAGAGCAAGATGAGAAACTTTGAGTTGCGTTCTTTTTGATGTAATAATTTCAGTACTATAAAGCAGTTACTTAAAATAAAGCAAAACTTGCAAAGCCTTGCATTCAGATCTATTGATTTTAATATTGAAATCAGTTCAGGAGATAGAAAGCACAATGAAGTTTAAGTTATTGAAGTATTTTAATCTTCTTTCAAAAGGTGACTAATTAATGCTGGCCTTGAGATTAATATACAGCCCAACAGTGTGATTCTTAGATTGAAACAAGTATTCGAACTGATTTACCAATTGATCTTTTTAAAATTTAAAAATGTATCTTTAATATATTCAATGACGGTCTCCACAACCTTCAGTGGTAAAGAGCTCTACAAGTACGCTATCCTTTTAAATAATTTTTCCTCATCTCAGCCCTAAATAGTCTACCCCGTATGGTGAGACTGTGTCTTCTGGTTCTAGACTCCACAACCAAGGAAAATGTCCACTCTCTTCATAGTCTCTCCATCTGTTAGACTTTTATACATTTCAATGTGATTCTCTCCCATCGTTCTCAACTTTAGGAAATACCAATCCAATCAAATTCCCCTATCCTCAGGGCAGTCCTGCCATACCTGGTATCAGCTTAGTGAACCTCCTGTGCAATCCCTCTGTCACAAGTATGTTTTCGATAGGGATACCAAAACAGCATGCAGTACTCTGAATGTTGGCTCATCAAACCCCTGTATAACTGCACAAAGACATCCCTATGAATGAATACTGGTCCTCTTGCAATGATGGCCAATATATCATTTGCTGCACCTGCATGCCTACTTTCTAAATAAGAACATCTGGATCCCTTTGTACATCCGCACTTGCTAATATATCACCATTATAAGTAATATTCTACCTGACCTTTTTTAAAGTATCTTGACAGACTGATCATGTTGTTTAATATTTAATGCTTAATACATCAAGAGCTAGTGGAACTATATTGAAAACATAGTATCTTGCAAAGTAATGTATAGAAACTGACATCTTTAAAAGATTTCACCCATAAACTATTCTGTGAAATCTTCAATAGGATGCTAATTTTAAAAGAAAATATTAAATGGTCTCTTGTATTTGAGAAAGGATAGAAGATTTGGGTGGCATTTCTTAGACATTAAATACAAGTAGCACAATTATCCATTAAATCTCATTGTACCTTTTTTGCACCCACCTCTTCTGAATTGTCAGTTGAGCAAAATTCTAGTTTGGATACTTGGTCTGTGATACCCAGTTTAAATGAGGTGATACTGCAGTGGGCATCAATACCCTTTGATTGGAAAGAGAAAAAACCACATTGTTTCCTGTTCTTGATGGCTATTGAGTGAACCCTTTTGGCACCAGGCCTGTACTGGTATTAGTTGAAAGACCAAACTGGCTAGTCTAAGTGTGTCCCCATTTCAGTTAAAATATTAGCTTTGCCAGTTCTGTTAATGATGAAATGTATACATCCATAAATTGCTGCAAATTGGAAATCACTCATCAAGCAGCAATCTGGGTTCAAGCCAGTTATTAATATCTGCTATTGTCATTAGGATGAAAGTTGTGTGTTTTATGTATATTAATTTTTAAGAGTCTTGATTAAAGTGAACAAATATGGGTATTGGTTTGTTTTTGTGAAGGCGTTTTAAAAATTAATCAGGTCAAGCTTTTGGAATCATGATTTTAAACCAGCTACCTGAATTGTTACTGGAAATTTGCTTATACTGTCAAGGTTTATGCCGAGTGAGAAGAAAAATCGTAAACTTAGCAAAAGCTAGGATGTGCAAGTCTTTTATTTTAGTTTTGTGCAAAAGCTTTTGGTCAGTTCGAAGGAGGTCTGACTGGCCTCAGCAAGAATGGTCTTTCCAAGAAAAGGAGATAGTTCTGAGTAGCTAAAGGAATGTTTGTTCAGTGAAAGAGTTCAGTTTATGAAACTTTCAGACGTGAGTATTTGTTATAACTCTGCAGATTCTTAAAAGACTGAGAATGTCTATGCCGTCAGTTGTGTGAGGATTCATATAAGAGGTCTTCCTAGCTCATCGGACTGAAACTGAGAGAGACCCATTTTTCTAATTTTTATTTCTGGTTTTTGGATAACTGTGAAGTGATAGTGTGGGGGAATTTTGTTTTACTGTGTTTTTTGAAATCTTTCAAACTGACATACATTAAATAGGGGAAAGTGAGAACTACAGATCAGAGTTGAGAGTATGGTACTGGAAAAGCGCAGCAGGTCAGGCAGCATCCGAGGAGCAAACTGAAATACATAGCTTGATTTGTCTTTTTTTTTACTACTTCTGTGTACTAAATTTCTTTTAGTCAAAACCCAGTCTGTAGCCTCATGTGTTTGTTTTTGCATAAGATATCACTTTTTAAATGAAGAAACAAACAAACGTATGATCTGTCACACATGATTTCATTCAGGGATTTGAGTTACCAATAATTGGTACATCAGCTGTGACCATAACATAGTTCCTTAATATATTTCTCTCATTCAGTGCTTAGGGTAACACTGGGTCTTAGTTTATGAAGTAGGTTCTGGAGTATATAACATTTTATTGAAATAAATGATGGTTCAATATTTAAAGCAGGTATCTGCAGTAGTAACTATGCTGCCATTATAACATGAAAAAAATTTAAATGGACTTAGTTGGAAAATCTCAATCATTGAAATATTTGATTTGTTCAAAACTGAAAATATAATAGATGCAGGATAATGGTTCTGTCTCTGGAATTGGAAGAGAGGAATAAATGTGGCACAGCAGTCTTTGTCTCACTTCTAAGGAAGAATGGTATCTTAGCTTGCTATGTTTTGGTGACTGCTAATGGTTGCAAAACTACCCCATAATGTGTTGCAATGATGATTTTATAATAGGTTTTTCCTCCAAATCAAATGATATGATGAAATATATTATCTGTGCCATGCATTGCCAATCACTAGGTTAGTCTCATTTGATCTCTGACATATTGGTTTTGTGGCTTGAGCTAAACCACCCAGAAAAGGCAAGAGCAATGTGAAATGATGAGCAATGAATGAGTACAGATTGTTTTGTTACAGAGTGAGGGAAGCAAGATTGTGTTCCGGTAACATGGCAATAGAGTACAGCTTCTGAGCATGGGACGTGTCTGCATAATCTGCTTTTCTTTTTTATTTTAATCACCTCTTGTTGAAGAGCTTGGTCATAACAGTGAGTGAGCCGAGTGCGAACTCGAGTGCACTCAGCCATGATAGATGGCTGCTGAAGCAGAGGCATGTTTGGATTCCTGGCGACTTCTGCATCTGGTGCAAATTCATGGAGGTGGCAACGGAGGCAAGTTTGTACCAGTACAAGACCCAGCATCACTGGCAATAGCTGCATTGGTGAGTTGGGCCCAAAGCGGACTCATGATGGTGCCAGAGTCCAGTTTGGGCCAGCGTGGTACCTGGCAGCATCAGTGTCTGCATTGGCAGAATCTAGCAAGGACCCATAGTGGCGAGGATGTTGTTGGAGGCAAGATGATGCCGTAGAGTGGCTATTTTCATTCCAGCAGCAGTGGCAGAGTGAAAGGGAATCATGCATTGCCAGTAGGTCCATGGTCTATGACAGAGCAGTTAATGAGAAGGATTGCAAAGTTGAATTATTTTTCTGCCTTTACATTCTATATTTTGGTTTTTTTTTTAAGATGGTACCAGAGAGTGGTGACATTATACAGCACTTTTCACTGCATTTTGTAACAAAATACACGTGACAATAAATAAATCAAAATCTGTTCTGTCCTATTTTGTGTGGCTTAAGTAGCTTTGTCTGTGAGTTGCCATGGAACATATGACTTCCTTTAGAAAAGTAGTCCCTGCCATGGATGAAAATGTGAAAAGATCGTAACCAAACAATTTCTGTGAAATGCAAAACACTAGTCAGCATAACAAGCCGTTACTTCGCCCATAAATGTGGAAGTGTCCCAAGTTCATTACCCACTTTGTGCTTAAATAATTGATCTCAACCATGACAGCAGTGAGGGTCTTGCAATTGACCACAATGATCCTGGATTAAAGAGTGAAAAATTCCTGCTCCTGAAATTATCAAGTGACCATTGCTTTTAGTGCTCACGTACATACCTGTCTCTCCCAAGATGAAGTAGTGTGCCACTGTGTAAATGATTGCTTTTGGGCAAAGTACTCTAAGTAATAGGCACTTGTGTAATTCTGATCCAGCAGGAGGAAAATCTTGCTGGAGAAATTTTAAATATTAATTAAAAACATTATTCATTTTTGCAAATGTTATGAATACTTTTTATTAATGCATGGGTGCATAACTGTATGTTAATGTCCTGCACTTTAATTGCATGTTGATAAAATTAAATTGTGTCCAGAGTTGACTGGAGTGTAAATATTATTTGCAATTTGATTTAACTCGAGTATCTTAATATATGTTGTTTATTAGTTTGTTTTATGCTTTTCAGTGGAAGAAATACTGGTTTGTACTGACTGACCATAGCCTGCGTTACTACAAGGACTCAATTGCTGAGGACGTAAGCATTATATTTCGAAATTATTCAGAAATTAGTTAAACTATGCTTACCGCCCTGAGCTATATTTGGGAGCTCTTATTATGTGTGTATGTTGATTGCCCTTTTTGTGAGAACCTGGACAGAGAAATGAAGAGGTAAAGTCTCATTGCAGAAATAGATATTAAGCATAATTTTAGCTTTTGGTGACGTAGTAAACAGATCTATACTGCATCAGGCCTCAAAGTTTTACAAACTCTTCTTTCCACCGAATTTCAGCTGTAATGTTGACAATCATTTAAATCCGCTATAGTAACGATTACGTGTTGAGAATTCCTTCTGAAGCTGCTTGCAAATTAACTTGTGTCTAGTTGTAGTTAATCTGGGAAAACTGTGTTTTTGGTAACTGTTCCATGCTTAACTGCCCTTGGATTTACAGTCAGTATTATTAACACTCCTTTACTACTAAATCCGTGTCTCAGTTATCTGCACGTATTGCAGTACAAACATCCATTTTGTTCCTGAATGACAGGAAATACATATAGCTGTGGAGCAATTTTAAGAAAACCACATCAACTGCAGTTCAGGGTAGAAGGGTCAGCAGTAGTCCTATGCGGTGACCTATTTTCCAACTCTTTGCAGAGCTTTATATTTGTCCATTTCTGGCCTCTTATCCATCCCCTATTTCCCATCGTCCTACCATTGAGAATATACCTTTAGCCACCTCAACTGTAAGCTCTAGAATTCTCTGCCTGAGGCACTCCACTTCTCCATTAAACGATTTGAAAAATGTACTACTTCTATCAACTTTGAATCCATTTTTGCATTATTACACTCCTGTGAAGACCTTGGAATGTTTTACCATGTTGAAAATGCTGTGCAAAAAAAGTTGAAGTTGTTAAGCTGTACCAATACTGCTGCTTTCAGAATAAATCTATAAGAATGAACTGAAAGGATGTGAATTTATTTTCTTTACATACCTTGATTGAACCTTTTCAATCACTGCTTGAACTTTCTAATTTTACTTATTTCATTGCCTTGTACTGGCTAGTTCTATTATGCTGAATTACTGTAACAACTAGAAACTGAAACACCAGGTTTTTTTTCTCTTTAGAAGTGTGAAAGCCAAAACGTTCTCACTAAATTCACTGAAATAATTCCTGTATTGGAAATCTAAAATATGAAAGGAAATTGCAAGATGTACAGCACGGAAACAGACCCTTCAATCCAATTCGTCCATGCCGACCAGATATCCTAAATTAATCAAGTCTCATTTGCCAGCACTTGGTCCATATCCCTCTCAACCCTTCCTATTCATGTACCCATCCAGGTATGTTGTAATTCTACTAGCCTCCACTACTTCCTATGGCAGCTCGTTCCATACACGCACCACCCTTTACTTGAAAAAGGTTGCTCCTTAGGTCCCTTTTAAATCGTTCCCCTCTCACCCTAAACTTATGCCCTCTAGTTTTGGACTCCCCCCACCCCAGGGAAAAGACCTTGTCTATTTACCCTATCCATGCCCCTCATGATTTTATAAACCTCTGTAAGGTCACCCCTCAGCCTCCAACCCTCGAGGGAAAACAGTCCCAACCTATTCAGCCTCTCCCTGTACTCAAACCCTCTAACACTGGCAATAAATCGTTATAAATCTTTTCTGAACCCTTTCAAATTTCACAACATCCATCCTATAGGAGGGAAACTATAATTGCGCACAGTATTCCAATTGTGGCCTAACCATGTCCTATATAGCTGCAACATGACCTCCCATCTCCGATACTCAATGCTCTGACCAATGAACAAAAGCATATTAAATGCTGCCTTCACTCTCCTATCTTCCTGAGATTCCACTTTCCAGAAACAATGAACCTGCACTCCAAGGTCCCTTTAGTCCGCAACGCTCCTCAGGACCTTACCATTAAATGTACAAGTCCTGCCCTGAATTGCTTTTCCAAAAACAGCACCTCACATTTATCGAAATTAAACACCATCTGCCATTCCTCGGCCCATTGGTCAATCTAAACAAAATCCTGTTGTCCTCTGAGGTAACCACCTTCACTGTCCACTGCTAATTTTGGTTTCATCTGCAAACCTAGTAACTGTACGTCCTATGTTCACATCCAAATAATTTTATGTAAATGACAAAAAGCATTGGACCCAGCACCAATCCTTATGGCACACCACTGGTCACAGGCCTCCAGTCTGAAAAGCAACCCTCTACCACCACCCTCTTCTCCCTTCGAGCCAGTTCTGTATTCAATACAGTTTTCCTGTATTCCATGTGATCTAACCTTGCTAACCAGTCTACCATGAGCAACTTTGGTGACAGTGACCACAATTGAATTATGTTTGCTTTAGCCACAGGTATATAACACAGAGCAAGAGTTATTGCTGGGGGAAAGGTAATTTAGATGCAATTAGGCAAGATTTTAGAATGCATAGGATTGGGAAGGAAACTGCAGGGCATGGGCACAATTGAAATGTGGAACTTATTCAAGGAACACCTACTGCGTGTCCTTGATAGGTACGTACCTGTCAGGCAGAGAGGAAGTGGTCGAGTGAGAGAGCCATGGTTACTAAAGAAGTTGAATCTCTTGTCAAGAGGAAGAATACAGTTTGTGTTAGGATGAGATGTGAAGAATCAGGGCATTTGAGAGTTATAAGTTAGCCAAGTAAGACCTAAAGAGTGAGGCAGGAGGGGACATGAGAAGAGGCAGGAGGGGACATGAGAAGTCATTGGCAGGTATGATCAAGCAAAACCATAAAGCTTGCTTTAGGTATAACAGGAATCAAAGAATGACGACAGAAAGATTAGGGCCAATCAAGGATAGTAGTGGGAAATTGTGCGTGGAGTCCGAGGAGATGGGGAAGTGCTAAATGATTATTTTTCGTTAGTATTCACACTGGAAAAAGACAGTGTTGTCGAGGAGAATACTGAGATACAGGCTACTAGACTAGACGGGACTAACATTCACAAGGAGGTGGTGTTAGCAATTCTGGAAAGTGCGAAAATAGGTAAGACCCCTGGGCTGGATGGGATTTATCCTGGGATTCTCTGGAAGACCGTGGAGGAGATTGCAGAGCCTTTGGTTTTGATCTTTATGTTGTCATTGCCTCGAGGAAGAGTGCCATAAGATTGGAGGATAGCAAATGTCCACTTGTTCAAGAAAGGGAGTAGAGACAACCCTGGTGATTATAGACCAGTGAGCCTTCCTTCGGTTGTGGGTAAAGTGTTGGAAAAGGTTATAAGAGTTGGGATTTATAAGCATCTAGAGAGTAATAAGTTGATTAGGAATAGTCAGCACAGTTTTGTGAAGGGTAGATCATGCTTCAGAAACCTCATTGAGTTCTTTGAAATGGTGACCAAGCAGGTGGCTGAGGGTAAAGCAATTGATGTGTATATGGATTTCAGTAAGACATTTGACAAGGTTCCCCATGGTTGGCTATTGAACAAAATACAAAGGCATGGGATTGAGAGTGATTTAGAGGTTTGGATCAGAAGTTGGCTAGCTGAAAGAAGACAGAGGGTGGTGGTGATGGGAAATGTGCATCCTGGAGTTCAGTTACTAGTAGTGTACCACAAGGATCTGTTTTGGGGCCACTGCAGCTTGTCGTTTTTGTAAAAGACCTAGATCAGGGCGTAGAAGGATGGATTAGTAAATTTCTGGATTACACTAAGTTCGGTGGAGTTGTGGATAGTACTGAAGAATGGTGTTACAGAAGGTCATAGATAAGCTGCAGCAGTTGAAAATGGAGTTTAATGCGGAAAAGTGAGAGGTTATTCACTTTGGAAAGATCAGCAGAAATAGAGGGTACTGGGTTAATGGTAAGATATTTGGTAGTGTAGATGAGCAGAGTTCTCAGTGCCCATGTACATAGATCCCTGAAAGTTGCCACCCAGGTTGATAGGGTTGTTAAGAAGTCATACGTTGTGTTAGCTTTTTATTGGTAGAGGGATTGAGTTTCAGAGCCCCGAGACCATGCTGCAGCTGTATAGAACTCTGTTGCAGTCACACTTGGAATATTGCACACAGTTCTGGTCACTGCATTTTGGAAGGATGTGGAAACTTTGGAAAGGGTTGAGAGGAGACTTACTGTGATGTTGCCTGGTATAGAGGAAAGGTCTTATGAGGAAAGGCTGAGGGACTTGAGGCTGTTTTCGTTAGAGAGAGGAAGGTTGAGAGGTGACTTAATTGAGACATGCAGCATAATCAGAGGGTTAGATAGGTTGGACAGTGAGAGCCTTTTTCCTCAGGTGGTGATGGCTAGCATGAAGGGACATAGCTTTAATTTTGAGGGGTGATAGGTATAGATAGGAAGAATGTCAGAGGTAGTTTCTTTACTCAGTATAGGGGTGTTGGACGTGCTGCCTGAAACAGTAGTAGACTCACCAACTTTAAAGCATTAAAATGGTTATTGGATAAACATATGGCTGAAAATGGAATAGTGTAGGGAGTAGATGGACTTCAGATTGGTTCCACAAGTTGGCACAAGATCAAGGGCCGAAGGGCCTGTATTGCACTGTGTAATGTTCTATGTCATATGAGGAACATTGTTGAACACCATACTGAAGTCCAAGTGGACCATGTCCACCACTCTGCCCTCACCAATCCTCTTTGTTACCTCTTCAAAAACTCAAATCAAGTTAGATATGATTTCCCAAAAAAAGCCACATTGACTATCCCTAATCAGCCCTTGCCTTTCCAAACACTTGTAAATCCTGTCTCTCAGAAATCCCTCCAACAACTTGCCCACCACCAATGTCAGGCTCACCAGTCGACAGTTCCCTGGCATTTCCTTACCACCTTTCTTAAATAATGGCATACGTTAGCCAATCTCCAGTGTTTTGGCACCTCACCTGTGACTAACAATGGTCCAGATATCTCTGCAAGTACCCAGCAATCACTTTCTTAGCTTCCCACAGAGTTCTAGGGTATGTCTAATCAGAACCTAGGGATTTATCCACAATGTGTTTTAAGACCTCCAGCACCACCTCTGCAATATGGACATTTTTCAAGACATCACCGTATTCTGTATCTTCCATGTCCTTCTCCACAGTGAACACTGTTGCAAAATACTGAGTTACTATCTTCCACACCTCCTTCAGTTCCACACATCGCTTTGTCCTTAATGTATTTATAAAATTCCTTTGGATTCTCTTTAACCCTATTTGCCAAAGCTATCCCATGTCCCCTTTTTGCCCTCCTGATTTTCCTCTTAAGTATACTCCTACTGCCTTAATACTCTTCTCAGAATTCTCTTGATCTATCCTGTCTATGCCTGATATATGCTTCCTCCTTTTTCTTAATCAAAGCCTAATTTCTCTAGTCATCCAGCATTCCCTATGCCTACCAGCCTTGCCTTTCACCCTAATTGTCTCTGCACTCTAGTTATCTCATTTTTGAAGGCTTCCTATTTTCCAGCTATACCTTTTATCTGTGAACATCTGCATTTGAAAGTTCTTGCCTAATACCATCAAAATTGATCATCCTCCAATTTAGAACTTTAAATTTTAGATGCTGTCGATCCTTTTCCATCACTGTTTTATAACTAATAGAATTATGATCGCTGGCCCCAAAGTGCTCCCCCACTGGCACCTCAGTCGCATGCCCTGCCTTATTCCCCAAGAGTAGGTTAAGTTTTGCACTTTCTACAATAGGTAAATCCACATACTGAGTCAGAAAATTTTCTTGTACATACTTAACCAGTTTCTCTCCATCTAAACCCTTAACATTATGGCAGTCCCAGTCTGTTTGGAAAGTTAAACTCCCCTACCATTACCACTATTATTCTTAAAGATAATTGAGAGCTCCTGACAAATTTGTTTGTCAACT
The DNA here is from genome assembly GCF_037043375.1 of Chiloscyllium plagiosum. Classification (NCBI taxonomy): domain Eukaryota; kingdom Metazoa; phylum Chordata; class Chondrichthyes; order Orectolobiformes; family Hemiscylliidae; genus Chiloscyllium; species Chiloscyllium plagiosum. The sequence continues at coordinate 10,401,079 of NW_028270163.1, read as the reverse complement.
TTCTGATGACTATGGGGGGGGGCGGGGAGAAGAGTCTATAGTACAATCCAAATAAGGTAACCATCCCTTTCTTATTTCTCAGTTCCACCCAAATAACTTTCCTGGATGTATTTCCAGGAATATCCTTCCTCGGTGCAACTGTAATCCTATCCCTAATCAAAAACGCCACACCCCCTTCTCTCTTGCCTCCCTTTCTGTCCTTCCTGTGGCATTTGTATCCTGGAACCTTAAGCTGCTAGTCCTGTCCATCCCTGAGTCGCTTTTCTGTAATTGCTATGATATCTCAGTCCCATATTCCTAACCATGTCCTGAGTTCATCTGCCTTCCCTGTTTGGCCTCTTGTATTGAAATAAATGCTGTTTAGTTTATCAGTACTATCTCATTCACTGCTTTGTTCCTGCCTGCCCTGACTGTTCTTGATTTGCACCCTTTCCCAATTGTACCAGTCTCAAACTGACTTCTTTCCTCACTATTTCCCTGGCCCCACTACCTCCAACCTTAGTAGTTTAAATCCTCCTGTGCAGCTCTAGAAAATCTCCCTGCCAATATATTAGTCCCCTTCCAATTCAGGTGCAATAAGCCCTTATATATGTCAATTCTACCCCAGAAGAGATTTCCATGATCCAAAAATGTGATTCGTTCTCCCTTGCACCAACTCCTCAGCCATCCATTCAATTGCTCTAAGCTCCCTATTCCTACCCTCACTAGCTCGTAGCACTAGGAATAATCCGGAGATTATTACCCTTAGGGCTTCCTTTTTAAACTTTTGCCTAATCTCCTATATTCTCCCTTCAGAATCTCATCATTTTCCCTTCCTTATATTATTAATTCCAATATGTACAATAAGCTCCTGGTCCCACTCCCCTTTGAGAATATTCTGCATTCTCCCCGCGATATCCTTGATCCTGGCACCAGGGAGGCAACACACCATTCTGATTTCTCTCTATCAGCCACAGAAATATCTGTCTGTGCCTCTGTCTAGAGAGTTCCCTATCGCCATTAATCACTTGGAACTTGATGTACCCCTTGTTACATTAGATCCAGTCTTGGTAACAGAAACTTGACTGTTTGTGCTACATTCCCCTGAGTCCATCATTCCCTACATTTTCCAAAACAACACTCTTGTTTGAGATGGATAGCCACAGGAGACTCATGTGCCTGCTTTCCTCTCTTACCTTTCCTGGCAGTAACCCATCTACCTGACTCTATCTCCCTTTCTATAACTGCCATCCATCACACCCCCTATCTCCTGTAAATTCCTGATAGCCTCTAACTGCTGCTCAACCGATGCAAGCGATCTGATAGGATTCACAACTAAACATTCTTCCTGCAGACATTATCATCAGTAACGTGGAAATTCTCCCTAATCTCCCATGTACGACAGGCAAAGCGCATCACTCTATTAAAGGCCATCTTTGCACCTTAATAATCTACAGAAAGTAGCACAATCTTACTGCTCTAAAAAAAACACTGCTCCAGGCTAACTTAGTACCTATGTTTTATATTTTTAAATTTTAATCAAGAGACCGATCTTAATAAAACATATAACCAAAAAAAACCCACTCTCCTCACTCATTAAAAAAAATGACAGCAAGGTTACACTTAAAAACCATGCACGCAAGGTCAGCTGTGAATTTCGCTGTTTTACTTAGATGCACAATTACGTCCAGAAGTACTTGAACTCAAACAGCAAAGGCAGTGGCTGTGCAGATTTGCTGCTGTGGCAGACAACCTAATAGATTTCTCTCTCTCTCACCATGTGGTAGCTGCTTTTGTTCTCTTCCTCCTTTTTAAAATGCCATTGTTTTGATCTTTTCCCCCCAAAGTTCCAAAACAATGCAACAGCTTATAAAATAGTAATTACTGCTCCTGGAATTTGAGGAACTCACCTCTAACATCTAAAATACCTCCAAAAAGGAGCAGCTCTTACAGCCACAAATTTTCCCTGTCCTCCATCTTTGATTACCTAGAATCCTTGTGATGAGAGAAAGTATGTTTGGCCTTTCATTAGAACTGGGAGACTTTTAGTGGTGAACACTTTAGACACGTGCATTGCTTTGGAAGAATAAAAGATCTGTGATAGACTGTATTAAATGCTTGGTAATCCCCCATCAGTATATGGCAAATAGTGCAGTCTGTTTACCTGGGGTCTGTGACCCTTCCCTTCCACCACATTTCCAGGTGATGGGAATCTCTTGTCGGATTTTTGGTACCATTCCTCCCTGCTATTCTGCCTTTACATATTTATATCTTCCAGACCCTCCTTTTTTCTTTGCATCTCAAGTTGCATACTCCCTTTGTCTTATATCATCTCTGTTCAATCATTTAAGTCCCCTGTTGCATAATTCCCCTCTTTGATCTTTTGCCTTTTATTGACTTGGAATTTGCTGGAAGCTGTTCACCTCTAAATTTTTCATTCCTCAAGAAAGATCAATGTCCTGATCATTGGGCCAAATTTGGGGAACCTCGTTCAGCTTTTTCTGCACCATTCATCTCAAAACTTTGGTGTTGTAACTTGCTGAAAATTTAAACCAATAATTGTAATGAGGGCAACAAGAAATCTGGCCACTGAATGACCAGGACCAGCAGTCCATTAGTGTTTTTTTGTTAATGCTAAACAATTTCCCCATAGACATGCTGTGTAATCATGGTGCAACTGGATCTAATATTTTACTCTCACCTGTTTCTAAATTGGCTGAAATATGAAATATATCAATGGATCTTTCAGCAGTACTAGTTTTCTTTTTCATATTTACCCTTGGAACTGGAGATGAACAGTTATTTGACTGCAGCTGTCAGGGTGCAAAGGGATGCTGTCTCATTATCTCAAAGGCAGTGTCAACCTGGTGTTGCACTCTTTAATTTAGGATTTATTTAATTTGTTGAAACTGAAAATGGATTCTAAAATAAAATTACAGTTGTAAAAACCTAGAAGTACTACAGTAGTTTAGCAGCAGCTGCTCTGAAAGAGGTTCACATGACCATTTAAAGTTTTATTTTAGTGTTTACCAGTTAGCGGTATGCCGGTCAGTTCTTTGCAAAGGTATTTGGTAATGCAAGCTGATTTCTAATCTGAAGATTTTCCATTTGTTAGTGTAAATTTCCATAGAATAAGGCTTCTTTTGAATTTTTGTATTGAAGTATTTAATGGACGGAAGGTTTACTTGAGTTATTCTGGATGACAATTCAGAGCTGTCTTAATTTAGAAAATATGTATTTGTTCTTCATTTGCTGCCTTCCAAAGCAGGAGATAGTATGCCTTATTACTAAAAGTTTGGCAATGAGCTGATTTTAAAGGAGGTTGAAGAGTGGGCTTTGAATTTGGTTCATAGCTGATGAGGATACTCCACTGGTGGAAAGGGGAATAGGAGAAATGCAGAGCCCTAGGAAGGTTGTATCGAAACATGAAGACTGCTTTAAAGCAACTTTAAAACAAACAATATAGGCTTGGATGAGTAGAGGCAACTCCTCAAGGTAAAGTGCGGTGATAAATCATTCATAATAACACCAAGTACAAGGCATATTAAATGTCTAGTGTTTGAGATGCATGGTTCAATTTGGACTTCAATTCCAGCAAAAAAATCTCATTAGTTGTCAAGAAATTTAATTCAGAAAATGCAAGATCTTGGCGAATTCTTGTCAATATTGAAGCTGGAGGGCCAGACCAAGAAGGATTTGAACAGGAGGATGAGAATTTTTTAAATCAGGATGTTGTCCTTTGTAACTTGTAAAATGAGCCTTGGTACTCGTTAGAATACGGGCAACAGAGTTATGAATGGCTGCAATTTATTGACTAGTTTCCTGGCTTCCATCCTCAAGGAAAGCATTGGGACAGTAGAGTCTGGAGGAAACAAATTGAGGGTTCAGCAACAACTAAGAGTCAACCAGCAATGGAAATGGAAGGCCTTTGTCATGGAGGGCATGGCATTTTCATACAAGGTCAAGAAGGATTATCTGGTTCAGCTCTGATTAGAAATTAGCACATACTGAAAAATTATCCAGTAAAATTATAGCTTTACATTGTTCAGCCAAGGTTTTTTTTGTGCATTTGGTTACTCAAATGAAAATCTGCCATTAATTTCTGATTCACCCCAGGTTGCCAAGTTAATTAACCTATTTTGTTTTCCTCCACATCTGCCACAGGCATCAGATTTGGATGGTGAAATTGATTTATCTACTTGCTTTAATGTAACTGAATATCAAGTCCAGCGCAACTATGGCTTCCAAATCCATGTAAGTTCATGAGTTTAAAATGACACTGAAAATTCCCTCTGACTTGACATGTCTTCCTTCTGCAACCTCTGCGAAATTATTTATGACTTTCACGAATTTCTAATTGCGTCTGTAATGTACTTTCATTGTAATTTGCTTTTCTGTATATGATAGAATTAAAAAATGATACAACAGAGAAGTAAATAATTGTACTTAATGCATCTGTGCTTTGAAGGAGCAATCCAACGAGCCCATCTCTTGTCCTACCCTATTGGCTTGCAAACCTTTCTCCTTTAGATATTTATCCTGTGTTTATCTGAAACAAACACAGAAAATGCTGGAGAAACTCAGTGGTTGTGACAGCATCTGTGGAGAGAGAAATAGTTAAGATTTAGAGTCCATTATGACTCTTCAGAAGTCGTTAACGTTGAATCCAGCCTGACTCTTCAAAGAAATTGACTTCTGAAAGGGACTCATACTGGGCTTAAAATCTATAACACTCTTTCTCTATCTACAGATGCTGCCACACCTGCTAAGCATTTTGTATTTGTCTAACCAATTCCCCTTTTAAAAGCTATTATTGAATTTTGTCATTCAGTTTTGTTTTATTGTCAGTCGGCATAAGCAGCCATGTGTTGAGACTGAACTAGAATTCCTTTTAACCTTCCACCCACCTGTCATACCAATTTGCTGCTATTAGATTTAATCTTTTCTTGGAATAATATATCTCATTTCCTCAGATCAATCTGCTGTTATGCTGTGAGTAATAACAGTGTAAGACTAGCTTCTTGTGTGTTGTGATACTAAAGCCGCATCAGCCGTTCTCATACTTGGTACATGAATTAACAGAGTTAGCTGATCTCACCTTCATATAAAGTGAAATAGAAATTTCTGTGCTGTATATTCTGATTCATTCCAACTTGTCTGTGCTGGTGTTTAGTCCATAGAGTCTGTGTGTTTGGAATGTGGATATTCCTTCAAGCTTCCATTTAAGGGCAGCTGGATAGTTACAGTCGGGAGAAAGAAACAGCAGTATTTACCAATAGAAGAGATGGATCAAAATCAGAGGACGTTTCATGCAAAGAAAAACATTGGAAAAGGATGATTTGACTGGTCTATTTGTGCTGTAAACACGGTATAATTTGATGTAATCTGCTTCCACCACCCATTCAGATAGTGCATTCCTGACCATCACAATTCACTATAAAGAAATCTTCTAGCTTTTGTTTCTACCAACAATCTTAAACGTTCACTCTAGTTACTGACCATTCTGTGACTGGCAAAAACATTTCCTATTTATTCCATAATTTTGAGCATCTATTAAATATCCTTGTCCTTCTAAGAAGAGTAGCCTCAGCTTCCCTTGACTCTTAACATATTAAGTCCATTTTTAGTAAATTTTTGCCAGTCCTTTTGATGATGATGACATCCTTTTTAAAGTATAATGCCAGATTTGGACACACTATTTCAGCTGAAACTGCATACCATATGCGTACCAAGAGTCGCCCCTCTGGTTCCCTTTTATTCTTTAACCTTATTTTAAGACTTCGTGTAAATTCTGTGCTTTTGTACTCTGTCAATGAGTTATAGAGTCCTACAGCCCAAGTTAGTCGACGCTGGCTGAAAGGTCCGTCAAAGCTTAACCCCATTTTTCTGCACTTGATCCATATCCTTCTAAAACTTTTCTATCCATATATTTGTCCAAATGCCTTTTAAGTGTTGTTAGTGCACCTGCCTCGACCATCACTGCTGGCAACGCATTCCATATGCGTACCAAGAGTCGCCACTCTGGTTCCCTTTTATTCTTTCCCCTCTAACCTTTAACTTATGCCCTCTAGTCCTTGATTCCCCAATTCTGGGAAAGCTACTGAGTGCATTCACCCTATCCATACCTCTAATTATCTTATACATTTCTATAAGACCCCCCTCAGTCTCCTATGCGCTGAAGAAAATAGTCCTAGCTTGACCGACCTCTCCCTATAACTCAGACCCTTGTGTCCTGGCAGCAGCATTGTAAATTTCTGCATTTTTTTTTCCCAGTTTAATAACACCCTTCCTATAGCAAGGTGATCAAAACTGAACACAGTACTCCAAGTGCAGCCTCACCAACATCTTGTCCAACTGCAACATAACTTTCTATCTTCTGTACTCAGTGCCCTGACTGACGAAGGCCAGTGTGCCAAAAGCTGCTTTCAATGCTGTGTCTATCTGTGACTCCACTTTCAGAGAACAGTGCACCTGAACTCCATGGTCTCTCTGTTTCACTACACTCTTTAAGGCCCTACCATTCACCTTGAAACTCCTACCTTGATTTGACTTTCCAAAATGCAAGACCTCTCACTTTTCTATATGAAACTCCATTTGCCATTTCTCAGCCCGCTTCCCCAGCTGATCAAGGTCTTGCTACAATTTCTGCGGACCTTCCTCACTGCCCACGATACCCCCTAATTTAGTGTCATCTGCAAACTTACTAATCATGCCTTGTACGTTTTCATCCAAATCATTGATACAAATAACAAACAGCAATGGTCTGTCCTGGACTTTCAAAGCTTTGTAGAATTGTTTAAAAAATGGTGGTCAGGTCCCAACTCTGATTGATGTGCATGATTGACATGAGGCTGTTGGTGGGCTTAAAATGTAACCAAACAACTGGGACAAATTCACAGAGATCCAAGGCCAGTCTTTTCAATAGCCTGCTACAACATTTGGTCCTCTCTATAGCTGCTTTTGATCTTCCTACAGAGGTTACAGATGAAATTTCACGTCAATCCCCATAACTAGGTGAGCACCATCTCAGCCACTTTGTACCAATGTAGAAATCCATTGAAAATATTAATTTGCATCAGGGCACGTCACTGATTAAAAGACTGAAGCATTACTCCAGTTTTCCCACCCCTATCAGAACTGAGTAAGATGCAAGCACCGTCATTTGTAATGACATGAATACTTATACAAATCAGGTTTAAAGTGTTTCTGCTCTGGATTAAATAGCACTCACTTGTTGTAACTTTCTCACTGGAAATTATGAGTGGCCCCTTGCCTTTCTATTCCTCAGATAATGGAACAGTGGTCACTCTGTCAAGAATGCATGACTTAAAATACAATTTGTGAATCAGGTTTACTTAACAATTCCTTTATATCCATAAATGAGGAATAAAGCAGGAGAAACCTAGCAGATTTAGTAGCATCAGTGGAGAGAGAAACCGAGTTAACATTTCAAGGTGCATATGACTCGTAGGGGTTGAGTCGTGATCTTTGAACTCTGTTTTGTGGAAGAGTCATATTTGACTTGAAATGTTAACTGCTTCTGTCTTCACAAATGCGGGCATACCTGCTTAATTTATCCAACACTTTGCAAATGATGTAGATCTGAATCAAAGCAATATTTTCCTTTTTTAGGGAATCGAGTTAGTTGCTCTAGATTGCAACATTTTCATTCTTAAATGTATTGCTGTAATGTAAGCCTCTGTCTCCATTTTACAAGTAATAAACCTGAAACTTCACTAACATTCCAAATGACACAACCTTGGTTCAGCATCTGTAATAAAATATTTTCTATAAACGACTAAACTCTTCAAGGAGTTTAGTTTATATTAGATTACTTACAATGTGGAAACAGGCCCTTCAGCCCAACAAGTCCACACCGACCCGCCGAAGCACAACCCACCCAGACCCATTCCCTTACATTTACCCCTTCACCTAACACTGCGGGCACTTTAGCATGGCCAGTTCACCTAACCTGCACACCTTTGGATTATGGGAGGAAACCGGAGCACCCGGAGGAAACTCACGCAGACACAGGGAGAATGTGCAAACTCCACACAGTCAGTCACCTGAGGCGGGAACTGAACCCGGGTCTCTGGCGCTGTGAGGCAGCAGTGCTAACCACTGTGCTGCCCGTGCAGTCTCCGTCTGCATGCCTGTACATGGCTCTAGTGCATTCCTGATGAAGGGCTTAAGCCTGAAATGCCAACTTGCTCGTTCCTTGGATGTTACCTGACCTGCTGTGCTTTTCCAGAACTACACTTTTCAACTATGGCTACAGTGCAGTAAAACAGGTGAACTGCTGAACTGGTCACAAACTGCCAAGGTTGTTTTTAACTGGATGTAGAGTTGTGTTAATAAACACCTCTCTGAAAAACACCAACTGACAATGCCTTACATAGCTTAGATTGTATAAGCTCTGACTATTACTGCTTGTTGGTTAAAAGGTAGTGAGATTTCGAGCTAGCAGTTAGCTCTGGTTCTGTAAGTAAGTTTCTTAAACAGGCTTCCTGCCCTACCTGTGTTTGAAGAGCCACCTGTACTGTCTGATGATAACAACTTGCATAATCTAACATATTGCATTCAGTTTGTGTTATGTGTCATACAAGTTACATATTGTTAAATTCCTCAGAATCTTTCACCCTTAAATATTTGATACCTGACTGGTTTGACTAGATTGATAAAGAAAAGGCTAATGCCTAGTCATTATGGATAATGCAAACGATTATCTCATCTTACAGACCCAGGAAGCTTTGTTTACCCTTTCTGCAATGACTGCTGGCATCCGACGCAATTGGATGCAGGCATTGATGAAAAATATCCGACCTTCAACAGCACCAGATGTTGCCAGGTAAGAATGTGCTGCATCACGACTCTATTACAAAATGCTTTTACTTAGAATACAGATTCCAAACAGTTCATTACAGTAAGTGCTATATAATTGAGCTATTTAGGAATATTCTATCTGATTTTGAACTGATTTTATAATTTCCAGATAGATTTGATGTCATTTTAATGTACTGTTATATGTTTTAGGGACTTGGTGCATGTGAGAGATTACATTGTGGAAGCACCATGAACTGAAGTAAACATTTATTACATGTCGGTTATTTTTGTTTAAAATATTTCAGTCTAATGATTTTGTTCTATTAGCTTACCAGAAGAACAATGTGCTGTGATACTACCAGATACTACTCCACATTATGATAGCAAATCAGATTCTCCATCCTCTGAAGCTTCTTCGGTGGATAAAGAGACAGGGCAGAGAAAAAGCCGAGCACGTGAAAGGAGGAGAGAGGGCAGGTCAAAAACTTTTGACTGGGCAGAATTCAGACCAACAGCACAAGCAATAGCACAAGAAAGAGCAGCAAAAGCAGATTCATGTGACAGTCATGCGGAGAGATTTGGTGCATCTTCATCAGACCTGAATGACTGGGAACGGACTAAACGGCGCGAGGAACGTAGAAAAAGATATGAGGCTGTGACTGGAACAGTCGGCTCGAGTTCAGGTGATACAAATAGGATGGAATTTGAACCATCAAGTTCCTCACCGTTGCTGGATCGGAGACAAAAGATGCACGATGAAATTGAAGAGCACTGGCAGCAGGTAGAACGCACGCCCATAAGGGAAGAACGACGGGTACCTCTGGCAACAGTACTGGCAAGTTCACAAACATCACAGATTGATAAGCTACTGGAAAGCCATACAAAAGAGGTAGGAAAAATATACAATTAGTTCTCATATGAAACGATCAGTGTGATTTAAGTGTCAAATCTAAAGTAGATATATTTAGACACTGTGGACTTTGATTGCCAAGCTTTGCCGACTCACTGGTGGGTTGGAGGAAGAGAAAGTGTACAAAAGGCCAGAGCCAAGGAATGAAGGATTTGGTGGGGAAAATGATTGTACTGCTGGAGGGGGATGTAGAGCTGGAGATCTGCAATCTATTAAAGTAATTTCAACAGAGAATATTTTAAATTCAGTATAATGGTGGGGGCAGGACCTGTCTCAATACAATGAGAGTGAGTTTGAACCAGGTGAGCAGCCATCCCAGGTTTTCAGTAGAAAAGGGTTCACTGGACCAGAAACATCAACTCTGTTTTCTCTCCACAGATGCTGCCAGGCGCACTGAGATTCTCCAGCAATTCTTTTCTATTCTAAATTTTCTGGCACTGTCCCACAGTCTTCTGATTTGGTTTCCTGTGTTAAAGTTTTTTAAAAATTGTGCCGGAATACAATTGTTTCAGACCAGAATCTCTGGGTGTATGAGGGTGGGGCTGGGGGAGGCAGCTGTCATCTGTACAACTTCACCCCACCCTTCATAATCAGCTATTTCATTAACCTTGTGAGCACATTAACCTTGTATGGAAAAAGATCTGTTGTTTTCTTCTTGACCTAGGCATGCTGAGGGTCATGGACACTTGGGAGTGGTGTGGGATAGAACATGTCAGCTCACCCAGAACTCCATATCTGGAGAATCAAGAAAAGGAGAATCGAGGGAAAGCAGTGTGGTGGATTAAGTTATAGAAATGGAAATATTCAGCCATTTAGATCAAAAGAATGAAAGTTTGGAGGCTTAATTTGGAGTCAAATAAAACAGATTATGAACAGACTCATTCAATTTGAGACAGTGCGCATCAAGGAATATAACGGGATGGACTCATTGTGTAAGATATTTATGGTGGAGATTTATGAAGGAGGTCATAACTTGCAAGGAATGACAAACAACCGTGAAAAAAGTGTGTCCACCTTCTTCTTGTCTGCACCAAGTTTGTTTAGAGCTGAATTAAAATGAAATTGATGTAGTTTGTTATAATTTACTTGGAAAATAATGATACACCAGTTGCGTTATCCTTGTATCATTTTACTTTTAAAATCATCCATCCTAGATATGATAATTGCTCTTAATAATTGTGTTACCTAAGACTGCAATTTATATTGTAAAATATAAAACATATATGGTATTTAGTTGAAGGCAATGATTCTAGCATCAAGATTGTGCTCATTTTCATTGACAGCTCAGTTGAATCCCTGCTTTGTAACATATTGCCAGCTGCTTCTGACCCTAAATTACAGAATTTGTTGAGAGGAATTCTGCAGACAATGATAGTCCTGTTTCATTTCTGCAAGTGAGCTGTCGATTCAAATTGCCACTTGGCAACTAATGTTTCAGCAATTAATATCTAGTTTTCTTTCCTAACCACATAGCTAAAACATGTCACTTGTGCAGAATGACTTGTCAGTCCTGTCCACGTTTTGTTGTCATGCATCCCAAGCACCAGTGAAATTCATGCAGCATGTTGGCTAGCAAGGTGTAACCAAAGTTGACAATGCCAAAGGGTTTAAAAAAAAGTCTATAGTTAATGGCAGAAGTCAAACACTGAACAACTTTATTTACTGTAAGAAATCAAGATTTCAATGGACACAGCTTTACTTCTATTTTCAGCCACAAGACAATATCTTCCTTATCCAACAATGTAAAAAGTAAAATGTAAAGGATTAATATGCTGCAGGGCAGATAGTGAGCATTTATTAAAAAGACATGCGAAATATTTACCATGTACACCTGATTACTACAATAAGAGAAGAAATGCCACTCAATTATCAGGTTTAATTACAATTAATTAAATGTTGTTAATGCACCTGCCTCGACCATCACTGCTGGCAACTCATTCCAGGTTTAATTACAGATTATCAGCAGCGTATGTATTTGTGCAAAAATAAGCTAAACTATAGTTGTAGCATTTTAAACAGTTTAAAGACAACAATCACGAAGCCTTTTCAAATTATTGAATCTTTTGTCTAAACTGAAGTCCTCAAACTGAAACTTGGGTTTGAAAAAATCTTCAGTGTAATTGCAGTATGGTGTTCCACCTCACCACTGTGAATTAGAGAATGGTTGGACTGAATGAACCTTTATTCAGACTTGCACGTGCATCTGAAGAATTAATTCTTTAAAGAACAAATAAAATAATTTTTAACAAATACTTTTTCATCAAATTAAGTTGTATATGTCAAGTATGTTAATAATGAGACAGCAGTTACCTTTCAACATACTCTCAATGGATCAACAAAAGTAGATAAATCTTGTGTAGTCCTCTCTCTATAGCATATTTATTTATGTTTTACATTCACATCTACTATGCATCTGACATTTAAGAAGATGGTTCACGCCTTATGTTCTTGTGCTATGCTTTACAGTACATTTTGCTTATTTTCAATAAATTTTGCTTTGCTCTTGCTCAGTAAAGATGATTCAGGTTCTGGCTATTGTATCAAGCCACAGACATTGGGAAACCGATGTGCCATCGTTTTGAAAGAAAAAAATACTTTGGTCCAGCTACTGTTTCAGATTTGGAAAAAAATGTAAAGTTATCGTCTAATGTGATGCACAGCAGAGTCCATGTTTAAAACAGTGGATCTGGAATCCAAACTCCTCGCCCTGAAAATTGATCATTGAAATAGATAGTGTTGTATCTCGGAGCCCTTTCATCTTTGATAACAGGACTTCAAAAAGGCCTTGTAATGTGTTGAGCAATTTTACTGGCTATATTTTAATCAAAACCAATAACGCTACCAGTATAATACTGCAGATTATATATTTAGGTAATGCATTTTGTTTCAGCAAATGGGTACAAATGTTCCTGACTTAATAAATTCACAAGCATTTTCCAATCAGGCAGCATGCCCAAGTGGATAGATTAGGTATTGCAGGCATCCACTCAGGTTTGTAGTTCAGTAGAAGGTTCACTGTTCTGCACTACACAAATGCATTCACTCCATACATAAAGTTTGAATTGGTTTGTAAGAGTGTAGTTGACTGCTAACTGTAAATGTGAATACAGCTGTAGACTTTCCTTTGCAGAGCAGTGAAGGATTAATTGTCAGCTTTATTTATATGTTGGCAATTGAGAATAAAATTCACATTGTTTCTAAATGTCCAGTGAGAGAAGTTTGAGATTTCTCTTCCAATTTTATTTCTGTAACTAACACTGTTAGTTAAACTCTAAGTTAGTGTTATACATAGCTACTAATCTCAAACTTCTACTCTCTTCACAAATCTCTTGCAGTAGCAGAATATTACATTCTACATTGTCTCATAATTTCACTGTTTATATAGTGTCTCATCTGACTTGCAATGGCACATGTCATGAAACATTTTCTAGTACTGTGATAAGTATTAGGCGAAACCAAATGTAATGGCTAACTTACCCAGTCAAGTGATTATTAATTTTAGGTTGAAGCATTTAGTTGGAGCTAATGTATATTAGATCAGAATATTTTATTTTGTTGTAGGATATTTAAGTCTAGATATTACAAAAATATCCTGTCAAAAATGAGTGGATCTGCCATATTGATTTTCATCAGGTAAGACAGGGCTGTGCTGCATTGCGTAGTGTCTCCCTGAACCTTCTATTTCTTGATCCATCTCTTGATAACAATTTCACTTGCTAACAATAAAGTTAATTTTTTTCTTTTGCTGTCAGTTTCATTTTGAACATTATCTCATGACAAATAACCTCAGTCAAATGTGACATTTTGTCTTTTCAGTTTTCTCTCTTTCTCCTTGCACCAATTACCTTAACTTAGGCCAAATACTATCGACATTTAGATTGCTATATATGTGTGACAGAGCATAATTCCTAATTCTACTTTGGTAAAAGGTGATTTATTATTTTTGTAGCTTGAAGAATTGAAAACTCAGTTGGAGCACTGCCAGCAGGAATTAATAGACGCACAAAAATACAGAACAGAACTCGAAGCTCAGCTGAAGGCTAGCATGGAACGTGAACAACAGATTCGTTCTGGGTATATCTCCCAGGTAAGAAGAATAATTCCTGTCCTGTACAGGTGTATCTTCCTTTTGACATGTAGAGCGCACTACATCCTGTATGAACCCTTTGCATGTTTTGTGAACTGACAACTTACCAGAATTTTTTAATGCATGAACTGCTGCATGAAATTACAAAGAACTGATGAATCATTTGTGCTTTTATTCTATTAATAGCAATTTCTAATGTTTAAAGGAAAAGTAACCCAAGTAATGAAGCATATAGAGGGAATTCTGCTGAGCAATTTTAGTGGCTCTTTTATTAGTTTCTAGAATAACTAAATAAAAACATAGCCAGTGAAGGATTAATTGTCAGCTTTAATTATATATTGGCAATTTTAAAATCAATAGCATTTACTTGAAATTAACACTTAGTTGATTTTTGACATGAGAATAAAATTCACATTGTTTCTAAATGTCCAATGAGAGAAGTTTGAGATTTCTCTTCCAATTTTATTTCTATTGTCACTACTCTTTGTCGCATTCTACCCACCAATAGATAAAATTTATTTTAACATGTGGCCTATGGAACTTTATTGAAATAGATTTAATAGGGCAAGAGTTTACAAAGCATTTACGTTCTAATATGCTACAGTACTATAGTGAATTGTTCAGGGCTGATCATGCATTATTGGAATGTGAATTGTTGAAGAAAGATTAGAATAGACATTAATTTTGGCTAAAAACAGAATATTTTGTCCATTATCTGAAAAGTGTCGAGAAATAGAATGTTAGGACTAAAGCTTCTATAATCTTGTGACAAATTCAATTCTATGGCTTAATGCCTATATTAGATTTCAAGTGGTGAGTGTAGAAAAAGTCCATCATGGAGCAATTCTGATGGTTGACAATCTTGGAGCATTACTTAATTTTAACCTTTGATTAATTAAATCAAGATTAAAGTTTGAGCAAAATAGATCCTGGGTAGTATCACTGTGGTGGAACTTTAAATTCACAGCTATTGCTCACAAGTTGTTAAGAGGTATTTTACATGAAATAATTCCCAATACACTCCTCCTTCAATTGTTATTATTGTTGTTCCATTACTAGCACATTCCCCTACTATTTCGGGGAATCACCTAGATTGTTTATTTAAAAACAAGAGAATTTATTTTGACATGTAATTTCAACGAACGTAATTTGAAAATTTTATTAGGTTTGACATTGTATTGTCCACACTAAGTACAATGGGTCAGAGTAAATATTATTATAGAGAATGTGTTTTGAAAGATTCTATCTTGCTAAGGTTGTAACAGACTAGTTTTATGAGAATAACTTAGAGGTTAATTAACCTGTTCAGAAGTGTTACGATATACTTTTAAAGCAGGTGGAACTTGAACCCAGGTATTCTGGTTCAGAGGTGGGGACACTACCACTGCACAAATGCAGAGGTTTTACAATCTGAGAGGTGGATGAAGGAGACTATTTAGGTTGTTATTCTGTTTCCACATGTTCTCTCTGCAGTCTGTAACGAATACTGGAACAGATCAGACCTTGTTCATGATTTGAGCTATCAAGCAGAGTAACAATACAAGAGCTTTGTTTTTGCCTAATCTTCAAAAGGCCCAATAAAAAGTTAGAATTCAAAAACTTAACTGCTTTTTCTACAGAAAGATTATGTAGATGCAGGTTTTTTCCCCACATTTGCCTATTGCAGCAGCTAATTCTGCCATTGGTGGTCAAACAACCATTCTTTTACATATAGCATACAGGTTATTTTTCATGCTGCAGAACTGTTTCAGATTAGAGGGAGGTAAACAGCTGGGTGCAGCAGCAGCATTGCGAGAAAGGAAGAGATTACAAGTAAGGTCGAGGATTTGTTTCAGCTCATCCTAACTTTGTTCAGTGAGTGCATGATTGATCCAGTCTTTACCCAGCATGTCACGAGATCACTTTCATAGTTTCCTGTTGGTCAGCTGAAGGGCAGCTTGAATTCATCAGTGCCATTTTGCAGTAGCATCTCCAATTGTTTAACCTACCTTGTCTGAAAAGGGCGATTTCTGATTGCAGGTTTAATATAAATATGCCATTGATTTGAACACAGATATTCTGATTCAAATTTGTTGTTTATTGCAGGGTGTCCACCATTAAATTCAAGGTAGCGTTCCTAAAAATCGCAACTTTTAAGTGCAGAGACACTATGGGAAACATTTCTGTGGGACTCAGTGCAAAAATTCGAGTTAGGTTGTGTAAGAGCTTAGCAGAGAAAAAAAATGTTAAAACATTACACCTGTTCCCCCTCAATTGAAATACAGTACCCACCAATACTTTAAATTGTTCATTTCCTCCAATGATAAATGCAGCAACTTTTATCCCTGTATAAAATAACCTTTTACTTACAATAGCTCCGATTGTGAACCCTGTGACTGTGGAGCCAGGTTTTGTTTTAGAATGAGGGGAATGGGCAGGTTGGCCACTCTGAGGTTTGGGGGTTATTTGCTGAATTTTGCTTGTTCTAGGCTACGTTGTGACCAGTGCCTTTTTAAGGAGTTTGTCATGCCCCTTTTTGCATGGTGCAGCTGCATTAAGGTCCATTCAGACTACTTGATGTGCTGGCTGCTTATAGCTGGCTGCATCTCCAAATGGATTTTGGCAGGTGTCTCTCATTATTCTGCTGGTTATGGGCTGCAACCTGCTGCCCAAAGGTTCTGTTGTTTTAACCACTACTTCAAGGGAAGTAAGCTCTGCTGAGTTCTGAAATCATAAGCTTCCATAAATTAGAGTTGGAGACAGGCACATTAGAGAACTGTGCAACAGATGTACTCTGTTGTGCTCTTCCAGCACCACACTCTCAAACCCCAGAAACAGCCCTGTCAACCCTGCAAAGTCCTTCTTGTCAACATCTGGGGGCTAGTGCCAAAATTGAGAAAGCTGTCACTCAGACGAGTCAAGCAGTAGCCTGACATAGTCATACTCATGGATTCCTATCTTCCAGGCAATGTTCCAAACACCACCAGCACCATCCCTGGATATATCCTGCCCCACCAGTAAAGGTGGAGGCACAGTGGGAGACAGTTTGGAGTCTCAACATTGTGAGTCCTCAACATTGACTCCAGACCTCATGAAGTCTTGTGGCTTCAGATTAAACATGGGCAAGGAAACCTACTGCTGATTACCACATACTGTCATCCCTCAGCTGATGAATTGGTAATCCTCCGTGTTGAACAACACTCGCGGGGGGGGGGGGGGGGGGGGGAGCACTGAAGATGGCAAGGGCACAAAATTTACTCTGGATGGGGAATTTCAGTGTCCACCACCAAGACTGGCTTGACAGCAGTACAAATTGAGCTGGTCGGGTCCAAAAGGATGTAACTGCTAGACTGGGTCTGTGGCAGGTGGTCAGGGAACCAATGAGGGAATAGCATACTTGACCTCATCCTTGTCAGCTGCGGGTGCATCTATTCATGACAGTATCGGTAAGAACAACCATCACAGTCCTGGTGGAGACAAAATCCTGCCTGCAGATTGAGAATAACCTCCATGTTGTGTGGCACTACCGCCTGCTAAATATAGCAACTCAAGACTGGGGAACTATGAGGTGTTGTAGGCCATCAATAACAGCAAAGTTTTAGCCCAACTCAATCTGTAACCTCATGGCCTGACATATCCAACACTTGACCATTACCATCAAGCCAGGGGATCAATCCTGGTTCAATGGAGAGTGCAGGAGGGCATGCCAGGAGCAGCACCAGGCATACTTGAAGATGAAGTGTCGATCTGGTGAAACAACTTGCATGCCAAACAGCATAAGCAGTAAGTGATAGGCAGAGCTAAGCGATTCCACAACTAACAGATCAGATCTAAGCTCTGAAGCCCTGCCACATCCAGACATGAATGGTAGTGGACAATTGAACAACTTACTGGAGGAGGAGGCTGCACAAATGCTTAGTCATTGTAATAGAAGCAGGAGTAGGCCATTTGGCTTGTTGAGCCTACTTTGCCATTCATTAAAATCATGGCTGATCTATCCATTGTCTCAGCTCCTCCTACTTGCATTATCCCCATAACACTTAATTCCCTTACAATGCAAAAATCCATCCAACTTGAATATATTTAATGAAGCTGCCTCTACTGCTTTGGGCAGAGAATTCCATTGATTCAGTACTCTCTGGGAAAAGCAGTTCTCATCTTTGTCCTAAATCTACTCCCCCTAATCTTGAGGCCATGTCCCCAGTCCTAGTCTCACCCATTAGCGGAAACTATTTGCCTGCCTCTAGCTTATCTATCCATTTCATAATTTTACATGTTTCTGTAAGATCCCCCCCTCATTTTTCTAAATTCGAGGGAGTATGGTCCCAGGCAGCCAGGGGACTTGTCTACCTTTAGACCCTCAAGTTTGCTCAACACTACCACTTTAGTGATAACTATTCAATTGAGGTCCTCCCATCCCATCCCATCATATCCTTCACATCATTCTGTGACATGTTAGACATATCTTCCACTGTGAAGACTGACACAAAATAGTGATTCAAGGCCTTGGCTGTGAGCATTACCCAATATTAATTCCTCTTTCTCATCCAACAAGGAACCGGTGTCTACTTTAGCCACCCTTTTCCATTTAAATACTTGTAAAAACGTTTCCTACCTGTTCTTAGATTCTGTGCTAGTTTGCATTCATAATCTATCTTTCCTTTCTTTATTGCGTTTTTTTGTTGCTTTTTAGATTTCCCAATCTTCCTGTTTCCTACTACTCTTGGCTACTTTGTAAGCCTGATCTTTTAATTGGACTTCTTCCTTCATTTCCTTGGTTGTCCAAGACTAGCTTTTCCTACCCTTGCTATTCTTGTTTTTGACCGCGATATACTTTCTTTGAGGACTGTGAAAAGTCTCTCTGAAAGTCTTCCACTGTTCTTCAACTGTTCAGTGATGCAAGAGCCCAGCATATCAGGGCAAAAAAAAAGGCTGAAGCTTTTGCAGCACTCTTCAATTGGAAATGCCTTGTGAATGATCAGTTTCCTCCAGTGGTCTCTAGCATTCCAGATACCAGTCTTCAGCCAATTTGGTTCACTCCATGTAATATCAAGATATGTTTGGAGACATTGGATACTGCAAAGGGTAAGGGCCCTGACAACGTTCTGGCAATAGTACTGAAGGCCTGTGCTCCGGAACGTGCCGCTCCCTTAGCCAAGTTATTCCAGTACAATTACAACACTAACATCTACCCAACAATTCACTGACATTTCCAGTACATAAAAGAGCAGGATATATCCCCACCCAGCCAATTACTGCCCCATCAGTCTACTCTCATCATCTGTAAACTGATGGAAGATGCCATCAATAGTGCTATCAAGCAACACCTGCTCAGTGACACACAGTGGCCACTCAGCTCCTGACCTCATTACAGTCTTGGTTTAAAATGGACAAGAGCTGAATTCGAGAGGCGAGGTGAGAGTGACAGTCCTTGACATCAAGGCTACATTCGACTGAGTGTGGCATCAAGGAGCCCTAGCAAAATTGTGTTCAGTGGACAAACACTCCGGTGGTTGAAGTCATACCTAGTACATGGGAAGTTGGTTGTGGTTGTTGGCAATCAGTCATCTCAGGTCCAGATCATCTCTACCGAAGTTCCTCAAGGTATTGTCCCAGACTCAACCATCTTCAACTGCTTCTTCAATGACCTTCCCTCCATCATAAGGTCAGAAGTAGGAATGTTTGCCAATGATTGCACAATGTTTAGCATCATTTGTGACTCCTCAGATACTGCAGCAGTCCGTCTTCAAATACAATGAGATCAGGACAATATCCAGGCTTGGGCTGACAAGTGGCAAGGGACATTTGCACCACACAAGTGCCAGACAATGACTATCACCAGTAAATGACAATTTAACCACCGCCACTTGACATTCAATTGTGTTATTGCTGAATTCCCCCACTATCAACAGCCCGGGGGTTACCATTGACCAGAAAATTAACTGGACTCCCTATATAATTGCGGTGGCTACAACAGCAGGTCAGAGGCCATGAATACTGTGGCGAGTGACTTCACCCCCTGACTCCTTTCCACTATCTACAAGACACAAGTCAGGACTGTGATGGAGTACTCCTCATTTGCCTGAATGTGTGCAGCCCAAAACACTCAAGAAGCTGGACACCATTCGGGACAAAGCAGCTTCTATGATTGACCAGACGTTCACAAACATCCACTCCTTCCACCACCGATGCTCAGTAGCAGCAGCATGTACTATCCACAAGATGCACTGCAGAAATTCACCAGAGATCCGCAGACAACACCTTCCAAACCCTTGACCACTTGCATTTAGAAGGACAGGGGCAGCAAGTACATGGGAACACCAGCACCTTACTTGCCGTCTAAGCCACTCCCTATCCTGACTTGGAAATATATGGCTGTTCCTTCACTGTCACTGGGTCACAATCTTGGAATTTCCTTCCTCATGGCACTGTGGGTCAATCCATAGCACCTTCTCAAGGGCAACTAGGGATTGACAATAAACGTTAGCCAGCCTACATCCCATAAATGAATCTTTAAAAAAAATTCTTAAACATTCTTCTATGCCTATATCTACCTTACAATTTTCATTTAAGAGCAAATTAAATACAGGTCGTTCTGCTATAATGCGACAGTTATATTCCTCTGCAACCTCGCACTGTAGAAAATTATGCAATGGGAAACCACTTTGGAAATTGCGCTGTAGAAGATCCCACTATGGAAAACCCTATACCAGTTCAGTGGAAAGTTTGTGTTTTGCAAACAAAGTCCAAAATTCACCAATCACATTATAGCCAATTAGCACTGATGAAATGCACATTATATAAAAACTACCTGTAGGAGTAGAAGTAGGCCACTTGACCTCTCAAACATGCTCTGCCATTCGCTCAGATCATAGCTGATCTGATTACTTCACATTCCCTTGGTTTTGTTAATTGTATTTCCCCAAAGTTGTGTGTGCAATAGTACTAAACAACATCTGCAAATATTGCCCTTGTCTGGCCACTGGTAAATGTTTGATGATTATTGTTTGTCCATCTTAAAGTTTAGAAATTTGAGCCACCCCTAAGCTAGGCAGTCATGCTTTATCGCTGTGAATATTTAAAGCTGGTCAGCTGAACATCAAAGAACTCTTCTGCCTACATTTTGAACTTCTTTCCCCACCCCACCACAGAAGGAACAATAATGTTTGCTGTAGGTAAACTCATTTGGTATTGTGACCTAAAGTCAAGGAACCATAACAAAATAAAACATAAAACAAAACATTAAGGGAAGCAAAATATTCACATGGTGTAAAAGATTAAAATCTAACAATGGTTTGTGTTGTTTTTTTACAATAATTGTTGTATCCATGAAAATGATGTCTTCCTTTACTGGACACTGGTATTGTTGAACAGGCCAAAAAATACAACAGTTTGTATTCGTTTAACATCTTCAAGGCAGTAAATTCCCTAAGGTACTTCAGAAAAACATTATCAAACAAAATGTAATACCAGGCTTCAGAAGAAAATATTGGAGCAGATGACTAAAAGCTTGGTCCAAAGAGGTGGATTTTAAGTATCTTACAGGAAGAAAGTGAGGGACAGAGATAGGCGTAAGGAGGGAATTTCAGACTTAGAGGACTTTAGCAGCTGATGTACAAGTATATCTTGAGACTGTAGGGCTGGAAGAAATTAGAGACAAGGAGAGATGAAATCATAAAAGAATTTGATAGGAAGGAACGAAATTTTAGAATCTAGGTGCTCTTTAATACTCGTACAGGGCTGACAGTTAAACTAGAATTGGTACACTTGAAGATACGGCCAACAAAGTTGGGATGTATTTGGGGGTAGGACATGGGAGTCTGGTTAGGTGTGGGTTCACCTAGTTAAATCTAGAAAATAACAAAGGGTTCAGCAGTAGATGAGCTGAGGTGTGGACAGTCTTGGATGACCTTTGAGGTGAAAATAAGCTGCATTAGTGATGGAGCAAGTTCATGATGATTCCCATCCTAGGAAGAAAGTGAGGAATGCAGATGCTGGAGATCAGAGTTGCGAGTGTAGTGCTGGAAAAGCACAGCCGGTCAGGCAGCATCTGAGGAGCAGGCGAATCGATGTTTCGAGCATAAGCTTTTCGTCAGGATAATGTTTCCTCATGAAGAGCTTATGCTCAAAACATCGATTCTCCTGCTCCTCGGATGCTGCCTGACTGACTGTGCTTTTCCAACACCACACTTTTGACTCCGATCTCCAGTGTCTGCAGTCCTCACTTTCTCCCAGTCGATTATAACCTTACTGCGAAGCCTCTTCCAAGGATGCCTACCTAGAAGAAGGTCTCCTCCTCTCTCCTCAAGGATATCAGTGAATCTCTCTCTCACTGCACCCTCTCAGGTCATCTCCTCTGCCCTGATTACCATCCTAGTCAAGTTCTACTCTAAGGTTGTGAATAGTCTGGTTTAGTTTCAGATAATTGCTGGAGAGTGGGAAAGGTCAACAGCTCGGACAAGGATTGAGATAATAGCTTCAATTGAAGAAATATTCTGCTCATCCAAGTCTAAATGTCAGAGAAATAATCTAAGATCAAGTGGTGTGAAGATGAGTTAGAATTAGGTGTTGTCAGTTTATTTGTGGACACTAATGTATTTTCAGGTGCTCAGAAATAGGAAGGGCGCATTGCTAGATCCTGGCATCATCAGGTACTGAACTGGAAGTGTAATGAGAAGCATTTGCGCATTATTCACAGGCTGCAACTGGATAGATAAGAAGGGAATCGGGCAGATGTAATCCCACCCAGCTAGATGAGGAAAGAGGGGTCAGTCATGACACAGGCTGCTGAAACGTCCAGTGAATGAGAAAGGGGAAGGAAGAACCTTTGAAATTTAGCCTGTGGAATGGAGGGAAACACCAGACAGCTGATTGGATGGCCTCTGTCTTAATGGCAGAGAATTCTTTTCAACAACTTGGACTTGTTGAAGGAAACAGTGGAGAGAGTATTGAAATTGGTGAGATAAAGGTGTGGATTATCTTTACACTGTATTGCTCAAGAGTATCTGCAGAAACATCAAATGGAACTGGAATGGAAATCTGTAAATATATATTCCGATTAAAAGTTAAATGAGGGAATTCTGCTTTAAAAAGATACACTCACTTCGTAAGCATAAAATGAAAGTTAGCGAGTTTTGAGAAGATTTGTAGCTCAGGTTGAGGTTCTGGATGGAGGTTTGCTGGCTGAGCTGGAAGGTTCCTAATTGAACTTGGCACTAAGTTAAATGATTTTGAATTTTGCCAAGACTTTTCTGGGAGTAGAAGATATGATCATGGATTATTCAAAATCCTTAGGGCTAAACTTAAAGTTAGCAGATAAATTGAGGTAATAATAAAAGGATGCTTAAAATAATTACTCAGTCTTTTAAATTAAAAGGAATGAAGCCTGAATGTGATGTGGTCATCATTGGAATTAGCAAAGATTCAGCTAGAAATAATAAATTAGATTAGATTAGATTACAGTGTGGAAACAGGCCCTTCGGCCCAACAAGTCCACACCGACCCGCCGAAGCGAAACCCACCCATACCCCTACATTTACCCCTTACCTAACACTATGGGCAATTTAGTATGGCCAATTCACCTGACCCTGCACATCTTTGGACTGTGGGAGGAAACCGGAGCACCCGGAGGAAACCCACGCAGACACGGGGAGAACGTGCAAACTCCACACAGCCAGTCGCCTGAGGCGGGAATTGAACCCGGATCTCTGGCGCTGTGAGGCAGCAGTGCTAACCACTGTGCCACCGTGCCGCCCACTCAATTCAAACCTTTTCACTTTGAAATTCTAATCCAATGCACCAGTTAAATGTCCAGTACCTTCACATTTTTGTTTCTTTAAAAGAAACAGTGACCTATCTTCAGTTCAATAAATTTCAGTCCTGCAAATGACCCCACTTTGTTATGATCCCAGGTGATCATAACACTCTGGTTAAATCCCAGAAACTAATTCTGGCTTTACTAGGTCTTGACTTCAATTTTTGCGGTTAGTTACCATTGAGGAGAAGAAAGTAGAAATGGATAAGAAGGTGTAAGAAAGGAAAAGGGAATTGGAAATAAAGCTTGAAAAGGAGAGTGAGCAATAAGGGAAAAACAAAAAATAGAAACAGAAGCAGAAAGATTCAGTGGAAGGTGGTATTTAAAAAGCTTGAACTCCAAAGAGATCAGATCATATTAAACAGTTAACTGAGACATGGCTTAGAACAGTGGAGGAAAAAGAAGAGGTAATTCTAAGCATGAGTCTGATTTGATTTAGGTGGGAATGTGCGTTTAGTATCTAGATTTACAGAGGATGGAGTGGAAAGATGTTTTATTTGCAAAGGTAGCTGGTCAAACAAAATGGCCAAAAGATAGTTGTACCTTTAATGTTAGTGTTTTGACAGGTACAGCTACGAATATGTGCACCAGTTTGCTTAAATAGCAATTCTCGGACAAAAGCTTTTATTTGAAAAAACCTCAATGCAGATCTCCCAAAGTACCTAAATTCTAAGCTGTGCTATGTTGGAGGGCTAGTATTCTTCTATTTATAATGGACTAAAGTCTTGAATAAGTAAGGTGTGAGGAGGATTGTTTAAATGGACTTCTCACAAACTGTACCAAGTTCATAATTAGGGTTAATTTTATGTTTAGCAGGGCCATATAGAGAATTGAATTGATAGGCAGAATATGCTCTTCAAAGTTCAGGTTATGGACTGTTCATTGGGTAGGAAAACAGCAAAACCTTTTTGTATGTGAACTTTGCCAGAAACTCATGAGTAGAAAAAATATTCAGTATGTTTGATATCTAAATGTCTACATTACTGTTCAGTTTCCTGGCTATTGTTATGAAATTGATATTGCTGGTAACACAGAAAAAATTCATAGCATTGGAATTCATAGGAAGAATTAGGATACAATGTAAACTGAAGGATATAATTCTAAAAGGGAGTAGAGGCAACTGAGGGTATATGTATGCAAGTCGTTGGAAGGTCCCAAACATGGTTACAATGCATTGGATCCTGGGCTATATAAACCGAGGTATCGAGTACAAAAGCAGGAAAGTTATTAGCCTTTTTAAAATAGTGTTTCAGCCTCAGCTGGACTATTATGTCTAATTCTTGGCATTACA
Organism: Chiloscyllium plagiosum; assembly: GCF_037043375.1. Lineage (NCBI taxonomy): Eukaryota > Metazoa > Chordata > Chondrichthyes > Orectolobiformes > Hemiscylliidae > Chiloscyllium > Chiloscyllium plagiosum. The sequence continues at coordinate 10,376,196 of NW_028270163.1, read as the reverse complement.
CTTTTGAGATACAAAAATGATTCAAGAATGATTCCAGTGATGAGGAACTTCAGTTATATGGATAAGTTCGAAAAGCTCAGGTTGTTCTCCTTAGAAGAATTGGCCAAGGTGCTCAAAATCGCTACATGTCTAGATAGAATAGACAGACAGAAGCTGTTAAAGGTGTCAGGAACCAGAGAATAAAGATTTAGCAGAGGAACAAAAAGAATTGAGAGAAAAAATTGTTTCAAACAAATGGTTTGGACTGGAATGCACTACCTGAGAGGATGGTGAAGCCATGTTCTCTTACAACTTTCAAAATGGAATTAAATAATCATCTGAAAAAAACAAAAAACAAAAACTAAGGAAGGGGCAGGGGATTTGGAGTAACTGAGTTGTACTTGCAAAGAGCAGGCGTGGACCTGTTGGCCACGGTTGTTTGATGTGCTTCAACCGTCCTGGGATTTTGTCATCCAGTCTTTTGTTGAAACCATTGTGTAGATGTCTGTCATGTGATAATCAGTCCTATTTCTATGTCTTTCTAACTGAATCAGGAAACCAGATTCCATCTATATCAATCACCCCATAGTTGAGTGCAATTGCTATTGTGTAGACAACTTAGCAATATTGCAATATCAATAGGCACAACAGAGTAAGAGTTTCCACCTTGCACATAAGACCATAAGAAATAAGAAGTAGGATGTTCAGCCCCTTGAGCCTGCTCCACCATCTGATAGAATCATGGTTGATCTGATATTCTTCATATCACTTTCTTGTGTTTTTCCCATAGCCCTCGATTCTCTGACTGATCGTGAATTTATCCATCTCAGTCTTAAAAACACAACTTTGGAGGCAAAGTTTATTATCTGTGGCAAAGAGTTCCAAAGACATTCAGCCCTCTCAGAAGCAATTCCTCCTCATCTCAATCTTAAATTATGTCCCTTTATTCTGAGACTACGCCTTCTGTCCCTAGACACTCCCAACAGTATTTACCCTGTCAAGCACCTTAAGAATCCTGCATGCTTCAATGATATTATTTATCATTCTTCTAAACTCCAGTGAACAGAATCCTAGCCTCTTTTAACTTTTGCTCATATAATCAATTCCTCCACCTCAGGGATCATCCTAGTGAACCTTCTTAAATAAGGGGACAAAACTGCCATGGGAACTCCAGATGTAGTCTCATTGGCACCTTGTGCAGTTGCATTAAGACTTGTATACTCTTCTACCAACAATTAGTAAGAAATATATAAAATAAACTTTAGTGGACGTAATCCCACAGAGCATTATCGAATCTGTGGCTTTCAGTAATAGAGGGCTATAGATGCAGAAACTATAAGTGTAATATGCCTTGTTCAATAAAGCAGCTGCTGAAAATGTGTTGCTGGAAAAGCGCAGCAGGTCAGGCAGCATCCAAGGAGCAGGAGAATCGATGTTTCGGGCATGAGCCCTTCTTCAGCTCTGATCTCTAGCATCTGCAGTCCTCACTTTCCCCTTGTTCAATAAAGCAATCTACCAATCAGAACCTCTAATACAAGGATACTGAGAGTTGATGCCACTGGACTTCAATTTTTGGAAACATTGTTTCCTGAGAAGATTTTTAGTAAAACCTGGAGGATGATTGTGCTGAGATCACTGGTAACCTGAACTGTGGGAAGTTGAAATTTGCATCTGCTACTGTAGCTTATTGACCTAGTTTACCAACCTTTCTCCAAAAACTTAGCTGTTTGCTGGTTTTGGTTTCTTTGTTTTGCCTGTTCAAATAGTGTTGAAATGATGGTTGAAATCAAGTTACTTAGTTTGCTGACATGAGAGTAGTACTAAATTAGATTTATGTCACAGTAAAATGTTCCAAAGATAACAATGTCCAATGTGCTGTCATCCCCCATGAGTAAAAGCAAATGTGAAAATGAGTACAATAAAAATACATTTAGAATTTGATTACTGTCTCCTATGTCTAGTGCAGAAAGAATGGGTCAGGAATAATTGAAAAGTATTTGCAACATGAACATAGGCATTTCAGCCAACAAGTTGCCTATTTCATCAAATCCCACCAGTGTCCATTCCTTATAGCAAGATTGTAATGAGTGCATTTTTAAGATCTTGATCAAAATGGGAAAGTAGAAATCTTTCCTCCAGGACATTTGATTCTTATAAAGATACATGGGTTGGCATAAAATGTTAATTTTATCTTAGTCCACAGATGGATGATTTCAAAATCATTTTAATAAAAGCTAAAATGTCTGGATTACAGTGTTCTTGTTAGGTAGTTACTAATCCTCAAATGCACACATTAGAGTTGAAGAATTGGCATCACTCTGTCCAAAGTTCAGTTATTAAGAATGATTAAGTTCTACATCCTGTAACTTGACTCTTTTAAGATTTTAAAAAGAGATTTTATATAAATACAATATGTTGTTTGCCTCATTTGGAACTAGCTTGGAGGAGGTTTTGGATCCTTGCTGTTGCTCTTTCAGGCTTGATGAACTAGCATGATCACTTGAGGTTCACTACTCACTCAACTGCCTGTTACTACAAGACTCTGTACTTCGCTCAACTTGTTTCCTAATCTAATCAGCAGTATTTAAACAACAGTGTTGAATAAAAGGAAATGCGTGGATTTTGAAGTTGCAATTCTTGTAAATGCTCTATATAATTTATATCTTGACCTCACTACCTTTCTTCTTAAATTAAACGTGACTTATTCTGCTTCTTGTGGAACTGAAATTCAGATACTTTGCTATGTTGTTTCAGTATCTTCACATTACCTTTATAATCTGTTTCTTTTCCTCATCTTGCTACTAAATTTTCGAGGAGAAAGTGAGGTCTGCAGATGCTGGAGATCAAAGTTGAAACTTTATTGCTGGAACAGCACAGCAGGTCAGGCAGCATCCAGGGAACAGGAGATTCGACGAAGAAGGGCCTGTGCCCGAAACGTCGAATCTCCTGTTCCCTGGATGCTGCCTGACCTGCTGTGCTGTTCCAGCAATAAAGTTTCAACTTGCTACTAAATTTCCCTATCTGTTTCTTGGTTATTACTTCTCAACTAAGCATCTAAAGTTGTCTGGATTGAGAATTCTAAAGATTCACAACACATTGGGTGAGAAGAGTCCTTTACTTCTGAGAATTAAATAACTGGACTCTTTTCCTGAGATTATGACCCAGAGTGGCTAGATTATTCCATCATTGGAAAGCAGCCTCTCGGCATAAAGCCTGGCCAGACCTCTGCGTTTTATACGTTTCAATGAAATCTGTCTATTATAAATTCCGTAGAAAATAGACTTACTGTATTCCAGCTGTCCTCATTGGACAGCCAGTTAATCCCAAGAATCAATCCATTGAACCTTTATTACACCCCTTCAACACAAGTTGGTCTCTTTTGCACAGGGAGAGGAATGCAAGCAGTACTCGAAGTATGGCACTATATACTTGCAGCATTCTTTATACTCCAAACCTCTTGACATTATCCTTTTATTTCTTGTAGCTACACACAAACTTTGTGATTCATTTACAATCATGTACAAATCCCTCTAAGTACCAATTTTTATAATTTCTCACATTTTAAAAGAAAATTTAAAGCAAAAATTCTGTGTTTCTCCACACATTATTTCATCTACCACCATCTTTTATGTAATGTCTTGCATAATAGTTAAAACCCAAGTGGAGGTGTATTTTCAAGACTGTGCACATAAATGAGTTTTGATTTTCATATTATAGCTAGCAGATTGGTAATTTTTTTATTTTCTAAAGCTAAGTGTTGGGACTTACATTTTACATAGTTTTATTTCATATAGTTATTTAATGTCGTTTTGACATTCCTCCCTTCTTACAAATAAGAATATAGATGGTTTAACTTATGATTTATTAGTCTTTGGATTCACTTAATTTTGACTTTAATTCCAGTATTTTTCTTTTAAATGTTGGCAAAGATTAGATTTTATTCTCTTCATTTTAATTTAAGCTCTCTCCAGCATTGTTGAAGGGAGCATTTATCCTAGTTTTCTGACTTCTCATTCTGCTTTAATAACCTCAAAGAGAAAATCAGTGGTTTCTATATGACAATTGCATATCATTAATTGTCTGAAAGACCACCTTTCCTAAAGGTTTATTCTATTGTTCAGTTTATATCACAGGCAGTAGCTACCCTCCAATGTCTGCCATCAAATTAATTAATAGATTGGCTCCTATTCCATTGGTAAAACATAGCTGTACATTCCAGTAATGTCCGCACAAATACAGTTTCCAACAGGCATCACTATTCTTGAGTGGTGATTCAAATATCAACTCATGAGTGCATACAGAGTTTTAACAAATGAGTGAATAGCTGAAATACAAATTGAACTTTTTAATATTGCATGGTAGAAAATTAATTTAAATTTTGTCAGATTTACTGAGTAAATTATTTTTTTGTTGGTTGCTGAGGATGACATTTATATTGACTATTTTCGGTTGAGCAACAATGAAAGGAAAAGAAATGGTGGGTAGAGTTGAATGTGGAAAATTCGTGACTTTAGTTCACTGCAGAGAAGCCGTACGTTTGATATGATGAATGGGGAGTGGGTTATCAATAAATTAAATGTGTAAGAGCTGGACAAACTTGAAGAGTCAATTGAATAGTTTTTTAAATTAAATAATTAAAATAAAATTACACTTAATAATTTTAAGTTCACACGTGGTTTAGAAATTGTAGTATTTCTTCAAAACTCTCTCTTGGTGATTAAAGTCGAAGTCAGCCAGATGGGGCTGAGGGAAACTGTTTCTATCTTATGGTTAGTGTATAAAAGAATCTAGTTTAAAATTGGTTTTCACTACAGTCACCAGTTTTCAATTAAATTGGCCATCTGGATATTTTTGTATAAGTTATATTATGACGCTTCGGCTAATGTCGAGGACCTCGTGCCTGCCCCTTCCACTAACGTCGAGGACCGTGTGGCTGCTGCTTCCATTTGCGTCAAAGACCAAACATCATGGTCGACTGGACTACTTCTGCTTCTGCCCACATGACCGTTCCAGCATGCACACCCACTCCTGATGAAGTCTTCAATCCCACTCCTGTCCCCAGCTATGCCTTGCCAAGTGTTCACTATCCGTCCATACCTTCCCCTCGCTGAGGCTGAAAGGTCTGTCCTCGGCAAAGGGCTCACCTTCATTCCCCTTTGCCAACACATGAACGAATTCCACACATGTCATGATGTCGATCTCTTTCCTCCACCTCAATGCCTATTTCTTTCAACGGGAATCCAACCCACCATCTAATGACCCCTTCTTCCATCTTCAGCAGACCCCATCCTTCTGGACACCCCTTCCTAGCCTTCCTGGATTCCTTCATCTCAAACTGCTGCCACGACAGCAATCACTTGGATCTCTCCAGCCCTCTCACTAATTCATACCTATCCCCGTTGGTACCTGCATCCCTCTGCTCTCTAGCTCCAACCCCAACCTCAGTATTAAACCTGCCAAAAAGGGGTCATGTTGGTAGAGTGACGAACTGACCTCTACATCGCTGAGGCCAAATGCCAACTCTCTGGGACCACTTCCTAATGTCCCCTTGGTTATGACTTCCCCTCTGATCACCAAGCTGTCATCTCCCAGACCATCAACAACCTTATCATTTCAAGAGGTCTCCCATCTACAGCCTCCAATCTGATAGTTCACCAACCCAAAATCCATAAACTCGACTGCCCCAGTCGATTCATTGTCTCTGTCTGCTCATCTCCTACCACAAATCCATTCTTACCCCTTTGGTCCAGAAGCTGCCTACCGACATTCAAAACACAACCCATGCTCTCCACCTTTTCCAAAACTTTCAATTCCCGGCCCGAAACACCTCAGAGGTACAGACCCTTTACACTTGCGTCTCCCACATGGAGGGCCTAAAAGCCCTCTGCTTCTTCCTCTCCCGTAGGCCTAACCAGTCCCCCTCATTCACTTGGCAGAACTGGCCCTCACCCTTAACAATTTTTCCTTTGATTCCTCCCACTTGCTACAAACCAAGGGTGTGGCAATGGGCCCAAACTATGCTTGCCTCTGTCGGATTCATGGAACCATCCCTCTAACACAACTATACCAGCACCATCTCTCACTTCTTTCTCCGCTATATTGATGACTGCATAGTACTGCCTCATGCTCCCACGAGGAGCTAAAGCAGTTTATCAACTTTGCCAACACTTTCCATCTGGACCATTTCTGACCCCCACCCTCCCCTTCCTGGTCCTTGCCACCTCCATCTCCCGAAACCAATTCACCACTGATATACATTTCAAACCCACTGACTCCAGCAACTACCTGTAAAAACACAATGCTATCAAAATTCCTCCAATACCTCTACCGCATCTGCTCTCAGGATAAGGTATTCCAATCCAGGATATTCCAGATAACCACCTATTTTAGGGACTGCAGTTTCCCCTCCTCACTAATTAAGGGTGCCCTCAACTGCATCTCCTCCATCTCCCTGCATTTCTGCCCTTAAATCCCCCTCCCCCCAACAACAATAAGTATGGAGTCCCTTTAGTCCTTACGTGCCACCCCACCAATCTCTGAATCTAACATGTCAGCCTCTGACATTTCTGCTAGCTAAAATCAGACCCCACCACCAAAATGATATTTCATTTACCACTTCTGTCCGCTTTCCGCAGGGATTGTTCACTCTGCAACTTCCTTGTATACTGTATAATCCCCACCAAACTCGCCACCACACCCAGTACCTTCCCCTTGAACCACAAGAGTTGCAATTCCTGCACCTATATTGCCCCATTCATCCTCGTCCAAGGCCCCACACAGGTCCCTACAAATCTAAGAGATTCACCTGCACCTCATCTATTCATTTTGTTGTTCCCGATGTGGTCTCCTCTATGTCAGGGAAACCAAAACACCATAGATACAGGTAAATCGGTTAACTCCAAGAGAGGTAGGCAGGTAGGGCAGGAGTCTTCTGTGGCTATGCCCATCTCAAACAAGTATGCTTTTTTCGAAAATGTAGGGGGTGATGTACTGAATGATGGACTCGAAGGAGAATGTAGCATGAACAGCCAAGTTTCTGGTACTGAGAATGGTTCCAATGTAATAAGAGGTATGTCGATTGTAAGAGGGGATTCTCCAGACAGAGGGACAGACCGACGTTTCTGCAGCAGGGGGAGAAAAATCAGAATAGTGTTGCCTCTCTGGTGCCTGGATCAAGGATATCATGGATAGAATGCAGAATGTTCTCAAAGAGGAGAGGGATCAGCAGGAGATTGTTGTACACTTTGGAACTAATGACATAGGAAGGAACAAGGATGCGATTCTGAAAGGAGAATGTAAGAAGTAGGAATTTAAAAAGGAGGTCCTCTAGGGTAGTAAGAGCTGATATGAGTAGGAATAGGAGGATAGAACAGATGAATACGTGGCTGAGGAGCTGGTGCAGGGGAAAACTGTTCACATTTTTGGATCATTGGAATCTCCTCTTGGGGTAGAAGTTACCTATACAAGAAGGACAGATTGCACCTGAATTCGAAAGGGACTAATGTACTCTTGGAGATTTGATAGAGCTGCTTGAGAGCATTAAGCTCGTAGGGTGGGGGGGGGAAGGAAATCAATCAGAGACTGGTGTAGTTGGGAAAAGGAACGAGTCAAACAGCCAGGGCAGGCAGGAACAAAGCAGAGAGCAAGGTAGGACTGATAAATTAAACTGCATTTATTTCGATGCAAGAGGCCTAACTGGGAGAGCTAAACTGTGGGCATGGTGAGAAACATGTGACATAGAGACATGGCTCAGAGCAGGACAGGAATGGCAGTCTAATGTTCCATGATACAAATGCTCTCGGAAGGGCAGAAAGTAGGGGTGGGGTGGGGGGGGGGGCCATTGCAAGAGAGGTGGGGGAAAAGCGTTTTTGCTAAGGCATAGCATTATGGTTGTACTTAGAGAGGATATTCTTGGGAATACATCCAGGGAAGTTGTTTGGTTGGAACTGAGAATTGGAAACGGATGATCACCTTAATGGCATTATATTGTAGACCCCCCCCCCCGCACACGCACACACCACCCCCACACACCCTCAAAAGTCAGTGTGAAATTGAGAAACAAATTTGTAAGGAGAGTTCAGTTATCTGTAAAACTAATAGGGTGGTTATGGTAGGGGTTTTAACTTTCCAAACATAGACTGGGACTGCCATAGTGTTAAGGGTTCAGATGGAGAAGAATTTGTCTGTACAAGAAAATTTTCTGATTCAGTGTGTGGATTTATGTAGCAGAGAAGGTGCAAAACTTGACCTACTCTTGGGAAATAAGGCAGGGCAGGTGACTGAGGTGTCAGTAGGGATGCACTTTGGGGCAGTGACCATAATTCTATTAGACTTAAAATAGTGGTGGAAAAGGATAAACTGTAGTTAAATATTGAAGTTCTAAATTAGAAGAAGGCCAATTTTGACGGTATTAAGCAAGAGCTTTCAAAAGTTGATTGGGAGGGCAGATGTTCGCAGGTAAAGGTACAGCTAGAAAATGGGAAGCCTTCAAAACTGAGATACCGAGAGTCCAGAGACAGCATATTCCTGTTAGGGGGAAAGGCAAGCCTGGTAGGTGTAGGGAACGCTGGATGTTTAGAGAAATTGAGGTTTTGGTTAAGAAAAAGAAGGAAACATATGTCAGGTATAAACATCAGAGATAGAGTGAATCCTTAGACAAGTATAAAGGCAGTGGGAGTATACTTGAGGGAAATCAGGAGGGCAAAAGGTGGACAAATAGGGATCGCTTGAACAAATAGGGTTAAGGAGAATCCAAAGGGATTTTATAAATATATAAAGGAGAGAACAGGGCCCCTCAAAGATCCTGATTCCTGAAGAAGGGCTTATGCCCGAAACGTCGATTCTCCTGTTCCCTGGATGCTGCCTGACCTGCTGCGCTTTTCCAGCAACACATTTTCAGCCCTCAAAGATCAGCAAGGCAGCCTGTGTATGAACCAGAGGAGATGGGGGAGATACTAAATGAGTATTTTGCATCAGTGTTTACTGTGGAGAAGGACATGGATGATCTAGAATGTGGGGAAATAGATAGTGGCATCTTGAAAAATGTCCATATTAAGAAGGAGGTGGTGCTGGATGTCTTGAAATGCATAAAAATGGACAAATCCCCAGGACCTAATCAGTGGAAAGTGATGGCTGGGCCCTTTGTTGAGATATTTGTATCATTGATAGTCACAGGTGAGGTGCCAGAAGACTGAAGATTGGCAAACGTGGTGCTATTATTTAAGAAAGGTGGTAAGGGAAAGCCAGGGAACTATAGACCAGTGGGTCTGACATCACTGGTGGGCAGGTTGTTGGAGGAATACCTGAGGAACAGGATTTACGTGCATTTAGAAGACAGGGTGGTGGAGGGTTGCTTTTCAGACTGGAGGCCTGTGACCAGTGGTGTACCACAAGGATCGGTGCTGGGTCCACTGCTTTTCATCATTTATGTAAATGATTTGGATGTTAACAATCAAGGTATAGTTAGTAAGTTTGCAGATGACACCAAAATTGGAAGTGTCTTGGACAGCGAAAAAGGTTACCTCAGAGTGCAACAGGTCTTGATCAGATGAGCTAGAGGGCTGAGGAGTGGCAAGTGGAGTTTAATTTAGATAAATGTGGGATACTGTATTTTGGAAAGGCAAATCAGAGCAAGACTTATACATTTAATGATAAGGTCATGCGGAGTGTTGCTGAACAAAGAGACCTTGGAGTGCAGTTTCATAGTTCCTTGAAAGTGGAATTGCAGATAGATAGGATAGTGAAGAAGGTGTTTGTATGCTTTCCTTTATTGGTCAGAGTATTGATCATGTTGTCGCTGTACAGGACATTGGTTAAGCCACTTTTGGAATAGAACATAGAAAAGTACAGCACATAACAGGCCCTTTGGCCCACGATATTGTGCCGAGGTTTAATCCGAATGTAAAATATAATAATTTAACCTACGCGCCCCTCAACTCACTGCTCTCCATGTGCCGGTCCAGCAGTCGCTTAAATGTCCCTAATGACTCTGCTTCCACCACCACTGCTGCCAAAGCAATCCATGCATTCACACCTCTCTGCGTAAAGAACCTACCTCTGACGTCTCCTCTGTACCTTTCCCCTAATACCTTAAAACTATGACCCCTCATACCCGTCAGTCCTGCCCTGTGGAAAAGTCTCTGGCTATTGACTATCCATTCCTCTCATTATCTTGTATACCTCGATCAGGTCTCCTCTCTTCCTCCTCCTCTCCAGAGAGAAAAGTCCGAGCTTTTTCAACCTTTGTGTGCAATTCTGGTCTCCCTGCTATCTGAAAGATATTGTGAAACTTGAAAAGGTTCAGAAAAGATTTACAAGGATGTTGCCAAGGTAGGAGGATATGAGCTATTGGGAGAGGCTGAATAGGCTGGGGCTGTTTTCCCTGGAGTGTCAGAGGCTGAGGGATGACCTTATAGAGGTTTATAAAATCATGAGGGGCAGGATAGAGTAAATAGATATGGTCTGTTCCCTGGGGTGGGACAGTCTAGAACTAGAGGGAATAGTTTTTAGGGTGAGAGGGGAAAGATTTGTAAGTGAAATAAGAGACTTGTCCACACAGAAGGTAGTGCGTGTATGGAATGAGATGCCCGAGGAAGTGGTGGAGGCTAGTACAATTGGAGCATTTAAAAGGCATGTGGATGGGTATATGAATAGGAAGGGTTTAGAAGGATATGGGTCAAATGCTGGCAAATAGGACTAGATAAGGTTAGGATATCTGATTCGCATGGATGAGTTGGACAGAAGGGTCTGTTTTGGTACTGTACATCTGACTCTAAATGCACTCGGGGACCAGTTCACGGAGCATTTGCGCTCTGCATGTATCAACCAACCCGACCTCCTCATTGCCATCCATTTTAATTTCCCCTCCCACTCCTCCAGTGACATGTGTACCCCTTGGTATCCTCCACTGTCAGAGTGACACCAAATGTAAACTGGAGGAGTAACACCTGATATTTCGCCAGGGGAACTCGCAAACCTATGGCCTCAATACTGACTTTACAGCTTCAAAATCTCTGCACCCTCAACTTTATCCCATGTTCAGCTTCCTCCTCCTCCTGCCCCCGTGACCTTGCCTCACCTCACCTAACCTGTCTATCTGCCTACTCAACAACCTGCTCCACCCCTCCTGCTGACCAATCACAATAACCTCCTACATGCATCCACCTATCACCATCCCACCTACCCTTCCCCAATCCCACACCCTTCCCTCTGTATATTTTTGGGCTCTCTCCGTCTCCCCAGTCCTGACAAAGAGTTTCGCCCTGAAATATTGATTTTCCTGTTCCTCAGATGCTGTCTGACCTGCTGTGCTTTCCCCAATTCTCATCTATTGACTCTGGCTTCCAGCATTTGCAGTCCTTGCTGTCTCCATTTTATGACTTGTGTTGGATAAATGCTGTAGGGTGAGAGATTGTTGAATGGCCCAACTGTAATCTAGTTTGGGAAAGTGTTTGGCAAAATTATACTAATTGAGTCAAATTCTGCAGACAGAAAGCATATACAGATGTATGGTTTTAATGTTTATAATGCTTAAACATTTTTGTTTAGATTTTCATCTTGTTCTGCTTATTGTATTTCAAACTCTGAGTAACTTGTTTAGAGGAGATTAGGATTATTTTCATTAGAACCACAGAGTTTGAGGGGGTTCCTGATTGAGGTCTACAAAATCATGAAAGGTATAAACGGTGTTTAGCAAGAAACTTTTTCCCAGAGTCGGGGACTCAATCAGTAGACGTCATGAGTTCAAGGTGGGAGTGGAAAAGTTTAAGGGAGATAAGCGTGGAAAGTTCTTTACGTAGAGGGTGGAGGGTGCCTGGGACACATTGTCAGTGGAGATGGTAGAGGCAGGCACTATAGCGTCACTTAAGATATATCTAGACAGATACATGAATGGGCAGGAAGCAAAGGGGTACAGATCCTTAGAAAATAGACGGCAGGTTTAGCTAGAGGATCTGGATCGGTGCAGGCTTAGAAGGCTGAAGGGCCTGTTACTGTGCTGTAATTTTCTTTATCCTTTGTTTCACTTCAGAACTAATATTGTAGCAATCTTTTGATATGACAAAAGAAATTTGATTTTATGTCTGTTTCCTGCTGAATCACAGTCATTTTTGGTTATCTCCTTGATAGACCATTCAATTTTCATTAAAGTTTTAATTTTCACTCCCACTATGTGATCAATACAGGCTTAAGGCCCAGGTGGGTTATCAGAAACATAAAATCTTCCCCTAACAGTGATCATGTTCGTGCCATCTCTCCAAACATCACTTTCCACCTCTCTAACATCACTTAACTTGAAATCTGTGGTTCCCATTTGACAGCACTATGTTTGATTCATAACTGTCCTCTGGAACGCACTAGCGACCCACTCAGTCAAAAAGAGTTTGGGCACAGAAACTGAAGCTGTCTTTTTCGGCTTCGTTCATGCCCCATGAAAACATGAATTAAAAGAAAAAATTCCTTCAACCCTACAACCCTGAGATTTCTACACTTCTCTAATTCTGGCCTCTTTCACATTCCTGATTATAATTCCTCCACTGTTTGCTGTGTTTTCAGTGGCCATGTTTTCAGTTACCTGGGCCCCAACCTCTGGATTTTGCTCCCTGAATTGCTCCGTCTCCTCTTCACTTGTCTCCTTTGAGATGCTTCTTGAAGCATACCTTTTTGACAGAGCTTTGGATCTTCTAATATCTCCATGCCTTGCTTGGTCTCCTTTACTTTGTCTTAAAATGCTCTGGTAATTTGTATTGTGTCACATATTTCTTACAACTTCCTTGCTCGAGCATCTTCAACTCTATTTATCTGTGTTGATTGCTTTGGTTCTCTGTTATACTCCTGACAAGATTCTTTCCTGTTTGGTAAGCATTTGTGTTGACCAATGAACTGCTACCAACATAATGCTGCCATAATTTGGTCATTTCTATTACATAACATCTATTTTAAAATTTTGCTTCTATTGTCATTTACAAATGTTTACCCTCTATTTAAATAAACTATTATTTGAGTATGTCATACAAATCAGTTATATATGGAAAGCTATCAAAAGCTAAAAACATACATAAAATCATTGTACGTTTATTTCAAAATTAAATCTAAAAATGAAACATTGTCAAATGATATTAAATAAAACATTTATCTGACTGCAACTGAAAAAATGCTAAATGGTTCAATATGAGGTGGCATTTGTCAGTTTGAAATTAACTTTTAATTCTGATGTCTTGAGTTTTATTTCAGCATCATAATAAATTTATATCCATTTCCTCTTTTCTCAATGTGTTACTGCTGCTGCTGATGTGATGTATAGGTGCACTGGATTAGCCAAAAATTAATGTGGAACATTAGAATAAATAAAGCCATTCATTTGGTTAGAATAAGTGCATCACAATTTAGACAATTACTTCATTTTAAGTTGTCTTTGCAGTATGTTTTAAATTTGAGTGCCTTGACACTCATAGTTTGAATATGCGCACTTATCTCCTTGCTTATTCTTTGGATCATGGCTAGAGACTGTTGTAGCCAGTCATCATGAAAGATAGGCTGGGCGGACCTGTAGAACACTTGTTTTGGGATTTTAAAACTCAGGTTTAAGTTATAAATCTAGGGATAATATAATGAAAAGGTGTTTGGTAGCTTAAAAGTTTTGTTTATGAAATTATTCACAGGTTCATAACACTAGTTTTCTGGAACATATTGAAAGATTCCCTGTCTGTATGTTGAATATTGTATGCTAACCATGTTCTGATATTTCTTGCTTCCTGACCAATTATGCTAACCCTCCATTTGCATGCTCTCTAAGATACTAACCATATTCTTCATTAGTGCAGAATGCTTTTTGCATTTTTTTGCTTAAATTTGCAACTAATAGATAATAGTTTGGCCATTTATTGCTGAAAGATTTAATTTTTGTTCCTTGAATAATGCTGAAGTTTTCAAATCTACATGAAGAGCAATATATTTACAAACCGATAATTGTTTTAAATCTCCATTGTGGAACTGAGAAGCAAAAAGTAAACAGTTTATTCAAAAATCTTGTACATCTGTGTTAACCACTGTCTGGTCCCCTTTTCTAAGCTGGAGCCACCTTTGGCAAGTTCAAATGCCTGGCAGCAGCTACAGAAGCTGAACCAGGATCTACAAGCTGAGCTGGAAGTTCAACAACAAAAACAGGAAGGGGTAAATGCACAAGCTCAAAGCCTAAAAAAAAGCTATCAGGATGCCAAGGAGCTCCTGAGACAACAAGAGACAAAAATGCAAAACCTTCAGGCCAGATTGGACATTTCTTTATCAGAGGTTGCCATAAATGAACAGTCATTATCTAAAACACAAAATGATTTGCGCCTTGAGCGTCAAAAGTATAAAGAACAAGCAGATGAATACGAGAGAAAACTAAGTATGTTTAGCAATAAGTTGCAAGAGAGTGAAGAGAAGCTTCGAGAGGTAGAGGGGCTCCTTCTTGAAAAAACACAAGCTTTTAGGGATCTAGAAAGACAAATGGCTCTTCAGGATGACTATCAGCGTGAAGTCAGGCGACTACAAGAGCATCTAGAAGGAGTAACCAGTCGGTTGCAGAACAGTGAACAAGGGGTCATTCTGAGTGAAGAACGTTTTCAGAAACAATATGAGAGCCTGAAAGACAAATATGAAAAGGAAAAGGATATCCTATCACATGGTGTACAAGAAGCTGAAGAGAAAGTTAGAGAATATGAAGATCGTCTGCAGTCTTTTGAGGTTCAGTTAGAGAGAGCTCAAAAAGAAAAACTGGCAGTATCTTTCAAAAGCAGTGAAATGGTGAGACAAATGGAAGAACATGTTGAGATGACTGAAGGCACAGTTAAAAGGCTGACCCATGACATAGATATTTTGTCAGCTGAGAATGAACAATTGAAGCAACAACATCAGGAAATTGTCAATCAGTTGACAGAAGCTGATAGAGAGGTTGAAGGACTGAAGTTAGAATTGGTGAAGGAGCGAGCAAGATATAGAGATTTGAATGAAGATTTTGAAAAAGCTATTCAAGAGGTGAATAAACTTAATAATGAAGTGGAAGAAAACAATTTTAAAATGGTGTCACTGAAGGAATCTTATGAGAGGGAACTTGAAAAGAAAAATAAAGACTTCAACGAGGCTTTAATTAAGCTGAAAGTTTTAGGTACCAGCTTGGAGGAGACAGAAAAGAAACTTCAGCTTAAAGAGGCTACACTTAAAGGCCTTGGTTGGCAGGTACCAACAGACATTGATATGCTTATAGAGAAGAAAGAAGAACTTCAAAATAAGTTAGAAGAAGCTGAAGCTAGGTTGGCTCAACAGGAGATAAAACTGCAGGTAACTGAAAACAGTTATCAAGAACTTCTTTCCCAAAGCAATAAACTCCAATCAGATACTGAAACTTCAAGAAAAAATGCTGAACATGGAGCAAGAAGAAACCTGATAGGTAGTTCTACAGTTGAAAATATTCTTCATGCCACAAGCAGTTCATTTGAGCCAGTGGAGCTTGAGATCTCAATTAGTTGTATCGCACAGCTTTCGAAAGAATTAATGGCAAGGCTTCAGCTTTTGGAGAGCCAGTTATCAGCAGTGACTGGTTCAGTAGGACAAACATGCACAGAATGTTGGTTTTCAGGACTGCCGTCCTCTCTGAATACCGAAAGTTCATGCTACAAAACAGCAGATGGTTGTATTATAGATCTGAAAAAATGTCTGGAAATTATATGCACACTTGAAACTAAGCTATTAATAACAAAACAAACCATTAAAGGGGAAACTGCTTGTCCTTTAGATGGATCAGCAAGTCTGCAATGTAATGCTAAAACTCATGGAGGACTGTCGGACCCTGAAGTTCATTTAAAAGAGCAGGGAAAAGAAAACCAGTCATTAACTTATTCAATGTCTCAGCAGCTTTCCAGTTCAAATGTCAGACTTAAGATACGAGTGCAAGCTGCAAACTTTGAATTCCAAGCACTGCAAGCTAAACTGTTTCAGTTGCGTCAAGTGTTGGAAGGTTTACAGCAGAAAACTGGTCAGCTTGCTCAAAGATGGGACTCTGAACAACATGGACAATTGTCTGACTTGGTACATGCATTGCAAAGTTCAGTACAATACTTGCAACAAATGGAAGAAAGTCTAGCCAGAAAAGAGAGAACATTATTCAGTGAAGAATATTTAATGAAAGCCTCTTTATCAGAGGAAGAAAAACTACAATGTTTAGTTGACAAACTGGCACTTGAAGCAGCAACACTTGATAATATTGCTGATGCTTTGCAGAATTCTGACTCTGGAATAAAAAGTACTTTAGATGAAATTAGAAAGCACAGTGAAAACATTACTCTGATTTCACTAGAAGAAGTCAGTAAAATAGGACCTTCAGTTCTCAACAAATTATTAATTGAAGGAGAATTTTGGACAAATTTTCCTATGATCCATGAAAGCAAGACATCAGATGTTGACGAACAATTGAATGAACCCATGGGAAGTTATCTCAAAATGATGGCAAACAGTACTTTGGTAAAAGGCGAAATTATGTTCTGGGCTCATAATATTTTGGAGGCTTCAGAAGAAAAATTACAACATTTGAAAGCACAGTATATGAAAATGCATCACAGAAACCAGAACCATAAACAGATGCTCAGGAATGTTCTTGATGCGTATGGCACATGTCGGTTTGATGGGCTGCTTGAGGAAATTCGAAGTGAACTAAACCATGATGAAGAAGGTGAATCACTGTTCTTATGTTCACAACCACTCAAACTGCCATTAGCATCTGTTTCTGCTGACCAAGATTTTGAACTTCAAGTAAGGGCAGAGTTAGTACAACAAATTAGGAGAAATGCTTACACGTTGAAGAAAATGTCAAACTCCATTCAGTCAGGCACAGATGATGATCTTTGCCTCTTGGCCAGAAGGCTTGTTCACAGTATGGATTGCATACCTGCATTGAGCAGACATAGTAATTCAAAAATTATGTGGCCTTTTCTGCTTCAGGATGCAGTCTTACAGGCTGAATTATCATATGTAATCTCCAAGATTCAGTTGAAGCATGACCTCGCACAAAGTGGGAATATACAGCTGAGATTGGAGGCAATGAAGATGGAACACTCAAACTTCACTACTTTGTTACAGAGCAAACATGCTGCTGAGCTGAAAAAGCTGAAAGAGCAACAGGATTTGGAGCTAAAGAAATTAAAAGAGGAGATTGTAGAGTTTAAAAAGTTGGATATTTCACAACCGGGCATTTGTGCTGGAACAACTCATATCCAAATTGAGGGAGAACCAATTGACTCATTAGACAAAGCTATTGAACTGCAGGACATGGCAGCAAGGCATAAGAAGGAGCTGCGGGAAGTGAGAGAAGCATATGAAGCAGAGGTGGAGAAATTAAAAAGGGAGATAACAAGGGCAGGGGAGACACTCAGACTGAAAACTGAAGAAAATGTGAAGGAAATAGATTCATTGACTATCTGCATGGAGAATTTAAAGGCAAAGCATGTTGAAGAGCTCAGGAGACGAAAAGAAGATTTTAAAATGGAGAAGAGAGAGCTAGAGCAAAGGTTTGCGAGAATAAAAGAAGAACTCACACATGAAATAGAAGCTTTAAAAGAATGTAGCAATCTCAAAGAGGTGGATGTTGTATGTGATCTGCAGAGATCCACTGACCAGTACAGAAAAACAGCAAATGAGCCACCTTCTGTGATCTTGCTGAGAAATCGCATACAAGAGCTGGAGTCCCAGATAGATGTCATGAAAAATAAGATTGAAGTCGGCCCAACAACTCTGCGGGAGAAATATGAAAAGGACTTGGAGAACCTCAAGGTGTCCATGTGTTTAATAATACCGACTAGTATCTGCATGTTGCTTGTAGCGTTACACCTTGCTGCCAGCAATTAGCTTGTTTGTGTTCTGTTTAGTCGCTCAGCCTGCATGGAGGATAGAATTGCATGATATATTATTGAACTGGGCAAAATCATGCAGAGTAAACTTTGCAAATTCTGGGGAAATGGTAGAAAGAATCAAATACTATTGGGGTAAAATTTGCTGAACAGTAAGAAACTAATTGCATAACTTTGCATAAAAATATATTATGAAAAACACTTTCATTCTGAACTCAGCTAGCTTTATGGCATGAGTGCACTTGAATTGTACCTGAAATTTGCCCAGTTCTTCTCTTTCCTGTGCTTTTAAGCAATCCTTTCAAATACAATTGAACCCGTTTTACTATTATGCAACTGGATTGTTTTGATGACTTAACCACCAATTAAATGTATGTTGTACTTGAAGGAATCGAGGGTACTGTCCAAGTAAATTCAGTGTAATGATTTGTCCTATCATCTGAGGTTAAAAAATTAGTATACCTCAGATTACACAATAAATAATTATATCCTGTTGTTTGTATACACTCTTTGCCATTAATTTATTCTTCATGTATAAAATCATTTTATTAGACCAATGTAAAGTTTTGCCCCTTTTGAGATTTGTCAAACTGTAAAACCTTTTACAAATTCGAACAAATATCCTAAGTAAAGAAAAGGTTACAAACTATTTTCTTCTAACAAGCCTGCACATTAAAAATAAATTTTCTCTTTTAGTTGCAATATTTCATTTAATTTGAATAATATCATTTGTCAATTCAGTTAAATATTTTGGATTTATGATTGTCAAAACAGTGGGTTCAATTGCACTTGATTAAAAACATCTCTTCATAGCTGTCCAGTGTGCTCAGTAATGTAAATTGATGGTTATGTTGCCCTTTGCAGTTTGCCTTGATGCTATGCTACTAATTTATGAATTTCCCTTTTCTCTTTCCTTCTTTTTCAGCTGGCTACATATCTCTATCGCACTTTGAGGCATTAAAAACTAGCAACTTATTTCTTGTCAAGAAATGCTGTAAAATCCTTAAATTTATAATATTTTATATTTAGAAAGAGGTCACCTTTTACACTGTTCAAAAGTCTTTAAATTGTCCCAAGTGATAAAGTGCTTGGGTGACTAACAGAATAGTGCCTTTTTCCCTCTGGCAGCTTGAGTTCAAATCCAATAAGCTACATAAATGAACATTTTCTTTGTGTCAGCATTAAATGCCACATTAATCTTTGGGGCCCATAGTTCAACTCATGATGTGTGTTTACTAAGATCATATCTAGCAAGGCGTTGTTCATGTGAGGGGGATTTGCATGTTTGTGATTACTAACAGCCATCAGTTGACCCGACAAGCATTTTTTTTGGATTATCAGCTCGGTGTGCTGTGAAGAAGATTGGCTGCTTGATTGAAATAATGGAGGGTGATTGACACTGAGATCTGTGGGCCATTGAAAAGTTAACAGTTCGTGGGACAGAGGAAATGATGAATATATTTCTGAAGAGCTATTGATTTTTGTGCTTCAGTAAAGTGATGCGATAGTCAAGCATACAAGTGTATGTTTGAATCCATTTTGAATTTGCTATTCAGTAGCTCCTGAGTTTTCAAAGCAAGTGAAGGTTAAAAAAAATCATACAAGGGTTATACAAAATAAGCATACATAATATTTAAGCATGTAAAAACAAAGCACACGCATTGAAAATCTGAGAAATAAGATTTTGTGGAATTGCACAACAGTTCAAGAAAATTTGATAATGTTTCTGCTGTGATCCTTTGTCAGAATTTGTATTGCAGTTCAGTTCTGATAAATGGGCCACAGTTGAGGATAAGCTTTCTGTTTAGATTTTGATCGATATGCTATGCATTTCCATCACTTTGTTTGTATTTTATATTTATTGTATTTTTGAAAATCTTCACCCATAGAATGCATTGCCCTACTTTCACATCTGTCACTGCGTGGATTTATATTGTCCTGGCACGAGGTTTGCATTTATTAGATTCTGTTAAATTTTTGGCGCAAACTAAAACCTTAGTTTGGAATTTGACACTGGTCAAGGAGATGCTGTTCAAGCCAGATCAGTTGCATGTTGTAAAGAGGCAGGTCCAGTAGAAAGTAGTTTGATTAATTACACTCCCATTATGTGTTGGAACATTGGTTGACTCTTATAATCTAATGATGGCAAACATTTTACTATGTTGGGATATTGCATCTAGTCACTGACTTAGAGCATTTTGCAGTGGCTACAATGATTACTGGACTTTTGTATTTTGGGCCAGTGAAGAAACTGATTTGGAATACCTCTGACTGGGTACAAAACAATTTTCCACACAACAGCAACTTCCCTGAGGCCAGTCAATACCCAGCAGTCTCAAAGTCATAGCTTCTATTATGATTAATAGATTTGCTTTCGGATGTAAAGAATTCTTCCCCTCAGTCTCTACCTTAGTGAACACAGACTGTGATTTGATGAATCTCTGTTTTCTATATAGAGAATCAGTCTAAACTTATGAAGAATTCTGAAAGAAGTGCACTGAATCCTTCCAAAATAACTTGTTTTAAGTGAAGTTTGTTGACGCAGTGTGTTTTGGTGAATATTTGTACTACTTGGCCATGAAGCCTCACATTAATTGCTGTGATAAATGTCACCAATATGCTTTGCTGTTTAGAGGGTAAAATTTGTAATAGAAAATTCCACAGCAGTTTGACCATAGCTCTCTAGGATAGTGCTTTCTGACAGTTCAAAGAGGCAAAATGAAGAATAAAACTCAGATTTTGTCATGAAACGAATTGATTCAGTAGTACAGTATGCTATGGCAAAGTAGGATATGTTTGTGCAGCTTATAAATTGAATTTCATTTCAAATTGTGACGAGCAAAACTCTTTTTGAATGTTCCCTGGAATAGAAGGGGTGAACACGTGGAAAAATCTATTTTATTAATTTTCCTATCCTAAAAAATTGTAGTCATTGGAGTCCTGAGAGCAGATCTGGGCACCCACACCTTAGCATATATTAGCTTTGAAGGGAGTACAGTATAGGTTTACAAGAATGAGACCTGAACTTCAGAGGCTAAGTTATGAGGAGAGATTATAAAAATTATGCCTGGTTTTCTCTAGAATTTAAATCTCAGAATATGTTTTGGCTAAGCAAAGATATTAAGGGATATGGGCCAAAGGCAGATATATGGAGTGAAACCACAGATCAGCCATGATCTCATTGAATATGTACAGCTCAGTCACCTAGAAGGAAAAAGGCAACTTAATAGGATGATTTTTCACTTGAGGGACATTTCAATAATTCACAGCAGTTTCGTGTCATTTTTAGATCTTTTGTAGCTCAGTTGCCAGTTCAGTACATGAAAACTTTGCAATTGCTGATGTTGAAGAAAAGATGAAAGGTGCCAGTGCAGAATGGGAAAAAAAGCATTGTTAGTATACTTCATTGATCAGTTTTCTATAAATTAATTAGTGAGATGTTATCAGCAGTTAATTGTTTTTCATTGGCTATTCTGAGACCCGATATGCAGTATACTGTTGCAGGAAAGGCATTTACTTGACCACTTGATACCACTGACTTTCTGGTCATCTTGCTGTTGCTGTGAAGAAATCCTTTGGAAAATACGGCCTAACGATATTCTTGAGAAATACCATTAATAAGGTGTTGAGTTACTCCAGGAACTTAACAGAAACTGTTATGTGCTGGACCTCTCAGTAATAGCAACCCTCGTCATTTATAATCTAGAGAGTTATGGTCTTCTCATTATCCTTGGGTATTGTTTTGAATTCTGTGGTCTGTATACTAAATAGTGAGGGTTGTTGAATGCTAAATTTTATCTGTACATTTGCCATGTACACAGTTTTAATTATAATTTAATCTGAAATGTGCAAAATATTGGGAGGAAAATCTCACTGGCTGCATTAATGCACATCCTAGTAGCACAGTCAGACATGAGGGGTGACCTTATAGAGGTTTACAAAATCATGAGAGGCATGGATAGGATAAATAGACAGTCTTTTCTCTGGGGTCAGGGAGTTCAGAACTAGAGGGCATAGGTTTAGGGTGAGAGGGGAAAGATATAAAAGAGACCGAAGGGGCAACTTTTTCACGTCGAGGGTGGTACATGTATGGAATGAGCTGCCAGAGGAAGTGGTGGAGTCTGGTACAATTGCAACACTTAAAAGGCATCTGGATGAGTATATGAATAAGAAGGGTTTGGAGGGATATGGCAGATGCTGGCAGGTGGGACTAGATTGGATTGGGATATCTGGTTGGCATGGACAGGTTGGACCGAAGGGTTTGTTTCTGTGCTGTACATCTCTGTGGCTCTATGAATGCCGAGGTACCATTTAATGGTCAGCTCTTGTGAAATCTCACTATGATTATCACCTACTTTTTATTTAACAATGGAGAAGGGAAGAAAATAACACTAAGCTGTGGTCAACTAAGGCTTTAAAATCAAGCCAAAAATTCTAGTAATGCAAATTAGGCTAACATCATATTAACAAAAGAACCTGCAGTTCTGACATAAGGTGGACCAATCACATTTTGTAGTTAGGTCTTAAATGTGCCACATCTGCACAATAAGTTCTGTTGCATCATTATTAATTCTAGAGAGTTGTTTTTAATGATATTTGCTTCAGTTATGCATCTAGTAAGCTCGTGGTTAGATGTTCAGAGCATAGTCTTTTTTTCTTCTCGATAGGACCAATAGCAGTTTTTGTTTGTGAACACTCCTCCATAGAGAACTGGATTAAACTTGTTAACCTTGAACAATTGGTGTCTGTCAGTGAAAGCACTTGTTTGACCTATCTCCACCCCAGCTGGATTTGAACACAGGCCCCAGCAGTGAAAGGGCAAATTTTGAATACAGTTTGGGAAAACTGCAGTATGTCACACTATTGTAAATGCATTCCTTTGAATGTATTTGTGATGTTGCTCATAACTACTAGAGCAGTTCTTCCCTTGTTATTTCTTTGTCTCCTTTGCTGTTATGTGCCCTTTAAAACAAATCTCTTATTTACTATTTCAAATTAATATAATTGAAAAACTGAACAAGTAAAAGTAAGTAAGTAACATTTTCCACATAGCACACAATTGATTTTTAAAATTTTGAAGAAAACTCTTGTTTTTGACCAAGGGAGAACTCAGTGCAGACAGTTGTGACTTACACTATTTGGAACTTTATAAGGGATTTGTCATGATTATTTTTCTCGCCTTGATCTTTAGGCTACATGTGAACGTGGATTTTCTGCTATGGAAGAATCACATCAGAAGGTAATAGAAGAGCTTCACCGACAGCACCAACGAGAACTAGAGAACCTACAGGAAGATAAAGAGCGGTTGTTAGCTGAAGAGACAGCTGCTACCATCTCTGGTATGTGAGGAATGGATGAGGATGCTTTTTCTCATTGGTATCTTTGGGAATTTAAATTGGGAGTGTCTGTATTTTGTCCACCTACTAAAATCAAAATTCTGAAGCATTGATGTTGCCTAATCTATTGATTATTAAGTGTAATATTGCTCAGTGGACATCATCGATAGCATACTCATAAAATGTTTTATGCCAATTGCATTACCCATTGCTTTGAACAGCCATATTGATACTGATTTGCTTGTTGTGTGTGGATATTAAAACTGAAACAAAAACCGAAACTGCTGGTGCAACTGAGCAGCTCTGGCAGCATCTGTGGGGAGAAAGCAATGTTAACATTTCCAGTCTGATGACACCTCATCAGAATCTTTATGACTGGTAGTTGTAGGGATACACTGGATGAACTCCATATTTTAAGAAGCAGAGATGCTGCAAAAAAAAAGTCATTAGAGTAATCAAGGTCTACAGCACAAAAAAAGAGCCTTTCAGCCCATTGAGTCAGCACTAGTCAAAAATAACTAAAACACCTAACAATTCTAATCCCAGCACTTGGCCTGTTCCTTGTATCCCTTAGCATTGCAAGGCACATCTAAATATGACTAAAATGTTGATGTTATTATCTTGATGAAGGCTCTAATGGCTCCTCCTCCTCTGAAACACATCTGAGAGTAGCACATTTTTCAGCCGTTGTGCATCTCAAAAAGATTGTCATATCTGAATGTTATTAACAGCTGTTGTGGAAATGATTAGAGCAGTTTGTCCAACGCAGGCAGCATGCATACACAGTTTGAGACGGGCATGTGTCAACTAAGGTTCTGTATAAGATTCGGAAACTGTGCTTGATAGTTTTGAAACAAGTATTGCCAGTCTAGTGAAATCAACAATGGCACTTTAATTTAAAAATGTGTTCAGAGGATGGAGAGAATAGATATCAAAATGGTTAGATTGATGAAAGAAGAACTGATATTTGTCAGAACGCTTCTGTGGCAGTGATAGAAATGGTTTGTTTTCATTTATACATTTAACATGCCCGTGACACAAACTGTTCATTGTAGCAACATCCTTTACCAAATTCTGAAATTAATTGACTGATTTCTCAATACATAAATTTTCTACACGTGCCATAAAAATCTGGCATGCACTTTCAATAAATGTAAGCTGATGTACAAATTTTCCAAACTCTCTAATTGCATATAAAGACTGGAGTTTGTAATACATCCAGCACAATAAATAAAATGCATCCATGTGGTAATGCAAGGGACAGTTTGTAGTTTTGATGGATTTAACAGTATAATTGCCGTGCATTTGCATCATTCAGATCTTCTATCTTTGAGACATTTCCCCTGTCAACACCCCTCAGGATCTTTTATGGTTCAATCAAGGCACCTCCTAACCTTCCAAACTCGAGTAGGTACAAGCCTGACCTCTGTAGCCTTTTCTCATAAGAAAGTCCAGTTGTTCCTGTTATTAGTATGCTAAAACTTGTCTGAACTGCTCCAATGCATTTACATCCTTCCTTGAAAAAGATGATCAGGACTCCAGATGTGGTCTCACCAGTGCCCTGTATATCTGAAGCATAATCTCCCTGTTTTTGTGTTCAATTCTTTAGTCGTAAACAATAACCTTATAAGCTTTCCTAATTATTTGCCATACCTGCATACTAATCTTTTGTGATTTATGTACCAGAAAACCCAGATCCCTCTGCATCTCAGAGCTCTGCAAATATTTGTGCAACATTTTTTTTATTCTTTCTACCAAAATGGACAATGTACAGTTTTCCACATTATACTCCATTTGCTACATTTTTGCCCACTCATTTAACCAATCTAGATTTTTATTTTTTTTTGCAGCTTCCTTGTGCCCACTTCACAGCTTACCTTCCATCTTTGTCATCAGCAAACTTGGCAACCCATTCCTTTTATCCCTTCATACAAGTAATTTATATAAATTGTGAACAGTTAACGTCCCAGTACTGATCCCTTTGGAACATCACTCATTACTTCATGCCAACCTGAAAAACATCTATGTTTACTCTGCTGACTAATCAATATCAATATGCTGCCCCAACCACCAGGAGTTTTTATTTTCTGTCATGACCCTTGATGCGGCAGTTTATCAGATATCTTCTAGATAATCCTCTTCTGCTCACATGCATCCATCTAATGATCTTGCTTCTTCAAAAAACGCACCATGCACTTTCACATAATTAAGGCATAATCCATGCATCTTGCCACAATTAATGCATCATCTTAATTCTTGGTAATATCCAGTGATAGGGATTATAATATTTCTGAGGTAAGATACTACCTAACTTAATTGAATGCAAATCTTTTTGTTCAGGTCAACAATTAAGCTCTTAATACAAACCCCAAGTTTTACATGAGTGCCACTTAAACTTTCACTCTTCTATGGAGCAGCAGTACCAACTCTCTTGTATCCTGAATAGTTTATGTCAATTTGGCACAGGAAGAGTCATAGAGATGTACAGCATGGAAACAGGCCCTTCGGTCCAACCCATCCATGCCGACCAGATATCCCAACCCAATCTAGTCCCACCTGCCAACACCCGGCCCATATCCCTCCAAACCCTTTCTATTCATTTACCCATCCAAATGCCTCTTAAATATTGCAATTGTACCAGCCTCCACCACATCCTCTGCCAGCTCATTCCATACACGTACCACCCTCTGCGTGAAAACGTTGTCCCTTAGGTCTCTTTTATATCTTTCCCTTCTCATCCTAAACCTCTAGTTCTGGACTCCCCGACCCCATGGAAAAGACTTTGTCTATTTATCCTATCCATGCCCCTCATAATTTTGTAAACCTCAATAAGGTCACCCCTCAGCCTCTGACGCTCCAGGGAAAACAGCCCCAGCCTGTTCAGCGTCTCCCTGTAGCTCAGATCCTCCAACCCTGGCAACATCCTTGTAAATCTTCTCTGAACCCTTTCAAGTTTCACAACATCTTTCCGATCGGAAGGAGACCAGAATTGCACGCAATATTCCAACAGTGGTCTAACCAATGTCTTGTACAGCTGCAACATGACCTCCCAACTCCTGTACTCAATACTCTGACCAAGAAAGTAAAGCATACCAAACACCGCCTTCACTATCCTATCTACCTGCGACTCCACTTTCAAGGAGCTATGAGCCTGCACTCCAAGGTCTCTTTGTTCAGCAACACTCCCTAGGACCTTACCATTAAGTGTATAAGTCCTGCTAAGACTTGCTTTCCCAAAATGGTGCACCTCGCATTTATCTGAATTAAACTCCATCTGCCACTTCTCAGCCCATTGGCCCATCTGGTCCAGATCCTGTTGTAATCTGAGGTAACCTTCTTCGCTGTCCACAACACCTCCAATTTTGGTGTCATCTGCAAACTTACTAACTGTACCTCTTATGCTCGCATCCAAATCATTTATGTAAATGACAAAAAGTAGAGGGCCCAGTACCGATCCTTGTGGCACTCCACTGGTCAGAGGCCTCCAGTCTGAAAAACAACCCTCCACCACCTCCGTCTGTCTTCTACCTTTGAGCCAGTTCTGTATCCAAATGGCTAGTTCTCCTTGTATTCCATGAGATCGAACCTTGCTAATTAGTCTCCCATGGGGAACCTTGTCGAACTCCTTACTGAAGTCCATATAGATCACATCTACTGCTCTGCCCTCATCAATCATCTTTGTTACTTCAAAAAAAAGTTTGCGACTTGCCCAATAAAATATGCATTCGGCAATCTCTGATGTGATGCATGTGTCCGAGATTGAAAGGAGACTGGACTATTAAAACGTCATTGTTTACAAAGTGGGAACCATCCCACATCTGAAAATAGTCATCCCTGCTTGTTTGAGGGTCACCCCACGTTAGTTCTTATAAGTCTCCTCTAGGAAAGTGAGGCTGCCAAGAAATTATAGCTTAAGTGTATTATGTACACAGATTCCAAAGTTTGGATGGGTTTGAACAGAATGTGTCAAAAGTTCTTGCACTTGCAGTAGTGAGAAACTGTTAATTCACATCACACGTTTGATGTGCTGTTCCATCTCTCCAAAAGAGTTGCCCACCTCTCCATTTTGTTTAAAGCTGTTTAATTCGTTCAACAGGGACCAAGAATAAAGAGGGAAATTGCTGTCAGACATTGTTAGGAAGATTAGGTACAGTGCTTATCACTTGCATATTTATAGTTATCACCACCAATAAATCAAAGTTCATGTAAAGTATCTACCTGCCAAAAACATAAACTACCCTTTTGACCAAGCCTGCAGGACTCAAGCAGATTAAACCAGTAAGTATAATGTATAAGCATGAAGAAAATGAGAGTCTTTTGGGATTTTGTGAACCAGACTATTATGGGTTGCATGTGCTTAATCGAATTGACTTTGGAAGAATAGGAAGCCTTTTGAAACCATCAGATTACAGCTTTAATGGCATAAGGCAACAGAGCATTTTTCTAAAATATGCTATATGGCTGTAAACTATAAGGACTGTATGGCTAAAGTGCAGCTTTTTTTTTCCCTTTACACTTTAGTGCAGACAAAAGAAAAGCATTGATCAACTGATCTGTCAACAACTTTTTAAGCTTGTCCTATAGAGCCCAGCATTACCTCTGAAAGGCCAATGTGATTACAGTTGAGAATTTTGGGAAATTGAATTTGCTGTTTGTTGCAAACCCAGTAGTAAAAATCGAAACGAAACAGCAAACAGCATTATTCAGGTACAATTAAATTAAATCAAAGTGATAATTGGAAAAAATGTGTATGTCATAGTTGACTCTAAGTTGTGATTCATTTATGTTTCAACAATTTTTCGTGGATTCCATGTTCACGATGCATTGTGAAAGTTTTATCACGGTGAGTGGATAAGTTTAGTTCTCAGTTGTAGTTTGCTACAAACCATGAGATTATAATATATTGTTACAGATGTGGAGCTCTGCTTTTGATTTGAAAATGTAGTGCTGAGATCAGTTCCAATAAAGTTCAGACATTTGGCATGGATTCTGTAACCACATTTCCCTGGTGATTTTTCAGCACAGTACCCTCTGTGGAAATAATTTCGTCTTGTCTTTATATGCAGTGACATAAACAAATGTGGGAAAATTCCCAGTGAAATCGTAGATGGATTGCATCTGTTTATCCCACAGGTCCTCTGTCCTTCACCATTAAATTTGTAAAAATTGTTAATACTCCCCTTTTACTCACACTTCTCAGAATTGGAATGAACAGTCCTCATTTAGTTGAAATTCAACTATTTTTCTCGTTGCGCAATCTTTGAAGTGCTGGCTTTGTTCCTGAGATAAACTATGCTACATCAAGTCTTTAACTTTACCAAAAATATGTCTTTTCACATTGGTGCGTGAATGAGGTCATATCGAAATCAGTCCTATTAAAAATGCATGCACATTGGACTAAATGTTCGCTCTTCACATATCTTTGGCACATTCGGTTTCTACAGCTGGGCTGATTTGTTCTGTGGAGTGTTGGTATTCGGGGAGAAAAAAACACTTCGTTCATTCATTCACTTCATTTGACTTGATTCTGCATTTGTTAATTACTGTATTAAAACATTAAAGCAGTCAACTCTTCTTGAAGTATAACAAGTGGGTCCTTCCTGTTTGGTCTATGCATGGATCTTGGTATCAGTAACTTGAGAAGCACAAAAGGAAAATGAACAAAAGTCTTGTGGATGTGGGCAATGTGTATGAACACAAATGTTTCTTAAAACTAACTATATTTGCAGTGGTTTCTTTAGGTGTGGATGATGCTGGTGGTGTTGCTGGTTTTATACTGATCTTGTTCAGCAATGGCACATAAACTGGGAACATGCTGCAATTTAAAAAGTACCATTGTTCTCAGTTTTCAAAGGTATTGTAAAGGTATTTGGAGACAAAGGGCCTGTTTCCACACTGTAGGTAATCTAATCTAATCTTTAGACCTGACACCAAGTAGAATGAGTATATTGTCACTTGCCCCACTTCAACCCACTCTTTTCTGAGATATGTAAACTGAAGTTCCTTGCCTCTATTGTTGTCCTTTTCCGTGCAGTCTAAGATTTACCAAACCCAACTCAACACTTTGCCTTTTCTGTATGTTCTCAGTCATACATATTTTCTGTGCTGTAGTGACAAATCTACATATGGTTGCAGAAATAGTATGATATTCTTAGCAAAAAGATGATTGGTGTAATTCTAACATTTTAAAAGTTCAGTGGCTTTGATTAAGAAATTTTGAAACCTCATTATTCAACTTCTGCATAAGTAGAGAGAAATCTGTAAGGATTCTTATTGTACTTAATGATATAGATTGCAGCCTCCTGGTGGGAAAGAGGTGATTATTTACTGATTATTTTGGCTTTTTGATATTTTCACTTGTATTTTTGTGTTTGTAGTTTTGAGCTTAGTGTTTCTTTTTTGTAAATAAGCAATTGAAGCAATGAAGAACGCACACCGCCTGGAACTTGACCGTGAACTGGAAAGGATAAGAAAATCACAAAGCAGTAACGAAAATGCAGATCTTGATGAAATATGCAAACAGCACGAGTAAGTACAAGATAAATTGTGTTGGCTGGGTCAGCTCTTTGTCAAGTCTTGGCAGCATCAGGAGGTGGAGAAGTCAACATTTCAGGTGTAACCCTTCTTCAGTCCTGAAATGTTAATTTCTCCACCACCTGATATTGCCTGGCTTGTTGTGTTCTTCTAACTTCCTGTTTGTCTACCTTGGATTCCAGCATCTGCAATATTTTTGGACTTTCCAACAGATCTTGACTGCGTTTTGTATGACTCATGATCTCAAATACTTAACTACCTGACACCAAGTCCAGCAGTATTTCTGTCCTGTACATGCATTTTGAAGTGTCAGGCAATGCCTAAGAATATAAAGAATACCAGTTGGATCTACTCCATTAATATTACAAAGCAATTGGTTTTACAAATACTATAGACCCTGACAACATTGTGGTAGTAGTACTAAAGACTTGTGCTCCAGAACTTTCCACATGCCTAGCCACGCTGTTCTAGTACAGGTAGAACACTGGCATCTACTCAACAATGTGGACGGTTTCCCACATTTGTCCGAAACACACCAAGCAGGACAAATCCAATCCGGCAAATTACTGCCCCATCAATTTGCTGTCAATCATCAGTAAAGTGATGGAAAGTGAAGCAATAACCTGCTCACTGACACCCAGTTTGCGTTGTGTCAGACTCAATTAGCTCCTGAGCCCCAGCAAGCTTGGAGTCAGGGGCAAACTCTCTTCTAGTTGGCGTCATATCCAGTACGTAAGATGATGGTTGCGGCTGTTGGAGGTCAGTCATCTCAGCTCCAGGACATCTCTGGAGAAGCTCCTCAGGGTGGTATCCTAGGCCTAACCCTCTTCTGCTGCTGTTGCTTCACCAACCTTCCCTCCATCATGATGTCAGAAATGAGGGTGTTTACTGATGTTTGATTGCATAATGTTTAGCACCATTTGTGATTCTCTTCAGTCCATCTTTAAATGCAACAAGATATGGGCAATATCCACACCTGGGCTGGCAGCTGGCAAGTAACATTCACATTACACAAAAGCCAGGCAATGGCCACCTCCAATAAGAAACAATCTAACCACTGCCTCTTGACATTCAATGGCGTTATGAGCACCGATGGTAACCCCAGGGGAGATCCTCTGGGGCCTTGGATGGACGTGACAGGGAAGTTGAGTGCGGGTTTTGTTCCTCATGCAGTGGCAAGGGAAGGTGCCGGGGGTGGAGGGTGGGTTAGTGGGGAGCGTTGATCTAACAAGGGATTCGCGGAGGGAATGGTCTCTGCAGAACGCAGGCAGGGGTGAGAGGGTAAATATATCCCTGATGGTGGGGTCTGTTTGTAGGTAGCAGAAATGGCAGAGGGCGATGCGTTGTATCCAGAGGTTGGTGGGGTAGAAGGTGAGGACCAGGGGTTCTGTCCTTTTTGTGATTGGAGGGGTGGAGTTCAAGAGCGGAAATGCAGGAAGTAGAGGAGATGCATGGGAGGGCATTGTTGACCACGTCCAAGGGGAAATTGCCTTCCTTGAAGGAGGAGGCCATGTGGGATGTTCTGTGGTGGAATTGATCCTCCTGGGAGCAGATGCAACAGAGGTGGAGGAATTGGGAGTAAGAGATAACATTTTTACAGGAGGAAAGGTGGGAGGAGCTGTAGTCCAGGTAGCTGTGGGAGTTGGTGGGCTTGAAGTAGATGTCCATGTTGAGTCAGTCACCAGAAATGGAAAGGTCCAGGAAGGGGAGGGAGGTGTCTGAGATGGTCCAGGTGAACTTGAGGTCAGGCTGTAAGGTGTTTGTGAAGTTATGAACTGTTCAGTCTCCTCGTGGGAGCATGAGGTGGCATCGATGTAGTGGAGGAAAAGGTGGGGAATGGTGCCAGTTTAGCTGCGGAAGACAGACTGTTAGATGTACCAGATGAAAAGGCAGGCATAGCTAGGGCTCATGCGGGTGCCCATGGCTATCCTTTTGGTCTGGAGGAAGTGGGAGGATTCAAAGGAGAAATTGTTGAGGGTGAGGACCAGTTCAACCAATCAAATGACTGTGTCAGTGGTTGGGAGAGAAGAAGGTACAGGTAAATCTCTGTTAGATGTGGAAGGATCCTTTGGGGCGAGGGGAAGATATGCGTGCAGGTTTTGCACCTCTTACAATGGAAAGGGAAGGTACCGGGAGTGCAGGGTGGGTTAGTGCGTGGCCAACCATGATGTCACCTCCACTCCCGGTGCCCCATAGCAGAAACAGAGGGCTTGGAGGCCTTCGTTATGGCAGATAGATGTCTGCAGGGATTGGATGTCTATGGTAAAGATGAGGTGTTGGGGATGGGGAAACGAAAGTCATGGAGGAGGTGGAGGGATTGGGTGGTGTCCCGAATGTATGTGAAGAGATCCTGGACCGGGGGGACAGGATGATGTCAAGGTATGCAGAGATACGTTCAGTGGGGCAGGAGCAGGCTGCGACAATGGTTTGACCGGTGCAGTCAGGTTTGTGAATTTTGGGTAGTAGGTAGAACCGGGTGGTGTGGGGTTCCTGGACTATGAGGTTGGAGGCTGTTGGTGGGAGATCCCCTGAGTTGGTGAGATTGTATATCTTCTGGGAGATGATTTGGTGATGGGAGGTGTGGTCGTCATCAAGGGGGCAGAAGTTGGCGAGTGGCATCAGCAGTGTAGAGGTAGGTGCACCAAAGTACCACTGCCCTTGTCCACTGGTTTGATGGTAAGGTTGGGTTTGGGGTGGAGGGCTGCATGTTGCGAGGGCGAAAAGTTAGAATAGGTGAGAGAGGTGGACAGGTTGAGGCAGTGAATGTCACAGCAGCAGTTGGAGATGTAGAGATCAAGGGTGGGTAACAGACTAGCACGGGTGTCCAAGTGGATGGAGTGCATTAGAGGTGGGAGAAGGGCTCCTCGGAGGGTGGGCAGAAGTCCTGATGGAGAAAGTATGCACTGAGTCGGAGGTGGCTGAAGAAAAGTTCACTGTCGCAATGCATGTTGAATTCATTGATCCAGAAGCGTACTGGGACAAAGATGAGGCTTATACTGAGGACCGATGGTTCAGCCTTCGTGTTGGGGAATTCTGGGTGGGATGGTAAAAACACGGCGGGGCTGGAGTTGGGAGTGGGAGCGGAGGCTGTCTCTAGAGTGGGTATGGTTATGGAGTCATGGGTGATGTGTCCAACTGAAGTGATGTTCACCATGGGGTCAAGGGGGCGGGAGCATCCGTGGGGGTGGACATGATGTTACATGCGACTTTTGCGATTTCGGCGGTGTTCCAGTGAGTGATGTCAGTGGAGGTGGAAGTGGCTGAAGTGGTGGCAACTATGGGGGCGGAAATGACATGCAGGGTAGGCTTCATGGTAGTTTTGGTGGCGATCGCGGAGGCAGTTGTCTTGGCACAGTTGCGGAGGCAGTATATTCAGCAGTGGCTGCAGTCTGAGGCAGCAGGAGTGGAGGTGACATCATGGTTTGCCACGCACTAACCCACCCTGCACTCCCGGCACTTTCCCTTTCCATCGTAAGAGGTGCAAAACCTGCACGCTTGCCTCTCCCTCGCCCCAAAGGATCCTTCCACATCCAACAGAGATTTACCTGTACCTCCACACAAATTATCTGTTGTGTCCAATGCTCTCTCGAGTGGTTGTCTCTACGTTGGGATGACAGGGCGCCAACTTGCGAATGTTTGAGAGCATCACTGGGACACATGCAGTAAACAACCCCACCACCCTGTGACTGAACACTCAACTTCCCTTCCCACTCCTCCAAGGACATGCAAGTCCTGCGCTTCCTCCACTGCCAAACACTAGCCACCCGATGCCGAGAGGAAGAATGCCTCATCTTCCACCTTGGGACCTCTAACCACACAGGATCAATGTTGATTTCTTCAGATTCTTATTCCCTCCCCCCCAACCTTATCCAGATCCAACCCCCCAACTTGGCATCGCTCTCTTGAACTGTCCTCCCTGTCCATCTTCCTTCCCACCTATCTACTCCACCCTCCACTCCAATTTATCACTATCACCCAGCATCTTCATGTACCTATCGCATTCCCAGCTACCTAACCCCCAGATCCATCCCCCTCCCATTTATCTCTCAGCCCTCTTGGTGGCTCCTTCATTACTTATGAAGACCTTATGCCTGAAACATCAGCTGTCCTGCTCACCAGATGCTGCCTGATCGGCTACCTTTTCCAGCATTGCATGTTCTGATTCTGATCTCCAGTATTTGCAGTCCTCACTTTGTCCTAACCATTATGATGCAACAACAATGTAAATGAAGTGCTCATGGACTTCGATATGCTTAGCAGCCAAGCTATGGAGAAGAAGTGTTCAAAAATAATTCTAGTAAAAACATGGGAAGTCCAGATTCATGGTGGTACTGGCCTCCATGGGAGAGAGACTTTTACAGATGCACCATAGAAAGCTTTCTATCCAAGTGCGTAATGGCTTGGTATGGCAACTGCTCTACCCAGGACCATAGAAACTAAGAAAGTTGTGTACATTGCCCAGTTTGTCACGGATGTCAACCTCCCATCTATAGGACTCAGTTTACACTTCTCGTTGCCACAGAAATGCTGCCAACATTATCAAAGACCCCTTCCACCCAGTAATACTCTCTTCCACCTCTTCAGTCAGACAGAAGATATAGAAGCTTGAACATGCACCAACAGATTCAAGAACAGCTACTTCCCTGTTTTTATTAGCCTGCTGAATGGACCTCTCTAATTTCAAATCTAATATTGACCTTTTGTGCAGTTCCTGTGCAATCATAACCTTGCACTCTAAGTACCCTATGATCTGTATGTCTTTGTTTATGACTTGCCTGTACTGCTTGGAAGACAAAACTCTTCACTGTACATGTGACAACAATAAATCAACAATAAATTAGAGCCAATGATCTTCAAATGTAAAACCATACTAATAACAGTTCCCTATAGGTAATGCTGTGTATTGTCCTTGACACCAAGTAGTTAACTGAGGATAGAGTGAAGGTATGTGGATCAATGATGTACGGAATTGGCATCCCCTGCCCTATATAAGAAATGATACCTCAATTGCAATTATACCAGAGGTTCTAACTTCTGTAGTTATATCTTTTAGTTATGTGCTTCGAAAAGCCATTTGACACACTCAAGCCAAATGGAGTAAATGAGTAATGACTGAGAGGAAAAAAACTTGTACAGAGTGTGGAGGTGTGTATTCTGCTCCACTTGATATTTTGTGGCTTTGTTGTCAAGTTATGGAGTGCTATTAATGCACAATCAATAATCATGTTGTTCCAAAATGGAGAATATCCAATTTGATAGATGAAGATTGGTTTTGGGATGCTGATTTATGAAACTGAAAGCACCAAATCTGATGTAGAATAAGATCCTTACCATATTCAAAGTAACTCAGAACTAATTCAATTAACTATTTGTTCAGAGAGCTGAAGATGATTTGACCATTCTTAAAGCAGTATGATTGTAATTTATTTTTAAAATATTTCATGGAATCAGAGGTACATTAATTTAATTTGAATTACCAGTGTTGTGTGAGCAAATAGTTTTATATTTATTTAAGCAGTCACATGAAAGCATTCGTATATTTTGGTGGTAAAACCTAACACACACTATCACAAGGTGATGGAACATTGGTGAGTGTTCTGCAGTCCACTGAAATTATACATCTCACCCTGTTGTAATTGAAACCTGTTGGTTCTCACCAGCATTGTCATAAGGAGGACTAGGCAGAGGTCACATGATTATCAACCAGGAGAAAGGGCATGAGTTGTCCCATGTAGTTCACTAATCACACAATTTCAGAAAGAAGTGGTTAGTGATAATTTGCTTTTCAATCATGAAGTTTTAAAAAGAAAGCACCTTTTTATTTCTGGCAAACCTTGTAACAAAAGTTTATGTTTCTCTTTTAAATACTGAAAATTGACCTAAAACATATTACAAAAACGGAATTGTACAAACTAATTTCTCTCACAAGTTGACCAGCTGATCTAGAAGGTAAAAACAGTGACTGCAGATGCTAGAAACCAGATTCTGGATTAGTGGTGCTGGAAAAGCACAGCAGTTCAGGCAGCATCCGAGGAGCAGTAAAATCGACGTTTCAGGCAAAGCCCTTCATCAGGAATACTTGTGCCCGAAACGTCGATTTTACTGCTCCTCAGATGCTGCCTGAACTGCTGTGCTTTTCCAGCACCACTCCCCAGCTGATCTAGAAGGAAGTGCTGATTTTTTTCCATTCAAGTACAAACAAGAGCTCTGGTATTTGTCTGAGTTGATTTTCAATGTCCTTCCAAAAATATGTAGTTGATTCTCCGACTAGGGTTCTGAATCTAAATAAAGGAAACTACAACACTGAGGCCCAAACTGACTATGATAAATTGGGGAATGTTACTTAGTGACAATAGTGGAGAGGCAATGGCAGACATTTAAAGAGCACATGGATGAACTGCAACAAATGTTTATTCCTGTCTGGTACGAAAACAAAATGAGGAAGGTGGCACAACTATGGCAACTAAAGGAAATTAGGGATAATATTAGATCCTGAGATGGGCTTACAAATTAGCCAAAAATTAGCAGACCTGAGGATTAAGAACTTAGAATTCAGCAAAGGGGGATAAAGGGATTTATTAAGAAAGGGAAAATGGAATATGAGCGTAAGCTTATAAGAAACTTACAAAACTATGTAAAAGACTCCATGGATATATGAAGGCAAATGTAAATCTCATACCGTCAGAAGCAGGAAGTTATAAGGGAAACAAAGTGAATCCTTTATTTCTACTTTCATAAATAATGTCCGAAAAATGTTGGCGAACACATGGTTTTGAGAGGGAGATGGACTGATGGAAATAGGTATTAGTAGAGAAATGGATATGATTAAAGGCTGATAAATCACCAGGCCTAATAACCTACATCCCAGAATACTTAAGAAAGTGACCATTGGTAGTCATCTTTCAAGATTTTATAGGCTCTGGAGCAGTTTCTATGAATTGGAGGATATGAAGTGAGGCTTGATTGGTTAATACTATGTTCACTAGAGTTTCGAAAAATGAAGTGTGTTCTCATAGAAACCTATAAAATTATAACAGGAGTAGACTGAGTAAATGACCTGATGACCAGCAGCTCAAAACCATGGGATACAGTTTGTGTGTGGGTAGCCCATTTAGAACTGAGCCAAGGAGAGATTCCTTCACCGAGAGTGTTGAGTTGAATTCTGTGGCAGAGTGATTCCAAAACATTGAATGCTTTCAAGAAGGTGCTAGACGTAGTTCTGAGAGCTAAAGAAATCAAAGGGGTTGGGGAGAAAATGGGAACAGGATACTGAGTTGGACAATCAGCCACGCCCATATTTAATGATCAAGTCGACTCTCAAGAATAATCTATTCCTGCTCCTATCTTCTTTGTTTCTATCTTTGCCGTATCGGTAATGAATTACCGTTTAAAAATTGAACGTGTTTAGCAGTATTCAGGAAATAAACCATTTCAAAATTGTTTAACAGTGAGGAACTGGCATCATTACAACGAGAAATTGAGGTTTTGTCAGAACAGTACTCCCAGAAGTGTTTGGAAAATGCACACTTGGCTCAGGCTTTGGAAGCAGAGCGACAGGCATTAAGACAATGCCAGCGTGAAAACCAGGAACTCAATGCACACAACCAGGTATGATGTGCCTTCCCACATTTACAATGTAAATGCCACTAAATTGCGACATTATAAATACAAGGCTTACACTGTTTAAACAAAGATAGTGTGAACTGATCTTTGGTGACAAAGGGGAGAAAAACATTCTAATTCTGGTTTGAAAAGTACATAACGGGGGACATAGAAAACTATATCAATTTTGGATGTGATATCTCACTGTTCAGTACCCTGATCAGGTCTACGGATAAAAAACTAGTCCATTTTCCCAAGCACTGTCTTGTGGAGAAAATGGGAGTGATGATCGAAACCAGTTCTTCTTTTATGTTCCTGTCAATAACTTTCTAATGCTAGGTCCTTTGATATTCCTTTTCCAAGCCGAACTGTTAAATCCTGGTCAGCTGCACAATACTGGTTATGGAAACCGCAGACTGACAATCTGGGTGCCTGTTCAGCTCTCCACAATCTGGATTACACATAACTATTGCTCCCTTTTTCAAATCTCTTACCTAAATTACCTCTTAGCAGTCCTTTTGTTGTACTTGGTCAGCCTTCAATACTCAGTGAAACTTTCGGTCCTTTTGCAATTGCATCCGCCGCCTAGCCAAACTGACCTATTTCACAAATCCGTAATTTATCGGTGCAGTTGGCTGAATTCGTTATTGTTCAATAGCATGCAATTTGACTAATCTTTTTGTTTTGTCTTCTCTCTTGACTATTCAAGTGTACCTCTTTTTGAGTTTTACCTTTCTAAATATAATTTAGTGTTTATTTTCCTTTTTGTTTTTACTGGATTTATTATTTCTAATAGGAACTGAATAATCGTCTGGCTACAGAAATAACCCGACTGAGAACAGTGATGACAGGTGATAGTGGAGGAGATGTTACTGGCCTATCACAAGGCAAAGAAGTATATGAATTAGAGGTAAGCTATACGTTTATAGAATAAAGGAATCAAGGTATTAAGTGTATCTATGTACAAGTTTGTTCTTGATTCACGATATGATTGTGCAAGATTTTGTCACTGAGTAACCACTGGGATCTGGTGCCTGTGATTGTCAGATTAGTTTTCGTCTTCAGAATTACTTGGTGCCAATTTTCTTGAGAATGGATAGAATCACAAAAAGGCGCTGTGAATCATAAATGGGAACGCAGGGAGGAAAAGGGAAAAATGGCAGCGTTTGCAAAAGCTGAAGAGATCAACTAAACTATCTGATGTTTGTTTTGAGAGTTATAGGAAAAATAGATATACTTACATACATTTAAATATATGGAAGTTGTCAAACTGTTTTATATTTCTTTTAAAAATCTTCCCAAAAATTTTAAATACAGATAAGGAAAATCGGAAGGCACTCTAGCAATATAATATAAAGCAATCAAACACGATCCATTCAGTCTGCAGTAAAGCAATTTTTAAAAATATCCAAAAGTGATTGCAGTCAGATCTTGTACTGACATGTACAGTTACCCCAATATATTGAACGAGATACCTGTTATACTTCACCACAGTTTCCAGCTTGAAATTGTGTTGAGGCCATCACTGTTTTGTCTTTACTTTTCTCATTTTTGGTTTGGAACTCCAAGTTGAAAATGAAAATTGAAACTTGAACAGCAGCTTGCTTTAAGAGAAGGAAATTGGTATTTGCATATGGGAACTGACCTAGAACAATAATTATTGGCTAATTGTTGTTCTAAGAACACAACAGATTAGATTAGATTCCTTATAGTGTGGAAGCAGGGCCTTTGGCCAAACAAGTCCACACCGACCCTCCGAAGAGTAACCCACCCAAAACCATTTCCCTCTGACTAATGCACGTAACTATGGGCAATATAGTTTGGCCAATTCACCTGACCTGCACATCTTTGAACTGTGGGAGGAGACCAGAGCTCTGGAAGGAAACCCATGCAAAACGCAGGGAAAATGTTCAAACTCCACACAGTCGCCCAAAGCTGGAATCGTACCTGGGTCCCTGGCACCGTGAGACAGCAGTGCTAACTACTGAACCACCGTGCCACCCCACCCCACTGCTGAACCATTGTGCCGCCCCGATGTTTCAGCACCAGGAGGTGAAATGCTCAGTGACTGAGGAGGGTGAGCATGTAATTGCTGAAGCTTTATCCTGAATGTAAACTGTTGAAAATTTAAGAATGTAACCAAAAAGTAATAAAGCAATTAAGCTAGTGGGAGGTGACCAGAGTGATCATTAAACAAAATCAATCAATAAAGTTTGGTATGACAACATAGATAAATAGAAAGTATCTGAAAATTTCCTAAACAGTGAGGATAATTCTGTATGACAGCCACTAATTAAGCACAAAAACAAATCCTGAATTAAATAGATAAGCACAGTCCGCTTCTACTGAAGTAGATGCTGAAGAAATTCCAGAGCGGTATTATCTTGAGTGCTGGTAAGGAAGTGGAGAATTCCGCATTGACCAGCCAATGAAGAAGGGATTGTTGTTAACAGATAGTGGGATTGCGCAGTTATTGTAGGGAGATATTATGAGTAGCACATGAAATGCCATGACAGGATATGGGGTCTGAAAGACTCTAACATCCATAAACGGGTATTTTACCTGACCAAAATTGCATGAAGATGTTGTACGATTTTGTAGAACATGCTATACTTATCAAGTTGTAGGTAAACTTCAACGATTGATTAAATAAGCATCCCTGATTCCCATACTGGTTTTTGAAGAAACATGAAGTCATGTGCTAGTGGATGGTGTTGGACCACAACCTAAAACAAAAGCTGGAAATTATTATATCTTTTACAGTTATGGATATGACTCAATTTCAAGAGGCTATATCCTTAAGGACAATCAGAGCTTAGGTGGTAATAGAAAAAGTAATACTGTTTTCAAGTTAGTAGGTGACATCTAATTGATATTCCTGCTTGTAGGAAAGAGAATCAGTTATGTGACATGAACATGTTGAAATAGTACTATCGTAGAGAAGACAATAAGATAATACAGGTGCGTCAAGTAGTAATAATAGAGGAGGCTTGAAGAAAAAAGGATGAGGTCAAAGGAGAAGTGGACAGTTCACAAAGTGAACTTCCTTCTATTAGATTAACAAATTTGGAGATATTAGAGAATATAGCCATCATTTTCATATCTGGAGAAAGACCAACAAGATGATTGCTCAGGAAATAAAGAAGTTTGGAACGAT
The DNA here is from genome assembly GCF_037043375.1 of Chiloscyllium plagiosum. Lineage (NCBI taxonomy): Eukaryota > Metazoa > Chordata > Chondrichthyes > Orectolobiformes > Hemiscylliidae > Chiloscyllium > Chiloscyllium plagiosum. Next base: position 10,335,709 of record NW_028270163.1, on the reverse strand, counting down.
GTTCTTGGGTATACCACATCAGCCAAACATGAAGTTGATACAGATAATTCAGACATGATAAAACAAAGCCCATATTGGTTAAATTCAGAGCAACAGGCTCAAGTAACAAAAGAAATTCAATGCATGATGGAGAATCAATTGATCAAACCAAACCAGAGTAATTGGATTTCTTCAGAAATGTTGGTTTTTATGTTAGTAGATCGAATAGATTGTATTGAATGTAGGAAACTGAATGCAATCGCAAAGACTGATTGAAAGTATTCCCAGACGAGAAGATTGCACTTTTGTCGCACCCAATGGATTGCTTTAATGTGAGGATATGACATTTGGACTTAAGGACACCCCAACCGTATTTCGATGATTAATGAACAAAATCACTTAATTGTGTAGTTCACTTCAATTATATTGTGGTGTGTAGTACAACATGAAAGGAACATGTAGAACAGTTAAGAAACGTGTTCAGGCAATTACAGTGGGCGAGGCTGGTGTTAAATCTCGCAAAAAAGTATATTTTCAAAAGCAAAAAATATATTTGAGACATGTTGCAGGGCAAGGACAAGTTTCACACAAAAGAAGAAGCTGTGAGTTTCCTACCTCAAATGAAACATTGTATAATAAAGGTTTTGGGAATGTGCTGATTTTATCAGAATATTATAGCTAATTTTAGTACAATAGACAGGCAGCTTTGAAAAGCTGAAAGCAATTTTAACATTAAAATCAATCTGTATTAGCTATTTCTCAAAATGACAAACATTTTAAACCAACAGTAGACACTGGCAATTTTGGAATTGGAGCAGTTTTCTTACAGGATGGAAAGATTACAATGGAGGACCAATTGCATTATTTACCAAGAAGTGAAATGAACATCAGAACATATTCCAGTACCTCCTTTTGGGACTGGAAGTATTGACAGCTCTTTAACACTTCAATGTTTGTTTTATATGGAAACTGAACGTTTGCTTCTTGCTGACCATAATCTGTTTCATTGAGAGACTCAAAAGATTGTTCCATTAGTGTTAGTAATGTGCATCGTTCCAGAAAAGAAAATATAATTGCTGATATATTATCCCAAATATAAACTACTGAAAATTTAAGAACGTACCCAAGAAGGTTGTATAGTGATTAAGAACCTAGTGGGAGGAACAATTTGAATGGCTGAGAGTTTTGTGTTTTGTTTGACATTTAAGTCTTACTAACCTTGTCATGAAACGCATTCTTGAAATGACATTTCATGTTTTGAAGGTGGAGGCCATCACTTTTTTCCCTCATTTTTGGTTTGGAATCATGTGCTGAAATTAAGAAACAAACTTTGAACAGCAGCTTGTCTTTCTTTAAAGAAAGAGTGAGCAAACAAATAAGTTTACATATGGGAACTGGTCTGGAAAGATAATTGTAGATTAATTATTGTGCTGTGGACAGTTTCTTTTTAGTTTGTTTAGTTTTGCTCGTCTAAAGTTATAGTATTAAACATAACTTAAACAGATATTAATAATTTATAAATTTGGTGCCTGATCTGTTATCCTTTAAAGTCTGCTTATGAACAATTGAGCAATTTTGAAGGTCATTAAATATGTTAATTTCACTCTGCTGTGAATCCAGTGATTGAGACTGATTTGCTATGGTTTGCTAACTCCTGTGTTGCAACAATTTGATTTAAGAACATTGTTAAAATAGTGCAATATTTACTACAATTATTTGTGTCCTCTCTAGGTATTGCTGCGGGTTAAAGAATCAGAAATACAGTACTTAAAACAGGAAATTAATTCCTTGAAAGATGAACTGCAGACTGCTCAACGTGTAAGTACTCTTCTCATAATGCAAAGTGCCTTAATTTAGCTTTTTTATTTCATTCATATTAAAAATAGCAAGATTATTTTTAGATTATTTAGCCCTCTTATTTTCCTCTTCTACTGAAGATAATTCCACTTGAGGTACCAGCAGCCCACTATATCTCCACTGACCAAGATTGGCCAACTCCATACAGATAAGAAATGGAGTCTGAAATTGTTGGTGTGAATACCCCTGATCAAACCAGGCAATGCATTGTCCACAAAACCATTTGAAACATTTATGCTATTCGTCAATAAATACTTCTTTATTTGTATTTTAAATACTAATTGATATAAATCTTTTGAAGGAGCAAAAAGGGCTCAGATTCATCAACAGTCATGAAATATTGTATGTTTTGTTAATCTGGTTGCTATTCCAAGAAATCACTGGAGCCCAATTGTTTTCCAATCAATTCCAAACACTGTGGCACAGTAACGCAAAGATAAAATCAAGTAGTGCCAGCTAATGTGTAAGAGTTAGCTTGCAAGCAACTTGTTACATCAGTACAACAAAATTGGCTACAGAATTTCTCCTATCATCTTAAAATTGAATTATTATTGATTTGATTCAAGAATGACAGAGGCTTGGCATTACTGAAGTCAGCCTCTTGGTTGATGTGGGAATCCTACTGTTTTATTGCTGCCACTCCCAAGAATTCCATGTTCACTTAAATTGATTATAGAAGACAAATGCTGTCCTGTTTCTGTTTCATTCACTTCTGTTTCCGACAGCTGTCATTCGGAACCTAGGCACCTCCTATTTCAGGATAACAAGTTGTCTCAGGTCTCTGTCCCTTATTCTGACCCTGCTCTTTGTTCCAGTTTGCATTCTATATGTAAAGCACTGTAAACGCAAGGTATTAATTGTCTCTCCATAATGGTGCCAGTTTTCAAATTTAAAGTTGCTGTTACATTTTGTGGTGTACAGCAGAAACTGAAGAGAGTGAGATGTACTGTAGTGGGTTGGACTTGGAATGGAAAGTAGCCTCTTACTGAACTCTTATTGTTTAGTGCCATCTAGTGTCATCACCGAAAACAACAACAGTGAATATTAAAGCAACAATGTAAATTAAGTGCACGTATCTGAGAATTGTACCATGATTACAGCACAGAGCTTTATAGTTTGGCGCACAGCAGCGTTGCATTTATTCTCAGAAATCCCAGTAGTGCTCACTTTCAAAGTTTTTAAATCATTTAGAAATGTGCATTGGATCCATTCTTGACACTAATGCCAGCTAATGAAATATGTTGAACTCTAAATTTGACATTGGTTTAAGCAAATAAAAATTACCTTCCTTCATTAATGATGGGAGTAGTATGACATTTATCCAGAAATATTTTGAATCCATGGTACAAGCTAAACAAGATTTTCCAATAAATGAAGTCTAAGTATTGCTATGCAATGGAAATGGGTTGATGATAAGTGCAGGGAGTTGGGTCAGTGATATGTTCAGCATTGGAGTTGTGTGGGCTTGTCCTTGTTTTCAAAACTATCTTCCTGGAGCAGGAAGAAAAATAGAGAAGAATGAGCAGTTTTCCTTGGGCAAGTCAAAGGTGATGGACGATGTCTAAACTTACATCAGTGTGTGATGGGAGCTGTGGTGACTACTGACCATTAGTAATTCAGAGGTGGCAACATGCCAAAGGTAAAGCCAAGTGATGAGCAACCTGGAAGTCGGTTACTATCACAGGATTGAGATAACTGTGTTCTGTTATTTGCAGTGTAATCTGTTTGTATTCTGCGCATTTGTTTCTTCAGGATAAGAAATATGCTACAGACAAATATAAAGACATCTATACAGAGCTAAGTATCGTAAAAGCTAAATCAGAGCGTGACATAAACAGACTAAAAGAGCAGCTGCAGCTGGCACAGGAAGCACTGGGAGAGCAGCCGATGGATGAAACAGAGCACAGCAGATATGGTACAGCAAATGGAAATTAAAAATAGCTGGTATAATTTAACTGGTTTTACATAGACTATGCTTTCGATATGGTAAATAACAATCTCTTCAGTATTCGTTGATACAATGGGTGATTAAGGGATTAACCTCAAAAAAAATGGTTTGGACCAGACCAGTGGCTTTATTTGAACAATCATTGGAATGGAAAGATAAGTTTTTGTTGTTCTGAAAAGATAAAATCATGAAGCTGAAGAGTTTCTTCTAGACGCATTGTATGATCTGGACTATGCATAACATTATTCTAATCCGGTTTCTCAGAATTCAACTGATTTAACATCTTCCATTTTGTTTTAAGCGAGGGAGAGAGATAGGAAGACTCTAGATTTCAACCCATTCATACTCAGAGAAAAACAAAAATTGAGTTGAAGTGTAGGTCAGCGGCGTGCTGAGGAAGAGGAAATGCTTCACTTCTTCCGACTCCTAGCCAGGGATCTCTGCTGGCAAGAACAGGATGTATCTCTGAAACAAATACCATTAACACCTATCTCTGCACTTATGATTGAATCGGCTGACAGACCAAATTAAACCTTATTCCAATATACATCAGTGCCTTCAAGAGGCAAACAAGCAGAAATTTATTTGGTATGGGGAGTTTAGTTATGAATTTGTTATTACAGCAAGTTAGAATGAAATTAATTTAACTTGATGAAATTCTATTCATGGGAGTACTATATTTAAAATACTACTACTGTTACACCACCTCCTGCATGGATTTACTCTATTAAGGGAGAAGATTTAATTTTTCTTAATTTTCTAGAGTGCTTCACCACTGCTAAGGCAATGATTGCCAAGCTTAATACCTTAAGATATTCAAGAGGGCATGGGATGATTATTTGGATAAGAATGACATGCAAGGGTATGGGGGGGAGAAAGTAGGAGATTAGCACTAGGTAATGACCATCTCACGTTGGTGCAGGAATGTTCGGCTGAATTGAAGCAGAAGACAGCCAAACACTTCTTTTGATTTTGCTACAGTATGATTTCTGTCCAGATTTGTCCCGTACATAAAAAGCAATACAAATCCAACCTGGCAATTTAGGCCTGTTAGTCTGCTGTCAGTCATTAGTAAAGTTATGGAGGATGTCATTAATGTTGCTATCAAGCAGTACGTACTTGCTAACACCCAGTTTACATTCAGCCAAGACCACTTGTTCCTGACCTCATTACAGCCTTGTTTCAAACATGGACAAAAGTGCTGATTTCCAGAGGTGAGGTGAGTGTGACAGCCTTTGACATTTAGGCTGCATTCGACCAAGTGTACCTTTAAGGACCCCCCGCAAAACAGGAATCAGTGGGTATCTGGCAAACTCTCTAATGGTTGGAGTCATAGCATTTGGTTGTGGCTATTGGAGGTCAGTTATCTCCATTCCAGGACTTCTCTGCAGGAGTATCTCAGGGTAAAGTCCCAAGCCCAGCCATCGTCAGCTGCTTCATCACTGGCCTTCCCTCCCCTAAAAAGTCAGAACGGGGATGTTTGCCGATGATTGCATAATGTTCAACACCATTCATGACTCCTCAGATATGGAAGCAGTCCATCTTCAAATGCAACAAAATCTGGACAATATTCAGACTAGGACAAGTGGCAAGTAACATCTGCACCCCACAAATGACAGGTAATAACCATCCCCAATAAGAGACCATCTAACCACTGCCCCTCTATATCCAATGGTGTCGCCATCACTGCATCTTCCACAGTCAACATCCTGGGAGTTACCATTGACCAGCAACTCAGCTGGACTCACCACATAAACATTGGCTACTAGAGCAGGTCAGAGGCTAAGAATACTGCAGTGAGTAATTCATCTCTTGACTTCCCAAAGCCTTTCCACTTTCTGAAAGTCAGGAGTGTGATGGAGTACTCCCCACTTCCCTAGGTGGGTGCAACTCCAACAACACTCAAGCTTGACACCATCCAGGATACAGCAGCCACTAAATTGGCATCACTTCCACAACCATCCACTCCCTCCATAACTAATGCCCAGTAGCAGTATTTACAAGATACACTGCAGAAATTCACCAAAGATCCTTAGACAACACCTTTCAAACCCATGGCCACTTCCATCTGGAAGGCCAAAGGCAACAGATACATGGAAACTCCACCACCAGTAAGTCACTCACCATGTTGACTTGGAAATAAATTGCCATTTCTTCACTATCATTGGGTCAAAATCCTGGATTTCCCTCCCTAAGGGCATTCTGGGTCAACCTACAGCACGTGGACTGCAGCAGTTCAAGAAGGCAACTCATCACAACATTCTCAAGGGCAACCAGGGACGGATAATAAATGCTGGCCAGCCAGTGATGTCCACATTCCATGATTTTTTGTAAAAATTGGACAATTGCTGCCATTATGTCAACTGAAATTGATTGTAAGCTCTTAATGGAAACGAGGTCAATTTAATGTATAAAAGTGTTTTTGAACTTGGTCCTTAAAATTAAGCTTTGGATCAAGATCAATTTAGAAAAGCTGTAATTATTTTTTCTCAGATATAATGAAATCAAAAAGCAATCCAGATATTCTAAAGATGGCAGCTGCAGCAAAACGAGCAGATCGAACACAAAGATCAAAGGTAAGCTCTTAATTGTTTCACAAATCTAGTAAACATTCTCTGCCTCAGGCTAAACTGCAGTACTGACACTAATGTCAAGTACTTGGGTATATATCCTAATTAAGGTCATGTGTATGACATCCTTTCGTTTTTCTGACTAAGGTACTTAGTCTCTACTGTGCAGGTAAATTCCTCAGGGAAAGGAGGAAATTCCTTTATGTTAAATTCTATTAGCATAATTAATTTATTTATCAGTTTTATCTTTTGCAAATTGGCTTGAAAAACAAAATCCTCCTTTGTCTACTATCTAATCTAAAGTAATAAATATGCTGAATTTGTGAACTCTAACTAAATCAGGTGCTTTGTGTAGGTTCTGAAGTTTTTATACCCTCGGTGTAGATATGGCTGAGACTATAGTCACTTCAACAGCACAGTTTCCAAATAGTCTGTCATAAACCACGTGTAGCAGTTAAGTATTCCGGTAACTGTCCTGTTGACTTTGTTTATGATAAAAGCTGAAAGGGTGTTGAAATTACCATTTCCCATACCAGATGTAGGGAATGGTTTAGAAAATAAGCTGGTATTCTCAGTTTTGTAGTCTGCATTTTCTGGCAAGTGCATTGTCATAGGCAGTAAGTGAGGAATGGGATTGGACTCTGTTTTAACACCTGTGGTGCGTTAGCCAGCTGGCAATGGGTGAGCATCAGCTATCATGTGGAAATATCCGTTTGGGCAAGATTTTGAGATCTGCAGGCATCTATAAAAACCATATCCCAACTTTAGTCGGCATTTTTAGGAGAGCAACAAAGGATACTGGTTTAGACGGGAGGATGTAGTATATGGTTCGTTAGCAATTCTGCCATTGAAAGAATATTTCTAGTTCTTGCAGATGCGCGCACATAATCCTAATAAAAAATTTGCCTTGACTTGGTGCATAGCTTAGAAAAAAATCAACCCAGTATTAAAGATTTTTCTTATGGGTTTTTGAGTTACTTGTGTTCACATTTTTAGACACTTCGTCATAAGGTAAGCTGCCAAGTTAAGCTGCATATCGTTTATTTGCTTTATTTTTAAACAAATGCACACATACTAAACTGTTCCAATGCAAAGCAGATCTTCCCCGAGGTGGAATATTGAGTTCATATTAAAACAATTTTAAAAAATCCAGGCAAATTACAACAATGACCAGTTATAATTTTTGGCCAGTTATAATTCGTGTCAGTTTCATATGATTATTAACAGGTCTGTTTCCACACTGTAGGGAATCTAATCTAATCTAATAATAGATCAAATATAAAAGAACCTCGTCTAATAAAACCTGCTGATAAAGAAGGTGGGAGAGTCCAGAACTAGTCATAGGTTTAGGATGAGTGTGGAAAGATTTAAAAGGGACCTCGGGAGCAACTTTTTCATGCAGGCGATGGTGCGTGTTTGGAATGAGCTGCCGGAGGAAGTGGTGGAGGCTAGTACATTACCAACATTTAAAAGGCATCTGGATGGGTATATGAGTAGGAAGGGTTTAGAGGGATATGGGCCAAATGCTGGCAAATGTGACTAGATTTATTTAGGATGGCTGGTCGGCATGGGCAAGTTAGACCAAAGAGTCTGTTTCCGTGCTATATATCTGTGACTCAAGCCATTGTCTTATTTGTTGTAAAAGTGCAAGTCCTTTTTGGCACATTTCTTCCCCTTTCCTTCCCTCTTATAAACTGAAGGTGCTGATTCCTTATACCCTGGGTGAATACGGTAATGGCACTTTGGGTAAGATGGGCTGGTCACCCTCTGTTACACTCATAACTTGAAAAATAAAATTTAAAAAGTGACATGCATCTTTATGAAAATGGCTCTTTACAAATACCACCAAGAACATCATTCTCCAATTACAGAATATCTGACGTTACACAGCAGCATCTGAGAAGTGAAGGGAAAATTTCAGTGGAGTTATGTAGGAATTGTGTTGGTTAATTTAATTGCATTTGGAAAATAGGGAAGCAGCTTGTCCACGTTTTGTGAGGTTGCTGGCACATTTTCTTTCAAAGAGAAAAATACAATGGGAAATAATTAAAGACTAAAATTGTTGTATGTGTGGTATGCCTTCTAAAGACATTGAACTAAGTCAAAATATTGATGTTTCCCCAGAACTTATCAATGATTCAACTCTGGCCATACCTTAGAAGATAGATGTAAGATCACTAAAAGAAGAAAGCGCAAGGAAAATATTGATTTGACTTTGATTTTTGTTTTTACTTTGCTCATGAAAAAAATGAATAGAGCCACTCAGATCAGCTTGCATGGAAGCACCAGACAATACTAATCTGCGTCAATTACTTTTTATAGATTTCTTCTCAAAATAAACTACTTAACACTGGGTAGTATTCAGCCAGAAATGTTAGTCTGTGGTTCATGGGTTATTAGTAATGCTTTGCTTTCTAACTTTATTTCATTTTGCTCCTCTTCTTCATCCTTTAGTCTGTGAGTAAAGCGCTGGCATGGGACAGCTAGAGCTGCTTGATGATTGACACCTTCCCTTTAGGTAAACCATTGGTTATTGTCACTGAGTGAAGGCATGTCACTTTGGGATTTGGGCTGTTTTTTGTGTGGACATGCACTGGTGTTTATCTGGGTTTGTGTCCTAGACTCTGCTTTGGCCTTTATGAAATTAAATCTGTTATTGTTGTGTCTGCATGCATATTTTCAAAGAGTAAGATAAGCCATAAATTCATGTAAGACATGCTTAATCTCTGCACAACAACCTTACCAATCATTTCATATGCAGAAATTCAGACTGGACCAATACCTGTCTCAATAAATTACATGATCCAAAATATAGCAGCTTGTGCAGTGGGTCAACTCGTGGGAAAATACTTGTGGGAATCTTTGAAGTAAAAGTTCCTTTTCTGATTTTAATTGCAAGGTTTTTCAAATATGTTTCTGCTCTGTGAAACTCTCTCCCAAAAAACGCAGTAGATGCTAGCTCAATTGATAATTTTTAAATCCATGATTAATATATGTTTGGAGTAAATATTCTGAAGAGGATGGATCCAGGAGTAGAGTTAGAATACAGATCAGCCATGACTTGATTGAATAGCAAAAGAAGCCTTCAGGTGATGAATGGCCAACTCCTGTTCCATTGTTCCCAAGATAGGTCAACACAAGACTTTTGACTGTTGTGACCTAACAACAGCATTGGAAGTATACACTGTAGTATGTTTGTCTGGTCTCTCTTCCTTTTATGTTGACTTTGTACGTTGCCTCTTTCCAATTAGTTTGGCAAATAAGTGCAATGCTGTGTCACAGTTGTTACACACAGTAGAAGTATAAATATTAATGTTACTGTTTGGCTTGTGCATGCACGTCCAAAGCTATGCTGCAAAATTAAATCTCTTGCACTTTGTGTCCCTGGTTGATATAATATGTTCCACTTTGCTGAGTGTCAGTTAGTTTATCAATGGAGGATTTCCATTCATGTTACAAACAAAAATTGCTAGCGAAACATAGTGCGTCTGGTAGCATCGGTGGAGAGAAAAACAGAATTAACATTTTAAGTCCATTGACTTTTTGTCATAAATTCTGAAGAGTCACATTGAACTGTAAACATTAACTCTGTTTCTCTTTCTACAGGTACTGCCAGACCTGCTGAGTTTCTCCATCATTTTGTTTGTTTTCATATTTCCAGCATCCACAGTGTTTTGCTTTAATTGCATTCATGTTGTCCTATTTATTGGCATATACCACAAAACTGCAGCTTAAGTAATGTTTTGATTGCTGCCCAGCTATTTTACATATTGTGAACAATATAATCTCATCTCTAGTGAGATTACAATTGGATCATTGTTATAATCCTTTCGACCTACCTTTTGAAATAATTTAGTTTTCCTTTCACACTAGAAAGGAGGAGCAAATTTCAAGCTGAGGTGTGCTGGCAACAATGTAATCAGTATGCTCCCGTTCTGAATCCAAGGCAGCTAAAGTCCAATTAACAAGGTTTAAGATTAGAGTTAGATGATAATTTGACTCACCAAGCTACAGGGGTATCTGAAATACAAGTACTGTAAGTGTTTACCATATTTGGACTTTATAATTATTTGTGGTGATCTGCTTAAACACCCTAATCAAATCAGCTGGCAGACTGGTTGTGCTATGAATTAGATTAGATTTTTTAGATTAGATTAGATTACAGTGTGGAAACAGGCCCTTCGGCCCAACAAGTCCACACCGACCCGCCGAAGCAAAACCCACCCATACCCCTACATTTACCCCTTACCTAACACTATGGGCAATTTAGTATGGCCAATTCACCTGACCCTGCACATCTTTGGACTGTGGGAGGAAACCGGAGCACCCGGAGGAAACCCACGCAGACACGGGGAGAACGTGCAAACTCCACACAGTCAGTCGCCTGAGGCGGGAATTGAACCCGGGTCTCTGGCGCTGTGAGGCAGCAGTGCTAACCACTGTGCCACCGTGCCGCCCATAAGTGCAAGGTTATCCTGAAAATTTCTGTGGCGTGAATTCCACTCCGATGATATCTCATCCCCTCATGCAGTTTGAACAATTGGAATCTGAGTGCAAATTTATCAAATGCAATTGGTCATAAAGGGGACAGTCTCACCCAAAATCAATCAAAGGTGGTTGATGCCAGAAGTTGAAATGTCATTCTGATGAAATGGGAGAAGGTTCAGGTTTCAGAATTGAGACATATTTAGGTTGTTGACAAAACGTTATTGTGCATCAGATCCCCTGTAGATCATTGTGACAAAACGGTTTTGCTGTTGCCTTTGTGAGTAATGTTGGGAAATATTTGTCGTCTTTACTAATATATCTTAATTGAGTATGCTTACACCCTCAATGTTTTTCTTAACTTGATTAATGCTTAATTTTCTTCTCAGCCAGCATATTACAGATCTGGAAGTTCGACTAGTTTGTGTTCAACCGAGTGATTTGAATGTGAATCTTTTTAGTTGGAGTAATGTGACTGTAAGACATAGAATCAGAAATGGGCTTACCAGTAATCATTGCCACATTATATATATTTATTTTCTTTCAACCTGATGCTACCCTTAGCTTCTCTGGTTAACTATAGTTAATCCTTTTTTCTCATCTTCGTTATGAGCCATGAACTATTTTCTTAAACATTTACCATTGTTCCTCAACTGCTAAACTCCTTTCCCAGTCTACTCCAGCTGGCTCTGATTTCACATTCTGGATCAGTGGTGCTGGAAGAGCACAGCAATTCAGGCAGCATCAGAGGACAGGCAAAATCAGCCCATTCTATCTCATTCATTGTAATTGTCCATATTTAAGTTTAACACAATTATGACCGAAGTTTCTCCCTTTCAAATTGAATGCTATATTCTGCCATGTTCTAGTTACTGCTTTCTAGGGGATCTTTTTAACTGAAGTCATTTATTAAACCTCCTTCATTAAACATCACCAGATTCAAAATAGCCTGATCCTTGATTGGATCTACAACCTACTTTTTTTAGGAAACTGTCCCAAGTGCACTCTGTGAATTCTTCTTTGTGACTACCTCTATTAATCTGATTTTACCAGTCTACATAAAGATTAAAGTCACCCATGATTAATATACTGCCTTTTTCCCATACCTTTATTATCTCCCAATCTATTGTCTGTTCTCCTTTGTAGCTACTGTTAAGAGGCCTATAGACTACTGTCACTAGTGTCGTCTTTGCCTTGTTATTTATTACCTCCACCCTATGGATTCTGCATCATCTGATCAGAGATCATTTTTTTGCCATCAACTATTTCCATCCAGTACCAAAGCTACACCACCATCCTTTCCTCCACAAATGCTGCTCCCTTCCACTTCAATACTAGTGTCAGTGCCCCATAAACTGAAACCCATTCCACTCTCTTGAACATTTCAGCCATGCATTTAACTCATTGACTTTATTTTCTCTGTGCCAATTTGCTAGAGGCTCGGGTAGGAGCTCAGAAATTGTTACTTTGGAGATTCTGCTTTATAATTTACATCCTAACTGTTCAAATTCCTTCAGCAGAATCAACTTTTCTAATCCTATCAATGTCATTGGTACCAAAAAGGACAGCAACAACCAGATCCCTCCTGTCCCACTGCCAAGTTAATCTCCAGTCTTGAGAAGATGCCCTAAACTGGGGCACTGGGCAGTTAATGCAACTTTCCAGCCCTAATCTGCAAAGAGCAGTATGTATCCCTTAATTATACTGACCCCGACCACCATTATGTTCTTATTTTCTCCCATCAACTTGAAAGGCTCCCTTAACCTTTCTGCAGTTCCAGTCTCATCTATACAGCTTGCTAGAATCTTGTAACTGTTGGACAAATGCAGGTGATGAAACTCCTCAGGTATAACTCACTGGGGTCCCACACATGCCTCACCTGCAATAATGCCCTCCTATCCCTGATCACAGACAAAAGCGATTTACCTGGTCAAAAAGTCACATTCCCTGATATGATGCAATGTCTGCAGCTCAGACTAGAGCTCGTCAACTCTGATCTGAAGTTCCTCGAGCTGCGACCAGTTTAACTTGGATTTACCCTGGATTACTTTCGTGTCCAGCAGTGTCCACATACTGCCATAGCAACATATAGCTTGTCCTATTGTTGCTACATATTGATGTAATTTATAAATTAATTGGTCCAGATTTCTTTCTTTACACTTTAATAATGTTTAGTTTAAAAAGTCATCAATATCAATGTGCTACTTAATCAGGTGTTTCTTAAGAGAAAGGGAGAAAAAGCACTGGCGATCTAAAGATCCTTTTATTAAAGACTAGAAGTATTCATGAATCCTACTCACAAATCAGTTTCTTTCCCTGCATGAGTGTCACAGTGTCATTCATGATGGAACTCTGCCATTGGTCTTGCTGCAGGTAGTCCCGCTAATCCATGCCTTTTATCCTCTCCTACTTACTCTTAGAGTCATACAGCACAGAAACAAATCCTGTGGTCCAACTCGTCAATGCTACCCAAGTTTCCCAAACTAAATAGTCCCATTACCTGCATTTGGTCTATATCCCTCTGAACACTTCCTATTCCTGTACCTGTCCAAATGTCTTTTCAATGTACTAGCTATACCTGCAACTACCACTTCATCTGGCAATTCATTCCACATACCAACCACCTTCAGATCCCTTTTAAATCTTTCTCCTTTTATCTTAAAAATATGCCCTCCGGTTTGAACTTCGTCACCCTTTGCTATTCACCTTATCTGTGCCCTTTATGATTTTATAAACCTCTAAGTTGTTCAGGAGCATTTACCCCTTGCGCCAAGCCTTTAATATAGCACCTATGTCCCTTTTTTTCTTCCTAAAATCTCACTTGAACAAAATTCCCAGTTCACTCACCACCTTTTTTCTAATTCAAATGAAGACTTCTTCATGCTGACAATGCACCTTATTGACCGAGTAGGGTGCTGCAGAGTTGAAGATGAATTGAACAAGGAAATATCTTGCATTATTTGGCTCTTTTAACATAACAAAACATTCTTAGGTGCTTCATTGCATTATAAATTAATTATGATACCAAGGTGAATGTCTGAATCTTAACAAACTCTTTTGGAGTGAAATCTGGATCTGAGGCTGTGTTGCCTGTCAAGATCCTACAGAGCCATGTTCTAATTGCCTGGGAAATTTAATCTTCCAGTGAACTGATTTGCAGAACTCTCCACAAAATTCTGCAACCCTGAGATCAGGATTGGAAAGGTTAGCTGGGTGGTTTGCACTCACTTGGATATTTGCCCTGTAATTAGCCCTCTGGTCTAAATGAGAGATTAACCAGTATAATTGAACTGAGTACCATAACCTAACCCTACCAACTGCAAACTGACCATATTATTTCTGATCTTATTACTCTTCCCTCAGGGCAATACTTTATGTAGCCCAGTTTATCCCAAAAGACCCAAATACCCTGACCAGGCTCAACAATCCTCTTTACTCAAATACCTGCTCCCCTCCCCACCCCACCCAGACACCCACTTGCTTGCTCAAGACTTCGACCTTTAACATTTTGTCTAAACATAGTGACGACTGTTATAAAAATGAGACATCTCCTCTGTGGACCATTAGGTTAAATGACCACAGATTTGGCCATTGATGTTGGTTTTAAGGAGTTTGTTGAAGGATGAGAGCGAATTAGTGGTGCAGAGGTCTAGGAAAGAAGTACCAGTGTTTGGAACCTTGACAACCGAAGGCATGGCCACCAATGGTGGAGAATTAAGTTAGAATGTCCAAGAGGCCAGAATTGGTTAAGTGTGGGTATGTTGGAGATTTGTGAAGCTGGAGGAGCTACCTGAGCTAGAAAGCACCCAGGCCATGCAGGGATTTGGGGGAAAATGGATTAATGTATCAAAGTCAAGGTATTCCTTCACTGGGAGCCACTATATATCAGCAAGCATAGAGGCTGATAGGGGAACAGGATTGCTGAGAGATTGGATCGAGACAGCAGACCTTAGTTAATGCAGTGTAGAATATAGTAGACCAACCAGGAGTACAGTGGAAAAGTTGACTTTGAAGTTAAAGAAGGAAGGAACAAGAGTTTCAGAAGCAGATTCACTAAGATAGAGGGTAACTTAACAATTTTCCTAAGACTGAAATAAGCGGTTTTAGTGATCGTCTCTATGATGTTGGCGGCCCAACTCTGGTCATATGTGACAATAATGTTATGACCACATTGGCTGAGTGTCAGTTTGTTGCCAGGGAAGGACTGGAGTTGGTCTCTAAAAAATGAGGTGGGTCCAAAAGTATTGGGAAGACTGAAATCAATATTTAATTGGAAGAAATTTCTGCTCATCCCATCCTGGACCTCAGATGAAAAAAATTTAGAAACAGAACCTCGAGTTGAACACAAAATGGGACATTACCAACCAAAACCTTGTTGCTTGTTTTGTTGCAGTTGTGTGGTGCCTATTTTAATTGCAGCTTTCATTGTCTTTGTCCTTCCTGTGCTCAATATCTGCATGCATGGTATTGTTGACTGTTTAGTGAATGTTCAGTTTATCATTTAATGCACAAAATAATCTTGCTACATTTTCTATGTAATATGAATTAGATGCAACAACTTTTCTGAAATTGTGTATCAGTTAAACTGTTGTTTTTCTACAGTATTTGATGGTTTCTCTGTGTCAAACAGATATTTGTTACTTGTGAATTTCAACCTCTATGTTACCAATTGTTAGTTACATTATCAGCCTCCAATTCAAAATTGGTTAAATTGGCTTTTGATACATAGAACATAGAACAATACAGCACAGAACAGGCCCTTCGGCCCACGATGTTGTGCCAAACATTTGTCCTAGCTTACGCACCTATCCATGTACCTATCCAATTGCCGCTTAAAGGTCACCAATGATTCTGACTCTGCCACTCCCACAGGCAGCGCATTCCATGCCCCCACCATTCTCTGGGTAAAGAACCTACATCCTGACATCCCCCCCATACCTTCCACCCTTCACCTTAAATTTATGTCCCCTTGTAACATACTGTTGTACCCGGGGAAAAAGTCTCTGACTGTCTACTCTATCTATTCCCCTGATCATCTTATAAACCTCTATCAAGTCACCCCTCATCCTTCGCCGTTCCAATGAGAAAAGGCCTAGCACTCTCAACCTATCCTCGTCCGACCTATTCTCCATTCCAGGCAACATCCTGGTAAATCTCCTCTGCACCCTCTCCAAAGTTTCCACATCTTTCCTAAAATGAGGCGACCAGAACTGCACACAGTACTCCAAATGTGGCCTTACCAAGGTCCTGTACAGCTGCAACACCACCTCACGACTCTTGAATTCAATCCCTCTGCTAATGAACGCTAATACACCATAGATCTTCTTACAAGCTCTATCCACCTGAGTGGCAACTTTCAAAGAGCTATGAACATAGACCCCAAGATCCCTCTGCTCCTCCACCTTACTAAGAACCCCACCGTTAACCCTGTATTCCGCATTCTTATTTGTCCTTCCAAAATGGACAACCTCACACTTGACAGGGTTGAACTCCATCTGCCACTCCTCAGCCCAGCTCTGCATCATATCTAAGTCCTTTTGCAGCCGACAACAGCCCTCCTCACTATCCACAACTCCACAAATCTTCGTATCGTCTGCAAATTTACTGACCCACCCTTCGACTCCCTCTTCCAAGTCATTGATAAAAATTACAAACAGCAGAGGACCCAGATCTGATCCCTGCGGAACTCCACTTGTAACTGGGCTCCAGGCTGAATATTTACCATCTACCACCACTCTCTGACTTCGACCGGTTAGCCAATTCTCTATCCAACTGGCCAAATTTCCCACTATCCCATGCCTCCTGACTTTCCGCATAAGCCTACCATGGGGAACCTTATAAAATGCCTTACTAAAATCCATGAACACTACATCCACTGCTCTACCCTCATCCACATGCTTGGTCACCTCCTCAAAGAATTCAATAAAACTTGTAAGGCAAGACCTACCCCTCACAAATCCGTGCTGGCTGTCCCTAATCAAGCAATGTCTTTCCAGATACTCATAAATCCTATCCCTCAGTACCCTTTCCATTACTTTGCCTACCACCGAAGTAAGACTAACTGGCCTGTAATTCCCGGGGTTATCCCTATTCCCTTTTTTGAACAGGGGCACAACATTCGCCACTCTCCAGTCCCCTGGTACCACCCCCGTTGACAGTGAAGACAAAAAGATCTCTGCAATTTCCTCTCTTGCTTCCCACATAATCCTAGGATATATCCCGTCAGACCCGGGGGACTTGTCTATCCTCAAGTTTTTCAAAATGCCCAACGCATCTTCCTTCCTAACAAGTATCTCCTCGAGCTTACCAGTCTGTTTCATACTCTCCTCTTCAACAATACGGTCCCCCTCATTTGTAAATACTGAAGAAAAGTACTCATTCAAGACCTCTCCTATCTCTTCCGACTCAATACACAGTCTCCCACTACTGTCCTTGATCGGACCTACCCTCGTTTTCATCATTCTCATGTTTCTCACATATGCATAAAAGGCCTTGGGGTTATCCTTGATCCTACCCGCCAAAGATTTTTCATGCCCTCTCTTAGCTCTCCTAATCCCTTTCTTCAGCTCCCTCCTGGCTATCCTGTATCCCTCCAACGCTCTCTCTGAACCTTGTTTCCTCAACCTTATGTAAGCCTCCTTCTCCCTCTTTACAAGACATTCAACCTCCCTCGTCAACCAAGGTTCCCTCACACGACCATCTCTTTCCTGCCTGACAGGTACATACATATCAAGGACATGTCGTATCTGTTCCTTGAAAAAGTTCCACATTTCAACGACATCCTTCCCTGACAGCCTATGCTCCCAACTTATGCTCCTCAGATCTTGTCTTGCAGCATCGTATTTACCCTTCCCCCAATTGTAAAACCTACCCTGTTACACGCACCTATCTCTCTCCATAACCAAGGTGAAAGTCACAGAATTGTGGTCACCATCACCAAAATGCTCACCCACTAACAAGCCCATCACTTGTCCCGGTTCGTTACCAAGTACCAAATCCAACATGACCTCCCCTCTGGTTGGACAATATACATACTGAGTTAGAAAAGCTTCCTGGACACACTGCACAAACACCGTCCCGTCCAATCTACTTGATCTAAAGAGCTTCCAATCAATATTTGGGAAGTTGAAATCGCCCATGACTACTACCCTGTGGCTTCTGCACCTTTCCAAAATCTTTTTCCCAATCTGTTTCTCCACATCTCTGCTGTTATTGGGGGGCCTATAGTAAACACCCAACAAGGTGACTGTTCCTTTCCTATTTCTGACTTCAGCCCATACTACCTCCAAAGGCAGATCCCCCTCGAACTGCCTTTCTACAGCCGTTATACCATTTCTAATTAGCAGCGCCACCCCCCTTTCTTTTTTAACCACCCTCCCTAATCTTACTGAAACATCTGTAACCAGGAACCTCCAACAACCATTCCTGTCCCTCTTCTATCCACATTTCTGTGATGGCCACAACATCGTAGGCCCAAGTACCGATCCACGCCTTAAGTTCACCCACCTTATTTCTGATACTCCTTGCGTTGAAGTATACACACTTGAACCCATCTCTGTGTCCGCAAGTATTCCCTGTCAGTGCTACCATCTCCACAGCCTCCCTACATTCTTGGACATCCTGAAAAACAGCTAACCTACTTGCTGGACTACAAGTCTGGATCCCATCCCCCTGCCAAATTAGTTTAAACCTTCCCCCCCCCCCCCCCCCCCCGAAGAGTTCTAGCAAACCTACCTCCCAGGATATTGGTGCCCTTCTGGTTCAGGTACAACCCGTCCTGCTTGTACAGGTTCCACCTTCCCCAGAATGCAATTGTCCAAATACCTGAAGCCCTCCCTCCTACACCATCCTTGCAGCCACGTGTTCAACTGCACTCTCTCCCTATTCCTTGCCTCACTGTCACGTGGCACCGACAACAATCCAGAGACGACGACTCTGTCCGTCCTAGCTTTTATCTTCCAGCCTAATTCCCTGAGCTCCTGAATGACCTCCCCACCCCTCTTCCTACCTATGTCATTGGTGCCAATGTGCACCACGACTTCTGGCTGCACACCCTCCCCCTTAAGGATTCTGAAGACACGGTCCGAGACGTTTCGGATCCGGGCACCCGGGAGGCAACAAACCATCCGAGAGTCTCGCCATTGTCCACAGAACCGCCTGTCTGTCCCTCTAACTATAGAGTCTCCTATAACTAGCATTCTCCTCCTCTCCCCCTTTCCCTTCTGAGCCTCAGAACTGGACCTCGTGCCAGAGACCCGGTCACTGTAGTTTACCCCTGCTAGGCCGTCCCCCCCAACAGTACCCAAAGCGGTATACTTATTGTTGAGGGGAACGACCCACAGGGGATCCCTGCACTGCCTGCTTCCTCCCCTTCCCACCTCTAACTGTTACCGAGCTACCTCTGTTCTCTGGCGTAACTATGTCCCTGTAGCTTCTATCCATCACCCTCTCAGCCTCTCGAATAATCCTCAGTTCATCCAACTCCAACTCCAGTTCCCTAACGCGGTCTGTGAGGAGCTTGAGCTGGCCGCACTTCCTGCAGATGAAGTCGGCAGGAGCATCAGTGGTCACCCCCACCTCAAACATACCTTATGAGACACTTTGTTAAAGTTACAAAAAAAAGTCGAATATGTTTCCTGTTAAAATGTATATAAAGGCCAACCATTTTACCTTGAAATTAAAGATGCAAATACTTCCTATCCTTGAATTAATCCAGACTATAATTTAAAAATTATTTAAGTTCAGAGCACTTAAGATTGGTTTTTGAAAACTTGTACTACAGTTAGAATCTGAAAGCATCAGAGAGAACAGGTACAACTGCAAAGAATCAGAATAGTAAAAAAACATTATTTATTCAATGTTAATCTTATGATTTTTGTCTGGTTCATAAGCCTGTTGCTAAGCAAGGTGTAATTGAACACTGGTAAAGGTGTAGAAATATTGATTATTTGAGTTTTATGTCATTGTCTGATGTGTGCTGCATTGATGATTCTTCCTGGCTTCCTTTCAGAGTCTCAAAGAAGGACTTACTGTTCAACAGAGGTTTCATCTATTTGAAAATAAGGAGACAAAAGAATTTTAAGAGCTCCTTTGCATGTTCAAGACCAGCACCTTGTCCCTGCAGAAAATTGCAGCTCAAAGATGACTCTGTGAGCTTTGGGTTGCTGCAGCTGTGATAAAGAAGCTGTATTTTAAACAAAGCAAATACATCCCCACACACCTAATTTCCCTTAGATTATTATTGTGAAGTTCTAGCATTTACTTTAAGCTCCATGCACTGCAGAATATTCTTATTGCAATCTCTAACTGTAAATACTACATAGGGATTGGCTTCTTTGTTTCGATGTTTGGGGTTCTTGACCCTCACAAAGTCTGTAAAGCTGATTTATATACACTGCTGTATAAGCTACTGTGTAAACAAAATGGGAAATCCTTTTTAGAGAAAAAAGTATGGAAGACACTACTTGTATATAACCCCGAGAAGGGATGCTTGTGTATTTTCAATTTTGTTTTTTGGACTGAAAGTTGAAGCTTGATCTGGATGTTGAATACTTGGAGCAGAAGGTACAAGTTAGAGTGTCCCATTTTACCAGTCTGCAAAGTACTCTTCAGCACCTCCCACACAAAACAAATCTTATTAAAATTGTCACAACCTTCCATAATAATTGTTTTGCGTTTTTTTTGTAAGCCCATTAACTAGGGCTGTAACTGAACTTTGAAACTTTTAAAACTTTTTAGATAGATTTGGCTGTGATTTTGAAGCTTTATTCATTTTGATACTGTTGCTCATGCCATTTCTACAGCCATTGGTGAGGAACATATATCCCATATTACAGTGAAAATTGTAAAGGAACTGCCAGCATATGACAGAAATATAAGCAAACAACATGTACTGTTAATCTTTAATTGACACTGATCTATATTCAGACTTTAAACCAGAAGCCTAACTGATCTGTCTTTTGGTGAGCACTTGCTATTCCTTATTCTTCTAGCACTGTTTGTTCCTGTGCATAACAAGTACACCAAGAGTTTCATTGTATTCCGTGCAGTACTCAAGTGACTTTTTATAATGTTAACATGAAGTAAAAACATTGAAAACTGAGTGATTACCAGATGACAAGGCAAGTGAAAAATAAGATTGCAATTTGACCATTTGTGTAGTTACAAATGTAATTTTGTCGAAAAAACCTGAACAAAAAAAATGGATCTCTTCAAGTTCACCTTTTAACAGTAACCAGTGCTTCAAAGAAGAATCCACTGCAGATAAATGCAAGTTACAGTAGCTGATTTATTCGGTACTAATGACATGTTGTTTGAGTAAATGTGCTTACACTACCTTGAAAACTATAAGCTGGAGTGATGTGAAGGAGTGTGTTTGTCATTTTGATAGTTTCATATTCCAGTTTTTCTCATTAGCCCACCAAAAAGATCCTGTTTCTCAGAAAATATAAAACAACAGGATCTGAAAATGTTGGAACTTTTTTGTTGCCCAGTATGTGCAGAAGGGGTGTCATCTTGCTGTATGTGAGAGTGTGAGGAGATGTTATTGAGTAACTTCATAGCTTCTGCCAGTGGCAGGCCCCTGTATTTATTTAAATGTGCTGAATTTGCTCCCCTTCCCAATAATAAAAACTGCTGTCTGTGATTGTAAATACACAGTAAATACCACATCACCAAAACTTTGCATATGTTAGCAATAAAATATTTTTGCACCATGTCTGAATGTTGTTTGTGAGCATTCATCTGCTTTTTAAAAAAAACCTAGAATACTGAACAGAAGTTAAAAGGATTGAATTATTGATTCAGTGAAATTTGGTGTCATATTAGGACTGTGCACTGGTTTTTCACCTGTTAGGTGCAAGTTTGAATTTAAAATGGGGCACATGCATCACTGCTGCATTAAACCTTATCCACACTACTGTTGAGCTTCGGTCCCTCAGATATATTGTTCCTATCAATTGTACAAAAGGTATTTCTATCCTTGTGTATCTATCCAGAATAATTTCTGCTCCCATTGCAGTATCTACACCCACCACTCCGCTTAGATATTCATTCTGACTGTTCATCATTGTATAAGTGGGTGCACTAGCATAATGATTGTTACTGGACTAATGATCCAAATAAAGCAGCTCAGATCTTACCATGGAAACAGGAGAACTTCAGTTCAGTATATTAGATTAATCTGGAATTTTAAAAAAATGTCTCAGTAAATGGTAACCATGAAACTACTGGATTGTCATTTGAAAAAAATCTTTAGTGAACTAATTGCTCTTTATGGGAGGAAATTTGCTCTGTTTCCTGTGTATCAAGCCTATATGTGACTCTAGGCCATAGGAATGTGATTAATTCTTATCTGATCTCTGAAATGGCCCAGCAAGCTGCTCAGTTTTATTCAGAAAAGCAGATCACCACCACCCTTAATGAGTGGCATTTTAAAACATAAAATGCTCATACAAAAGTAAAATACTGCAAATGAAATAAAACAAAATGCTAGAAGTACTTGGCAGGTCTGGCAGTATCTATAGACAGAGAAAAGGGGCTAACAGTTCAGATCAATGACCTTTTGTGGGTGCTGCTGGAAGAGTTTTTCCCCATGTCATTCTGAAGCATTGTTGAATCTGTGACCCTTAACTGTTTCCCACATGTTTAATTTAATATTGTTTTCAAAATTAACTTTTCCCACACCGCTAGCTATCATATGTCTCTATGCTCTTTCTTTTACTGTTGAAAAGCTCAGAAATCTTAATTCCGACACTGTCACCATGGTTCAGTCTTGTGGCTCTTTACTGTGCATTTTACTGTCTCATTGTGGCCTCTGCAAAGCACTGGATAGTTTTATCATGCATTCCCCAGCTTGGATTCTATGTCTTGGTTATATAACTTTTGTCATTTAGTTATCTGTTCTTCCTTCCTATGTACATGACTTTACATTAGTCCATATTATATGTATTTTTTTGTCCTGCCTCACATTTTTGTTTGTTTTATTCTGTAATTTCATGACCGACCTTCAATTGTCCTGGTAGGACATCGTTTGCAATTTTAAGCATTGCATTTTGGCATCCAAGACTTATAGAAATAACAGTGAACCTTCCTGCTTCAAACGCACTGCTTTTGCCCTACTGTCTATTGCTGAAATCCTCCTCTATTTCCATCTTCAGATTATTTCATACTCCATAAACTACAGTTCATCCAAATGTCTCTTATCCATGCAAGTCCTGCTTATCTATCAGTTCTGAGCTCTGACCTATGTTGGCTCACAATCCTACAATAGCTGAAATTTAGAATCATCACTTATGTTTTGGTCCTTGTGGCTTTCCAATTGTGAGCTAAAATTTTCAGCACTGCAACTCCATGTTTTCTACCTGCGTTTTATGCATCCGTGAGATGTGGGCATCACTGGTTGAGTTAGCATTTACTCCCTGTCCCTAGTTTTGCTTTGAGAAGTTGATGGTGAGCTGCAGCTTTGAACCACTGCAGTCCATTTATTGTAGGAATACCCACAATGGTTTCAGGGAGGCAGTGCTAGGATTTTGATCTAGTGACAGTAAAGGAACGGTGAAATATTTGCCAAATTAGTTGTGTGGTTTACAGGGGAATTTGCAAATGGTGAATTCATATGTATCTACTGCCCTTGTCCTTCTAGATGGTAGTGATTGAGTTTAGAAGCTGCTGTTTCAGGAGCCTTGGTGAATCTCTGTAGTGGACCTCCTAGATGGTAAATACTGTTGCTACTAAGTGTTGCTCCTGTTCCTGTTCACGTGTAACCTGTCCAGCTTGTACAGTTCTCAGCTTCTCCAGAAACAGTCTCAATGTCTCTGGAATCTAAAGCCCCCCTTCATGCAAGATCTCCAGCCATGCATTCATCTGCTATGACTCCAGTTACTTTTCCAAGGTAGTTCTTAGTTTGTTCAAATGATTCTTTTGGGAAAAATAGTCTCAAAGTTCTGTGCCACCAAACTATTGTTTGAAAGTGGGATGGCTCATGGTCATGCAACAACAGAAGATGACAGTGCAGTTACAGTATTGTTTAAAAGTAAACTAGCTAGATAATCCATCTCTCTAGCCACCAGGGTAAAAAAAAATGGAGTTAAATTACAAAAATATAAGTGCTTCACAGGAGCTTTATCAGTTAATCATTGAGTCTCAAGGTGATAGCAGGATCTGTGGTCAAAAGCTTATTCGGAGGTTGGGGGTTTTAAGTGTTTTAAAGGAAGAAAGATGTTGAGAGTTTAAACTATAAAGTATCTCTACATCAATTTCAAACCTACTAGTATATCCACTCTACAGTTCAGGATAACACCTGCAGATTTTGATTTGTTTTCTTATTATGATCTTGACACAAATCAAATTTTAAAGTGATTGTTTGGGATGCAATGAGTTATAAATAATATCATTTTCAGATTCTGATTTGAATTGTCTCTTGAGAGCTTATGGCATATTTTAATTCTAAATTGCTGATGGTCCACATAAGGACTTTGTCAGTATGAAAACGGTGCTTGCTGCTCTACACACAGAAAACTAATGGAAACAACTATATATGCAGGCATAGTTTCACCAACTGGCACGACAAGGCAGCTCCCTCATTTCAAATATTTGCTGCTTTGGAAAATGTAGGGGGTGATGGACTCTCAGGGGAATACGGCATCTACAGCCAAGTTTCTGGTGTTGAGACGGGCTGTAATGTAATGAGTGGTACATTGTGTTCCAAGCAATTGATTGTGATAGGGAGCTCTCTAGTCAGAGGCACAGACACACATTTCTGTGGCCAGCAGCGAAAAGATCAGAATGGTTGTTGTCTCCCTGGTGCCAGGATCAAGGATATCTCAAGAGAGGGTGCCGAATGTTCTCAAAAGGGAGAGGGACCAGCAAGAGGTCATTGTACACATTGGAACTAACAACATAGGAAGGGAAAAGGATGAGATTCTGAAGGGAGAATGTAGTAAGCTAGGCAGGAATTTTAAAAGGAGGTCCTCAAGGGTAGTAATATCTGGATTAGTCCCAATGCTACAAACTAGCGAGGGTAGGAATAGGAGCAGAGAGCATGCATGGCTGAGGAGCTGGTGCAGGTGAGAACAGTTCACATTTTTTGGATCATTGGAATCTCTTCTGGGGTAGAAGTGACCTGTACAAGGAGGATGGATTGTACCTGAATTGGGAGGGGGTCAAATCTACTGTCTTGGAGATTTGCTAGAGCTGCTCAGGAGGATTTAAACTACTGAGGGGGGGAAGTGGTGGTGTGGTGAGACCCAGACAGATAGTGAGGAAAGAGATCAATCTTAGACTGATACAGTTGGAAAAGGGAATTAATCAAATGGTCAAGGCAGACAGGAACAAAACAGAGAGCAAGGCAGGACTGACAAACTGCATTTACTTCAATGCAAGTGGCCTAACATGGAAGGCAGATGAATTCAGGGCGTGGTTAGGAACATGGGATTGGGATATCGTACCAATTACAGAGATGTGGCTCAGGGACGAACAGGACTGGCAGTAATGTGTCAGGATACAAATGCTATAGGAAGGGGACGAGAGAGGAGGGGAAGTGGCATTTTTGATAAAGGATAGCATTACTGCTGTATTTTGGAGGGATATTCCTGGGAATATATCAGGGAGGTTATTTGGGTGGAACTGAGAAATAAAGAAGGGATGAGTACCGTCTTGGGATTGTATTATAGACCCTGTCATTGTCAGTGGGAAATTGAGAAGCAAATTTGTAAGGAGATTTCCGTTATCTGTAAGAATAATAGGGTGGTTATGGTAGGGAATTTTAACTTTCTAAACATAGACTGGGACTGCCATAGTGTTATGGGTTTAGATGGAGAAGAATTAAGTGTGTACAAAAAAAAATTCTGATTCAGTATGTGGATGTACCTATTGGAGAAGGTGCAAAACTTGACCTAGCCTTGAGAAATAAGGCAGGGCAGGTGACTGAGGTGTCAGTGGGGGAGCACTTTGGGGCCAGTGACCATAATTCTATTAGTTTTAAAATAGTGATGGCAAAGGATAGACTGGATCTAAAAGTTTCAGTTTTAAATTGGAGGAAGGCTAATTTTGGCAGTATCAGGCAAGAACTTTCAAAAGTTGATGAGGGACAGATTTTTTTTAGTTTAGATTAGATTCCCTACAGTGTGGAAACAGGCCCTTCAGCCCAACAAGTCCACACTGACCCTCTGAAGAGCAACCCACCCGCCTCTGACTAATGCACCCAACACTATGGGCAATTTAACATGGCCAATTCACCTGGCCTGCACATCTTTGGACTGTGGGAGGAAACCGGAGCACCCGGAGGAAACCCACGCAGACACAGGGAGAATGTGCAAACTCCACACAGGCAGTCACCTGAGGATGGGATTGAACCTAGGACCCTGATGCTGTGATGCAGCAGTGCTAACCACTGAGGACAGATGTTTGCAATTAGAGATGACTGGTAAATGGGAAGTCTTCAAGAAAGTGATAACGAGTCCAGAGGCACTATGTTCCTGCTGGGTGAAAGGAAAGGCTGGTAGCTGCAGGGAATGGTGGATGACGAGAGAAATTGAAATTTTGGTTAAGTAAAAGAAGGAAGCATATGTCAGGTATAGACAGCAAAGATCGAGTAAGTTCTTAGAGTATAAAGGTAGTGGGAGTATACTTAAGAGGGAAATCAGGAGGGCAAAAAGGGGCCATCAGATAGCTTTGGCAAATAGGGTTAAGGAGAATCCAAAAGGGTTTTTATAAATATATTAAGGACAAAAGGGTAACGAGGGAGAGAATAGGGCCCCTCAAAGATCAGCAAGGCAGTCTATGTGTGGAACCGCAGGAGATGGGGAATACGAAACAAGTATTTTGCATCAGTGTTTTTACTGTGAAGAAGGATGTGGTAGATACAGAATGTGGGAAATAGATGGTGACATCTTGAAGAATGTCCATATTACAGAGGAGGTGGTGCTGGATGTCTTAACACACAAAAATGGGTAAATCCCCAGGACCTGATCAGGTGTATCATAGACCTCTGTGGGAAGCTAGGCAAGTATTGCTGGGTCCCTTGCTGAGATATTGTACCATTGATAGTCACAGGTGAGGTACTGGCAGACTGGAGATTGGCTAACATGGTGCCACTATTTAAGAAAGCTGGTAAGGAAAAGCCAGGGAACTATAGACCGGTGAGCCTGACACCAGTGCTGGGCAAGTTGTTGGTGGGAATTCTGAGGGACAGGATTGCATTTGGAAAAGTAAGGACTGATTAGGGATAGTCAACATGGTTTTATGTGTGGGAAATCATGTCTCATGAACTCGATTGAGTTTTTTAAAGAAGTAAAAGAGGATTGATGGCAGAGCAGTGGACCTTCTCTATCTGGACATCAGTAAGGCAGTCTAAAATGTTCCTCATGATAGACTGGTTAGCAAGGTTAGGTTTCATGGAATACATGGAGAACTAGCCATTTGGATAAAGAACTGGCTCGATGGTAGAAGACAGAGGGTGATGATGCAGGTTGCTTTTCAGTCTGGGGTCCTATAACTGATGGTGTGCCACAAGGATCAGTGCTGGGTCCACTACTTTTCATCATTTATATAATTGATTTGGATGTGAACGTAGAAGATATAGTTAGTAACTTTGCAGGTGACACCAAAATTGGAGGTGTAGTGGACAGCAAAGAAAGTTACTTCAGAATACAACAGGATCTTGATCAGATGGGCCAATGGATCGAGGAGTGGCAGATGGAGTTTAATTCAGGTAAATGTAAGGTGCTGCATTACGGGAAAGCAAATCAGAACAGGACTATACACTTAATGGTAAGGTCCTCGGAACAAAAAGACCTTGACATGCAGGTAGATAGGATAGTGAAGAAGTTGTTTGGTATGCTTTATAGGTTAGAGCATTGAGTCTTGGAGTTGGGAGGTCATGTTGTGGCTGTACAGGATGTTGGTTAGGCCACATTTGGAATATTGCATGCAAATCTGGTCGTCTTATCGGAAGGATGTTATGGAACTTGAAAGGTTTCAGAAAATACTTCCCAGGATGATTCCAAGGTTGGAGGATTTAAGCTAAAGGGAGAGGCTGAACAGGTTGGGGCTGTTTTCCCTGGAGCATCTGAGGCTGAGGGGTGACCTTCTATAGGTTTATAAAATTATGAGGGGTATGGAAAGGATAAGTAGACAAGGTCTTTTCCCTGGGGTGGGGGAGTCCAGAACTAGAGGGGATAGGTTTAGGATGAGACGGGAAAGAGATAAAAGGGACCTAAGGGGCAACTGTTTCACACAGAGGGTGGTGTGTGTATGGAATGAACTGCCAGACGAAGTGATGGAAGCTGGTACAATTACAACATTTAAAAGACATCTGGTTAGTTATATGAATAGGAAGGGTTTGCGGGGATATGGGCCAAATGCTGGCAAATGGGACTAGATTGGGTTAGGATATCTGATTGGCATGGATGAGTTGGACCGAAGGGTCTGTTTCTATGCTTAACATCTCTATGACTCTGATAACTTTTGTACATATTCACATGATGTCGGTTTCATTCTGGTTAAATAGAGAAATTATTTCACATTTGTATTAATGCCCAAGAGGCACGAAGAAAGAATGAAAGTACAGAGCTGTTAGAAAGTAGTTCTGTAATATTAAACTGGAGGTGCATAAGAAGAAAAATAACATGGAAAAGGGAAACAAAATATAACATTGTAACCAAATTTGGTTTAGCTCATGTATTTAATAGTGCAGTTACAGAGCTGTAAATACATTACATTTGCATTGACCAGAACCCATGAGGCTACAGTAAAGGTACTTTTCCTTTCCTCCACTTCTCCCTCTCTTTTTGTCAGTTTCTCTCTCCTCTTCCCCCAGCCCCCAAACCTTCCATAATCGCCTAGCATTGATTTTTGTTTTGGATGGGCTTTGTCCACAGGTTCTATTTGAATTCAACAGATGTTATTCATGTGAACCCACAAACAATATCTTGAACAGGCCAATCCTGTTCTCAGTTACTGTCAGTAGTCACTTTCTAGGATGTATTATTGGAATGGGAATGCTGACTGAATTTTCTCATTAATAAAGCAGTACCTAGTTCTACTGTTAAAAATCACACCACACCAGGTTATAGTCCAACGGGTTTATTTAGAAGTACTGGCTTTCAGAGTGCTGCTCTGTCATCAGATAACTAGTGGAGCAGGATCATAAGATACTGAAGTTATAGCAGAAGATCACAGTATTGCTGTTAAGTCTTTCATCTTTTAAAAAGGGTTGCAGGTTTTGGTTCATTAAGATGTAAATCCAGAACTACTATTGTATCACATTCTCAAGATAGCTTAAGGTTTTATATTAAAAAAAAGTGACATCTCAGCTCAGACAATGTATTAAAGGTGTGTGAAGTAGGAATTTGTAAAATATTATATGGATTGACTGCCTGCAGATTGTGTGCTTTTTGAGCAACAATAGAACATATCTGCAAATACAATTCTGCAAATGCAAATTCACCCCATAGACGTGTGTGTGTGTGTGTGTATATGCCTTTAAGGGAGACCGCGTGTGAGTGCATGTGAGTGTGTGTGCTTGGTAGAGTAGGCGTGTGAGTGTGACAGTGTATAAGCCTGTGAGAAGGTGTGTGTGAGAGAGCATGTGTATGAGAAAGGGTCTATGTGAGTGTAGAATATGTGAGTATAGTGTAGTGGGGTCATGTGTAGTGTGACAGCTAGCACCTATAGTGCTTGACAACATTTTATAGTGCATGCCAACATTAGTTCCATTCTTCCTTAACCTGACGTGCAAGGGTTTGGGGTAATTTCAGTAGAAGTGGTTATTGAATGTCTCTGTTGACTCTGTCTGCACTTTACTTCCAGTCAGTGCATTCCAAGCCTGAAGCTATCGTATGGAAAGCATTTTCTCACATCACATTTGCAATGTTTGCACATCACTTCAAATCTGCTCTCTCATTTTCAATCTTTTTACAAGCAAGAACAGTTTCTACCTACCTATCCACCCCTTCATAGTTTTGACAACTTCAATCAGAGTGCCTCTTAGCCAAAGTGTCTCCCAGGAAAACTGTCCCAAATTCCAATTTATTTATAGCTAAAGTTTCTCACTCATGGAATCATTCTCCCAAACTTTTTCTGCTATGTTTCACATCCATTTCTTATAGTGTGGTATCAGAACTGTACACAATTCTCCAACTAAGGTTCAACAGGTTTTGCATAACCACCTTGTTCTTGTACTCTACACGCCTATTCATGAAGCTGTGAGGAGGATGTTGAGATGCATCTGAGGGGCTTGGACAAGATGTGTGAGTGGGCAGGTGCATGGCAGATGACAAGAGATATTGAAGTTTAGTCAAAAAGGAAAAAAACACACATGTAAAGTTTGGAAAACAGACAAGGCCCTTAGCTAACCCCAACCAAAGTTCAGAAGCTGCATCACCCAGAGTTCAGAAGCTGCAAGCCGTGCAAGTGGAAGAGCTCTACAGACACCAACTGAGCAATTCAAGTAACCCTTCAATGCTTCTTCAGTCAATTCAACTAATTCATTTAATAAAATTACAACACTAATTTTTTCAAATACACTACAGTTAAATAGATATTTAAATATCACACATGATTGTACAGCACTATACATTGTGCACAGAATTAGAATTGGCATGAAATGCTTTATATTTGATTTTTATAACAAAAAAAAAGCACCAGTAGAATTGAATGGTTTGTATCTACCAGCATTTGTAAACGCAGTCAAAAAGCAACTTATCTGCACATATAACTGCATGGAAACGAGAGCAGTTTAAATGCATCTACACTGCCAGACTGATGTGGAATGTGAGATGTCTATCCCCACTTTTTTTTGCTATTATTAAAAGCACAAATTATTTGACTTTCAAAACTGTCTTATTTATAATTTAAAGGTCTAAAGAAATCTTTCCAGCCCACTGCCCATTTTATCGAAACAAAATACAAAACCCAATGTAACAAAACGCACAAACATAATGTAGGCTGTTGTTCATGACAAATCTTTCTCTGCTAATTGAAGAGGGATGAAAGCTCTGTTAGGCTTCCAACATACATTGTATGATCTGTACTGTGAATGTACTGTTGGGATATATTCAAACAAAACCATCTTCATACTTTGAGCGATGAAATCATTTTTCTCCCAAAAGTTGCCATTGTGCATTCTAACTATTCACAAAATACATTTGCAGATAACACAAAGTGGGTGGATGAGGTGTGAGGAGAATGCTGAGATGCATCTGAGGGGCTTGGACAAGATGTGTAAGTGGGCAGGTGCATGGCAGATGACAAGAGATATTGAAGTTTAGTCAAAAAGGAAAAAAACATATGTAAGGTTTGGAAAACAGAAAACAGACAAGACCCTCAAGGCATCTATGGCAGATCATGGAATTTGAATTCAATAAGAATCTGGAATTAAGAGTTTGATGATGACCTGAATCCATTGTTGATTGTCAGAAAAAAAAACCCATTTGGTTCACTAATGTCCTTTAGGGAAGGAAATCTGCCATCCTTACATGGTCTGGCTTGTATGTGACTCCAAACCCACAGCAATGTGGTTGACACTTAATTGCCCTCTGGATAACTGGGGGTGGCCAATAAATGCTGGCCTAGTCAGCAATGCCCTCATCCCATCAGTGAATTGTTAAAAAATAAAGGAAATAGGAAAGCAAGTGGCAATAGACCTGACCCCACAGCTATTAAACAGAATGTCATCCTTTTTAACAGCACTTAAAAAATCAGGAGAATTAACAGGACAGACTTCCAAAATATGAAACCAGATGGATCTAACACACCATGCATCTGTGGATTACCAAAAATACACAAACCAGGGCCCCCCCTCCTCAGACCTATAATCTCCTGAACTGCTACACCAACATACAGACTCGCCAAAGAACTCCACAAACACCATGCAGTACCAACCTCATCAGCAAAGACAACACCATCAACAATATCCTAACTGGCATAAAATTCACAAAGGAGGAGAACAACAGCAGACTTCCATTCCTAGATGTAACAGTTAAACGTACAGTTAACGGAGAGCTTCAAACCATCGTCTACAGGGGAATAACACACATGGACCAAATACTTCACTTATGAGGCAATCATCCCAACACCCACAGACAGAGCTGCATTAAGACATTATTTCAATGAGCTACATCACACTGCAGCACCCAAGAACTACAAAAAGCAGAAGAATATCTATAAATTATTTTCAAGAAAAACAGGTACCCAATAAACACAATTCGCCAATTGCTCAGAAACAAACCCAAACAAGCAGACATAATGCAACCAAAAACTATAGCTGCATTACCTTACAT
The DNA here is from genome assembly GCF_037043375.1 of Chiloscyllium plagiosum. Taxonomy (NCBI): domain Eukaryota; kingdom Metazoa; phylum Chordata; class Chondrichthyes; order Orectolobiformes; family Hemiscylliidae; genus Chiloscyllium; species Chiloscyllium plagiosum. Next base: position 10,303,589 of record NW_028270163.1, on the reverse strand, counting down.
CAAAGACTTCCAGACTACTTAGACTCCTTGACATCATGGTAGTCCACAAACCTACCAACACACTTAAACAGCAACTAATGAACCTAAAGATTCCAATAGATACTACCAGCAAAACTAACGCCATTTAAAATATACCCTGCAAGAACTGTAAAAGACACTACATCAGACAAGCTAGCAGGAAACTTGCCACCAGGATACATGAACACCAACTAGCTACCAAAAGATGTGACCCATTATCATTGTTTCATACATATAGACAAAGAAGAACACCACTTTGCCTGGGACAACACACATATCCTAGGACAGGCGAAACAAAGACACACGAGAATTCTTAGAGGCATGGCATTTCTAACCAGACCTCCATCAATAAACACATCTATTTAGATCCTATCGAACTTGCCTTGAGAAAAAAAGAACCGGAAATGACATCATTCATCTTAAGAAACCTGAGCTACAAATCTTCTCAAAAATTGCTAAATAAGTGTAAACTTACACAAGGAATTAGGAGAGCTAAAAGGGACCATGAAATGTCTTGACAAGTAAGATTAAGGAGAATCCCAAGGCACTTACATGGATTTTAGGAACAAATGTAACAGAGTGTAGCAGGGAAAAAAGGTAGGTCCTCTCAAGGACAAAGAGAATTTATGCATGGATCCAGAGGAAGTGGGTAAGGTCCATAATGATTGCTTCACATTGGCATTCACCAAGAAGAAGGACATGGATGTTGGTAAGATTTGGGAGTGATCTTTTGATATTCTGGGGCATGTCAATATTAAGGAAGAAGTGTTGGATGTCTCAAAAAACATTAAGGTAGGTTATCCCCCCATGCTTGATGAGATCTATGTCAAGTTCCGTCATGATTGGCTGGTCCAGAAGATCATGTCATGTGGGATGCATGATGCATTGATAAGTTAGATACAAAATTGGCTTGGTCATGGAAGAGAGAGGTGTTCCACAAGGATTAGCGCTGCAATCTCTTTAGTAATATGTATAAATGATTTGGCTGAAAATGTAGGTGGTCTGATTATTAAATTCACAGACATGAAAATTGAAGGAGCAAGGATAGGAGCAAGGTTGTGAAAGGGTACAGCATGACATAGATCATTTGGAAAGTTGGGTGGTGAAGTGACAGATGGTGTTTGATCTGAACAAATGTGAGGTGATGCAGTTTGGGAGGTCAGATGCAAGAGGAAAGTATACAGTAAATGGTTGGACCCTTAGGAGCATTGATATACAGTGAGATCTTGGGGTGCAAGTCCATATTTCCCTGGAAGTGGCAACACGTGGATAAGGTGGTAAAGAAGGCATGCCTTTATTTGTCAGGCCACTGATTATGAAAGTTGGCAAGCCATAAAAACTTTAGTTAGGCCACATTTGGAGTATTGGTAGTTCTGGTAGTCACATTATACAAAGAATGTGGAGGCTTTATAGAAAGGGTGTAAAAAAGGTTTACCAGGATGTTGCCTGGTTTGGAGCATATTAACTATAAGAGGTTGGACAAATTTAGATCATTTTCACTGACTGACATGTGGGAGGCTTTCAAATATGTGATAATGAATTCAGAGGCATTATGTTCCTGTTAGAGTGAAGGGTGAGGCTGGTAAGAGAAGGGAATAATTGATGAATAATGATATTGAGGTTCTAGTCAAGAATAAGAAAGAATCATATCTTAGATATAGACAACTGGGATCAAGTGAATCTTTTGAAGAGTATAACGAGTATGGGGCATTCTTTAGAAGGAAAACAGGAGGGCAAATAGGGGATATGAGATAGCTTTGGCAGAAAAGGACAATCCAAAGAGATTCTACAAGTATGTTCATTGCAAAAGAGCAATTGGAGAATAGGGCCCCTTAAAAATCAACAAGCTCATCTATGTGTTGAAGATCAGGTGGCGGGAGAGATATTAAATGAATATTCCTCATCAGTTTTTTTACTATGGAAAAAAATGGAGTTAGAGAACTCAGGGAAATAAATATTGATTTTTTGAAAACAGTTCATATTACAGAAGAGGGAGTGCTGGAAGTTTTAGAAAACGTAACGGTGGATAAATCTCTGGGACCTGATCAAGTGTATCCCAGGATGTTGTGGGGCGTTAGGGAGGAAATTACGAAGACCTAGCAGAAATATTTGTATCATCTATAACCGCAGGGTGGCTAATGTTGTGCCTTTATTTACAAAAAGCTGTAAGGGGCAGCCTGGGAACTGTGAATCTGTGACACGATATCAGTGGTGGGTAAGTTGTTGGAAGTGATTCTGAAAGATAGGATTTATATGCATTTGGAGAGGCAAGGACAGATTAGGGATAATCAGCATGGTTTTGTATAAGGGAAGGTGTGTCTCACAAATTTGACTAAGTTTATTGAGGAAGCAGCCAAAAGATTGATGAGGGCAGAGTGGTATTCATTGTTTACATTGACTTTAAGAAACCCTTGGAAGGTTCCGCATGGTAGACTAATCAGTAAAGTTAGATCACATGGGATTCAGGGTGAGCTTGTCAATTGGATACAAACTTGGCTTGACAGTAGGAGACGGTGGTGCTGGAGGCCTGTGACCCAGCCATGTTCCACAGGACCACCTTTGTTCATCATTTATACAAACAGTTTGGATGAGAATTTAGGAGGCATAGTTAGTAAATTTATTGAAGACACCAAAATTGGTGGTGTATTGGACAGTGAAGAGGGCTATGTAAGATTACAAAGTGATCTTGATCAATTGAGTCAACAGACTGAGGAGTGGCAGATGGAGTTTAATTTGGATAATACAAGGTGTTGCATTTAATAAAACAAACAAGGACAGGATATTTACAATTAACGGTAGTCCCTGGATGGCACTGTAGATAGATCGATGGCTTCAGGTACATAATTCTTTGAAATTTGCTTCACAGGTCCATGTAGGTACCAATGACATAGGTAGAAAGAGAGATAGGGATATAAGGCAGGATTTCAGGGAGCTAGGGTGGAAGCTGAGAGCTAGAACAAACAGAGTTGTTATCTCTGGTTTGTTACCCGTGCCACGTGATAGCGAAGCAAGGAATAGGGAGAGATATCGGCTGAACTTGTGGCTGCAAGGATGGGTGCGGGGGGAGGATTTCAGGTTCTTGGATAATTGGGGCTCACTCTGGGGAAGGTGGGACTTGTACGAACAGGACGATCTTTACTTGAACCAGGGGTACTAATATCCTGGGTGGGAAATTTGCTGGTGCTATTCGGGTGGGTTTAAACTAGCTCAGCAGGGGGATGGGAACTGGAGCTGTAGCTGCAGTGCACAGGAGGATGAGAGTAGGAAGGACAGGGACAGGACTTCAGGGTCACAGAATGTGATGGCAGATGGCGAAGTGGTTTGAAGTGTGTTTACCTCAGCACCAGAAGTATCTGAAATAAGGTAGGTGAGCTTGCACCATGGATAGGTACCTGGGAGTTTGATGTTGTGGCCATTTCAGAGACATGGATAGAGCAGGGTCAGGAATGGATGTTGCATGTTCCAGGCTTTAGATCTTTCATTAAGAACAGACAAGGCGGTAAAAGAGGGGGAGGTGTGGCCTTATTAGTCAAGGATAGTGTCACGGTGGCTGAGAGAACTTTTGATGAGGACTCATCTACTGAGGTAGTGTGGGCGGAGGTTAGAAACAGGAGAGGAGAGGTTACACTGCTTAGAGATTTTTATAGGCCTCCGCAGAGTTCCAGGGAGGTGGAAGAGAGGATTAGCAACATTATTTTGGGTAGGAGTGAAAGGAACAGGGTGGTCATTATGGGGGACTTTGACTTCCCCAACATTGACTGGAAATGCTATAACTCCAGTAGGTTGGATGGATCAGTTTTTGTCCAATGTGTACAGGAGGGTTTCCTGACACAGTATGTCGAAGGGCCGACAAGAAGGGAGGCCACAGTGGATCTGCGCTTGGTAATGAACCAGGCCAGGTGTTTGATTTAGTTGTAGGTGAGCACTTTGGAGAGAGTGACCATAATTCAGTTACATTTAGTTTAGCGATGGGAAGGGATAAGTGCATGCCACAGGTCAAGAGTTATCGATGGGGCAAAGGGCAATTATAATGCGATTAGGCAAGAATTAGGATGCATAGAATGGGGTAGCAGGATGCAGGCAATGGAAATGTGGAGCTGGTTTAAGGAACAGATATTGCGTGTCCTTGATAGGTATGTCTCTGTCAGGCAGGGAGGAAGTGATAAGGTAAGGGAACCGTGGTTTACTACAGAAATTGCATCTCTTGTTACGGAGAAGAAGGAGGCTTATGTGTTGATGAGACTTGATGGTACAGATGAGGCGATGGAGAGTTACAGATCAAAGTTTGTGCGAAGATTTGCAGCTCGGGTGCTCGTTGTTGTGGTTCTGTTCGCCGAGCTGGAAGTTTTTGTTGCAAACGTTTCGTCCCCTGGCCAGGCGACATCATCAGTGCTTGGGAGCCTCCTGCGAAGCGCTTCTTTGATGTTTCCTCCGGTGTTTATAGTGGTCTGTCCCTGCCGCTTCCGGTTGTCAGTTTCAGCTGTCCGCTGTAGTGGTTGGTATATTGGGTCCAGGTCGATGTGTTTGTTGATGGAGTTTGTAGATGAATGCCATGCCTCTAGGAATTCCCTGGCTGTTCTCTGTCTGGCTTGCCCTATGATAGTAGTGTTGTCCCAGTCGAATTCATGTTGCTTGTTGTCTGCGTGTGTGGCTACTAAGGATAGCTGGTCGTGTCGTTTCGTGGCTAGTTGATGTTCATGTATGCGGATTGTTAGCTGATTTCCTGTTTGTCCTATATAGTGTTTTGTGCAGTCCTTGCATGGTATTCCTTAGTAGCCACACACGCAGACAATAAGCAACATGAATTCGACTGGGACAACACTACTATCATAGGGCAAGCCAGACAGAGAACAGCCAGGGAATTCCTAGAGGCATGGCATTCATCCACAAACTCCATCAACAAACACATCGACCTGGACCCAATATACCAACCACTACAGCGGACAGCTGAAACTGACAACCGGAAGCGGCAGGGACAGACCACTATAAACACTGGAGGAAACATCAAAGAAGCGATTCGCAGGAGGCTCCCAAGCACTGATGATGTCGCCTAGCCAGGGGACGAAACGTTTGCAACAAAAACTTCCAGCTCGGCGAACAGAACCACAACAGTTACAGATCAGCTAGGAAGGATTTAAGGAGAGAGTTAAGAAGAGCAAAGAGAGGACACGAGCATTCGTTAGCAAACAGAATAAAGGAGAACCCTAAAGCTTTCTATAGGTATGTGAGGAATAAAAGGATGATTAGGGTAGAAATAAGGCCAGTCAAAGACAGAAGTGGGAAGTTGAGTGTGGACTCTGTGGAGATCGGAGAGGTGTCAAACGAACATTTCTCATCGGTTTTCACTCAGGAAAAGGAGAATATTGTAGAGGAGAAGAATGAGGTACGAGATTTTAGACTAGAAAGGATCGAGGTTAGTTACGAACAGGCGTTATCAATTCTAGAAGGAGTGAAAGTAAACAAGTCCCCTGGGCTGGATAGGATTTATCCGAGGATTCTCTGGGAAGCGAGGGAGGAGATAGCAGAGCCTTTGGCTTTGATCTTTGAGTCGTCATTGTATACAGGTTTGGTAACAGAGGACTGGAGGATTGCAAATGTGCCCTTGTTCAAGAAGGGCAGTAGAGATGACCCAGGTAATTATAGACCAGTGAGCCTTACTTCTGTTGTAAGAAAGGTTTTGGAAAGGATTATAAGAGATACAATTTATAATCACCTAGCAGTCAACAATTTGATTTCAGATCGTCAACATGGTTTCGTCAAGGGCAGGTTATGTCTCACAAACCTCATTGAGTTTTTTGAGAAGGTGACCAAGCATGTAGATGAGGGTAGGGCAGTTGACGTGGTATACGTGGGCTTCAGTGAAGCCTTTGATAAGGTTCCACATGGTAGGCTGTTGGAGAAAATGCAGAGGCATGGAATTGAGAGTGATTTAGCAGTTTGTATTAGAAACTGGCTTTCTGAAAGAAGGCAACGAGTGGTGGCTGATGGAAAATATTCAGCCTGGAGTCTGGTTACTAGTGGTGTGACTCAAGGGTCTGTTTTGGGACCACTGCTGTTTGTCATTTTTATAACTGACTTAGACGCAGGCATAGGTAGATGGATTAGTAAATTTGCAGATGACACGAAGATCGGTGGAGTAGTGGACAGTGTGGAAGAAGGTTACAGGTTGCAGGGGGACTTGGATAAACTGCAGAATTGGGCTGAGAGATGGCAAATGGAGTTCAATGCAACTAAATGTGAGGTGATGCACTTTGGGAAGAATAACAGGAAGGCAGAGTACTGGGTCAATGGAAAGATTCTTGGATGTGCAGAGGGATCTTGGAGTTTATATACATAGATCCCTGAAAGTTGCCACCCAGGTGGATAGTGCTGTTAAGAAGGCATACGATATGTTAGGTTTCATTCGTAGTGGGATTCAGTTCTGGAGCCATAATATCATTCTGCAACCATACAAAACGCTAGTGTGGCCACACTTGGAATATTGTGTACAGTTCTGGCCGCCATATTTCGGGAAGGATGTGGAAGCATTGGAAAAAGTGCAGAGATGATTTACCAGGATGTTGCCTGGTATGGAGGAAGGATCTTATGAGGAAAGGCTGAGCGACTTGAATCTGTTCTCATTGCCAAGAAGAAGTCTAAGAGGGGATTTGATAGAGACATACAAAATGATCAGAGGATTAGATAGGGTAAACAGTGAAAGTCTTTTTTCTAGGATGATGACGTCAGTGTGTGCAAGGGGGCATAACTACAAATTGAGGGGTGATAAGATTTAAGACCGATGTCAGAGGCAGGTTCTTTACACAGAGAGTGGCAAGGGCATGGAATGCCCTACCTTCTAATGTAGTCAACTCAGCCACTTTAGGGAGATATAAACAATCCTTAGATAAGCACATGGATGATGATGGGATAGTATAGGGGGACGAGCTGAGAATAGTTCACAGTTCAGCGCTGTATTGTTCTATGTTCTAGGTAGACAGGGTAATTAAGAAGATATTTAGCAGGCTTGCCTTCTTTGTTTGAACTTTTGAGTATAGGGATTGGGATGTCATGTTGAGGTTGTACAGGATGTTGGTGAGGCCTTTCCTGGAGTACTGTGTGCAGTTTAATTACCCTGCTGTAGGAAGGATATTATTAAATTGGAGACAGTTCAGTAAAGATTTACCAGGATATTGCAGGACTAGAGGGTTTGAGTTATTAAAAATAAGGCTGGATAGACTGGGACTTTTTTCATTGAAACATATGAGGTTGGGTCATTGCCAGAGGAAGTGATGAATTGTTAGAAAGTTTAAAAAACATTTGGATAAGTACATGAACAAGGAAGGTTTGGAGGGACATGGGCCAAATGCAGGCAAGTGGGACTTGTTTTGCCTGGGAACATGATAGGTGTGCACTGGTTGGACCGAAGGGTCTTTTTCCTTGTTGTGCGGCCCTATGATTCTAGAGTGTCAGAAGCTAAGGGACTACCTGATAGAAGTGTCTAAAATTATGAGACATGGTTAGGGTGGATAGTCAGTATTTTATCCCCCAGGGTAGAAAGGTTAAATCCTGAGGGGTGAGAGGTGGAGTTAGAGAAGATATGCAAGGAACGTTTTTCACACAGAGGATGGTAGGTGCCTGGAAAACATTGACAGGCGAGGTGGTAGAAGCAGATACAGGAGCAAAGTTTAAGAAACATTTAGACAGACACATGAACAGGCAGAATATAGGGGGATAAAGATATTGTGTGGGCTGATGGGATTAGTTTAGAATGGCATTATAATCAGTGCAGATGTGGTCAACTCATCGTGCATCCCACATGACCTTATGTATGTTTCCTTTTTCCTCTAAGCCAGTCTCACAATTTCACCTGTCATCCATGGTTCCCTACTCTTGTCATTTCTATCCCTCATTTTCACAGGGACATGTCTGTCTTGCACTCTAATTAACCTCTCTTTAAAAGCCTCCCACATATCAAGTGTGGATTCACCTTCAAACAGCTGCTCCCAATCCACATTCTCCAGTTCCTGCCAAATTTTGTTATAGTTGGCCTAGCTTCAATTTAGCACTCTTCCTTTAGGACCCACTCCCATCTTTGTTGATGAGTATTCTAAAACTTACATATCACTATTCCCAAAATAATCCACTACTGAAACTTCAACCACCTGGCCGGGCTCACTCCCCAGCACCAGGTCCAGTCTGGCCCCTTCCCAAGTTGGACTATTTATATACTGCTCTAGAAAACCCTCCTGGATGCTCCTTACAAACTCTGCTCCACCTAGAACTCTAACACTAAGTGAATCCCAGTCAATTTTGGGAGAATTAAAATCTCCTATCACCACCACCATCCTGTTGCTCCTACATCTTTCCATCATCTGTTTATGTATTTATACCTCTATCTCACGCTCGCTGTTGGGAGGCCTGTAGTGCAGCCACAACATTGTTACCGCACCCTTCCTATTTCTGAGCTCTGCCCATATTGCCTCACTACTTGAGTCCTCCATAGTGCCCTCCTTTAGCAGAGCTGTGGTACCCTCTTTGATCAGTAATGCAACTTCTCCACCCCTTTTACCTCCCTCTCTATCCTGTCTGAAGCAGCTACATCCTGGGATATTTAATTGACAACCTTGCCCTTCCCTCAACCAAGTCTCAGTAAGAGCAATCACACCATATTCTCAGATACTAATCCAAGCCCAAAGTTCATCTGCCTTACCCACTACACTTCTCACATTAAAACAAATACACCTCAGACCACCTATCCCTTTGCATTCATCTGCTCCCCGCCTACTCTTCCCCTTAGTCACGCTGAGTTAATTATCTAGTTCCTTACAGGCTTTAGTTACTGCTTCCTTACTGTCCACTAACCTCCCCATTTGGTTCCATCCCCCTGTTACATTAGTTTAAACCCTTCCCAACAGCATTAGCAAAAGCACTGCCAAGGACATTTGTTCCAGTTTGGCCTAGGTGTAGACTGTCCAATTTATAATATTCCCACCTCCCCCAAAACTGGTCCCAATGTCCCAAAAATCTGAACCCCTCCCCTGCACCATCTCTCAAGCCATTCATTCATCCTGCCTATTCTTTCATTTCTACTCTGACTAGCACTTTACATTGGTAGCAATCCTGAGATTACGACCTCTGAGGTCCTACATTTTAACTTGGCTCCTTAACTCCCTAAATTCAGCTGGTAGGACCTCATCCCATTTTTTACCCATATCATTGGTGTCTATATGCATCTGCTATTCAACTGACTGTTCATCCTCTCCCTTCAGAATGTTCTGCAGCCGATCTGAGACATCTCTGACCCGTGCACATAGGAGGCAAAATACCATTCGGGAGTCTCGTTTTCGACCACAGAAATGCCTATCTACTCCCCCTACAATTGAATCCCCTATGACTATAGCCCTTCCTCTCTTTTTCCCGCCCTTCTGTACAGCAGAGCCAGCCACAGTGCCATGAACTTGGCTACTGCTGCCTTTCCCTGCTGAGCCATCTCCCCTGGAGAGAGATGACCACAAGAGACATCTGCACTGCCTTCCTGCTCTTTTTCTGCCTTTTGATCACCTATTCCTTTTCTCCCTCAGCAATCCTAATCTGCAGTTTGACCAATTCACTAAACATGCTATCCACGACCTCCTCAGCAACGCAGCTGCTTCAAGGTGAGTCCATCTACAACTCCAGAGCTGTCATGTGGTCTAACAAGAGCTGCACCTGGACACACTTCCTGCACGTGAAGGAGACAGGGACATCAGCCACGTCCCTGATCTCCCACGTTGAGGAAGAGGAGCATAACACAGGTCTGGGATCTCCTGCTATTTTTATTCTTAAGCTTAACTTGGTCCAACTATAATATCAAATATTAGATACATGAAATTTTAAAAATTGGCTTGCCTCATTTCCTAGGATAAGATTATTGAGTTTTGGAGGATATAACCAAAACGATTGATGAGGGTAGAGCAGTAGATGTTGTCTACATGGACTTTAATAAAGCCTTTGACAAGATTCTACATGGGATTCAGGGAGAGCTTTCCAATTGGATATAAAATTAGCTTTATATTGGATACAGAGGGTGGTGGCGGTGGAGGGTTGTTTTTCGGACTGGAGGCCTGTACTAACAGTGTTCCACAGGGATCAGTGCTGGGCCCACTTTTGTTTGTCATTTATATAAATGATTTGAAATGAGAATTTAGGAGGCATGGTTAGTAAGTTTGCAGATGACACCAGAATTGGCGATATAGTTGGCAGTGAAGGAAGTTATCTAAGATTACAATGGGATCTTGATCCATTGGATCAATGGGCTGAGGAGTGGCAGATGGAGTTTAATTTGGATAAATGTGAGGTGTTGCATTTTGGCATAAACAAGGGCAGGATGTACACAGATAATGGTCGGGCCTTGGTAGTTATATTGAACAGAAAGACGTAGAGGTTTGGGTACTTAGTTCTTTGAAAGTTGAGTCACAGCTGGTTAAGACAACATGGTTAAGAAGGCATTTAGCACACTTGTCTTCATTACTCAGCTCAGACCATTGAGTGTAGAAGTTGGGATGTCATGTGCAGATTGTACAGGAACACTGTTGTTGAGGCCTTTTTTTGTACAGTTCTGGTCATCCCACTATATAAAGAATATTTTTAAATTGAAGAGGGTTTTCAGAAAAGATTTATCAGAATGTTGCCAGGACTAGAGGGTTTGAGTAGTCTAGAGAGGCTGGGACTTTTGTCACTGGAGTGTAGGAGGTTGAAGTGTGACCTTATAGAGGTTTATAAGATCTTGAGGGGTATAGATAAAGTGAATAACAAAGGTCTTTTCCATGGGGTGGGTGAGTTCAAAACTAGAGGGCATAGGTTTAAGGTAAGAGGTGAAAGATTTAAAAGAGAGGGGCAACTTTTTCATACAGATGGTGGTTTGCACATGGAATGAACTGCCAGAAGAAGTGGAAGATGCAAGTACAGTTCATACATTTAAAAGACATTTGGTCAGGTACATAAATGGGAAAGGTTTAGAGGGATATGGGCCAAACGCAGGCAAGTGGGACTACTTTTAGTTTGGGAAACTTGTTCGGCGTGGACTAGCTTGACAGAACAGTCTGTTTCCATACTGTATGACTCTATGACCTTAGCTCTCTTCCTGATAGGATTGAAATGTATTGTTCCAGAATGTTTTCATGCATGTGTTGCAGAAAAATCTCCCCTTCCCGTGCCCCACACTCTACTTTCTTCCTAGTCTGATTGAAATTGCAAACTATAATAACCCTACTTGTTCAGCGAGTTTCCATAATCTTCCTACAAATGCTCTCTTCTACCTCCTCCCCACTATTTGGAGGTTTATAATAAATACCCAAAAAGGTCACTGCTCCCTTCCTGGTTCTCACCTCCAAACATATAGATTCTAATTCAGGAACTACATCTACTTCAAGGGCTATGATACTATCTTTAACCAAGACTCCTCCCCTTTTACCCTCCATTTCTGTCTGAAGCGTTGTAACCCAGAACGCTTGAGCCACATTTCTGACAATGCTCCTATATCTTATCCCCCAGAGCTATTTCTGCTTCCAGTTCCCCAATGTTGTTCATTATACTCTGTGCATTTACATAGGTAAAACTTAATCCTGCCCTTACCTCTTCCTTGCCCATTGGAAGGCAATAATTTCTTTGCTGCCAATACTCGAGCCTTCTGTCACTTCCTTTTCCCTGCTCCCCATCTTTTCTCCTTTGCCCTTAGTGTAACTTCCAAAACCAGACCTGTTAGTCAACCTTACAAGTTGCAATCATACGTGCCTTACAGGTTTAATCCACCCCTGCTACACTCTTTATCAGCCATGAAATCTGTTCCATTTCTGCTCAGGTAAAGCCAATCTCTTCTGAATTTGCTCCTTTCCCAAAACTAATCCCAATGTCCCAAAAATCTAAACTCCTCCCTTCTACACCATCCTTCAAGACACACAATTATCTTCCTGATCTGTCTTTGCCTAAATGGTGAGACTCATGGTACAGGTAGTATTTCTGACATTACTGCCCTGGAGGTCCTACGTTTCAACCTATTCCCTAACTCCCGAAACTGATCCTGCAAGACCCCCAAGCTGTTCTTCCCTGTATTGTTTGTCCCCACATAAACCAGTGGTTGCTCACCCTCCTAAATGTCCCAAATCCTTGAACCTAGGAGGCAACAGACCCACAATCTCAGCTGCAAACTAGATTGTTTTTCCTTTGAACTATTGAGCCACCTATTATGACCACTTAGATGAGGAAGAATATTCTGGCAATGGAGGGAGTACAACAAAGGTTTACCAGACTGATTCCTGGGATGGCAGTACAAATTGGATCAATTGGGATTATATACATTGGAGTTTAGGATGGGTGTGGAGGGGGTGATCTTGTAGAAGCCTATGAAATTCTACAGGACCAGACAGCTTAAACATAGGATGTTCCTAATGATGAGGAGTCTAGAACCAGGAAGTGGGGTGGGGGGGAAGGTACAAGATACGGTAGGCCATTTTATTGAGCTTGTGGAATATTCTGCCAAAGAAAGCTGTTGAGGCCAAAACATCAAATGTTTTTGAGAAGGAGTTAGATCTATTTCTTAGGGCTAAAGGGATCAAAGGGTATGGGGAGAAAGTGACAACAGGGACTGGTTTGGACGATCAGACATGATCATATTGAATGGTGGATCAAGCTTGAAGGGTCATAAGAGCTACTCCTGCTCTATGTTTCTACCACTTTCAATGATCCATGCACATATATATTCAAATCCCTCTGCTCCTGCTGACATATTGTACCCCCTATTTTGTGTTTTCTGTCCATGTCATTCCTACCAATTCCTGATGAAGGGCTTTTGCCCGAAACATCGATTTTCCTGCTCATCTGATGCTGCCTGACCTGCAGTGCATTTCCAGCACCACACTCTCGACTCTAATCTCCAGCATCTGCAGTATCCACCGTCACCTATTCCTATCAAAATGCAGAACCTCATACTTCTTTGCACTGAACTTCATCTGGCACCTATCTGCCCACTCCATCAACTTGTCTATGTTCGTTTGGAGTTCTACAACATCCTCACACTTTACATTTCTAAACTTTGTATCTTTCAAACATTGAGTTTGTCCCCTGCCCATCAAAATTATGATCATTAATGTAAGTCAGGAAAAGTAAGCATTACTGCTGTAGAACTCCATAAGTTTACCTCTATTCTGAAAAAATATCCATTTCCTGGTGTTCAGCCAGCCAGTTGTGAGATATTGTGTTGAATTCCTTTTGAACGTCTATGTACACTATATCAATAACATCACCCTCACTGACCCTTTCTGTTAACTCTTCTAAAAAGCTCCAGCAAGTTAATTAAACGTGATTGACCTTTAGAAATCCATGCTAATCTTCCTGATTATTTAGCTTACATTAACTTTTCATTTGAATTACTTTATTATATTGACCCTGACTTTACCTTTATCCTGGCGTTCCTCAGTTAAATATTTCTTTACTTCTAAAATGCTAATTAATGGTAATTTATAGTTAGTTCCTAACAGAACTTTCTTACCCACCCAATTGCTTATTTTTTTGAATTATCACTTTTTGCCACTCTCCTTTTGAAGTCACTGAGGCAATGAGAGGTTTACAATATCAACATTTTGCATACTGTATAATTACTTTTAGGTGCAATGACAATTCTGCAGGAGAATGAGGTAGCCCCTTATTGTGCAGCAAGATTCCATGGAACAAGCCGTTAAGTTTGGAATTTTAGCTAAAGCATCGATTACTCTTTAAATAATGGCATGAAATCTTTAATATTGCCCTAAATCACTTTAACTGTAACTTTAAAAGTAACATCTGTTTCTTGCCTCATTAGAAATCTATAATTCTGCAATAGCCAGAAGTCATTGCTTTATTTATGCAAAACACTGATTGAATACATGTACCAGATTGTCATAGAATACAATATACACCATAGAACTAAAATAAAACCAGAGGTTAATGTGCATCCATAATATAAGGTGAAATAGGTCAGATATATGCTTTAATCTAAATAGTTTTAATTATGAAACAGAACAACCATAAATAGCCCCACTGCATATCCTTTAGGCAGGGAGTAACAAAAAATATGCCTAATGTTGGTGTCAGATCTGAATGTATGATATGGGACAGCTGCGAAAAACTGCTTCACATGGAGTACTCTGACTTTCTGAGATTATTGAAGAACAGTCTGATGCACAAGACCTTTTTTTAAAGATTAGATTAGATTCCCTACAGTGTGGAAACAGGCCCTTCAGCCCAACAAGTCCAAATCGATCCTCTGAAGAACAACCCACCTAGACCCATTCCCCTACCCAACCCCTGACTAATGCACCTAACACTATGGGCAATTTAGCATGGTCAATTCACCTGACCTGCACATTTTTGTACTGTGGGAGGAAACCGGAGCACCCGGAGGAAACCCACGCAGACACGGGGAGAACGTGCAAACCCCACACAGACAGTGACTCAAGGTGGGAATCAAACACAGGTCCCTGGTGGTGTGAGGCAGCAGTGCTAACCACTGAGCCACCGTGCTGCCTCCTGCGTAGTTTTGAAGCATTAAATGTTAGGAATGATAAATAAGAAGAAACTTCCACTATAAAGCACAGGAGCATGTGTCAACGAGATTATGAAATAGCAGTGGCTATTCAGCCCATCTGTTCATTCTCTGCTATTCAAAAACAACATGGCTGATCTGATACCACCCTTAACTCTACTTTCCTGCTGGTCCATCCATATTCATTTTGATCAAAAATCTAATTCAGTCTTGAAAAAGAGATTTTTTGATCTACAATATAACTTAGTAACTTATTTAATTAAACAACAATCTTACCAATTAGTTAGAAAATAGCTCAAATCTGAATAAATCACCAAACTAGGCAGGTACTTTTTTTCCTTCCACAGACACTGCCAGACCTCCTGAGTTCCTCCAGCATGTGTTTATTTTTTCAGATCTCTGCAGTATTTTGCTTTTACTTTTTTTAATATAAAGAACTGGAAGACCACTTATATTGATTAAAGAATTATTCCCTTAGACTGAAAAAATGCCAGTGCTTGTCCAGTAGTTAAGAGGAAGCAAGAGTCTATAGTGGGGAAGTTACTGTAATCTGTTGTTAGGAACAGCCATTTGGGTGAATATAAACTGATCACTGATCAACAATCTGTAATGATTGTTGTCCAATGAATTTATTTTAAGTTTTGAAAATATTAAGGGTGCGTGTTATTTTCAGAAGGCATTCCATATATTTCCACATTAGACCTAATAAAGGTCTAAAGCACATGAAATTAGGGGCAACTTTTTACCATGCATTGGACATTGATTAGGTGTTAGGATACAAGATTATGGATATAGGTATCGTAGCCCATTTGGCAGTATATGGCTCATGGTGTTTATTAATATATTTATAAATGACTTGAATAAAGAAGCGAGTCCAATATCCAAGTTCAATGAGATCATGAAGATGGTCATACTCAAAAGCATAGATGGGAATAGAAAGTTGCAAAGGGACATTGATAAATATGAACAGGTAAAACTGCAGAAGCTACCGTGCAATATAGGAAATTGTGAAATCATCTACTTTGAACCTTTAAAGATGGATCAGAGTATTTTTCTATTGTTCTGAAAGTTATTGAGGACCTGTGTGAGCGAGTGAGACAAAACCATTTCTCCTCTGTCTGTAGCCATTGAAATGGTGAATCATGCAATCTTCCTCAAACATCCCAGCATCGTTTTCCAGCTTGGTAGAACTGCACTTGCCTGGTTTATTGTGCATTATCCATCCAGCCAAAGAATCACTCACCATGACTGCTTCCTCATGCCTGCATCATTGCCTTCAGTGTCCCCCAAGGGGTGGAGTTTGTTTTCACGTGTACACTGATGACAGCAAACTCTAACTCAATCACCCCTACTCTCATATCTGTCACTGTTCAGCGGTTTATCTGACATCCAGTACTGGATGGACAGGGATTTTCTCCAATTAAATATTCGGAAGCCTAAAGCCAGTGCCTTCTATCCCTGCCATAAACCCCAGCTCTCTAATCATTAATTCCAATCTTCTCTCTGGCAGCTGAATGAGAGTTAGTGTCATTTTTCACTCAGACCTTAGGTTCCGACCACTCTATCATCATAACACCCAAATCCATATGTTTGTTTCTTCTAGACTTGACTATCTCATGGTCTAGCTGGCTACCTGTCATAAACTTAGTTTCCTCCACCTACTTCACTCCACAATCGTCACCCTGCTTTCACATCCCTTGTCCTAATTCCTCCCTAACTCTCGAATCTACTCTAACCTCACAACCCTAACTTATAGGTGTTACTCCAATTTTAGGCTTTGAAATCTCTTATTTCATTAAGACTCTTCACAACCAACATCTTTGGTCAAACTGTTTGCTACCTACTCAAGCATCTCTTTATTTGTCCAATATTTTATTTTGTTCGGCAATACTTTAGCAGAACTTCTTGGATCAGTATTTATTATGGAAAAGGATATGGAAGATATAGAATGTAGGGAAATAGGTGGTGACATCTTGCAAAATGTCCATATTACAGAGGAAGTGCTGGATGTCTTGAAACACAAAGGTGGATAAATCCCCAGGACCTGACCAGGTGTACCTTAGAACTCTGTGGGAAGCTAGAGAAATGATTGCTGGGCCTCTTGCTGAGGTATTTGTATCATCGCTAGTCACAAGTGAGGTGCCAGAAGACTAACGTGGTGCCATTGTTTAAGAAGGGTAGTAAGGACAAGCCAGGGAACTATAGACCAGTGAGCCTGACGTCGGTGGTGGGCAATTTGCTGGAGGGAATCCGGAGGGACAGGATGTACATGTATTTGGAAAGGCAAGGACTGATTAGGGATAGTCAACATGGCTATGTGCATGGGAAATCAATGTCTCACAAACTTGATTAAGTTTTTTTGAAGAAGTAACAAAGAGGATTGATGAAGGCAGAGCGGTAATGTGATCTATATGGACTTCAGTAAGGTTTTAGATTAGATTTAGATTAGATTACATTACAGTGTGGAAACAGGCCCTTCGGCCCAACAAGTCCACACCGACCCGCCAAAGCGCAACCCACCCATACCCCTACATTTACCCCTTACCTAACACTACGGGCAATTTAGCATGGCCAATTCACCTAACCTGCACATCTTTGGACTTTCGGAGGAAACTGGAGCACCCGGAGGAAACCCACGCAGAAACTGGGAGAACGTGCAAACTCCACACAGTCGCCTGAGGCAGGAATTGAACCCGGGTCTCTGCCGCTGTAAGGTGTTCAACAAGGTTTCCCATTGGAGACTGGTTAGCAAGGTTAGATCTCACGGAATACAGGGAGAACTCGCCATTTGGATACAGAACTGGCTCAAAGGTAGAGGACAGAGGGTGGTGGTGGAGAGTTGTTTTTCAGACTGGAGGCCTGTGACCAGTGGAGTGCCACTAGGATCAGTGCTGGGCCCTCTACTTTTTGTCATTAACATAAATGATTTGGATGTGAGCACGAGAGGTACAGTTACTAAGTTTGCTGATGACACCAAAATTGGAGGTGTTGTGGACAGCGAAGAAGGTTACCTCAGATTACAACAGGATCTTGACCAGATGGGCCAATGGGCTGTGAAGTGGCAGATGGAGTTTAATTCAGATAAATGTGAGGTGCTGCATTTTGGGAAAGCAAATTTTAGAAGGACTTATACACTTAATGGTAAGGTCCTAGGGAGTGTTGCTGAACAAAAAGACCTTGGAGTGCAGGTTCATAGCTCCTTGAAAGTGGAGTCACAGGTAGATAGGATACTAAAGAAGCACTTTGGTATGCTTTCTTTTATTGGTCAGTGTATTGAGTACAGGAGTTGGGAGGTCATGTTGTGGCTGTACAGGACATTGGTTAGGCCACTTTTGGAATATTGCGTGCAATTCTGGTCTCCTTACTATCAGAAAGATGTTGTGAAACAGGGAAGGGTTCAGAAAAGATTTACAAGGATGTTGCCAGGGTTGGAGGATTTGAGCTGAACAGGCTGGGGCTGATTTCTCTGGAGTGTCGGAGGTTGAGGGGTGACCTTATAGAGGTTTACAAAAATATGAGGGGCATGGATAGGATAAATAGACAAAGTCTTTTCCCTGGGGTCAGAGAGTTCAGAACTAGAGGGCATAGGTTTAGGGTGAGAAGGGAAAGATATAAAAGAGACCTACGGGGAAACTTTTTTTTTAACACAGAGGGTGGTACGTGTATGGATTGAGTTGCCAGAGGAAGTGGAGGAGGCTGGTACAGTTACAACATTTAAAAGGCAACTGGATGGGTATATGAATAGGAAGGGCTTGGAGGGATATAGACCGGGTGCTGGCAGGTGGGATTAGATTGGGTTGGGATATCTGGTCGGCATGGACGGGTTGGACCAAAGAGTCTGTTTCCGTGCTGTACATCTCTATGATACTATAACTACCACATTCATTGAATTATAAAAAAATACAACTTGGAGTGGTGGAATTCTGCAAGATCCCCAAGTACCCCCAAATTCTCCCTAGCCCTCAAAATTAAATTAGGGTCAAAAATAGAGTTCTGCTGTAATGTGCGTTTCGGTAACACGACTGACAAATTGGGGACACTTTCTAAAGCACAAACATTTAAAACATGGCTGTTATGCCATTACATTGCCAGAACCTCTGAACGCGGTTTCTAAAGTGTGATTTTTGTGTAACACAGGGTTGCATAGGAACTACAGAATATCGACAGATTGAAGGACTGAGTGATACGGCTAATAAATTCATATATATGCACCTAATACAGTTGCTTTACACATGAAGGAAAGTTCACAAGAATTATTTCCAAAACTTGTTCATTTTTATTTATGGAAAGAAATGTACAGAAATGACATGAGACACCACTTGAATTTAAAAATAAAATACAACAAGCACATAAAACTCTTGCAGCCTAAATTTAAAGGAAGTTTATTTTATATATATATAAAAAAAGTCTCAGTTCAGCTTGAAGAAAATGTAGCCGGTATAAAGAAAAACAAATAAAGCAGTAAACTGCAGCCCACAAGCCAAGCACTTTTCACCAAACTCCTAGAGAACAAGAGGCTGCACCCTGGGGTTAAACATCTGCCCAATTTGCAGTGAATGCTGGTAAACAAGGGGAGCAAGCTTCATTATGAGGTTCTTGCTGCTAATTACTGCCTCAGCCTTTTGTGAGTTGATGTAAGATGTGGAGCTACCTTTGCCCTTTCTGGTCATATGCAGCAATAGCCAGTTTCATTACATTAAAGGATGCTGACTAGTACAACAGCTCTATTCATAGCTTCAGCACAGTTCATCTTCATTTGTGACTTTACCCATCTCGATCAGGCGCGACTGTAGAAACTCAACAGTATCTAGCTGGGTGTAAGCCTTCATAAAACATCTCTATCCAACAACCTTGCCAAAGAGGCCAGCCCAAATGATAAGCACAGTTGAGCAACTGCAGCATTGGTAGTGTAGGAGTAATGTGAAGTAATCATTTTTATACCAATGGGCCACTGCAAGTCTAAGTTTTAAAACTAGGAATGAGAGAAGAAAGGGTAAAGAAAGGACATAGTTTTAGATTCAGCCTCAGTTTGGGGCAAATGAGCACTTTCTGCACCAGTTTCTAGTCAAGAGCAACATGGAGGAAAAGGTCAATCTGTTGCCATTGTATTTTGGGTTGACAACTTGGTGCACGCTGAAGGACAGCTCTGTCCAAATCACTAGCTAGTTACAACCCTACCACGGTCATGCTGGTTAAAGAGAAAAGGACAACATTCAAAATTGAAATTGGCATCCAGCCTTGAGAGAGTTACTGTAAAACACATTTATTTTTGCATCAAGTACAGATTTGGTCATTTTTGACAGTAGGCTACCAGAAAATATCAGCTGCTAGCTAATACTTGTCAAAAGTGACACAAACTAAGGTTACCTTGATGTGCATTTTAAAGAAAAATGTCATAGGTCTTTTGTTGTTGTAAGGCTATCCCAGCTGACATTAAGAAATATGGTCTGTTACTTGCATAGCTAACATTTAGCCAGAATGCAGTAGAAGAGGCGGCAATGCTACATTTCTTGTTAGGCCTGCTCCAATTAAATACTCAGGTTCAATCCTTGACTTGTTCAGGTTATTGTGGCGTAAAAGAGACTCCACTCTCTGTGGTATCTATTATTCTGTAACTAGCCCCAAAAATGAGAATTAGGAATGAAACAGGACAGCCTGTGGCTGAATAACATCTACTGAGTGAGAAGATGAACCATAGAGATCCCAATCAATGTTGTGTTATTTGGACAGGGGATGGCAATCAGCTTTCCTTGGTCTAGGGAAAAGGAATATTTGCCCAGATTCAAAGTCCTGGTCACTGTCTAGACACTCCTAGTCGGCATGGATTGAAATGAGAAAAGAATCAAGCTCAGGTGGGGTATAGACAGGTCCCTGCAATATATCTTCCACTGTAGCTCATTCAAAGAGCAAATCTATTGCACGGTAATAATAATTACAATAATGAAATAATTAAAATAATTATAATTATGTAAAAGTAGAGCCCAGAAAGTGTGACACCATTTGTCACCCAACTTCAGAGACCACAGAACAGGGAAAAGGGTAGAACATCAATTAAAAAAAACTTAAGCAAACAAAACAAAAATGAACAAACTCCTTTTTAATTTTTGTCCTTCATATTTACAAACTCTTTAGAAACAATTAAATCACATCACCTAGCTTCTAAAGTTTGACCATCTTAAGACTTCTAACAAAGCTAAAGGCAGTAAGATAACCATAATGATCTTTCAGTAAACCAACTAAACTTGCAAACCACAGTCCTTTACAATGATCCAATGTCACAGTAATCTAATATGCTGAAAGTGCATTTGCTCAAAAAATGGCTGATTCCTTGTATAGGCAGACATCTGAATGGTTATACAGCTCCAGTGAACTTCTTAGTCTTTGCAGAGAAGCTGTTAAGAGTTAGATATGTTTTTGTTTCCCTCTTGGCTTTTTCAATTCACATCTTGGATAGTGAACTTCTGTTTGTCCAACTGTCCAAAACGTCATATCAAGCTTTATAACATTTCACCTTTTTGCCTTCCCAACAAAATGTTCAAAGGCCACAAAACTTGCTCAACTTAGCATGTGACTGGCAAGAAACAATGGCCCAAACTCAGAGTTAAACTCTTCAGCAAAGTTGTAATCACTGGATTACCAGAATGATACTTCTTTTTCTCTCCATCTCAAATTGCATCTCCCTCATTTTCCTGAAGTACTCAATGTTGGCCATTGGTTTCACAGGAACTATTTACCCAGTACACATGCTACATGTAATGTAAATGAATGTCAACAAGCTAATTGACAACTGAACATATGCATCCCCAACTGGACAGTGATTAAGTGTGAGAACCATGACCAATTCCTTTCCCTGCTTTAGCATCATGCCACTGAATTCTGAATCAGATGGGATTAGCTCAGTCAGCACCTAATGCAAGTCCAGCCGGAGACTTTCCTCGAGATGTTTGGCTCATGTTGCAGACACAGTGAAGAGAAGTATACTTGAGGTAAACCTAAATCTCTGCAGCAAACAAAAATAATCCAAAAGGTTCAGCAATAAGTGCCCTTTTCCTCAGTCAGTTCTCATATTTTTGCGGATTGTGACTTGAGCAACCAACAAAGCAGGAAGTTTCTCCCAACTTCACATCTGTTCTGCTTTCCAAGAGGCTATCAGCAGTGCTTCGTTATGCAGACAATTCAAATATTGAATAATTGAATGGGATTTGCCAGTTTTAGGGAAGGGAGCTGAAGTTTGATAAAACTTCATCCAACATTGTAAATATTGAGGACAAACTAATTTTTTTCAAAAATCAGATGAACCAAAGTACAAAAATGTAAACACTCTGCAGGATCATCAATATTTAGCAAGGTTTGGGAACAGTGTTTTAAAGCTGTATTTGAGACTGGCCTGGCTGCCTAGTTTAATCTGCACACTGGGATCTCCAGACAGAGGAGCTGGGATCCGACTGGTTTCATGCACCTTAATTAAGGATTTTTGAGAAGGCAACTGTAATAACTCTTGCAGGAGAGCTCAACCTAACTGAGCTTTATTTGTGCTGTATAAGTCATTGTGTAAGGAGAGTACATGAAATTTAAGGGATTTAAGAAGTTCTAAGTATGGTTAATTTTAAAAATAAATAGATTTATATATATCTCTATATATATGATAAAAGTGGTATCTGCACTGTAGAGCTCCCTTAGCTGGGTTATACACTTTTATTTAAAAGACACAAAATAACTACACAATTCTCCTAACCGAGGTATTAAATAGAACAAAATCTACATCACGCTCCTCCTTCAGGGCACAGCTAAACTAGGGGCTTAAGGCTAAGTGAGCAGAACTCAATGTTTGTTGCCCTTACTCAAGCCACACAGTAATGGTTTTAAATTGTAATTTTTTATTACATTTAGATTATTAGAGCCATCTTTAACCAGAGCAGGCTCGCCAACTCACACACATTTGCAGTGAATAAAGTGACCATTCAAATCAGCCATAAAAACGTGGTCAGGAGTCGACTTTTTGTTTTAAAATACATGAAACAATGCAGTTTAAAAGAACCATAGCTTCTCAAATGATTATCAAAGCCAATAAGTATTAAAAGAAGCTGGAATTGAAAAGTCAGAACAGTATAACAGATCTCACTCTTGAGAAGAGGCCAAAAAAAAAAATCAAGGCTGTCATTTATAGAGTTTTTTTTCCAAAAAGTCCTGTCATACAAGTAACCTTTTGGGAAATAGTTACAGGAGCAAAGGGGCAAATTTTGCATTAGACTATTTTGGGGCAAATCACAAATTACAATCAACAAAAAAAAACATTTTACAGGGTCACCTGTAACAATGGAAAAAAATGATCACATTAAGCAAATCATTCTGACCTCTTTCATTCTGTGAGTAAAACAGCATGTTCTTTGTTTCCAATGAGCATTTCCAAATGATTTTAATGTGAAGTCGTAGTTTTGTTCTGATGTATCCACACTGCACCCAGCAGTATTCATTTGACATGGACAACTAACTGAAGACTGACCATCAGCAGGAGAATGATACAACTGTACTGCACTCAAGGCTAACTAAATAACAGGCCACAGCTTTCAAGGGCACAAAGAAACTCAGGTGCTGATGCTTTGAGTTAAGTGCTGACTATTACAGCATCACTATGCATGCTTGAAAATTACAGTGCACTACAATGTGTGGAGATCAAATGACTAGAAACAGGACCTTTGGTGATTTTAACCCTGACATTTCACACAGAAGCACCATTAAGATGGTGATGGTATTGTACTGCATATTTAGATCACTTCCTGTTCTTGTGGCAGCTCTGAATGCACAACCCAATCAATGCTATGTTCATGACGTTTGTCTATAACATACATACACAAACTATTGCTGCTCACTCTGAAAACTTAGTGAATGTTTTTAAACGGTGATGTAACATTTACAGACAATACAGAGAAACACACCCTCCCCATCACCGCCACAGAACAGCTTTGTTAATATTAGGGGAAAATAATCTTCTTAATAATGACAGAACGCCTTGGACATGTTTGAACATAAACTGATTCTACTTAACCAACAAGCAAATAAAGAGCATGGGAGACCACAGTGCTTTCTTTCTTTATCTTCAGTTTGCTGCATTGTAAAGGCTGACTCTCTCTTTCTTTCTCTCTCTCTCTCTCTCTCTCCAAACATCATGTCCATCTCCAGGGTAGCTGTGAAGAGGAGAAACACAAATGAATATTAATACTGTTCATAATATTACAAGAGAAAACTGACAAGTGAAGCCAGTTTGTTTTAACTGCATGCCTATATTTTCAACAATGACATAAAAGCAGACACTGGTGATTCAATGTATAAACTGCAAGTGCTGGAGAAGCTCAACAGGTCTGGCAACATCATCTCAGTGAAATTGTTACTATTACGAGTCCAATATGACACTTTTGCCGAACACAAAGATTAGACTAATTGTTTATCTCTCTGCAGTTTCCCCAATATTTTTGCTTGTATTTACAACAACGACGATAAGCTATGAGCTTCTCAACTCTATTCTCCTGCCTCTTCCCATAACGTTCGATCTCCTTACCAAAGAAGAACCTATCTATCTCTGGCTTAAAAACATCCAATTACTTGGCCTTCACAGCAAACTACAGCAATGATTTCCACAGATACACCATCCTCTGACTGAAGAAATTCCTCATCTCAGTTCTAAAGGACCATTTCTTCAACTCGAGGCTGTGCCCTGGGGTCCTAGTCTCTCCTACAGTTGGAAACATTTGCTCCACTTTCACTCTATCCAGGCCCCTCAGTTTTCTCTAAGTTTAAAAAAAATCCCTCCTTGCTCCACCAAGTACAGACTCAGCCTTCAACTATTTCTCATATGACAAGCACTTCAATACCAGGATCATTCCTGTGAATCACTTCTGGGTCCCCTGTAACACCAGCACATCCATCCTTAGACATGGGATCCAAAACTACTTAAAACTTTCCAAATACAATCTGTCCAGAGCCTTATATAGCCTCAACAGCACATATTCTTGCATTCTAGCCCTCTTGAAATGAATGCTAACAATGCACATACATTCCTAATTGCTAAATGAACCTATATGCTGCAAGGTTTGTAGCTCAGGTTGAGGTTTAGGGTGTAGGCTTGCTCGCTGAGCTGTAGGTTTGATATCCAGACATTTCATTACCTGGCTAGGTAATGATCAGTGGCGACCTCCAAGTGAAGCCATGAATATTTGAGAAAACAGGTACTGCCAAAATGTCTCCAATACAAAATGTCTCCAATAACCCTCTATTTCCTGCCTATTCATGTAAATGCAAAGCCTCTTAAACGTGACTATTATATTTGCTTCTACGACCTCTTCCTGCAGCACAATCCAGACACTTAGCACCTTCTGTGTAAAACAACAGGTCTCTCCCATCTTCTTTAAACTTACCCCTTTTACCTTCAATTATCATCCCCTAGTTATTGACATTGCTACCCTGGGTAAAAGACTCTGATTATCCATTCTCTTATTGAAAACTTCTATCAGATCACCCCTCAGCCTGCAATGTTCAAATGAAAACAAATCAAGTTTGCCCAATCTCTCCTTATACCTAATACCTTCCAAACCAGGCAGCATCCTTGTAAATCAATTCTGTACCCTCTCCACATCTTTCTGATAGTGTGTTGGTCAAATGTAACCTAAGTAAAGGTCTATACAGCTGCAAAGTGACGTGCCAATTTTTATTCTCTATGCCCCAACTGATGAAGGCAAAAATGCCATATGCCTTCTTGACTACCTTATTTACTTGTGCTGCCACTTTCAGCAAACTGTGGACCTTCATGCCTTGATCTCTTTGTATGTTAATGCTACTAAGGGTTCTGCCATTTACTGTATACTTTCATACGGCATTAGATATTCCAAAATGCACCACTTCACATTTGTCTGGATTAAATTCAATTTGCCATTTCTCTGCCCAAGCCTGTAGCCTAGCTCTATCCTGTTGTATCCTCTGGCAATCTTCCTTCACTATCTGCAGTTCCTCTAATCTTTTTGGCATCACAAACTGATTAGACCCCTTACATTTGCCTCCAAATCAGTTATATATATTACGAACAACCAGAGTCCCAGTAGTGATCCCTGCGGAACACGACTGGCCACAGATCTCCAGTCAGAAAAGCACCCTTCCACCACTACTCACCGTTTTCTATGATCAAACCTATTCTGTATCCATCTTACCAATGGATCCTACACGACTTCACCTTTTGTATCAGCCTGCCATAAGGGACCTTATTGAAGGGCTTGCTAAGGTCCATGTAGACAACATCCATTATCCTGCACTCAATCATTTCTGGCTAGTCCTCTGGCCTCTCTACTGTGACGAAACAGGATGCAAAGATTTCAGACAAGGCCTCTCAATTTCCTCACCTGCTTCCATCAGTATTCTGGGATAGATCCCATAAAATCCTGGGACTTTCTACCTTAATGCTTTTCAAAATACCCAACACCTTTTTATATTGACATTCTCTACAGTATCAACATAACACTCTCTAAGACTCACCATCCACAATGTCCTTCTTCTTAGTGACCACCAATGCAAAGCATCTGTTAAGGTGCTCACCCATTTCCTCCAGCTCCAACATAAATTCCCTCCTTTGTCCTTGAGTGGACCTATGCTTTCCCTAGCTACCCTCTTGCTCCTTAAAATGTCTTGAGGTTCCTTTAATCCTCTTTACTAAGGACATTTCATGCCACCTTTTAGCCCTTCTAACCCCTTGTTTGAGTCCTCTCCTAATTTCTTTACATTCCTCAAGGGCTCGGTCTGTCTTCAGTTTCCTAAATCTTATGTACGCCTCCTTTTTTCTTTTTAGCTAAGCTCTCAATTTCTCGTTATCCAAGGTTTCCAAAGCTTGCCATCCTTATCCTTCATTTTCACAGGAATATGGTCGTCCTGAACTCTGATCAACTGGTCTTCAGATGATTCCCACATGCCAGATGTGGATTTAAACAGCTGCCCCCAATCTACAAGCTCCTGTCTATGTAGTGGTAACATCGCACCCCACCCCCACCACACTCCCCCTCCACCCACCCCCACCTCTGTTTAGCACTTTCACCCAAGGACTACTCTTATACTCAAAGATTAATCATTTAAAACCTAAAGAATTATGGTCACTGTGCACAAAATAGTATTCACCGAAACTTCAATCATACCAGGTCTAGTATGGTCTCTTCCCTAGTTGGGCTATTTACATATGGCTTCAAAAACCCTGTTGAACACACCTAACAAATTCCCCTCTATCTGAGCCCCTGGCACTAAGGGAGTCCCAGTCAATTTAGGGGGAATTTGTTTTTACATTTTTCCGTAATCTATCCACGTACCAGTTTCTCTATTTCCTGCTGGCTGTTGGGAGGTCTGCAGTACAGTCCCAAAGTGACTGCACCCTTCCTATTCCTGGCCTCTACCCATATGGCCTTGTTGAATGAACCCTCCAGTGTGTCCTCCCTCACTATAGCTGTAATATTCTTTCTAATCAGTAAGACTCCTTTCATACTAATTTCACAAATTGAGATGTTTTTCCATTTGGCCTATGGCTTAATGGAGTATTACAGTGGAATACTGCACAAGATTTATCAACTCTCTTCATTCACAAACATATTTAAGGTGGTAGTGTCTATACACGCACATTACCATTTAAAATGAGAAAAGGCACAGAACTTGATTTGAAACAGACTGTAATACTGAAACCTATAATACAATTGTCAATTCAGTGACACTAGGACTGGACTGCATTAGTTTCCCCGTTCCACAGCAGTATTTTGAATCATGCCCACTTCTAAAACAATTATATTTTAAAATAGTTTCTGTTTCAGGGCTTGGCATCACAGGGCACAAATCATTCTTTCACAGGATGTGGTTGTCACCGACAAGGTCAAAACTTTCTATTCATGCTTAACTATCCTCATGAAGGTAGTGTTGATTTGCTTATTTGAACAGCTATACAATAAGATGTTACAGGCCTTCAGCTACACAATCCATATATATGAAAATGATTATTTCCATCAAACTAGCAAAGATTTCTACAATTTTCAGTGTGAACTAATAAACTAACATTCATTAGTGATCCAAGTCTCTACTGTTCAGCATAACAACGTCACAGTGGATTTATTATGTTCCCCCTCACTCATTTTCCCCTCTCAGATTGTGCACAATCCTGACCCAAATTAGGGAGGTAATCGACTCCCAATTCAGCATCGAAGCCAGCTTTTAAAGTATCATAATTTGAGTTGGGATTTCTAGTGACCAATTTCTTTAAGTGCCTCCTAATGTTTATACCCCTAAATTTGGCACTTTTAGCCCAGCAACCAACAAATCCTCACCTTTTGGAATTAAAATGGCACCAATGCAAAACAGCTTTCATTCAGCTGTAAACCCATATAAAGAGGGGGGAAAAAAAATGACTTGAGATTACTTTTACTTTACTCACTAACCTTGATTAATTCCCAGTTCGGCAATGATAATCTTTTAATCAAAGACATTGTTATTGTTCAAAGCACAACCGTTCATGTGAACTTGAATCCTTGCCCCATTGTTCAATACCTAGAGCTTTTATGTGGATCTAATTCCTCCTGACTGAAGGAGCTCAATACAGTGAGCATCTGACAGACTGCCTGGACTCTATGACTATTAACTGGGATGCCTGAGCAAAAAAATACAAAGAATTTCATTTGTCATATTTCACTGTTAACCAAAATCAATAACGGCCAAACTCTTATTTTTCTTGAACTAAAAACAAATTTGATATAAATCAGGTGAAGTCAGAAGTGACTCTAATCAGGCAAAAAAATCAAGTAAAACTAACATCAACTATCTCCCAAAAGACAGTGTTAAAACACACGGAGTACACTATAGCATCTCCTTACCTACCAATCTTCACCCTGCCTCCCACAGACAGCAAAGCCTTTTCTTTCAATATACCCGTGTAGGAAGGATGCTCCCTGTGCTAAACAGAATTGCGGCATACTAATGTTTCCAAGCTTTTACCTAACTTTGGGATCACCTTTGGGGGCTTTTATTGGTGGAAATCCAGAGATTCATTGACAAGAGTCGAAGAATGGGATGCAGGAAAAGCACAGCCGATCAGGCAGCATCCGAGGAGCTGGACTATCGATGTTTCAAGCAAAAGCTCTTCATCAGCCTGACCTGCTGTGCTTCTCCAGCACCACACTCTTCGACTCTGATCTCCAGCATCCGCAATCCTCACTTTCTCCTAGTTTATTGACAAAAGTCTGGGAAAACTAACTTCACTAATTGCCATGACTGCTACATAAACAAATCTGTTGCATAAAGTGTAACACTCAAGCATGATTCACTAGTTATAAATGTTGTACTTTCAAGCCAGCACTGCTGCCACATGAATAACAGGATTGTGTGTGAAATTAATGATTTAGTTATAGACTGATTTGACTTACAGTTCAGTAGACTTGAACCTCAGTATCACTGTCACCTGCTTTCTCCCTTCGCTGATACTTTCAGAGCTTTGTCCTTATAAGTGAACAAAGAAAACAGTTACACAAAACATGATAGAAAGCAAATAAACACAGCTCACAGCCTGTTCCCCAAAAAATACTTCCTTCAGATTCTGATTAATTTTGGTTTAATTATAAAAGCTACTGTTTCCCAATGGATTGAATCAGGATATTCCATAAAATATTTGCACAGCAATAACTTAGAAGGGCATGGTCTTCACAACAAATTACTCTTTTTGGTGCTGGTTTGCTGCTATGAGCAGAGAATGGAATACTTTTGGCACATGCCACACCATCGATATATGCAGAAAAAACGGTGTCCCCTGCCTAAAGTTTGTTCATCAATTCCTCAGGAAAGCATAACTTAGTAATTTGTCACTGATTATTGACATACTCATCACAGCAAAGGAGGCCACTTGGCCCATCAATCCTTGCTAACTCTCTGTAGAGGAATGTGATCTGTCTCATTTTCCTGCACAGTCCTGTGAATTTATTCTCATCAAGTGTCCCTCCAATTTCATTTTTAACTCATTAACTGTTTCTGCTTTCATCACCCTTACAGACAGCAAAATATTCACATTTGTCCTGCACCTTCAATACCTGATCCTTGCACCATCAGCTACTGGGAAGAGGCTTCCTCTTTCTTTGGCTCATTTATTAAATCTGTCATAATGTAGCACAATGGTACAACATTTCCCCTCAGTCTTTGCTCAAAGTAGAACAATGCCAGTTTCTCTAACATCATCCACATTAATATATCCTGGAAATATATTTATGCCAATATGTGGCCATTATGGAGTAATGGTTTTCTTTGAGATTAAAATAATTTATTATTGTTCGTTCTTGAGATAGGGGCATCAATTCCAAGGCTATCACTTTTGTACATCCAGAGAAGAAACTGTCTTCCAATGTACTTACAACTGCACTTCCAGAATCCTAAAAGTCAGACCATCAGCACTCCATTCATCACTATATTTCTGTAGCTATTAATCTGGTATTGTTATTCTCATCTGCCCTCAAATCCAAAGGATACATCCTTGAATGGATATGGTGCCTAACGTATTAAGCTATACCTGACTGGATTGCAATGTTCTACAGCTGCATGTTGTATCTTTCAAAACTGTGCATTCCTTCAAGTTGTTCGTGGAATGCAAAGATAATCCCCCAACCTCTCCTGAACAAATACCTTTCTTTACTCAACACCACCTTCTGTCTTCTGAACCATCACCTCCAAAAACAAGCTCATTAATTTCTTTTAGATCACTCAGGGCAAGATCTTCCTTTTCACTGCCTGTGTGACTTCCCTCCTTTCCCCTACCTTCTGGGATCAAACTTCCTCTAAAAGGATCCAATCCCATACCTCCCCATCCTAACTCTAAATTTTCATCATTCTCTAAATTACCTCCCGTTATGCCCTCTCATGCTCCCTCACTCTTATTTCCATTTAACTGCTAACACACTTGCTAGCCCCCACTTTAGCTAATCAGGTTAAATGCTCTCTTGCCCGTCAGGTACGTTTGCTCTTCTGTTCAGTTATCACCCCTTCCTCAAGAGTAAACCCCCAATCTTTTACCCTGGCAAACAATCATACTGTTTCCAGTCGCCACACTTAACAAATCCTTCTCCCATCTTTGCCTAGGACTCTACTTCTGATTTTCTCCAAAAAGCTTCTCCAAACAGCTCCTAGCAAAGACACAAATGACACCTGACATGTCAGTGGTAATCCATCTTTCCTTGACCTTCTCTGCCTGTGACTTGGACATGGTTGAGCACAACATTCTCCAATGCTTCTCCACTCGTCACTGGATGTTCACCTGCAATGGTTTCTTCTTCCACTCCTGCACAATTACCTCTGGTTTGCCAAAGGGATTATTGTTGGCTTCCTCCCATTTCTCATCTATAAGCTTCTCCATGTAACATTAATCAAAAACATATCTACACTCTCAAATCATTCACCATCATACTATATATTCGACTGTTTGTTCAATTTCAAGAACTGGATGAACTGATAACACCAAAGCCATTGCCTTAGGCTGTTTCCACAACTCGTTTCTTTGCCGACTCCATCCTTCTCCTTGACAACCATCTGAGGTTGAAACAGTCTGTTCACAACTTTGATGTCATATTGACCCCAAGCTGAGCATCCGACAATACATCCATGCCACCACAAAGACTATCACCTTCGTAAAACACTGTCCTACTCATGCCCTATCTCACATATACCTTTTGTTATCTTAAGGTAGTGCTAATTCCACCACACTCTTGATCAGTCTTCCACCATTTAACTTACAATAAATTTGAAGTCATCCAAAATTCTGTGGGTCATTTACTAACACACGCTAACTCCCAACCACACATCACACCTGTCCTTGCTGACCTACAATATGTCCAGATAAAACTGTACTTAGAATTAATACCCTAGTCTTGTTTTCAAACGCTTCTATGGCCTCTCCACTCCGTATTGTATTAAAGTCCAGGTCACAACCTTCAGAAATCTCTGTACTCCTCTCATTCTGGCCTTTTGTGCATTTTGATTTTAATCACGCCTCCCACTGTTGGCTGTGCTTACACCAACAATGAAAGGCTTATGCCGGAAACGTCGATTCTCCTGCTCCTCAGATGCTGCCTGACCTGCTGTGCTTTTCCAGCACCACACTTGTGACAATGACAACATATTGTCAACTGCACCTTTCCTTGGACTTTATTACTCTTGGCACTTGTTCCCAGGATTTCACTGCAGTATTGTGTCAATAGTAGTGTCCTAGCCCAAACATCTTAAGCTGTGCCATCAATGACCACTCCATCATAAAGTCAGAAGGAGCATTGTTTGTTGATGATTACATAATGTTCAGCACCATTTGTGCAACGCAAGTGCCTATGATTAATCATGGCCAACAAGAGAGAATCTAACAGTCTTTCCTTGATGGCATTATCAAACTGAATTCTTCACTGAAAATATCCTGGGAGATTACCGCTATCCATGACTGGAACAGCCTTATGAATATTATAAATGCTATAAGAACAAGTCAGAGACTAAGAATACCGAGGTGGATAACTTGCTTCCTGTTGCTCCACAAGGTACAAATTGTGTGTGTGATAGAATACCCTCTATTTGGTTGAATGGGTGCAACTCCAACACGATCAACATCATGTAGGGCAAGGCAGAACACTTTACTGGCATACCATCCACCACCTTCAAAATTTATTCCCTTAACCCAAGTGACAGCAGCATACACCTACAAAGATACACCGCAGAAACTCACCAAGGTTCCATCAACAGCATCATTAAAACCCTCGACCTCTGCCACCTAGAACACATGGGAGCACAACCAATTGCGTGTTCCTCTCCAAGCCACCCATCATCCAGGCTTGAAAATAAACTACCATTCCTTCACCTCACTGGATCAAAATCCTGCAATACCCCCGTTAACAGCACTGAGGGTATACCTGCACCCTTAGGACTACAGCGACTCACAAAGGCAGCTCGCCACCACCTTCTCCAGGGGGACTGCAAGTAATTAAGACAGCTAATGGAATTTTGTCCTTTATTACAAGAGGAATTGCATATAAATGCAAGGATCCATCAATTACACAGGGCACTAGTGATGCCTCATCGCATATATTGTGTGTGTATTTTGGTCTCCTGATTTAAGGAAAGACATAAATGCGCTGGAGATGATCCATTGGATGCTTACTACATTGATATCTAGAATGAGTTGGTTATCTTACAAGAATACCTTAGACAGACTGGGCTTGTTTCCAATGGAGTTTAGAAAAGAATCGAGTTGATTGAATATATAAAATCATGAATGGTTGCGAGGGGGTAGAAAGTGAAAGGATGTTTCCTCTTGGGAGAGAGTCCAGAACCAGGAGGCACTATTTAAAATTAGAGACGGAATTGAAATTTTTTTTTCATTCAGAGGGCTGTGTGATTGCTTGCTTGCTTCATAAGATGACAGAGATGGGGCTACTGAACATTTTTAAGGCAGAGCAATATAGATTCTCATTTAGGCAAGGGAATCAAAGGTTATTGAGGTCGAACGGAATGAGGAATTTAAAACACAAGTGGATGAGCCATGATCTTAATGAATAGCAGAGCAGGCTCAAGGGACCGAGTGGCTTCCTCTGCTCCTAATTCCACGTTTGTGTGAACTTCATAATTTGACTTGTTAAAAAACATCTCAATATTTAAGATTGTGATATCAAAACATTCATAAATAATTAGCCATTTTCTTTCAAAAAGTTTTTTTAATTATGTGTATCTGGAGGAAGATTCCTAGAAGTGCTGAAACAAAAACTTTTAAATTAACTTAAAATAATTATGATTTATGGCATGAATTGAAACAGTGCAAATTTGCTCCCCGAGAAAAGGCTGAATACGTTAAAGCACCTCATGCTAAGAATACTGCACCGAGGCATCACATGGCTTAAAGACCTTTTTTGAATGAATTTATGCACAAATATTTACATCATGTTTACTAGACTGATATCAGAATGACTGGGTTGCCTTATGAGGATATCTTAGACAGGATTAGAAAGGGAATAGGGATAACCCTGGGAATTACAGACCAGTCAGTATTATGTTGGTGGTGGGAAAATTATTAGAGATGATATTGAGATATACAGAGACATCTTAGATCAGTTTAAAAAAATTGCAAATTATTAAATTTTTTTTAAAACAGATTTTCAATTTTGTTATGCAAAATCTAACTCCTGTTGGAGCTTGAAAACCCACCATGTTTTTGTGGAACATTAATCCATAGGGAGCCATACTCTTGAATAAAAATTAGCACAAAGGCAGTGATTAATCACTGGAATAATTGTACATCACAGATGTCTTACGGTGACAGAGAGTTTACTGATAAATAATACCTTTCACATTCTCAGGACATCCCAATGAAGTGTAGTGCAGCCACTGTCATTAACTATGCAACCTCTGCATAGCAAGAAGTCATAAACAGCAAATAAACAAAATCATTAGATAATCTGTTTTTGATGTTGTTACTTGGAGAAATGTTGGTTACAATAACAGGAATCCTCCATGCTCTCCTTTAATCTGATTTATGTCTATGGCAGACATTGAGTTAACTTCACATTTGGAACAGCATCTTAAACAATGTCGCACTCCTGCACTAAAGTGTCAGGTCATCATAAATCATATGTTTATGGTATGTTCACAGGAAGAAAAAGTGTTAAAAACATTACAGGATTCATGGAGACAAGTCAGTTGCTGTGCCAGGAATTGGGAGAATTGTTACATTAGTTTTAAAACAGTTGCAACTTGATTTCACCGCAGAAGCATTCATAATGGTTTGGTCCTGTTTGTGAACATAGAACAGTACAGCACAGTACAGTACAGGCCCTTTAGTCCTTGATGTTATGCTGACCTTTTATCCTACTCGAAGATCAAATTAACCTACATACCTTACATTTTACTATCATCCATGTGCCTATCCAAGAGTTGCTTAAATGTCCCTCATATCTGACTCTTACCACCAATTCTGGCAGTGCATTCCACCACTCTGTGTAAAGAACCTACCTTTGACATCTCCCCTAAACCTTCCTCCAATCACCTTCAAATTATGCCCCCTTATGTTAGCCATTTCCACCCTGGGAAAATGTCTCTGGCTATCTATTCTATCTATGCCTCTCATTATCTTGTACACCTCTATCAAGTCACCTCTCATCCTTCTTCACTCCAGTGAGAAAAGCCCTAGCTTTCTCAATCTTTCTTCATAAGATATGCCCTCCAGTCCAGGCAGCATCCTGGCAAATCTCCTCTGTACCCTCTCTAAAGCTTCCACATCCTTCCTATAATGAGGCAACCAGAACTGAACATAATATTCCAAGTGTAGTCTAACCAAAGCTTTATAGAAGTGCAGCATAACCTCAGCTCTTAAACTCAGTCCTCCTGCTAATGAAAGCCAACTCACCATATACCTTCTTAACAACCATATCAACTTTGGTGGCAACTTTGAAGGGTCTATGGACAGGGAAACCAAGATCCCTCTGTTCCTCCACACTCCCAAGAATCCTACCTTTAACCCAGTAATTCAAAATGTATCACTTCACACTCTTCCAGGTTGAACTCCATCTACCACTTCTCAGCCCAGCTCTGCATCCTGTCAATGTCCATTTGCAACCTAGAACAGCCTCCACATTATCCACAATTCCACCAACCTTCACGTCATTGGCCAACTTACTATCCCACCCTTCCACTTCCAAGTTATTTATATAAGAGCAGAGGTCCCAGAACAGATCCCTGCGGAACACCATTGGGCTGAATACTTCCCATCTACTACCACCCTCTGTCTTCTATGGGCCAGCCAATTCTGTATCCAGAAAGCCAAATTTCCTTATCTCCCATGCCTCCTTACTTTCTGAATGAGCCTACAATGGGAACCTTATCAAATGTCTTGCTAAAATCCATATACACGACATCTACTGCTCTACCTTCATCAATGTGTATCGTCACATCCTCAAAGAATTCAATAAGGCTTGAGAGACATGACCTGCCCCTCACAAAGCCATACTGATCATCTCTAATCAAGCTATGCTTTTCCAAATAATCATAAATCCTGTCTCTCAGAATTTGCCCACCACCAACATAATACCGATGGGTCTGTAATTCCCAGGGTTATCCCTACTCCCTTTCGCGAACAAGGGAATAACACTTGCCACCCTCCAATCATCACGTACTACTTCAGTGGACAGTGTGAATGCAAAGATCAACACAAAAGGCGCAACAATCCCTTCCTTTGCTTCCTGTAGTAACCTTGGGTATATCCTAGCTGGCCCAGGTGACTTATCTATCCTCAGTTTTCAAACTTTCCAGCACATGCTCATTCTTAATATCAGCCTGTTTCAAGCTGTCTTCACAAAAAACAAGGTCCCTCTCACTACTGAATACTGAAGCAAAGGACCTCCCCTACCTCCTCAGACTCCAGGCACTATCCCTAATCGGTCCTACTCTCACTCTGGCCATCCTCTTGCTACGCACACAAGTGTAGAATGCCTTGGGGTTTTCCTTAATCCTACCCGCCAAGACTTTTTCATACCCTCTTCTAGCTCTCCTAATACCATTCTTCAGTTCTTTCCTGGCTACCTTGTAACTCTCTAGAGCCCTGCTTGATCCTTGCTTCCTCAACCTGAAGCAAGGTTCCTTCTTCCTCTTGACTAGATGTTCCACAGATGTTCTTGTCATCCAAAGTTCCTTCACCCTTCCATCCCTTCCCTGCCTCAGTGGGGCAAACCTATCCAGCACTCGCAGCAAGTACTCCCTAAACAACCTCTACATTTCCTGCCTAAGAGCATTGTCATTCCCTCTCCTCCAATTAAATACTTTCCCATACTGCCTGCTCTTATCCCTCTCCATGACTATAGTAAAGGTCAGGGAGTTGTGATCACTATCACCGAAATGCCCTCCCACAGAGCGATCTGACACCTGAGCTGGTTCATTGTCAACAACCAAATCCAATATGGCCTCCCCTCTAATTGACCTATTCAAAGTTTGTGAGAAGATTTGTAGCTCGGGTGCTCGTTGCTATGGTTCTGTTCGCCGAGCTGGAAGTTTTTGTTGCAAACGTTTCGTCCCCTGTCTAGGTGACATCCTCAGTGCTTGGGAGCCTCCTAAGAACCCTCCAACCACACGGGATGAATGTAGATTTCTCCAGCTTCCTCGTTTCCCCTCCCCCCACCTTATCTCAGTCCCAACCCCCGGATTCAGCACCGCCCTCTTGACCTGCAATTATCTTCCCGACCTCTCCGCCCCCACCCCCTCTCTGGCCTATCACCCTCACCTCCTTCCACCTATTGTATTCCCAGCGCCCCTCCCCCAAACTCCCCCCACCTTTTATCTCAGCCCGCTTGTCACACCAGCCTCATTCCTGAAGAAGGGCTTATGACCGAAACGTCGATTCTCCTGCTCCTCGGATGCTGCCTGGCCTGCTGCGCTTCTCCAGCACCACACTTTTCAACTCTGGTCTCCAGCATCTGCAGTCCTCACTTTCTCCTATCTACATACTGAGTCAGGAATCTTGCTGGACAAACCTGACAAAAATCTGTTCCACCCAAACTGTTTGCACTAAGGAGGTTCCAATCAGAATTAAGGAGGTTGAAGTCACCCTTGACAACAACCCTGTTACTTCTGCACCTTTCCAAAATCTGCCTCCCAATCTGCACCTCCGTGTCCCTGTTGCTGTTGGGAAGTCTATAGAAATTGCCCAATAATGTGACTGCTCCTTTCCTGTTTCTAACTTCCACCCATAATGACTCAGTAGAGAGTCAGAAGTGGTTTTTCCAGTTTTTGTTTTAGCATCCTAACCAACAAAATTTGTGCCAAATTCCTCCTTTAACACAGATTAAATGCCATTTGTTAGGGACAAATTAAATTAAAAGTAGGTTAAAGTTTTTAAAAAATTAAAAAGAGTGACAGAAAACTATTTTAAACAAACTCAAGCACAGATTAGTCTTCCTTCCCTACAAACAAAAAGCAACATCAATGAGGTCCATTGACAGGACTGCAGCTAGACATATGTTAAGAACTATGTATAGCTTTGAAAGAACATTTCAAAGCAATAATTCAACACTTTAGGGATGAGATACAAATATCTGCAAACATGGAATTCTAGTTAAAACTGATGTTGATTTTAAAAGTTCTAAATAATCACAAGTTTCTTGGCATCAGGTACTGAATGACTGTATTCTGTGCAGACCAAAAATATTGTTGGACTCGTGCAACAAAAAGTATTTAAAGTTTTACATGAAGATAGTCTTTAATGATTTCAGTCTCAAATGTGCAATATATCCGGATGGTTATAGGCATTTACCTGTATTGAGAAACAACGGTTTTATTTGGTATAATTTCCCTTAGTCCAGAGGACAGACAATTGAATTCACAATTTGAACGATATCATTTGCTTGAACTTAAATGTTCACAAGTACACTGAAAATTATTCTACTACTATCTAATACTACAGAATTAGAACAACAAGACGTGCTAATTGCGATATTTACCAGACACAATCTGGTTAAGAGACACAGGGCCAAATGTTTCCCATTTTCAGTTAAGGATTTGTCGAGCAAGATTTGTAGCACTCTGCCCATTACGGCACAGAGAGACTTTTCCCCTGCAATCTACCATCATCAAATCATGAATTATGCAAAAGGGTTCTTGATGCCTATTCAGGGAAATGCACTTGCCATTGCTGGGACTTCAGCTTTCATGCCTTTGGCACCATATCTAAAGCCCAGATGCACACTACTTCAGATGCTGTAAGCCAGGAACTGGACCAAACAACCGAGATGCTTGACAATTACTACTAAACATATGGCCCATGGGAACAGAAAGCTCACTCTCCATCATGGACAGGGACTCAATGTGTTGGTGAATTGGTAGTGGGGAGAAGGGCTTTATTTTTCAGTCGACTGTTACAGGAAGTCATGCCAGGTAACAGAGTCTATCTGGAAACAATTTGCAATAAATGGCAGTGCTGTGTCCTGGTTGAAAAAGAACACCCAGTAGTTTAGAATGATGATGAATGGGTTTCTGCGTTCTGTATGGATAACTGTCACCATCTCCACTTGCTACTCACTCGGACTCTGCCACTGCACATGCATCCTACGAAGGGTCACAGACTACGGCTCTCAGTACTTCATGAATTACATCTGTTCAACAGCTCTTGCTGACTTCATCCTCTCAAAAGCTTCCTACTCATGCACCGGGAACATCGCACCATTGCTCTGCTCATGCATTACCACTAACTATTCTTCCATCATACTCTATTCCGCCTTTTGTTTTGTTGCTAGAGAAGCTGTCCCAACCCCCACAGCAATGTCTCAACAGGAATCCAACTGGGCACCTGCAATTCTTGGACTGATGCACTTGACCTGCAAGTCTGACCATGACCCAGTCCTTGGATTGTAAGGACAGAGTTCCCCGGACTCTAATAGGTCCATATACCTGCCTGTGGCAAACCCATGAATGTAATCGGGCTAGCCCCCAACTGATTGTTGAGGTACTGTAGTTCCCTTCCACCCAAGGACTTCTCCCCTTCAACTTTCATACATGGCCGTTACTCGAAGCACATCTAATGTGTCTGTCACGTTAACTGCTGTCACATGCTGCAGGTATGGCACTGAGGTGGCATTGTGCCACAGAGGCATGTCCACCCTTATCTGACTGACAGATTGTCTGCCCAG
This sequence comes from Chiloscyllium plagiosum, assembly GCF_037043375.1. Lineage (NCBI taxonomy): Eukaryota > Metazoa > Chordata > Chondrichthyes > Orectolobiformes > Hemiscylliidae > Chiloscyllium > Chiloscyllium plagiosum. Next base: position 10,264,349 of record NW_028270163.1, on the reverse strand, counting down.
TACACCCACCATGACAAGCTGCTGAAACATCCCTGCACTAAGAAAGCAATGAGACCCATTGCCAAACTCAATGTGCAATTCATTGCTGAAATCAATGCGTGCTAGGAAAGCAATGTGAAGCATACAGTGACTACCAGCAAGATGTGCATGTCACTGCATGCAAAGCAAGCTGACAGAAACATGTACATCACAGATGTCCCTGAGCTCCAAATTAAAGTGTTGAGGGCCTGAAGTAGTGTCTGAGTTCGTCTGAGCGCAGGCATGATGATATGGTGAGAGGCTGGTGGCTGAATTGCTTGGTCAAAGGAGCAAGCAGAATGGTGGCAATGGAGCATGCATGGACTTTCTTGTGAAGCAGCAACTACAAGGTGGCCAAGACAAACATTTGGTGAGCTGCAGTGGCCATGTACCTGCACTGATTTACAACTCAGGCATTTGTGCCATGAAGTAAAGGAGAATTGCAAGTGAAATATAAATAAGGTGAGTGTGGTTTTAAGTTAGATGCTAATGCAAGGAAATAAGGTAGTTGCTAGATCAGTGGTGCTGGAAGAGCACAGCATTTAAGGCAGCATCCGAGGACAGGCAAAATCGACGTTTCGGGCAAAAGCCCTTCATCAGGAATAAAGGCTTTTGCCCGAAACGTCGATTTTGCCTGTCCTCGGATGCTGCCTGAATTGCTGTGCTCTTCCAGCACCACTGATCCAGAATCTGGTTTCCAGCATCTGCAGTCATTGTTTTTACCTCAATAAGGTAGTTGCGCCTACCTTAATAATAATAAGGGCTGCTTACTGAATTTACCATATTCAATCAGTGCAAGCTAGATCCAACCCATGAGAAATAAATATGGGGCTAGATTTCCCTAGATCATAGCTGGATGACTACAAATATTGATGAGAAAATAAAGAAGAAAAAAATAGATATATAGTATTAGTGTAGTTTGGTGTTTGTTGGTTGGCATAGACATGGTGTTACATTGGTTAGGCCACTTTTGGAATACTGCTAGCAATTTTGGCCTTCTTCCTATCAGAAGGATGTTGTGAAACCTGAAAGGATTCAGAAAAGATTTACAAGAGTGTTGCCAGGGTTGGAGGATTTGAGCTATATTCAGAGGCTGAATGGGCTGGGGCTGTTTTCCCTGGAGCATCAGAAGCTGAGGGGTGACCTTTATAGAGGTTTACAAAATCATGCAGGGCATAGATAGGACAAATAGACAAGGTATTTTTTCTGGGGTGGAGACGACAAGAACTAGAGGGCACAGGTTTAGGGTGGGGGGGGTGGAAAGATTTAAAAGGTACCAAAGGGGCATCTCTTTTACCCAGAAGGTGGTGAGTGTATGGAATGAGCTGCCAGAGGAAGTGGTGGAGGCTGGTACAATTACAACATTTAAAAAAGCATCTGGATGGGCATATGAATAGTAAATGTTTAGAGGAATATGGACCAAGCACTGGCAAATGGGACTAAATTAGGTTAGGATATCTAGTCGGCATGGCCGAGTTGGATCAAAGGGTCTGCTTCCGTGCTGTACAACTCTATGACTCTATGGTGGGCCAAAAGACTTGTATCTATGCTGCATGACTATGATCCATAACAGCTTAAGGGCAAAATTCTTCTTGATGCCAAGATGTTTTCAGATGTTTTTCTACTCTCACCGTAGTTTCCCACCTTCTTATCATTGCTCAAGCCACACCATTGAGGGGACAATTTCACCCAAAGAGAAGAAACAAATATCCAAAGATGATTCTGTCTCTGAAAATATGTAAAGTGAATTCACAATTTGTACCTGGTAAAAGATGAATGCAATATTAATGTCATACCTTGTGTTTTGCACATTTCATCGAGAAATTATCTTCATTTAGGAAACATTCTGGAAGAAAGAACAAATGTGGGTCATCAACCATTCTGTGCTTTCAGTAATATTTTTACAAGCTAAAATTAATTTAAGCACAATTAATAAACATAAACACTCCCTGCAACACCACTTGACATGCTGATTCTGAACTCTGCAACAAAAAAAACACAAGCCTTTTTTTTTTAAAAAGATCAACTTCATTCTCTTAGTTTTGTTTTTTTTAAAACTGCAGCCCCAAAAATTGGGAGTAACTGTATAGCTCTTTCAAAGAGCTAACATATGAAATGGGTAAAATGGCCTCCTTTTATGATGCAAGATCCTATAATCTGGAACCGACAGCAAATGACAATGGTATTGCTTTCTATAACAATTAACACGTCAAACTCAATCTAAAAGTGAAAGACCAAGCCAAGTTATATGAATGCAAGGTTTTATGGAGTTATTACATTTTACACTCTCTTTAATTCAAGTTAATTGGTAAGGTCATGGAGGGAGAGTGTATGTGGTCTCACAGAGAAGGGAAAAAACTGAAACTGGCATGGTCAGCAAAGAGAAGACTGGGGGCCTCTGCAAGTATTGAATGGAACCTGATTGTTAGAATAGCCACAGATCTAAGAGACATGTCACTGTTAAGCAGAACGTCCAACTTTCTCTCATTCAGGAGGCTGGTTTGCCAAACCAGCAAGTGTGCATTTCTGAAAAAATCCTTTCCAAATCACTGTATCAATTGTTTAAATGTTCATTTTTATCAATTACACTTAAATTTCCAAATAGCAGAACTAACCACTAAAACCTTATTTTTCACACTTGCAGGATCAGAGAAAGAAAGAAAAATTAGGCCCCAAGTCTGATCTGTAGTAAGGGGTGCTGTCTGAGGCTAATCTAAGGAGTTGGGCTTAACTAACACTGACTTCAGTTCACTCTCTGGTGGCACACACTCCGAACTAAAATCAGGTTTGGAAGTGGGTTGCCTTTCAGCCTGGATCTTCCTCCTCGCCCAGCTTGCTATATGATTGTTTGCAGTGGCAGGCAGTAGGAGAACAACAACAGCAGGGTGGGTGACACCACTATCATGTTGATGTTCATTCTGGGAAACTGAGTAAGCTTCCCATACTGGCGATCATCTGTCTCTGCTGCTTTTAAGGCAAGGGAGAAAAGTAATAATACCACAGATTTTTGTAACAGGAGATGTCTTCAGAAGCTAAAGGTCAATACAGGATAATGGATCCATCAGCCAATGCATCACACACTGTATTGGCTGACAGATCCCATTAACCATTCACCAGCCCAGTGGGACAATGCAAAGTGTTTCAATACAGAATCAAACACTCTGGCTGTGCTTTAATTGCTTTTTTTCCCCACTGAACCACCTTAGAGAATTTCACACCCCACCTCCTTTCCCCTTTCTATTCTTCTCTTAATCCATCCCCCTATCAAAAATAACGATGAATACAGACAATGAATTAAAAAATGTTTTATCAGCTTGACAATGAAATTTTAGTGCACTGCAATGGGGCTATGAAATGATTATGCTATGAATATTATAGTCAGCCACATGACTGCAAGGCTTATTGGGGCTGAGTCAATATTTTGACCATTCGGAAAGTACTAGTTTGTCACTGCTAATGGGACAATGGTGAGAATAATGCAGTGGGATGAATTAACAGCACTGCATAAGAACATAAGCAAATGTCTTCCATATTGTGAGTTCAGTACAATTCTGCCTGAAGTATATTAGTACCGATACATAAAACTAGGCATCAATGACCCAGTACTTCAGACTAGTCATTAACAGCTTAATGAACTTTACCAAATACTGCCTCAACTCCAAGTCAGTTCCACCAAATCTAACTTGAGTATTATTTAGAATAATAGAATAAATTATGGACAGCCCATTCCTGTTATTTTAAATGATCCCACTGACACTAAAGGCCACTTTAATACAACTTCTCAGTTTGAATTTCTGGATAATTTAAATTTATAGAGATGCCAAAACAGTGACTGTAGTACCAGAATTACCTAATTCATTTTATTGGCACACATGGCACTCATTCATCAACTGAAATCAGCAGCTTCCTTTCTAATGCAGAAAATATTACCATGGTGAGACTTTTACTTGCAGAGGACAAAATTGTTGAATTCAAGTACTTCGTATCTAGTTATAGAACAATCACTAATCAAAAATAACTGAAGAGATACTCACTACTATCTACAGCACAGGCATAGTGGTACTTAAGGGGGCAGCCTTTAATGTAGCAGCCTAAAGTGGCACCGGTTTTCTCACACATGGAACAGAGCTGCAGAAACAAGGTCAATGTCAGAAAGGCTGTTGCAAAACATAAAACATTTCACAAAAATCAAAACAAATTTAAGCCAGGTAAAATCTTACAGGACAGCACAACTCGACTTCTTCAGTCAAAGCACCCATATTACTGATTCTTTGGAATTTATGGAATGCAAGGCAAGGCTTGATTCCATATATAGTCAAGGAGGAAAAAAGGGATCTATAAACTCTTAGTGCATGATTTCAGCTTGAGATGGAGGACAGGAAAAATTTCTGTTTGTAACAAGCTGCTCCTTTTTTGAAGTATTTTAGGTGTTGGAGATGATTTCCTTGAATTCCAGGAGCAGCAATTACTGTTTTATATGCTGTTGCATTGTTTTGGAACTTTGAGAAAAAAAAAGTCAAACCAACAGCAGTTTTAAAAGGGAGAGGAACAGACAAAAGGAAGCACATGGTGAGGTCAGTGCAGGAGGGAGAGGGGGGGACACAGAGGGGGGGAGGGACAAGAGAGAAAGGGGGGTGCGAGAGAGAAAGGGGGGGGCGAGAGAGAAAGGGTGGGGGGGCCAGAGAGAGAGAGGGAGAGAAATTCACACTGCTAACTGACACAGTGAACCAGCGCAGTTATGCCTCTGCTGTTGAATTCATGTATCATCGTTGAACATCAGAGTGTGTCTAGGAAAATTAACAAACAATGAAATTCACAACTGATCTTGGAGGAACCTGTTTGGGAGAGGTCACAGCACAGAAACAGATAGGGAATACTTTTAAGGGTGGCCTTGCTGTAGGTTTGCAGTCGTGAGTAGAGTGGGTTCTTTCTTGATTGTATGTTTTATTGAGATAGGTCTCTTAATTAAACTTAAAAATAAGCTATAAATATTAATTTAGCCTGGAGCAGTGTTTTGTTGAGGAATAAGACGGTGCTGTTTTCTGGGTCTGCAGATTGGAAGACGCAAAAATGGCCCTTAGTAGAGTGATACCCTCTTCTTGTCGGATGTGGGAGTTTAGGGAGAGTATACGGGTTACTGAGGATTATATCTGCAATAAATGTCATTGGTTCCAAATCCATTCAGATCGAATGGATTGATTCGGCGACAGTTAGAGGCAATGACGAATTTACAAGAGCAAGGGCATGTGATAGATGGCAGTTATAGGAAGGGAGAAAAGCCACAGATACAGTCACACAGATGGTTTAATTCCAGGAAAGGTAAGAGATATAGGCAGGAAGTGCAGGGATCTTCTGTGGCTCTCCCCATTTCAAACAAGTATGTTGTTTTAGAAAATTTAAGGAATGATGGATTCTCAGGGGAATGCAGCACAAACAGCCAAGTTTCTGGTATTGACACTGGCTCTAATGCAGTTAGATACGTTGGGTTCCAGGAGATTAATTGTGTAAGGGGAATCTCTAGTCCGAGGCACGGATAGATGTTTCTGTGGCCAGCAGCGAAATATCAGAATGGTGTGTTGCCTCCCTGGTGCAAGGATGTCTCATAGAGGGTGCAGTATGTTCTCAAGGGGGACAGGGAGCATCAGGAGGTCATTGTACACATTGGAACCAGTGACATAGGAAGGGAAAAGGAGGAGATTCTGAAGGGAGAATACAGAGAGAGTTAGGCAGGAACTTAAAAAGGAGGTCCTTGAGAGTAGTAATATCTGGATTACTCCCAGTGCTACGGGCTAGTGAGGGTAGGAATAGGAGGATAGAGCAGATAAATGCATGGCTGAGGAGCTGGTGTATGGGAGAAGGATTCACATTTTTGGATCATTGGAATCTCTTCTGGGGTAGACGAGACCTGTACAAGGAGGACAGACTGCATCTGAATTTGAAGTGGACTAATGTCTGGCAGAGAGATTTGCTACAGCTGCTCAGAATGATTTAAACTATTAACGTTGGGTGTGGGACCTAGACAGATAGTGAGGAAAGAGATCAATCTGAGACTGATACAGTTGAGAAAAGAAGCAAGTCAAACAGTCAGGGCAGGCAGAAACAAAGCAGAGAACAAGGTAGGACTGATAAATTAAACTGCATTTATTTCAATGCAAGAAGCCTAACAGGGAAGGCAAATTAACTCAGGGCATGGTTAGGAACATGGGACTAGGATATCATAGCAATTACAGAAACGTGGCTCAGGGATGGACAAGACTGGCAGCTTTATGTTCCAGGGCGCAAACGCTACAGGAATGATAGGGAGTCGAGAGGAGGGGGAGCAGCGTTTTTGATAAAGGATAGCATTACAGTTGCACTGAGGAAGGATATTCCTGGAAATACATCCAAGTTATTTGGGTGGAACTGAGAAATAAGAAAGGGATAATCACCTTATTGAGATCGTATTATAGACCCTCTAATAGTCAGCGGGAAATTAAGAAACAAATCTGTAAGGAAATCTCAGTTATCTGTAAGAATAATGGGGTGGTTAGGGTAGAGGATTTTAACTTCCCAAACATAGACTGGGACTGTCATAGTATTAACGGTTTAGATAGAGAGGAATTTGTTAAGTGTGTACAAGAAAATTTTCTGATTCAGTATGTGGATGCACCTGCTAGAGAAGTTGCAAAACTTGACCTACTCTTGGGAAATAAGGCAGGGCAGGTGACTAAGGTGTCAGTGGGGGAGCACTTTTGTGCCAGCGACCATAATTCTATTCCTTTTAAAATAGGGATGAAAAAGGACTGACCAGATTGAATAGTTGAAGTTCTAAATTGGAGAAAGGCAAATTATAACTGTATTAGGCAAGAGCTTTCATAAGTTGATTGGGGGCAGATGTTCACAGGTAAAGGGAGAGCTGGAAGATGGGAAGCCTTCAGAAGTGAGATAACGAGAGTCCAGAGATAGTATATTCCTGTTAGGGTGTAAGCAAAGGCTGGTAGGTGTAGGGAATGCTGGATGACAAAAGGAATTGAGGGCTTGGTTGAGAAAAAGCAGGAAGCATATGTCAGGTATAGACATCAGAGATTGAGTAAATCCTTAGAAGAGCATAAAGGCAGTAGGAGTATACTTAAAGAGGGAAATCAGGAGGACAAAAAGGCAACATGAGATAGCTTTAGCAAATAGGATTAAGGAGAATCCAATGGATTTTTATAAATACATTAAGGACAAAAGGGTAACTAGGGACAGAATAGGTCCCCTCAACCATCAGCAAGGCAGCCTTTGTGTGGAGCTGCAGGAGATGGGGGAGATATTAAATGAGTATTTTGCACCAGTATTTACTGTGGAAAAGGATATGGAAGTAATGGAATATAGAACATAGAACAATACAGCGCAGAACAGGTCCTTCGGCCCTCGATGTAGCGCCAACCTGTGAACTATTCTTAGCTCGTCCCCCTACACTATCCCATCATCATCCATGTGCTTATCCTGTAGGGAAATAGATGACAACACCACAGAGGTGGTGGTGCTGTATGCCTTGAAATGCATAAAAGTGGACTTATACACTTAATGGTAAGGTCCTAGGGAGTGTTGCCAAACAAGGAGACATTCGAGTGCAGGTACATAGCTCCTTGAAAGTAGAGTCACAGGTAGATTGGATAGTAAAGATGGCGTTTGGTACGCTTGTCTTTATTGGTCAGTATTGAATAGAGGAATTAGGAGGTCATGTTGCGGCTGTACAGGACATTAGTTAGGCCACTGTTGGAATATTGCATGCAATTCTGGTCTCCTTCCTATCGGAAGGATGTTGCGAAACTTGAAAGGGTTCAGAAAAGATTGCCAGGGTTGGAGGATTTGAGCTCTCGGGAGAGGTTGAATTGGCTGGGTCTGTTTTCCCTGGAGCGTCGGAGGCTGAGGGGTAACCTTATAGAGGCTTAAAAAATCATGAGGGGCATTTGGGGGAGGGGGGGAGGGGGGGGGGGGGGGGGGAGGAAAACGAGACTCCAGAACTAGAGGACATAGGTTTAGGGTGAGAGGACAAAGATATAAAAGGGTCCTAAGGGGCAACCTTTTCACTCAGAGGATGGTACGTGTATGGAATGAGCTGCCAGAGGAAGTGATGGAATCTAGTACAATTGCAACATTTAAAAGGCATCTGAAAGGGTATATGAATAGGAAGGGTTTGGAGAGGTACGAGCTGGGTGATGGCAGGTGGGACTAGACTGGATTGGTATATCTGGTCAGCATGGACGAGTTGGACCGAAAGGTCTGCTTCTGTGCTGTATACCTCTATTTGATCTGACTGAGCTTCCTGAAAAAATAATACAAGTTATGTGACATCTGTTGAGCAGCTGTAACTGCCTTCATGCCCCCATTCATGTCAAAAAGATGCCAACTAAAGGGAAAGCCTATAAATCAAAAACACTTTGCAGGAAGTTAACACCCTCTCCTCTGCAGTTAAATGCTTTTCACCGGCAACAAGATTTGGGTGTGTGATATTTCAACAACACATTTCATTGCAGCATTCCTATAAACATGACAAATCTACCATAAGTTGAAACACTAGACCTCTGCTTTAATTGTAACAGTATCACAGCTGCAAACCAATTACATATGGTGCCTAGAGAAAAACACACAAACCATTTTCTCTGAAAGTTAACAAGGTGCTTTACTAAAAGACTTGAATGAGTGTGAAAAATAAAGGAATCATATACATTACAACAGAAACATCCTAACCAAGGTTTCAAACATTTAAAAAAGATTCCCAAACATATTTTCCAAAGTTCCAAATGCTCCTTCCAACAGATTGCTAACTAGTTTCTTTCCTCATAAAGGGTCACTTGACTGAGGATTAATTTCAGCCTCGGTCCAAATATGAATAAAAAAAACTGAATGCAGAAGGGCAGTGAAAGCAATTGTCCTTGCCATCAAGGCAGATTCTGACTGCATGTGACACTTAGAAGCCCATGCAAAATTGAAGTCAATGGGAACCAGGGAAAGATTCCACAGTGTAGTCATACCTGGCACAAAAAAAAGATTGTTGTGGCTGCTGAAGGTCCAAATCTCAGCCTTAGCTTGTTGCTACAGGAGGTCCTCAGGGTCCTGAAGCATCTTCAAGTGCTTCATCAATGATCTTTCCTTCATCATAAGGTCATAAAAGCACAATGTTCTGTACCAGCTGCACCTCCTCATATGCTGATACAGTCTGTGCCTGCATGCAGCGATACTTGGATAACATTCAGGCCACTTCCAACAAGAAACAATCTAATACTTGCTCCTCACCACAATAGCATTACAGGTAACCTCCGCCTTTTGAAAATTCGCTTTTATGAAAGACCTACAGTAGTACCTGTTTTCGCTAACCGAAAGGAATCCGAAGAGGATTTTTGCTTTTGCCTTTTCTCGTAAAGTTTTTCCCATATAAATTAATGCTTCTTCGCTTTAAGCCATTTCAGCTTACAAAAGATTTCATAGGAATGTTGTGCTTCCGGATAGTGGGGGATACCTGTACCATCCCAAACCACAACATCCTGCAGGTTACTATTGACCAGGAGCTGAACCAGACCACCCATGTAAATACTGTGGCTACAGAAACAGGTTAGAGACTGGAAGTTATGTGATGAGTAACTCTCCTCTTGACCTCCCAAAGCCCATCCATCACGTAGAAGGAACAAGTCAGGAGTGTAATAGAATACTTTCCACTTGCCTAGACGAATACAGCTCCAACATTCAAAAAGCTCATCACCATCTAGGATAAAACAGCCTGCTTGATCAGCACTTCATTCATCCTAGTCACCACCAGCACACATTAGTAGCACTGTGTACCATCTATACAATGCAATGTAATAACTCGTCAAGACTTCTCTAGCAGCACTTTCCAAACTGGTGTTCTGCTTTCTAGAAGGTGGCCAAGAGATGCATAGGAAAGCAACAACTACAGGCTTTCCTCTAAATCACATGCCATCCTGACTTGGAATTACATCACAGTTCTTTTATCTGTGCTGGATCAAAATGCTAGAATTTACTAACACCACATGTTGTATCTATACCACATGGACTGCAGTGGTTTCTACAAGGTGGCTCACTTACACTTTTTCCAAGTACAATTAGGGATGAGCAATAAATATCAGCAATGTTCATATCCTTTAAATGAATAAATAAAACAGTTGCTTCAAATGTCACCAGTTTACATTTTTTCTACAACCTGTAACAAACAAATCAATAACAAATATGACAACCATCCTCTAACTGAAGAGGAATTTACTGAAGGAAACACTCATCAAAATAAGCCACTTATTTTTCAATTTGGAGTCTGCTTTAGTCATAAATGAATAATGCCTTAGAACCATAACGCAGAAGGTACAAATTGCCCCATTTGATATGAATCAGATGACTTTTGGTGCATTGATCCAAACCAATGACTTCACCATGCTCCCCTCCCTCAATCATCCCACGTTTCAAAGTTTTGTCCTTATTTCCCTTTAAAGATGCAATAGTCTCTCGTCTCAACTAGTCATTGATCCATAAAAGTGACAAGGAAAGAAATGAGACTAGCTTCCAATAAATCAAACTTGTATTTCAGGCTGACAGAGCTGCTGAAGAAAGGGATCCAGTGACATTGTGTTCACTGGCTGTGGAGAAGGCACACGATAAACAGAACACAAGCACCAATTGTACTTTGCCCTATTTTGAGTGGACAGACTATTTAGACCACACACAGGAGCAGCACATCTTTCTCTTACTTCTTTTCAGATTACTAAGGGTGCGAGGCATGCAGAGGTTTGGAAACAATATTATGTGGCTATCAAGAACAGACCCCGAATTCAACATCCTTGATCAAGGGATGCAACCTAAAGACCAACTCTTTTATATAATCATGGAAGGCAGAAGCATCTTTTCTTTGTGTACCAGAGATTTTTAGCAGTAAGGAAATTAACATGACATAGGGTTGAGGAGGTTAATGTCTCTGTGGTTCAACTACAGGCATTACGAAAAGATACAAATCTTCACCGTTTCATTTAAATGGGAAAGAAGGAGCAGATTTATGGGCAGAGTAATGTCAGCCTCATCACGTTTTACATCAGAACCGTTCGATTTCTAGAATTAGTACAAACATGAAAATGCTTCCTCTCTTTCAATGTTGCAACCTCCATTAAATTATTCAATATATACTCAGTTTCTTGTTCACTGGAATCATGCTGATCATATGGGATAGGTTTATCATAAAATCCAGTGGAAACATGCTTCAAAAGGAGGGAAATGCAAAAGATAGCTTGAAGGCTGAAGAATCAGCTAAAGTATTGGTGAAAGGGTCTAGTGGGTGAGACGTGACTGCTAAATTCCAGAACTCATCCATTTTACAATATCTTACTCAAGAAATATTTCCCTTTAGATTAAAAAAAAAGCACTGTTAAAGTACGAAAGAGAATGAAATTACTATTAGTCTTTTTGCATAATCTAATTTCATTAATTCTCTTCCATTTATCTTCCTTACATTTAGAAAATGCAGTATTTATGATTATCACTGAAGTTACTATCGTAGATAATCTATGAATAATTCAACAAGGTTACATTTATTGATGGAAAACAAGCAATTAGGTTGTACCTTGAAAACAGCGGAGATTAGTACCCTATTTTGTACTGATACCCACACCACATGAGTACACAGGGGTTATAAGAAATCGGTTCAGAAAACGATATTTTTTGTTCCTTTCAAAGCTTCACTGATTAATCATTTAAGCACCTCCATTTTACTTTTACTCTATCCAATTTTTCTGCATCAACCTCCCTTATTATGACATTAACTGAATCCTTGATTATCTTGACCAACTCTCTGCCTCCTTCTTGGTATCTACTCAGGCTCACACTTCCATACCTCTTATCAGAGATAGGCAGATGGAGAGAATAAATAATATTGCAAGGATTGCTGATTTCCCATAGTATTATTCAGTGCACTCTGGTCACTTGAGGACACTGCTTTCAACTCTGAAGATACCTTAAGATGGAATTTCATTCCTTAAACATCCACTCTCAGGTTAATTTCTGATTTTAGTCATGTGACGATGCTGCTCCTTTAACAAGGTCATGTGGTCCTTGGTTTTTTTTTCCCCCAGAAGTGTCGTAAAAGGCAGAGTTGCTGATAGGTCTGGCTTGGATGAGTTGTAGGGCCAATTTGATTACATCTAACAGAAACTACCTCAGGAAAAAGGCTTTCAAGTTTAAAAAAAAACACTTTTACACTGAAAGGGGAGTGGCCAGTTCTTCCCGCTCAGCTTTTCTCTGGTTTGGTCTAGTCTGGCTGTTCAGAGAAAGCAGTCAGTTTTGAGGCTGGTCAAAGAAACAACTACATGGAAGGTATTCCTTGCTGAATCTCTCCTGTAAGACCTGCATTTGATTTTACCTTTTGTGCCAAAGGATGCTTATGGGGATTGTTGCAGAAATTTGGAACAGCATCATTAAGTTAAGATAATCTGTTGGATTTTCAAACAGGTTATGTTATTCTACATTTGATTTGCTTTTGTTTGTTTCATTCGGTAATCTTGCAACTAAGTTCTGTTTTGTTTAATCCCAAGTGGTTGGGCCAGCTGCATAATTCTTGGAATATCCACTTTATACCTGTTTAAAACAACGAGCACTGTTAGGGCCCAGGCTACTTTCTTGAAATGTTTTGAGGGGGTCTAGCCTGGTCCATAACAGTCATTATACGTTAATGTCATGGCAGTCCAGTCAACCCATCTGCATTTGAACCATCACAACAAACCAGAGTGGCTACTGGATGTCAAGTACTATATCTATTGGTTCATGAATCCCCTACACAATCCACAAACACAAAATAAAAGTAATGTTGACACTGAAAATGTGACTGAGCAGACTTTAAACAATTTCACTACCATTTTGCATTGGAGGACAGTCAGACTGCAATTCAAGTGAATGTAACCCTTATTCCCTATTCAACACACCTTACCTTCCTTGTTACAAGCGCCACAGGTAACACAAAATAATCCCCAGTTTCTCTTCTTAAACTCTTCTTAAACACCTCTCCCTTCCATTATTACCTCCAAAAAAAATGCAAAGGGCTCATGAAATTCTTTGCAATTTCATGACAATCCCAAACCGCTGCTTCTGTGTCTTGCCTCCCATGAAGTTAAACAAATTTTTTATAATAGACTCACTGCCCTAGCCCAGAACTCTTATCTCTGTTGCTTCACTCAGATCTCCCCTCATGCCCTTTCTAATTTAATTTGTCCATGAGACCCACCACTGATACTCTGATTCTAAACTGGTGTTCATCCAACATTCTCTTGGGTTAATAACATAAAACAAAGAACTGCAGGTGCTGGAGATCTGAAACAAAAACAAAGTGCTGGTGAAACTCAGCAGGTCTGGTAGAATTGGTGGGAAGACAGCAGAATTAATTGTTTCAAAACCAGTGACTCTTCATCAGAACAGATTCTCTCTTAGGACTCATGTTAGCCAATATTACAAAGCTTACTTGTATTCAGGTATGGTCTCTTTCGCCTTTCAACTTGGCATTATCACCACTCTGCTCAAAAATCCAATACTTGACCCAACTATCCTTGCAAACCACTCTCCAAATCTTCCCTCGAAAGTCCCTTAACCTGTTGCTATCTCCCAAAGCTGTTCAATCTCTCGATTTTGAATATATATATATCCAGTTTCCTCTCAAACATCTTTTTCATAAGGACGCATAACTGAAGGCTTTCATTCCCCGAACAATTCTCATGAATCTTTTCTGCAATCTCTCCAATGCCTTCAGATCCTTCCTAAAAAGTGTGGTGCACAGAATTGGATACAATATTCCAGTTGAGTCCCCACCAGTGTTTGATTGAATTTCACCATAACTTCCTTAAATTTAGTACTGTCTACTTGTATATGTAAAATACAAAACTCCATATTAGCAGCTTTTTCATCCTACCACCTAACCTTTAACAATTTATGCAATTATATCCCTAAGCCCTTTATTCCTGGACAGCCTTAAAATTATACCCTTCCCTTTGAGCTGCTCTCCTTACACTTTCTACTGAAACTTATCACTTTGTACATTCCTCCATGTCTGCCCATTCTAGTCTACATTCTCTTGAAACCTATCACTGTCCACCTTACTTATCATCAGAATCCTTCTAAGCCTTACATCATCTTCAAATGAGTGTGCGCCCAAGTTTAGGTAATTAGTAACGAGCAAAATATCTAGCCTTGAAAACACCCCACCAAATACCTCCTCCAGTCCTCAAAAAGAAACTATTCTATCCACGATGAAAGCAAAACACTGCATATATTGAAAATCTGGAATAAAAACAAATTCTGGAAATACTAAAATCTAATAGCATCTGCATATTGTGAGAGGAAGAGAGAGAACGAGGAAAGAGGGACAGTACGTGTTAACAATTCAGGTTGAAACCCCTCATGAAAACTGTTGTAAAATATTTATTTTATTTCTCTCCACAAATGCTGCTTTATCCACGGAGTATTGCCAGCATTTGATTTTATAACTGTTCACCAATGTTCTGTTTTGCTGTCATTTAGCCAACTTTTTATCCACGTTGCCACTGACGCTTTCATTTAACAGGATTCAATTTGCTGACAAACAGATGTTGTGCAGCATTTTATCACAAATCCTTTGGAAGTCAATGTATTCTACATTAATTGTATTTATCTTTATCAATCATCCCTAGTATCTCATCAAAAAAACTAGTTAGTCAAATTAGTTAAACACAATTTGCAATCAATTCATTTGTCCAAGTAATTGTTGATTTTTTCGTTCCCACCATAAACACTAAACTGGTTGACCTGTAGTTACTGGAGATTTCCATATCCTTTTTTTGAACAAGGATGTAACGTTTGCAATTTTCCAGTCTTCCAGCACTAGCCCCAAGAAGGGTTTGAAGGTCAGTACTACTGCATCCGCAATTTCCCTCAGTAATCTCAGATATATCTCATCTGCCTCTGAGAAGTTGGGTAGAGTAATTGTAGATTGGAAGGCAGGACGTTAGAATTTGGTTTCTGTAAAATGGGGAAAGTATTGCATGGTCCCTTTAAAAGTTGGTGCTTTCTCGGTGCTTAAATATTAAAATGGATGTGTGAGCAGACGCTTGAGTTTGCAAGGATACAGAGAGCCTGAACTGAAACATTTGTATTGAAATGCCATACAGTTACAGCTAAGCATCAGTTTTTAAACCAAGTCAACAGGCTTTTGCATTTAGCCAATTTAAACCAGGCACTACGATACCAAAAACCTATTAAGTTTAAATCTGATATGGTCAAAACTATCAGACCAATCTTATTGTAAGAAATATTGACATGTCATCAAGGAGGGGGCAGTTGGACAAAGACCCCAGAGCAAGTTGCCATCCACCAGAGCTAACAGCCCTTAGTTCTCAAGACTGGTTCTCATAGTCATCTATTTATTAGGGTAAACATCACCTAAATAACAACAGTCCCAATGACAGAGAAGGCGTTCCTGACAAAAGAAACAACAGAGAAGGCGTTCCTGACCAAAGAAACAGCAGAACATTCCAGAAGACATGTAACCTGCTGTAATTTCTTTTTTTGTTATATGAATGGGACTTGTATTTATTGAAACAGCACACCATTAGAATCTTGTTTTATTCAGGAATAGTAGTTAGAAGGGATTTATTCTGTTTGTTAATAGTTTAGATAATTTGTTCACTGTTAGATAAATAAAAATTGTTACTTGTTGATTCTGGAGTGAGTGTCAGGGATTTATTTTATTTAACTACTAGAAGTTGCTAAAAAGCTGGTTATTCCACTTTTCACACTTTCCATAGATAATAGGGTGAGATGCTCTTTGGGGGTTTTGGTTTTAGTTCTTAGCATAACTAAGTAAAATCTAAAAATCACACAACACCAGGTTATTGTCCAACAGGTTTAATTGGAAGCACACTAGCTTTCGGAGCGACGCTCCTTCATCAGGTGATTGTGGAGGGCTCGATCGTAACACAGAATTTATAGCAAAAATTTGCAGTGTGATGTAACTGAAATTATACATTGAAGAATTGATTGTCTGTTAAGCCTTTCATCTGTTAGAATACAGTGATAGTTTCACTTCTTTCATGTGTAAATCACAAAACCCTTTCTTTTAAAGTTGCATTCTCGGGTTAGCTGTTAACAATGGTGACAGCTCGACAATATGTTGAAGGTGTTAGCCCCCTATGTTCTCTGTCTATGACCTGATGTTTAGATTGATTCCTTCATGATGAAGAGCTTATGCCTGAAACGACGATTCTCCTGGTCCTCGGATGTTGCCTGACCTGATGTGCTTTATCAGCACTGAACACTCGACTCTGATCTTCAGCATCTGCAGTCCTCACTTTTCCCAGTAATAAATACTACTTGTTTTTATATAGTTTGTATTTATAAAATGAGATAGTTGATGCATTAGTTTTGAGCTTTATAAAAATCCCAACGATTGAAAAATAGCAAAAATTTAATTATCCAAATTGGGAAGATAGAAAGTAGGAAGTTACAGTCCAGTTAACGTGACATTGTCATAGAGAAAATATCACAAGTCACTTTTAAAGACGTTATAGCAGGATATTTGGATAAGTTCAAGTGAATTAGGCAGAGTCAACATGTCTTTGTAGATGGGAAGTCATTTTTGATCAATTCTTTAGACTTAAGATCGTAAGGTGTAGGAACAAAAGTGGGCATTCAATGTGATCACAGCTGATCTGTGAATCTTCAACGCCACTTTCCTGCCTTTTCCCTTATTGATCAAAAATCTGTCTACCTCAGTCTTACTTAACCCAGCCTCGACAACTCTCTACAATAGAGAATTCCACAGATTAAATACTCCAAGAGAAGAAATTCCTCATCTATCTTAAATGTATGATGCGTATTCTGAGATTATGCCCTTTGGTCTTCGACTCTCCCACAAGAGGAATCAACCTTACCGCATGTACCTTGTCAAACCCCCTAAGAATCTGATATGTATTATTACAAGTGTCTCTTATTTTTCTATATTCCAATTAGTACAGGACTTCTCTTCATAAGACAATCCCTCCATATCTGGTATCAGCCAATGAAGATTCTCTGGACTACCTCCAATGCCTGTACATCTTTCCTGAAATGGGGGCCCCCGAAGCCATTCACAGTATTCCAGCTGCAGTCTGAGTAATGCCTGATACACTTTTAATAAACCTTTCTACGTTCATGACCCATTCCCTTTGAAATCAAGGCTAACAATCCTTTGCCTTCCCTTGTACCTGCTGAACTTGGATACTATTTATTTGAGATTCATGGATTAGAAGTCCCAATTCTCTCTTTTTCATAGTTTTCTGCAGCCTTCCTCTATTTAATTAAAATTCAGATCTTCTATTCTTCCTGCATAACTTCAAAATTTCACACATTATATTCGAGCAGCCAGATTTTTGCCCACTTGCTTAATCTGCTACATTCATCTGCAGACTCTGTCAGCTCACCGTTTGTTCTCCCTATTTTTGTGTCATCCCCAAAACTGGCAACAATACTTCTTTGAGACAATAACACATGCTGTGGGTGAAGGGGAAACTGATAGATGTTCTATACTTAGGTTGAGATGGCATTTGATAAAGTGCCACAAAGATCATTGCAGAAAAGAAAAGCTCATGGTGTAGGGGGAATAACAGATTAGAGGACAGAAGATGGCTGGCTTACAGGAAGCAGACAGTAGGTGTGAGTGAGTTGTTTTTGGTTGGCAATACGTAACAAGTAGTGCATCAATGCAACTGATGCTGGGACTTCAACTGTTTACGCTTTGTATAAATTACTCGGATAAAACGGCAGAAAGCGAGAACGACAAATTTGTTAATGAAACAAATAGGAAAGTACAGTAAACGGAGGACATAAGAAGGCTACCAAATGATTATAAATAGGTTAAGGGTCTGCACAAATGATGTGGCCAATGGAAAAGTCAAATTATGAAATTTTATATTTTAGTAATGCAGAAAAAAAAATTAACAGTAAGAGATTGCACAGCTGAGATATAGAGGAATGTATGTCCTTGTCCACAACACTAGGTTCAGTTAATATGCAGGTACAGTAAGTATTTATTGCAAGGAGAAGTGATCACAAAAGTAGAGAGGCTATACTTCGATTATACAGTGTACTGGTGAGACCACATCTGGAGTGCTGTTTACTCCAATAGGTCTTATTGAAGAAAACGTGCAAATACTTCAAAAGCAGTTCAGAGAAGGTTTAGCAGACAATTACATGGAACAAGTAGCAACTTGACTGAAACATAAGATCTTGAGGGTACCTCACAGATTGAATGTTGAGAGGATCTTTTCTGAATGAACCCTGTGCAAGAGGCTACAGTTCAAAAATCAAAGGTCACCCATTTAAAATAGAGGTGAGGTGAAATGTCTCATACGGTCATGAGTCTTTATAAATCTCATCCTGAACCAGTGTTGGAAGTAGAGTCCTTGAATATTTTTAAGGGGTAGGTAGATTTTTGTTAAACAAGGCGGTGAAAGGTTATCAGGGTTAGACATGAATGCAGATCGGAGCTTACAGTTAGGATGAGCCATGAGCTTATGAATGGCGAAGCAGGCTCAAGACACTGAATGGCCTACTTTTGCTCTATTCTTGTATGTTTGACATAATTAAGGAACACCCCAAGAAGCTTCATTGGAATGTTATGAAGTACTCTTCAACACCAAGGTATACAAGGAATGATCAAAGTACGTGATCAAAAGCTTGAACAATAAAGCATATTTAATAGCTGGCAGTGTACAAAGTGCAAGATGCAAATACGAGATTTACAGCATAGGTGGGGATGAGAGAGAATGATTCTCTTGTGGTGCAGTCACAGTTTCCCTATCTGAGCCAGGAAACTCAGCTTCAAGTCCCACCTGCTCCAGAGGTGTGTCATAACATCGCTGGAGAATATTTGAAAGCATGAGGTGAAGCTCTGAACTTATGAAGGAATTGTGATTAACAGAGATTAATAGTCAGTGACTTATAGAGGTATTGAACAGTTTGCAAGACAAGACATCCATTTGATGGGAACTGGTATTTGAAGGTGCATTAATAACATCCGAGTTATTAATATTAGACTCATAATATTATTGCCCACTAATCTATCTGGGCTCAATGCTTGAGTGTTTCCCTATAGGGGCTCCAGGTCCTCTGCAGACAGAAATCTCTTAGTCAGAATCCTACAGCATGGAGCCAGGCCCTTTGGCCCATGCTGACCAATATGTCTGTCCACAATATCCCTATTTCCCTGCATTTGCCCCATATCCTTCTAATCATTTCCTATCCATGTATTTGTCAAATGCCTTTTAAATGTTGTTAATGTACCCACCTCAACCACTTCTGCTATGCGTACCACCCTCTGTATTAAAAAAGTTGCCCCTCAGGTTCCCTTTTATTCTTTGCCTTCCAACCTTAAATTAATACCCTCTCTTCCTCGATTCCCCAACCTTGGGAAAAAGACTGAGTGCATTCACCCTATCCATGCCGCTCAAGGTCTAATAAGCTTCTCTAAGATCCCCCCTCAGTCTCCTCTGGTCTAAAGAAAAATGTCCTAGCTTGTCCAACCTCTCCCTATAACTCAGATCATCGAGTCTTGGCAACATCTTTGTAAATTTCTTCTGCACTCTTTCCAGTTTAATAACATTCGTCCTTTATCAAGGTGACCAAAACTGAACAAAATACTCCAAGTGTGGCCTCACCAATGCCCTGTACAACTCCAACATAACTTCCCAACTTCTATACCCAGTGTGTCAAAAGCCTTCTTCACTGTCCTGTCTCCCTGTGATTTCACTTTCAGAGAACTGTGAACCTGAACTCCAAGATCCCTCTGTTCCACTACACTCCTTAAGGCCCACTATTCACCATGAAACTACTGCCTTGGTGTGACTTTCCAAAATGCAGGACCTCACACTTATCTATATTAAACTCCACTTGCCATTTCTCGGCCCACTTCCCTAGCTGATCAAGGTCCTGCTGCAATTTTTGATAACCTTCTTCACTATCCATGATACTGTCTATTTTACTGTCATTTGCAAACTTAATCATGCCTTGTACATTCTCATCCAAATCATTGATATAGATAACAAACAGTAATGGGCCCAGCACCAACCCCTGAGGCACTCCACTAGTCACAGGCCTCCAGTCTGGCAAGCATCATTCCACTATTACCCTCTGCTTCTTACCACCAAGCCAATTGTGTATCCCATTTGCTAGCTCACCCCAGATTCCACGCGATCAAACCTTCCAGAGCAGCCTACCACATGGAACCTTATCAAAGCCTTTACTGAAATCCATATAGACTATGAGTGAGGTGCAGGAAAAGCACAGCCAGTCAGGCAGCATCTGGAGGAGCAGGGCAGTCAATGTTCAAGCATAAGCACTTCATTGGGAATGAGGCTTGTGGCCGAAGGAGGCTAAGAGCTCCAGCATCTGCAGTCCTCATTTTCTCCACACTGACAATATCTACCACTCTGCCCTTGTCAACGCTCCTGGTCACTTCTTTAAAAGACTCAAACAAATTTGTGAGGCATGATCTCCCACTCTCAAAGCCATGCTGACTACTTAAATCAAACCCTGTCTTTCTAAACGCATATATATCTTATCTCTCAATCTTCTCAAGCAACTTACCCACCACAGGTGTTAAGCTTACTGGTCTATGGTTCCCAGGGGGCACGAGATAGTCTTGCTGTGGAGAAAGACATGGAGACTTGGGAACTTGGGGAAGTTAGTGGTGATACCTTGGGGACAGTCCACACCACAGTAGAGGTAGTGTTGGATGTATTAGAATGTATGAAGGTGGATAAGTCTGGTCCTGACCAGATATATCCAAGAACACTGCAAGAGACTTTTCTTTGCAGCACTTCTTGAATAATGACACATTTGCTATTCTCCTGTCTGCCAGGACCTCACTTGTGGCTAACGAATGTGCAAAAGTATCAACCATGGCCCCTGCAATTTGTTTCTCTAGTTTCTTGCACTTGGGCTTATAAGTGTGAAGTGAATAGTGTGCGTATGTCCTGGTCCAATTATCCTCCACCTCAATAATACAATTGAAGTGAACTGCTCGGAGTTATTTGAAATAAGTCAGGCATGAAGGAACTTGCTATTCAACCTGATAACTAAAAAGAATTTACATATTTGGGTGGGGACTACAGGACTGGTAAACAGTGGAATACCAACCACAAAACTCAAGTTAACAAGGCTGAAAAAGATAAAATCAAATCACATAGCATTAATTGGGTGATCCGTATTGGGTTTTAAAAAGATTGTAAATTAAGTAGATGGGAAAACTGTGCACTAAAACCTTTCCACCAAGAAAAACATCAAGTTTTGAAAGTTTTCCCTTATAAGACCTCGTCAGCATAAGGCAGTTGGAAGCTTTGGTACAACGTGAGATAGATGCAGAGTAAAGTCTGTTGTATTCCCTACAAGCGCATCTTAAACAAAAGTATTAAAACCAAGTACTAAAACAATTAAGCAATTCCTCATGTTCCATTTTAATTTTTTAAGCAGGGAGAAATCAAAGCATTATGCTTAGGTAGACTCTTGTCAAATTACTCCGAACCCGTGGTTGTCAAGAACAAAGCTCACAGGAAACCCAAATAGGTTGATTACTTTGCTTAACTGGAGTGAGAAATGGGAAGAATCCCTTGTCAGTCTAGCTCTGTGCATTTAAATGAAAATGTAATTTTGTTTAATGAACTCTGAGTTGTTAAAATCTGAGGAACCAGGAAAAATACAGAGTACACAATGTGCCTGCTATACAACAACAGAAGCTGGAGTTCAGATAAACACACCAGAGGAGAACAAAGAAGCGATTTCACAAGAGACTAATAAATGAATGCTAAAACAGCAGGAGACAGCAGTCAGCAGGGTGATACGAAGTCTGATACCAAGACTCTTATGTTCATTAACAATATTTAGTCTCAAAATCTAAAGCAAACTTGCTTAGCAAATGTTTTTGTTTGAAAATGTGTTGCTGGAAAAGCGCAGGAGGTCAGGCAGCATCCAGGGAACAGGAGAATCGACGTTTCGGGCATAAGCCCTTCTTCAGAAGGGCTTATGCCCGAAACGTCGATTCTCCTGTTCCCTGGATGCTGCCTGACCTGCTGCGCTTTTCCAGCAACACATTTTCAGCTCTGATCTCCAGCATCTGCAGACCTCACTTTCTCCTCAAATGTTTTTGTTTTCCAACCACATGATGTACTTAAAGTACTGTACAAATTCAAAATTCATTACAGTAGTTTGATGTTCCAACACACCATGCCAAGAATTGATCTTTAAAAATGCAGCTTTGAACCCACAATTCCTAATGCAGAGTTCTGTGAATTGTCCACAATAGATCACTCAACAAAATTCAGGATTCTCCCAAGGAAGACAAGTCTAACACAAAGAGCAAAAAGGGAAGGACGAAAATCAGAAAACAATTGTTTATTACCAAAAACATCTTTGACAGAGGTCTATGGCAGATTAAGTCCCCAGTCAAAAAGGAGAATTGCATATGCTAAGTGAAGTGAGAAAAAAATTACTTTAAATCTTCCCAAAGATAAACGTAACCATTCTCTAAGCTAGGGCAAAGTTAAAGCAGTTTCAGGTAGCTTAATTTTCTTTTAAATCAATTACTCTCTCAATGATGCAGCTAGCGTCAGGCTCTGAACTGTCAATGCTAGGGCTGACCAAATGGAAATAAAGGTCATCCCCTTGGAGTGCAGCCACATGGGTGTCAAAGTATTTGATCTTCAGATACATTTTGCAATGTGAAAGGAAAACATACTTTTGCCTAAAAAGTACATCCAGAAACACCAAGCTATTTCAGTCAGTGATCTTCTAAAATATTTATTTAAACTACAAAACTATTTAATATAACTGTACAGTGCATGTGTTTAAAAAAATGTCGCAGCAATTCCTGGAAATAGACGTCTGAAGACCTGCCACAGCAAGCTGTCAGAAGTCAATAGTTAATGCTGTTGATGGCTGATAGCACTGCATACAGCAACATGTTTTGCTGAGCTGTCTTGACTGCATGAGACAAATTGGATAAAAATTACATGTGATTAAAGATGTAACAGCTGAACGCACTCAGGTTGGGCTCTTTTGTCTCCACTGATTTCATGTTATAGCTCCTTTCTACATATTTATCTTTAAATTCTGCATTTGGTACAAAAAGCTTTCAGAGACCAAACTGATTTTTGCAACAGAGACGGTTAATAATCCAAATCTTTAATTGTTGGGAGGAATTACTGTAGATGAAGATATGCATGTCCAAGTTAAATAGCCTATCAGAATAACAAACCTCATGCAGGATTCGAAGATGAATTACTTTTCCCATCTCAGTGTAGCAGACATGTGGACTGAACCAGAAGCTAAAGCAGATGATTCTTGATTAGTATGTTAGGAAAATAAAAATGGTGGACTTATCTATTTAGGAGTGGGATTGAGCATTAGAAGAGTGCTATCAAATCCTGGGTTGTTGGAATAAGGGAGTCATTACGACATGGGAGGGAACTGGCCAATAACTAAACACTGGATGAAATTTGAGGCAGATGCTTTAAAGTACTAATCAACTTATTAGAGAGAAACACGACACTAATGACATTTTTTTAAAACAGAATATTGAGCAGATTGAAGACTCTATGAATAAGTATCAATAGTGTCACACAGCTGACTTGCAAGAAAAAGTTATAGCTCAGGGAATAAAAGGCACAGTAACGTCATGGGTATATAATTGGCTGAGTTACAGGAAGCAAAGCAGTGGTCAGTGGATATTTTTTCATGCTAGAGGAATGTTTGTAGTAGAGGCCCACATAGGTCAGTATTGGTTTCTTTGATATACTGTAATTAACTTGATCTTGGCATGAAGAGGACAATTTCAAAGTTTGTGCATTAAAAAAAATACAAAAGCATTGGAAACTGATAATGGTGCAGAACTCCAAAAGGACAGACAAGTAGATGGAGTGATCAGGTAGGTGTAAGGTGATATTCAATGCAGAGAAGTGAAAAGTGTGGCATTTTGGTCAGAAGATGGACAGACGAAATGGGGCCACAATATGTAAGCAGGTGCGAGAGAAGGAACTGGGTGTTTTTGTGCATAAATCACAGAAGGTGGTAGGACAGGTGGAGAAAGCAGTCAATAAAGCATAAAGTATTCTGGGCTTTGTTGTTAGGGGCACAGAGTACAAAAGCTAGGAGGTAACACTGAACTTATAGAAGCCACTGTTAACTTCAGCTGGAATAGCTTGTACAATTCTGGGCACCAGACCGTAGGATGGATGTGAACGCATTGGAGAGAGTGTAGAAGAGACTTACAAATATGGTTCCAGAAATGAGATTGGAGTGATTGAGACTGTTCTCCTTGGAGAGAAGACTAGGGAGAGATCTGATAGAGGTTTTCAAAATTATGAGGGGTCTAGATAGGGAGGAACTGTTGCAAATGAAGCAAATGTGATGTGAGAAAGCTGCCAGCACTTAGGAAGTCCCACCTCAAAAAGGAATTACTTCCTTCAGGTCAAAGGCGCATCAGGGAAACAACCAGTAGGAATGAAGGGCTAAAATGCTTCTGTTCCAACTCCAGTGACCAGATCTAGCTACGTTCACTGTGATGTCATTCAAGTGATTTTACTCTTCATTTTAAGTTCTAGCCACTGGTTACATGAGAATTATTAGCTGCAGATCTGGAAAAGTAGTAAGTTAAAACCTGCAATTGCAATGAAAACAGTACCTCAAGGCACTTCACAAAGGCTTAAGAAAATAAAATTTATAAAGCTGCTAATTTACACATTTCATTGAAATAGAGAAAGTGAAACCAACTTGGCAAAAGAAGTCAGTTTGTGGAGTGACCATTTTCCTAAAATAAAAATCTCTACATATGACATAACCCACTTGCTGCAGTCAGTATATTCATGTTAAATTTTGCAATGCATAAGATTTGTTAATATCAATGCATTTATATGTAGGAGAGCACACATGCATCATTTCTCAGCAAGTTTATTTGGGACAGTGTAAATATCACATTAATACAAGGCACAAGGAACCCAGAGTAAAAATTATATGGCAGAAGGAGACTGTAATCGACAAAGTGAAAATGCTCCATTATCAGAGCAACTGAAAAGCAAACATTTCTAAAACCATACAGGCAGAAACTGCAGGCAGCAAAATAAAAGGGAGTGGTAAAGAATATGAGAGAAATCTACTGAGGCGAAATCAAACAGCAGGGATGATAAATTATGAAGGGTGTGGCTCACCACACACCAGAACAAACATTCAGCTCAGTGGGTGCATTTCCACCTCCAAGTCAGAAGCTATTAAGCTTCCTAGTTCCTGGCTCTGAATTCTGATTTAACAGTATTCTCTCTTCCAGAGGGATATTTGCAATGGGTAAGTACTCTCTGCCGCTTTGTCACAGTTTCAGACATAGGCGCCCCTAATAGACATCTGGCTGTTTAGCACCAATCATTCAATGAACTGATCATGACCATAACAGAAGCATTCAGTTGGTATACTATTAAACGGTCAGTTGATCAGCCCGAAGGACCACCCTTTACATCACATCACATCACATCACATTATGCACCAAGCGAAAAAAATAAAGATATAAAAACAACCACACATGGGAAAAAAAAAATCATATCAACCGATATAAAAGAAGATATCCAAAGGAAGGCAAGAGAAACAGCATTTGGAAGGTATGTTATAGCTACAGGAACAAAACACACAGGATGGAATTTCATAAAGAGATTTCAACAATACAGGCTAAGGCAAGATTTGTGGTAAAATTGGATAAGTGCAGCGAGATCTGATATCAAGATCTCTGATATCTGATGCACCTTTCTTCATCTTTTATACTTTTGCTGAGTGGCAAGGTGAATTTAATCAAAGGGTAGCAGCAAAGTGTCAATTAATGGACATTAAGCTTGTTACACACTTTATTCATGGCACAATTCACCTTATTAACATTCAGCTTCTCATTTTACCAATTGTATCAATCATGCTAGATGTCAAGAAATCTTGTCATGGAAATGACAGCAGTTAGCTGGCAGCTTAAGCAATAACATAGCTTGGCCAAAGAACTTCCACATTGGGTATCAAGCACTAACATATCAGAGCACACTCTAGGGTACCAACCACATGCATCCAACATCTATGCACATTAGCATCTGACATACTAACCTCTAAAAACCCTCATGGCACATATTCAAGCTACTTACAGGATGCTCTTGTACTTCAACGTTGCACCAGCAGATAGAATTGTAATGCTGCAAGGCAATTTGCATTCAGGAGCATGCATCCAGTTCATGGACTGGACCAGGCTGTCTATCCAGGCTTTTTGTTTGCAGTCATAGCATTCGCTCTCTGGGAATACATTGATGCTCCCAAACTTGCACTGCTGTCGGCTTTCTGTCACCTTGGCCAGAGTTACTGGATTCATGACATCTGTCTGGAGTTGTCCTTTAGCGCAAAGTGGGAAGCTTGTCATAGTTGTCCACAGGCTTCAGTCAAGAGTCATTGATTTCCGCTCAGGAGGTGCCTGCATTGATTAGAGGGCAACAGGGCAGCACGGTGGCACAGTGGTTAGCACTTCTGCCTCACAGTCCCAGGTTCAATTCCCACCTCTGTGTGGAGTTTGTACATTCTCCCTGTGTCTGCGTAGGTTTCCTCCAGGTGCTCCGGTTTCCTCCCACAGTCCAAAAACGTGCAGGTTAGATGAATTGGTCATGCTAAATTGCCCATAGTGTTAGGTGAAGGGGTAAATGTAGGGGGATGGGTGTGGGTGGGTTGCTCTTCGGAGGGTCGGTGTGGACTTGTTGGGCTGAAGGGCCTGATTCCACACTGTAAAGTAACCTAATCTAATCTAATCTGATACCAGACCAGGGGCCTGGACAACTGTCAACCAGCCACTTGGGACAGTCAAAAACTGGATTGCCTCCACATGAGGGGGGTAAGAAGCTGAACGTTGAGCAACCCAGTGACTCTTTCTGCCCCCTTATAGGCTGTTGTCCTCCTGGAATGAGAGAATAGGCAGCACAGAAGAAATCCAAGGCTAGTGAACCAGGGATTTGGCTGAGGAGGAGCAAGTGCAGGAAGATATTGCAGCCAATAGTGAGCATGGTACAGTATGAACCTTGGTGAGAGATGGACATAGTATCAGAGAATGAGCAAGTTAGGAATATTGGAGAAACGTTTATGCAACTTATGTCGGTGGGGTGGAGAAGGATTGACCTTCTTGTTACAATGCTGGGCAGTTGTCCAGAAAGCTGAGACTACACTAACCCAGTTGGTAAATTCTGACCAGGGTGGCTTAATCTGGTCTCAAGGCCCCCCGTGGAATAAGAGGAAGGTCTCCATCTGCACTAATCCACCCAGCAGGACCTCCAGGACCCAATCCACAAAGCAGGTGACAAATTTCCCCCATCTGCAATGCACAGGGCAAATGTCAGGAACTTTGCAGGGCTGCTTTACTGACAATGCAGGTGAGAGTGCATAACAAACTTTTAAAGCTGACACGGATGCAAGAAATGCCAGTCTTTCAGTAGATATCTGGAGATGTTAGAAAAATGCATAGCAAGATGGGGTTAAAACAGGATGCGAGGGACACCACGGTATGGGGTACATAACTAAAGAGGTGAATTTGTAATATGTGGCAAGATTCCCTCAAAGTTCGATGCAACTCACACTTAGCCAAAAAAACAAAACTCAGCACTTAGTAGTTATTACTCCATTAGGATAATCAAGAGCCTGGATTAACTATCCTTTTCACGTACGAGTCACAGAACTTAAGTAATAGGGAGTGAGATTTCTATGAAATTCAAGTCCTCAGATGAAAAATAGGCAAATCAATAATCCAAATGAAAGTTGGGGATAAGGCACAGGTTTTTAAAGAATTAAAAACTAAACATTTCAGTGTTTCTAAAAAATTATATAACCCATCTCCTAGACAGGTGAAAATTAATTCCAGTAATCCCATACTGGAAATAATCATGATGTAGTGGCTGTGTTTAATGACAATGACATAGAAGTAAATACATCAAGCTTCATCACAACAACCTGATGGGACTGTTAAAGTCAGTGTCCCTTTTTTTTAAAATCAAAAGGAACAAATGTAATAACTCTAAACAAATATTTCAACTCTAATTAAAAGCAAATATTCTAGCAAAATCTTAAAATAAGATTTTTAACATAATGTCACTTTTAAACTAAAAGCAAGATTGTACAAATATACACATGATGCATGTTAAGCTCTGTCCTAAAATGAGAATTCTACATGCACCTCCTGGACAATAATCTGGGGTCTATAAATAAGCATTAACCTTTGCATATTTCAGTCTTCAAAAAAGTTCATTTTAAGTTAATATGTCAGAAGTTTTAAACAGTCAGCAACAGTAGATTGAAACAGGAAGGGACAAATTAGTCAAGGAGTATTGGGCAGGATGCAGAAGTAAGAATCAGCCAGCCTGCTCTCTATATTTCCTTGCTGCAATCAGCTGGACACAGGGCACAATGTGGAAGAAAACATTGAAGGTTAATTGCTAATGTAGTGGGTCAAAAGTATTTGGACTTTCAGAGTTGGGAAATGTGAGAAATAGAACATTAAACAAACTTACGAAGTCTTTCCTATATACCATATAGCTGGAGATCAGGCTGTAAGGAACTGGAAACAAGCAGCTACAACCTCTTTGCATCAGAACAGGAAAAGAGATCTCAAGTAGGAAGTTCCCTACCCCAAACAAAAACCACGATTTCTCTAAAAAAAACTCCATACCAACAGTACAGTGCAAGGCAACATACATTGGTCAATCTTAGTGGCACAAGTGAAACTTAGATTTTATCCATAGGAAAAGGTTCATCTTCATTTTCTTGTCAAATTGTAGACAACACCATGTGTATAGTTGGTGCCTTGCAGAACATCACGTTCAAACTTTTTAAACAATTAAGAAAAATTGGACAAAAACATTCTACGATCCAGAATCACTCAATGCTTCAATCAGAACTAATTTCATGAATTGTCTTAATTTCAGGTGCTCTGCTTGAATGACTCATTATCAAGTGGATGCAAAAGGAAGTTATATCAAATGTTCCACTTCATTCTTGTCATTGAGTATTTGGAAATTGTAACAAGTGTTTTCTAGTCGTTGGAATATTGGGGCAATGGTGGTGTCTGCCATTAATTCACTCTCATTAAAGATCAAGAGCTTGGGATTTAAAGGTTACACACTCAGTGTTTAAACCCGGTTAACATCTGTATAGAATATCACAATATCTCATCTTACTTACTGTCTCCTGTGCAACACTGATGGCTTCCAGCAAACCATAGAGCTTCCCTCTCACAAGAAATACACCAGCACACCACGTCACACAGTCTTCATGCATCCAGTACTCGTTACTGTCCATTGGAACCAACGGAGGCTGGTACCACTCTTCCAAAGACAATTCATTCTTGGGCTTCTTACTATCAGAACATTTTGTGATTTCTTCACTGTCCAAACCTCTGCGTTTCTGGCCACGGGTTGTTGCCCCTTCCCTTGTCCTAGACTCCTGATTTTGTCCTGAAGTTTTACTTACTGTATTCCTAATAGAATTACAACTAGGGCTAGAAACAACTGTGCTGGCTTGCTCAGTCTTAGTATCTTTTGAGCGGGCAGTTTGGCTGTTTGAAGGTGCATATCCTCTGGGATAAAAAGGTCCAAAAAGATCACCTTGTTCCATTGCATTTGCAGATTGGCCACAAAGACAACAGACTAGAAAGCTTTTGTGACAGGCCTCATTAATTGTAGGACCCAATGTCAAGCATGATGATTTTGGAACTGCACCATGTGACTGCTGTTGGGAATGTTTCTTTTGTTTAAGATTGTTACTATCCTCCTCAGCATAGTTTACTACTGTACACGTTGAATAACCTTTTGTCTCTACCCGAATGTAAGGTGAAAAACTATCGTATCTGTCTCGTCGGTCCTCTGCTTTAAGAGACAATGCTCTTAGCTTTATTTCAGGCTCTTCAGGTGCAAAGAACGATGAGGGTTGGCCCCGTCGTGTTTGCCGCTTTTTTCCCACTGGTTTGCGTATTCTCTTTCTTGCTGTACCCCTTGTCCTCTGCCGCGTGGATCGCTGTCGGGAAGACACACAGTTCTTTGGCTGCAAGGCATTCTTAGTGCTTTCTAGCTGCTTTCTTCTCCTCCTATTTAAACATTTGAGGTCATCTTTACCAAACTCTTGCTTATTGCCTGATGGATGGCCCTTCCGGGAGATCTCTGTCAACTGCTGTGAAGATGAAGAGGCACTGCATAAAGATGTGGTAGGGGAAATAGGAGCGCTCAGTTTTGTTGCATGTCCCTGGCAAGAGCCTGGAATTGAGGTAGATTTATTTTTGTTCTGTTTCTCCACAGGGATTGTACTTGTTTCGCCTTGGTTAGCCTCATTCTGTTCTTGTATTTTATATTCCAAAGTCATTTTTTGTACAGAATCCCTGATGCAGGGACTGCACCCAGCACTACCTTTGGATTTTTGTTCTGTTGTAGAGCTGCAGGATTTGTATCTTGGTGGTTGAAACCTGGTAGGAGTCCGTGCATCCCTGCTTCTTCGCAGCCTTTCACTGAGGCTTGATGTTCTTGACTTAGGCTGAGTGACGATATTTTGCACGATCTGCTCCAGCCTCATTCCTCTTTGTCTTGGTGGAAGAATCTTCCTTTCAAAATGCTTGGGCTCAGCATTATCATCACTTTGTAGAGGTTGATCTGCAAGTTTCTTCTGATTCGCATGTTGTTGACTTGCTGTCCTCCATTTCTTATTCTCATGAGCTTGTACCTGATCCTGGTGCATGTCAGTTTTTGTAACTGAACTACTTTCATCCTCCTCCTCCTCCTCCTCCTCAGAAATGCAGACGACATCACTGTCATCAGGCTTGGCGACCAACGCTTGCTTTCGCCTGTTAAATATTTGTGGCTCTTCCTGAACAGATAAGAATTCACAAACATTGTCAGTGCTGGAGCTCTGGCCACTTTCTTCAGAGTTCTCAGCAAAATCTTCCTGCTCATTATCTTCAACAATTTTTCCAGACTTAGCTAAAGAGAGACTCATAGAAATGCTGCACGCCATCGATGCAACATTATTTTTTTTCAGGTCTAATACATATCCTCGAACGTCACATTTCCCTTCTGTTTCAAGAACATTTAGTTTATGCAATTCAAGAGAGCAAGGCTTTATCCTAGGATGGTTACCTTCTGAAACTGATGGCCTCTGCAAAGAAGGAAACATCTGCTCAGTGAATGAAGTTGAACTTCTGCTGTCCTCACACACATTGTTAACAACCTGTTCTGATTCAGGGCTCTCCTTTAAATTCAATTTGGTTGCAGACAGTGCGCCATTTGAATCACTGATAGAAATCTGGTTTTCTACTTCCAAGCAGCTATCATCACTACTCAGGGACTGTTCAGGTACTTTAAGATTTGGTGTCAGATCCCCACTACTTGGAGAAATCGTACTGTCTGGTGAGTTGCAATTGCTTTCCATGAGATTGTTAGTTTGACTGCTTTCAGCATTGTTCTCTGAATGATACATTTTTCCATTCTTTAGGTCAGATGCAAACACTACTTCTTGGTCAGGAGACCACTCTCCAGTTGTCACATGCTGTTCTGAAAGAATATTGGTTTGCTGAAAATGATGAAGGTCTGTAGAATCACTTGTACTAAGGACTATTTCGTCAGAATTTTGCAGCACATCATATACATTGGGTGCTTCCTCATAATATGACATATTGGTCCTGACACTTTGCACATATGCTCTCTGGCAATCATCTAATCTTACCATACTTGGTGACATTTTCATGGAGTTTGAAGCTAGTGCACTTGTGTCACAAACTGTGGAAACATTACGCTCCCCTTCTGTTAAGACTATAAGGCATGTTTTATCCGATGTTTCCTCACTGAGGCTTTCTTCAGATTCATCTGGTACTGCAACCTCTGAACATTCATTGACATTTTCTACCTTTGTCTGGTCTTTGCAAGCCCTGCTCAAATCACAAACAGGCTGAGGCTCAACCTCTGTATACTGGTTGTTCAAGTTTTCAACATCAGTGAAGACACTAGTACCATTTTGTGTTTCACAATGTTCCACTCTGTCCAGCAGGTTTTGGTTTTCACAATGTTCCTTTTTGTTTGGTCTGTCCTCTGACATTGAAGGCTGAGTCAGTTCTATTACAACCATTTCAGAGTCTTGAACATCAGTTTCAGCAGAACTTACAACACTGTGCCATTCATTTTCCTGATGTATTTCTCCAGAAAACTGGCATACAGGGTCTTGTGACTCCAACCCAGATGAAACACTTGACTGTTCATACAAGGTTTCCTCAGCAGTATCTAATGTCTGTTCGAGTGGACTATCACATGATCCAGGCTCATGAACTGCAGAAGTAGCCAATGGCAAATCTAAGTCCAGCACCTTCAGTTTGTGCTGGTTCATAATATTGCAGTCAATTCCATTTTCAAGGCCTCTTCCAACAGGCTCCAGATCATCAGACTGTGTCAACACAGAGCTTTCAAATGACGAGTCAACAAAATTGGTCGGAATGGATGAATCTAACGAGACTGGCACCATCTGCTGAGACTGTACGCAAACAGATGGAATAAAGAGTGATGCCAATGGCTGCTCATGCAAGGAATGCTGTAATATCCTTTGGGAAGAGAACAGGTGAGGTCGATTGACATAAGAGACTGTGACTGTAGTACTGGAAATAGCATCATCCAAGTGTACCTTATCAGTATGAGGTACAGTCGATCCGGTGTTGGTTTCCAGGTCTTCAGCTATATTTTTAGTACACAGACTGTATTGTGTATCCATGGCCCCACTGTGCAATAGTTCTAGAGAATCGTTCGCCTGCAGCCCCTCTCTCTGATTTCTTGAGCAATCAATCTGATAATCCACAGGGATGCTGAAATTAATTAAGTCATCCTTTCTAGTTTGCAAGCCATCAGCCTGATCCTGTCCCGACTCCATTACAGGACTTTCTTTGTTTCACTCTGCTTCTTGGAGAAAGAAAACAAACATATATAGTTGTATCAATAAATAATAAATCAACATTATTCTTACATAGAAAGTTAGTTTCATAGAAGTTGCACACTATAGTTTATGAGTAGCTATATCTACAGAGTAAGTCCCAATGAAAAACTGCCTTTATTAGAATACCTCAGGACATGTCAAATTCAAGAACTTCACCCAGGATTATTTTATAATTAAGTTTTGAATAGGCAATAAAAAGCAGTTATTTAGTGAGGAGCAAGACCACATCTGTAGAAAAGGTACAAGATTCAAGTTTGTCTGTTTATCGCGATGTTGCTCGAAAGTGTTATTGGGCAGGACTCAATGCTCTGTTCATTTTAAACGTCTCATAGTACCATTCAGCATACACCCGAATATTGAAAAAGCAACGGACAGGAGTAGCTTTGACGGTAAAGCACTGGCTACTTTTCAAGTACTTAAAAGAGGTCTTCAACTGAATAATTTGTTTGGAAGAAACTGATTAAACTTTTCTCTTTCTTGAAAGTAAGTAAATTATCTGAGGCTTTGAAATGAAATGGACCCACTCTGTAATCTTTAGATTATCTTTAGATTGGGAAATAATTTTTAAGGTGAGCTTTATCCAAATAGGCCAACTTCTCTCAATGTATCTTCACACTACTAAGTAGTCATACATTCCATTTCTCAAGACAACAGCTTATATCAAAGGTATGATTGCATAGGTATTACTTATACTATTAATATCATTCCATGTTTTTAGTTTTTAAAATATGAAACTTTAAATGATTTCTTTATCAATTTGCTGTTTTTCCCTTATTTCAAGTCTCATCATAAAATTCTCCTTTCAGAAATAATCATTTGTATGCGATCAATGTACACAGCATACAACAAAATGGACCATATAAAGTCTGGAGTTAGCCACAAAGGTTGAGCTTATCAAAACAAAAATATTTTTATAGCTGTCATATTGACACTCATTTTCAAGCAATCTATCAACAAATATAGTGAGGAAGATTTTTGAAAGAGAAACGTATCCACTGTTTTTCAGCTGGTTTCCAAATATTTTTAAAAAATTATACAAAGAAACTACCTGTGTAGATTAATTTTGAAAAAAAAATCCAGTTATAGGCATGCACTTATTTCAAATATGAAGCCAACAAAAAACTCCCAACCCCAACTGTAGTTACCAAATTAATAACCTTTCCACTAACATTTATGGAAGCTAACATCAAGCAGTGTTACACACAAGATTGTTCCCTAACAGTGAAAACATAAAGTCAGAACATCAAAAGACAGAGATCCGCAATTAAGAGTCAAAAGTTTAGCAGCTAAATTTTGCAATATATTTAAAGATTACTAATATTCAAACAGTAGGACTATGAAACAAGAACACACCGCTAAGTCGTTATCCTTTGTCCTTAACAGGGAGCTTCATCAAGACACAAAGACCGTCGCTTCAGTTAGTGCTGAATGCAGAGTCTCATTCATTTCTACTAATTACCATAGCACACTGAAGAGTCGCATCCTAAGTGGATGGAACAAGGCAGCTCACGTGATCTCAGACAGACATGAAAGTACATGTGCTGCACTGAGAGCAGGAAATGAAGCTGCATATATAGATAAGGAGGCTGAGATACCTTGTATAGTGGGGGACTTCACACCTTTTGACCTACTTTATGCTTTACCCTCGCAAAAAAATATTGTTTTTTTTAAATTACAGAGTGGGTCAAAAGTAAAATTTTAAAAACTTCTAATGAAGTTGACAAATGCTATTTCATGGAGGATCAAAATAAACTATTCATTTCCGTAGACTTTAACTTATCATGCCCTATTTAGTAGTTCAGCTAAAATTGCTATTCTATACCAAAGTACATTGTGACAACAGTGGATCAACAATTTAGTTGTAATCTCGGAGGGCCTCAATCCTCTGGCCTGATTTGTTCCTTTGTCAAAGGAACTTTTCATGAAAAACTGGACGTCTGCGGCATTCTAAAGCCGAGAGGTCCTGATTCTTTAAAAATTCATGTAGCAGTCAAAACGAACTTAAGATGTTTAAAAAAAAATTAGGAAATGGTATCGCAGCTTTGAAACCCAGCAAGAAAACAAGTCACATCGCACACAGAATAGCCTGAGGCAAGCTGACATGAAAATGCCGGGATTTTAATAAAACTGTACAGTATCTCACATGTCAGGACAAGCACCACGATCCAGAAACAGAGAGTGGGTGACTAAGCACAAACATAATGTAGTTAGGACATGGAATAAAGACGCCTTTTAAACTTTTGGGGCGAACACTGCGAAACATCTTGAGTCAACACATTACCTTCCACAAGGCTCATCAATGAAGGCTGAAGGGTGAGACTTTATTGAACAAGGAGCCAGCGGCCTGTTACTGAATAAAGAGAAGTGCCCGGGGTTGTCGTGAGTGGATCAGAGCCCCAGCTGCCTGCCCCTCTTTGTGGCGGAGCGGCTTTTCCGACAAACACCGCCTTCAATGGCGAGTCCACATGGAGCCTGAATCCAAACAAAGAGGTGAAGCGCCGCCCGCTGCAAAATAAAACAGCCTTGCCCCCCCCGCCTCTTCTCCACCATCAAAAAGATGAAACAAAGAACGCCTCTCTGCCGCCCCCACAACAGAGACCAAGCCGGTCACCAGCGCAGGCTTCGCTAACTCACTCCAGCCCCAGGCTGTATAGGCCGCCGCTAGGCCTCGCGGTGTTTGAAAACAAAGGACGGGAAGTGGGGGGGAAGGGAGGCGAGGAAGGGCCGGGCTTCCACTTCCTCCCTCCCCCTCCGCCACTCCCCGTCACTGCGGCCCACCGACTCCCTCTCGATTTTACCTGAAGCCGCCCTCCTCCGGCGCTGCGTAAGCCGGCCGTACGGCCTGTCACTCAGGAGGCCGTCGCCATGGCAGCGCCGCGAGGCCTGTCACTCAGGAGGCCGTCGCCATGGCAGCGCCGCGAGGCCTGTCACTCAGGAGGACGTCGCCATGGCAGCGCCGCGAGGCCTGTCACTCAGGAGGCCGTCGCCATGGCAGCGCCGCGAGGCCTGTCACTTAGGCGGCCGTCGCCATGGCAGCGCCGCGAGGCCTGTCACTCAGGAGGCCGTCGCCATGGCAGCGACCGGCTCCGCTTGTTGTGATTGGTGGAACTCCCACGGCCGCGTGCCGAGTCTCTCATTGGTGCACCTTCACTTATCGCCTTGCTCTTGGTGGTTTCATTGTTTACAGTTTTTCCTGCGGGAAGAATAACGCAAGGGCGAAAGTGAGGACTGCAGATGCTGGAGATTAGAGTGGAGAGTGTGGTGCTGGAAAAGCACAGCAGGTCAGGCAGCATCGGAGGAGGAGAATCGACGTTTCAGGCATAAGTCATTCATCAGGAATGAGGCTGGGAACCTTATGGGGGTTGGGGAGTTGAGAGATTAATGAGGGGTGGGGCTGGGGGAATGTAGCTGAGAGTGCAGTAGGTGGATGGAGGTGGGGGTAATGGTGATAGATCAAGGGGAGGGTGGGGTGGATAGTTGGGAAGGAAGGTGGGACAGGTCATGAGGGCGGTACTGGGCTGGAAGGTTGGAACTGGGATAAGGTTGTTGGGGGGGAGGGGAAATGAGGACTCTGGTGAAATCCATATTGATGCCATGGGGTTGGAGGATCCTGAGGCAGAAGATAGGCGTTCTTCCTCCAGGTGTTGGGTGGTAAGGGAGTGACAATGAATGAGGCCCAGGACCTGCATGTCCTTGGCGGAGTGGGAGGGGGAATTAAAGTGTTCAGCCACGGGGCAGTGGAGTTGGTTGGTGCGGGTGTCCCAGAGATGTTCTCTGAAGCGCTCTGCAAGTAGGTATCCTGTCTCCCCAATGTAGAAGAGACTGCATCGGGAACAACAGATACAGTAAATGACATGTATGGAAATGCAGGTGAAACTTTGATGGATGTGAAAGGCTCCTTTGTGACCTTGGACGGAGATGAGGGGGAGGTGTGGGCACAGGTTTTGCAATTCCTACGGTAGCAGGCCAAGGAGCCGGGAGAGGTGAGTGGGTTATCGGGGGGTGAGGTAGTCACGGAGGGAACAATCTTTATGGAAAGCAGATAGGGGTGGGGCGATTATATTCCTGGTGGTCGGGTCCTATTGTAGGTGGCGGAAATGGCAGAGAATAATGTGATGTATTTGAAGGTTGGTGGGGTGGAAGGTGAGGACCAGGGGGCTTTTGACCTTGTTGCAGTTGGAGGAGTGGGGTTCGAGGGCGGAGGTGCAGGAAGTGGATGAGATGTGCTGGAGGGCATCATCAACCACGTAGGAGGGGAAATTTCATCACCTCAGGGGATCTCTCACCCACAGCTTTCAATCTCATAGTTCGGAAACCCCGCACTGCCCAATTTCCAAGATCCACAAGCCTGACTACCCAGGCCGACCCATCGTCTCAGCCTGCTCCTGCCCAACCAACTTCACCATGGATATCGAGTCCCTATGCACCTCTATCGTCATGACCAGGACCTCCAAGCCCTCCGTTTCTTCATCTCCCGACATCCCCACCAGTACCCTTCCACTGATACTCTAATTCATTTGGCTGAACTCGTCCTCACTCTCAATAATTTCTCCTTTGAATCTTCCTATTTCCTCCAGACGAAAGGGGTAGCCATGGGCACCCACATGGGCCCCAGCTATGCCTGTTTCTTTGTCGGTTACGTGGAACAGTCCATCTTCCGCAGTTACACCGACATTACTCTTCACCTTTTCCTCCGCTACTTTGATGACTGCATCGGCGCCACCTCGTGCTCCCAGGAGGAGGTTGAACAGTTCATCAACTTCACCAACACATTTCACCCCGACCTTAAATTCACCCGGACCATCTCTGACATCTCCCTCCCCTTCCTGGAGCTCTCCATCACCATCAACAGTGACCGGCTCAACACTGACATTTTCTACAAACCCACCGACATCCACAGCTACCTGGATTGCACCTCCTCCAACCCTGCCTCCTGTAAAAATGCTATCCCTTATTCCCAATTCCTCTGCCTCCATCACATCTGCTCCCAGGAGTACCAATTCCACCACAGAACACGCCAGATGACCGCCTTCTTTAAAGACCACAATTTCCCCTCCCACGTGGTGGTTGATGCCCTTCAACGCATCTCATCCACTTCCCGCACCTCCGCCCTCGAACCCCACTTCTCCAATTGCAACAAGGACAGAGCCCCCGGTCCTCATCTTCTACCCCAGCAACCTCCGTATACATTGCATCATCCTCCGCCAGTTCCACCACCTACACATGTACCCCACCATCAGAGATATATTCCCACCCACCCCTATCCGCTTTCTGTAAAGACTGTTCCCTCTGTGACTCCCTCGTCAGGCCCACGCCCCCCAACAATCCACCCTCCTCTCCTGGCACCTTCCCCTGCCACTGCAGGAATTGCAAAATTTGCACCCACACCTCCGCCCTCACCTCTGTCCAATGCCCCAAAAGAGCCTTCCACACCCATCAAAGTTTCACCTGCCCTTCCACACATGTCATTTACTGTATCCATTACTCACGATGCGGTCTCCTCTACATTGGGGAGACAGGACGCCTACTCGAAGAGCACTTCAGAGAATATCTCCTGGACACCTGCACCAATCAACCCTACTGACCCATAGCTGAATACTTCAACTCCCTTTCCCACTCCTCCGAGGGCATCGCCACTCCATTACCACCTGATGCTGGAGGAAGAACGCCTCATCTCCCACCTCGGGACCCTCCAACCCCATGGTATCAATGTGGATTTCACCAGTTTCCTCATTTCCCTCCCCCCATCTTATCCCAATTCCAACCTTTCAGCTCAGCACCCCCTCATTACCTGTCCTACCTCTCCACCTTCCTTCCCATCTATCCGCTCCACCCTCCCCTCCGACCTATCATCATTATCCCACCTTCAACCACCTAATACACTCTCAGCTATCTTCCCCCCCCAGCCCCACCCCCCTCCTATTTATCTCTCTACCCCCGAGACTCCCAACCTAATTCCTGATGAAGGGCTTTTGCCCGAAACGTCGATTTTCCTGCTCCTTGGATGCTGCCTGATCTGCTGTGCTTTTCCAGCACCACACTCTCAACTAGAATAACATAAAGGTATATGGTAAGCCAGACTTCAGATCCTCTTAATTGCAGACAGACGCTCAAATTTCTCTTATCTATTGTTCAGATGCAAGGAATGTTGCTCTCCCAAAAAATACACTTCATCCATAAGATTTATAAAAGTACATGTTAACGCATGGGAGACAATGGTCAGAATAAACTGACTTGGAGGAAGCTTATGTATGACGGGACACAAGTGCCGGCGATTTCAAAACCAAGGACCAATTCCACTTCCCCGAAACACCTACCAAATATGTGGTCAGATTTGTGGCTCTAGGATCAGGCTCATCAGCCACACAGGACCTAGAAAACACATGACCAGTGACAGAAATTTCCTCGGTGGGCAATCATTCTCATTAGTGAGTGATTGGAGCCACTGCCAAAAAAGCATACTGAATGACTGTTCAAAGTTGTCTTTACATAAAGTTGCAAGGGGAACAGTTTCTCTCAATTGCAGTCCGTCATTCTGCTTCACCACACATAATTACATGGCAACAAGGAGCAAGAGTATGCCTTTCACAGCTTGAACCCACTCAGAATTTCAATAAGATCATGGTTGTTTCAGATTGTAATGCCAAATCCACATTCCTGACTACCATGATGACCTATCCACTTCCTTAACAAAATCTATCCATATCTGAAAAAACTCAAATACTCTGCTTCCATCATATTTTCAAGAAGACAGTTCCAAAGACTCCCTGACTACGAAAAGTTGAATTAATCTCCATTTCAAATGGGTGATCCCCGATTTTTAAACATAACCTTTCACTGTAGATCGTCCAATTTTCTCCATATCTAACCTTTCAATATATGTGTATCAATCAAGTCCCCTCTTATTCTTCTAAATTCCAGTGGATACAAGCCTTAGCCTATCCAACTTTTCATTATAAGACAACTTGTCCAGTCCTCGTGTTAGTCTCATAAACCTACTCTGGAATAGTTCAAAACATTTACATTCTTCCTTAAATAACATTTACACAGTACTCCAGATGTGGTCTCACCAGTGCTCTGTATAACTGAAGCATACTTTTGTACTAAATTCCCCTCACAATAGTTTTCCCAGTTACTTGCCTTGCCTGCAAATTAACCTCTTGTGATTCATGCACCATGATGCCCAGCTCTGTGTGCATCTCAGAGCTCTGCAATCTATTACCTTTGTGAGTGGCATGGTGGCACAGTGGTTAGCACTGCTGCCTCACTGCGCCAGAGACCCGGGTTCAATTCTCGCCTCAGGTGACTGACTGTGTGGAGTTTGCACACTCTCCCTGTGGGTTTCCTCTGGGTGGTCCGGTTTCCTCCCACAGTCCAAAAATGTGCAGGTTAGGTGAATTGGCCATGCTAAATTGCCTGTAGTGTTAGGTGAAGGGGGGAATCGGTCTGGGTGGGTTGCGCTTCGGTGGGTCGGTGTGGACTTGTTGAGCCAAAGGGCCTGTTTCCACACTAAGTAATCTAATCTGTTTCAATAACACACTTCTTTCCATGGAGATTGTGAAGAGCACAAAATTTCTTGGCGTCCACCTGGCAGAGAATCTCACCTGGTCCCTCAACACCAGCCCCATAACCAAGAAAGCCCAGTAACATCTCTACTTTCTGCACAGGCCGAGGAAAGCCCATCCCCCATCCTCACCATATTCTACCGAGGGGCCAATGAGAGCACTTTGAGCATTACTGCCTGGTTTGGGAATTGCAGCAGCTCGGATTGGAAGACTCTACAAAGGATAGTGAGGACAGCTGAGAAGATCATCGGGGACATTTACACCACATGCTGCATCCGCAAGGCTAACAGCATTGTGGACGACCGCACACATCCTTCATTCAAATTCTTCTCTCTCCTGCCATCTGCCAGAAGATGCTGGAGCATTTGGTCTCTCACGGCCAGACTATGCAATAGTTTCCTCCCCTGAGCCATCAGGCTCCTTAATACTGTATGATCACACTCAATTCCATTTACAATTCTTGGACGACTTTTTGAATTGCTGCTAAAACAATGTTTTATTAATGACTATTCATTGTTACATTGTAATTTGTCCATCACTGTGCCTATTGTCTTGACTTGTCAGGAATTACACTGCTATCATGCATGGTTTACACTTTATTTTCTTCCATCCTGGCCTGGTATCTATAAATGCCTTGCTAACCTAACACTTCCATATCTCTTGCTCTCTGGGCTCCATCTCCACCAATCCATTTACCCCTCTCCTCCATCCTACACCCTATCCCACTAACTGTGGCTTCAGCATAAATACATTTTCCCTCAACTACGACACGCAGCTCCTGTTCGTCGACCGTGACGGTTTGGAGGTCGCCCTCAAGACGCTGCCTGTCTTTTACCAGGACCTGATCACTGTCTGGAACATGGTCGAATCGCGTCGCGCCTACCCTCCGGCTGGAGTGGCGGCTGTCGTCAGGGAGCCGTTGCTCAGGAATCCGCACCTCCGTACTCGCGGGTTCGAGTGGCTGTCGGAAGGGAGGGCCGCGGCAGCGAGGGTGACCAGG
Organism: Chiloscyllium plagiosum; assembly: GCF_037043375.1. Lineage (NCBI taxonomy): Eukaryota > Metazoa > Chordata > Chondrichthyes > Orectolobiformes > Hemiscylliidae > Chiloscyllium > Chiloscyllium plagiosum. The sequence goes on along the minus strand of NW_028270163.1, from coordinate 10,222,748 downwards.
GTCGGGGACGTGCTGGGTGCCGGGGGCCTGGGCTGGACGCTGCCGCAGGACATAGCAGGCAGGGCAGCGGTAGACGTCCAGTACGTGGCCACCGCCATCCGACGCCTTAAAATGACGGTGCTCGGACCCGACGTAGTGCACCAGTTGGAGGACGCTCAGGTGTGCGGTGGGATCCCGTCTGCGCTCACCCCAGCCCGGACGGAATTTCACATTGGCCCCAAGGTCCCGTACTTCCCGCGGGAGCTTGTGCCCCACAACCTGAGCCGCCTCCGAAATTTTAATTTTGTTTCTTTCAAGGAAGTGAAAAGAAGAGCCCTGTATAGACTGCTGCTGCACACCGGCCACCTCTTCTCCCTCATCCACTGTCCGGACATGCCTTGGCATGCCCATTTGCCACCGGGCGGTGGGAATCCCCAGTGGAGGGCTCTCTACGCGGGAGTCCTCCCCCTTTCTCTCGGGGATCTGGGGTGGAGGGTGCTGCACGCAGCAGTCCCCTGCAACCGCAGATTGCGGTGGTTCACGGACTCCCAGCCCAACTGCTTGTCTGTGGCACTGTGGAGTCCGTGGACCACGTGGAGATTGGGTGTGGGCGTTTGCACTCCCTTTTTGATTTTCTTAAAAACCTTCTCCTCTGTTTTTGGTTGCACTTCAGTCCCACGCTCCTGATCTTTGGGCACCCGGTACGGAGGAGGGAGGGCAGGTCTGAAGACCTCATCGTGGGTCTGCACCTGGGCCTGGCCAAACTGGCCATTAACAGGTCCAGGCAGCGGGCCGTGGAGGGGGTCGTTAGGGCCGACTGCCTGCCCCTCTTCCGCGGTTACGTTAGAGCCCGGGTGTCCTTGGAGAAGGAGCACACGGTGTCCACCAACACCCTGGAGTTGTTCAGGGAGAGGTGGGCGCCTCAGGGAGTGGAGTGCATCATTTCTCCCTCCAACTCTATTTTGATTTAGTCCCTACCCTCCCCTTCACGCTTTTTGATCACACAGCACTGCCCTTTGATGTGAAGGGCAGTGTTTGTCGCTGGCCACCTGGGTGTTTTCCTATCTTCTTGGTGGTGGAAATTGAATAAAGATTCGTGCACTTTATGTCTTTCACTGTGTCTCACACCTGCACACACACACACACCATGGGTGCTGGGGATAAAATAAAAAAAAGAAGAAAAAAAAATCCCCCCCCCCGGTCTCTCTGGGGAAGAGGCACCGGCCCTTGGAGGATAAAAACAAAAAAAATAAATAAATACATTTTCCCTCAACTACGACACGCAGCTCCTGTTCGTCGACCGTGACGGTTTGGAGGTCGCCCTCAAGACTGTCTTTTACCAGGACCTGATCACTGTCTGGAACATGGTCGAATCGCGTCACGCCTACCCTCAGGCTGGAGTAGCGGCTGTCGTCAGGGAGCCGTTGCTCAGGAATCCGCACCTCCGTACTCGCGGGTTCGAGTGGCTGTCGGAAGGGAGGGCCGCGGCAGCGAGGGTGACCAGGGTCGGGGACGTGCTGGGTGCCGGGGGCCTGGGCTGGACGCTGCCGCAGGACATAGCCAGCAGGGCAGCGGTAGACGTCCAGTACGTGACCACCGCCATCCGACGCATTAAAACGGCGGTGCTCGGACCCAACATAGTGCACCAGTTGGAGGACGCTCAGGTGTGCGGTGCGATCCCGTCAGCGCTCACCCCAGCCCGGCCGGAATTTCACATTGGCCCCAAGGTCCCATACTTCCCGCAGGAGCCTGTGCCCCACAACCTGAGCCGCCTCCGAAATTTTAATTTTGTTTCGTTTAAGGAGGTGAAAAGGAGGGCCCTGTATAGATTGCTGCTGCACACCGTCCACCTCTTCTCCCTCATCCACCGCCCGGACACGCCTTGGCGTGCCCATTTGCCACCGGACGGTGGGGATCCCCAGTGGAGGGCTCTCTACGCATGAGTCCTGCCCCTTTCTCTCGGGGATCTGGGGTGGAGGGTGCTGCACGCAGTAGTCCCCTGCAACCGCAGATTACGGTGGTTCACGGACTCCCAGCCCAACTGCTTGTTCTGTGGCACTGTGGAGTCCGTGGACCATGTATATATTGGGTGTGGGCGTTTGCACTCCCTTTTTTTTTTCCTGAAAAACCTCCTCCTCCTCTGCTTTTGGTTGCACTTCAGTCCCACGCTCCTGATCTTTGGGCACCCGGTACGGAGGAAGGAGGGCAGGTCTGAAGACCTCCTCGTGGGTCTGCTCCTGGGCCTGGCCAAACTGGCCATCAACAGGTCCAGGCAGCGGGCCGTGGAGGGGGTCGTTAGGGCCGACTGCCTGCCCCTCTTCCGCGGTTAAGATAGAGCCCGGGTGTCCTTGGAGAAGGAGCACGCGGTGTCGACCAACACCCTGGAGTTGTTCAGGGAGAGGTGGGCGCCGCAGGGAGTGGAGTGCATTATTTCTCCCTCCAACTCTATTTTGATTTAATCCCTACCCTCCCCTTCACTGTTTTGATCACACAGCACTGCCCTTTGTTATGAAGGGTAACAGGTACAGGTACATGGCTCAGAGATAGAAAGGACTGGCAACTTAATGCGACAGGATACAAATGCGACAGGAATGACAGAAAGGGAGGCAAGAGAGGAGGGGGAGTGGCGTTTTTGATAAGGGATAGCATTACAGCTGTAATGAGGGAGGATATTCCTGGAAATACATCCAGGGAAGTTATTTGGGTGGAACTGAGAAATAAGAAAGGGATGATCACCTTATTGGGATTGTATTATAGACCCCTAATAGTCAGAGGGAAATTGAGAAACAGATTTGTAAGGAGATCTCGGTTATCTGTAAGAATAATAGGGTGGTTAGAGTAGGGGATTTTAACTTTCCAAACATAGACTGGGACTGCCATAGTGTTATGGGTTTAGATGGAGAGGAGTTTGTTAAGTGTGTACAAGAAAAATTTCTGATTCAGTATGTGGATGTACCTACTAGAGAAGGTGCAAAACTTGACCTACTCAGGAAATAAGGAAGGGCAGGTGAGTGAGGTGTCAATGGGGAAGCACTTTGGGGCCAGCGACCATAATTCTATTAGTTTTAAAATAGTGATGGAAAAGGATAGACCAGATCTAAAAGTTTAAGTTCTAAATTGAAGGAAGACCAATTTTGATGGTATTAGACAAGAACTTTCGAAAGCTGATTGGGGCAGATGTTCACAGGTAAAGGGAGAGCTGGAAAATGGGAAGCCTTCAGAAGTGGGATAACGAGAGTCCAGAGACAGTATATTCCTGTCAGGGTGAAAGGAAAGGCTGGTAGGTATAGGGAATGCTGGATGACAATAGAAATTGAGGGTTAGGATAAAGAATGAAGCATATGTCAGATATAGACAGATTAGATCGAGTGAATCCTTAGAAGAGTATAAAGGCAGTAGGAGTATACTTAAGAGAGAAATCAGGAGGGCAAAAAGAGGACATGAGATAGCTTTGGCAAATAGAATTTAGGAGAATCCAAAGGGTTTTTACAAATACATTGAGGACAAAAGGGTAACTCAGGGGAGAATAGGTCCCCTCAAAGATCGGCAAGGCAGCCTTTGTGTGGAGCTGTAGGAGATGGGGCAGATACTAAATGAGTATTTTGCACCAGTATTTACTGTGGAAAAGAATGTGGAAAATATAGAATGTAGGGAAGTAGATGGTGTCATCTTGAAAAATGTCCATATTACAGAGGACATTTAGTAAGATATTCAAGTGCTAGATGTCTTGAAATGCATAAAAGTGGATCATCCCCAGGACCTGATCAGGTGTACCCTAGAACTTTGTGGGAAGCTAGAGAAGTGATTGCTGGGCCTCTTACTGAGATATTTGTATCATCGATACTCACAGGTGAAGTGCCAGAAGACTGGAAATTGGCTAATGTGGTGCCACTGTTTAAGAAAGATGGTAAGGTCAAGCCAGGGAACTATAGACCAGTGAGCCTGACGTCGGTGGTGGGCAAGTTGTTGGAGGGAATCCTGAGGGACAAGATGTACATGTATTTGGTAAGGCAAGGACTGATTAGGGATAGTCAACATGGCTTTATGCATGGGAAATCATCTCTCACAAACTTGATTGAGTTTTTTGAATAAGTAACAAAGAGGATCAATGAGGGCAGAGTGGTAGTTGTGATCTATATGGACTTCAGTAAGGCATTCGACAAGGTTCCCCATGGGAGACTGGTGAGCAAGGTTAGATCTCATGGAATACAGGGAGAACTAACCATTTGGATACAGAATGGCTCAAAGATAGAATGCAGAGGGTCGTGGTGGAGGGTTGTTTTTCAGACTGGAGGCCATTTTCATCATTTTTGTAAATGATTTGGATGTAAGCATAATAGGTATATTTAGTAAGTTTGCTGTTGACACCATAATTGGAGGTGTAGTGGACAGCAAAGAAGGTTACCTCAGATTACAATGGGATCTGGATCAGATGGGCCAATGGGCTGAGAAGTGGCAGACGGAGTTTAATTTAACTAAATGTGAGGTGCTGCATTTGGGAAAGTAAACCTTAGCAGGACTTATACACTTAATGGTAAGATCCTAGGGCGTGTTGCTGAACAAAGAGACCTTGGAGTGCAGGTGCATAGCTCCTTGAAAGTGAAGTTGCAGGATAGTGAAGAAGGCATTTTATATGCTTTCCTTTATTGGTCAGAATATAGAATACAGGAGTTGGGAGTCATGTTGCAGCTGTACAGGTCATTGGTGAGGCCACTGTTGGAATATTGCCTGCAATTCTGGTCTCCTTCCTATCGGAAGGAGGTTGTGAAACTTGAAAGAGTTCAGAAAAGATTTACAAGGATGTTGCCAGGATTGGAGGATTTGAGCTATAGGGAGAGGTTGAATAGGCTGGGACTGTTTTCCCTGGAGCGTCGGAGGCTGAGGGGTGACCTTATAGATGTTTATAAAATCATGAGGGGCATGGAATAGGATAAATAGACAACGTTTTTTCCCTGGGGTGGGAGAATCCAGAACTAGAGGACATAGGTTTAGGGTGAGAAGGGAAAGGTATAAAAGAGACCTGAGAGGCAACTTTCTCACTCAGAGGGTAGTACATGTATGGAATGAGCTGCCAGAGGAAGTGGTGGAGGCTAGGACAATTGCAGCATTTAAAAGGCATCTGGATGGGTATACGAACAGGAAGGGTTTGGAAGGATATGGGTCAGGTGGTGGCAGATGGGACTAGATTGGGTTGGGATATCTGGTCGGCATGGACAAGTTGGGACTAAAGGGTCTGTTTCCGTGCTGTACATCTCTATGACTATGATCTGCTAAGTTTCTCCAACAATTTCCGTTTCTGTAATGTCAAAACCTGTTGTGAAAAACAAAAGTTCATGGTACATGGGGTAGCATATTGGTATGGGTATTACTGGTATGGGTATGTGTATGACTGTACTCTTGTATAGTCTGTGTATTCATATAGCAGCTTGGTCCTGTCTCGGTTTTTATTGTACCAGCTGTATATGGTAGAAATGACAAATATAGTTACTGTACTCTAATATGATGATCTTCCTGCTAAATGGGACAATTTCACATTTTCCTGCATGCGAATCAATCTTCTAGATCTTTGTCCACTCATCTAATCTAGCAATATCTTCTTGTAGGTCCCTAATTACCTCCAAATAACTAACTTTCTGATGCATCTTTGTTTTGTCAGATAATTTGGCAACTGTACCTTTCTGTCACTCGATCCAATTCATTTATGTAAATTGTAAACAATTGAGGTCCCTGGACCAATTCCTGCGGCATTATACTCATTTAGTCTTGCCGACCTGAAAAAAAATTGTCTACCCCCTGCTTCTTGTGAGCCAACCAATCATCTACCCATACCAATATGTTACCCCATATACAATGAGCTTTTGTTTTCCACAACAGATTTTGACATTACAGAAATGAAAATTGTTGGAGAAACTTAGCAGATCTTGCAGCATTTGTGGGAAGAAAGCAGAGTTAATGTTTCAAGTCCGGTGACCCTTTATCAGAACTGTTAGCAGCTAGGAAAATGTATTTATGCTGAAGCCACAGTTAGCGGGATAGGGGTTAGGATGGAGGGGATTGGTGGAGATGGAGCCCAGAGAGCAAGAGATATGAAAGTGTTAGTTTAGCAAGGAGTTTATAATTGCCAGGCCAGGACAGAAGAAAAGCTGAATAAGTGATAATAAGAGCTAAGAGTAGGATAAAATGGATGAGCTGTACTGAATGCAATCTATTCAGTGTGATAATAGGTCTTGGACTACTTGAGAGTGGGTAACTGTTCTAAACGTAACCAATGTCATAACCAGATTTGGAAGGCTGGAATCAGGCTCTAAAGTTATTGAACTCAATGTTGAGTCCTAGAGGCCTGCAGGGTCCCCAAGTGGAAAAGGAAATAATGTTCTTACAGCTTGCACTGAGGCTCATTGGAACAATGCAGCAGGCCTGTGATAGAAATGTTGGCCAGGGAACACAATGGTGTGTTGAAGTAGCAGACAACTGGAAGCTCAGGGTCATTTTAGCAGACAGAATATGTGTTCTAGTCACTCAGTCTGCATTTTGTTTCTTGCTTCTTGCTGCAGACGTTGCCAGACCTGCTGAGTTTTGCCAGCAATTTCTGTTTTTGTTTCAGATCTCCAGTATCTTTATTTTATTTATTTGACATTACAGCAATATTCATTCCATGTAAAACTTGCAACATGATGGCTTTTACACTATTTATCACTCTCAGTGCACCACAGTGGGAGAGTTGTCGACAACTGCCTTTCCCTATTGCGCCTTTGCAACAGATGCCTCAAACTTTAGCATATGACTCAACGTGTAGTTCTACAGATGGGAGGGAAATGCATTCATCAAATAGAACACGTTGACAGGTTCATTGCTGCTTGAAAGTAGAATTGTAGGTAGGTAGGATAGTGAAGAAGGCGTTTGGTATGCATTTCTTTATTGTTCAGAATATTGAGTATAGGGGTTGAGAGGTCATGTTGCAACTGTACAGGACATTGGTTAGGTCACTTGTAGAATATGGCTGGAAATGTGTAGCTGGAAAAGCGCAGCAGGTCAGGCAGCATCCAGGGAACAGGAGAATCGACGTTTCGGGCATAAGCCCTTCTTCAGGAAGGGCTTATGCCCGAAACGTCAATTCTCCTGTTCCCTGGATGCTGCCTGACCTGCTGCGCTTTTCCAGCAACACATTTCCAGCTCTGATCTCCAGCATCTGCAGACCTCACTTTTTCCACTTGTGGAATATTGCTTGCAATTCTGATCTTCCTATCTGAAGAAGGTTGTGAAACTTGAAAGGGTTCAGAAAAGATTGACAAGGATGTTGCCTGGGTTGGAGAATTTGAGCTATCGGGAGAGGCTGAATAGGCTGGGGCTGTATTCCCTGGAGTGTAGGAGGCTGAGGGGTGACCTTACAGAGGTTTATAAAATCATGAAGGGTATGGATAGGATAAATAGACAATGTCTTTTCCCTGCAGTGGGGGAGTCCAGAACTAAAGGGCATAGGTTTAGGGTGTGAGGGGAAAGATATAAAAGAGACCTAAGAGGGAACTTTTTAATGCAGAGGGTGGTGTGTGTATGGAATGCGCTGCCAGAGGAAGTGGTGGAGGCTGGTACAATTCCAACATTTAAAAGATATCTGGATGGGTATATGAATAGGAAGGGTTTGGAGGGATATGGGTTGGATGTTGACAAGTGGGACTAGATTAAGTTGGGATATCTGGTTGGCATGAATGAGTTGGATTGAAGGGTCTGTTTCCGTGCTGTACATCTCTATAACTCAATGACTCTATGACCTCAAAGTGGATCCCAAGTTTGTAAGAAGCAAGGCAAACCTAACAGTTTATGCCTGTGCTATTTAGCAGCTTTATCTGTTCTACCCTAATTCTTTCAATATGGAAGAATAGTAAACATTGAGATTAAGAATGTGAATTTAATTGCACATGAAGTTCAAGGTATTTCTTTTGGAATGACCCAATCAAAATACAATGGCAGTTTAAACTGTTATTGTGTGTTAGACCTACTGTAATACGAAAACTAGATTTCAGGACAAGGAAGCCTGCAGAATGCAGATGATGTATAATCTTCATTATTCTTTGTTGGAAAACACAGGTAAAGGACAGTACAGATCAGCACAGATGTTCCCAGCCAGGTTACACTTTTTAAAAATTTTATCCAAACAAGTGAAATAAAAACTATATGATTGCCCTGAAATTGTACAACTCTCAGAAAAAAAACTTGTGTCGAGTTACAGTAAATTTAGTAACATCATCATTTCAGTGTTGGTGGGACAGGTGGTTTGCAATGCAGAGTGATACCAGCAACATAAATTCAATTCCTGCGCCAACTAAGGTTCCCATGAAGCACTCTCCTTCTCTAACCTCGCCTGAGGCATGGAGACCCTCAGGTTAAACCACCTTTATTCATCTGCTTCTAATGAGGGAGCACCTCTATGGTTTGGTAGGATAATGGTGATCTCACCTTTAGGAGTATTTCCATTGAAGTTATGAAATGCTTGTTTAAAGAAAAGAAACTTTTTAACTTGTGACTTTTTGGTCTTGAGACAGCTGTTTCATAAACACCCACTGCCAAGATATTGGTCTTAAATTCTCTGCATTTTTCTTTGCGCCCTCTATCTGTCTGTGCTGGCATTGAAATAGATTTATAGAAATAATTCAACACAGAATTTGGCACTTGGACCAGTTGGTCTCAGATTGCAGACAAGGCCCCTCCCACCTTTCTTAATTTATCCTGTCAATATATCCCATCTGTTCCTTTCTCCTTCATGTATTTATCAAGTTTCCTTTTAAATCCATCCGTCTCAACTCTTCCACATGGTAGTGAGTTCCTCACTCTTACCACTCTCTCTAATTTCAAAAGTTACTTCTAAATTTCTTATGGGATTTCTTCGGGATTACCTTCCATCAATGGCCCTACAATGGAAACTTATTTTCTATATCCTATATAGCCCTTTCATAATTTTAAGTTTTGAATCCGCGTTCCCTTCTCTAGGGAAAGCATCCCCAACTTGTTCAGTATTTCCTGATAAACATATTCTCTCTGTTCTGATACCATCATTGAAAAACTTTGCATGTTCCAGATCCATTTTGTAATTTTTAGGGGGCGATGATAGTGTAGTGATCATGTCATTCAGGATTCTAGCCTCATTCTCTGGGGATGTGGGTTCAGATCCAGACATGGCATCTGATGTTATTTAAAGTTCAATTAATAAATCTGGAATTGAAAGCTGGTCTTAGTAATGGTTAGGAGGAGGAAGTGAGGCCTGCAGATGCTGCTGCATCAGAGTCAAAATGTGTGGCGCTGGAAAGGCACTGCAGGTCAGGCAGCATCCGAGGAGCAGGAGGGTTGATGTTTCCCATAAGCCCTTCATCAGGAACGACCATACAACATTCATCAATTGTTGTAAAAGTCTATTTGATTCATTAATGACCTTTAGCAGAGGAGATCTGCCTTCATATGTAGTCTGGCCTATATGTCACTCCATGGGTGGCACGGTGACACAGCAGTTAGCACTGCTGCCTCACAGCGCCAGAGACCCGGGTTCAATTCCTGCCTCAGGCGACTCTCTGTGTGGAGTTTGCACATTCTCCCAGTGTCTGCTTGGGTTTCCTCCCACAATCCAAAAATGTGCAAGTTAGGTGAATTGGCCAGGCTAAATTGCCTGTAGTGTTAGGTGAAGGGGTAAATGTAAGGGAATGGGTCTGGGTGGGTTACGCTTTGGCGGGTCGGTGTGGACATGTTGGGCCAATGGGCCTGTTTCCACACTGTAAGTAATTTGTAAGATGTAAAACCATAACTTGATTCTGAAACAACTTTTCAATCACACAGAACAGTTACCACATGCACTGAAATGTTTCAGGGAGTTGGCCCATCATCACATTCTTAAGGAGGAATAAGGGAGAGTCAATAAGTGTTGGACTTCTCAGCGATGCTCACATCCTGCAGAAAACATGCTTTACAAAAAGGTTTTGGTTGTGGTTTTAAATTCACTCCTAGATTTACAACATAATTCAGCCTGACAACACAGTGCCATATTGAAGGAAAGCTGAACTGCCAAAGGTGCTATCTTTCTGATCAGATGTTAAACTGAGGTCTGTTTACTAAATTGAATAAATGTAAAAGATCCCATCCCACAATTTATAATAATTTTCTGTGTTGCATTAGTCTGCTTGTTAAGAATCACGGAACTTCAATCTAATTATTACATATAGAGTCATAGAATCATACAGCACAGAAACAGGCCCTTCAGTCCAACCAGTCCATGCCGAACATTATCCCAAACTAAACTAGTCCCACCTATCTGCTCCTGGCCAATATCCCTCCAAACCGTTCCTATTCATGTACTTATCCAAGTGTCTTTTAAACTTTGTAACTGTGCCCACATCCACCATATATGAAATGCTTTAAGAGATTTCTGAGTATTGCATGCAAGTGCGCTGAATCTTAGATTTATTAGGCTAATTCGAAGTTGTATCACAGTTTTTTTGAAGGATTCTCACCATAACTTACCAAACTCACCCCATTAATAAACTATCCCATCTTCTATGGAACCGTCACCATTGTGCCATGTGCCATTCTTGGAACAACCACTCAGCAGATACCTGCCAGAAGACCAACATCTCTTGCACCTGTGCCATCTTTAAAAGGCCACTGTGTACCTAGCCAAACACTGGCATTCAGAAACAAGCGTGATGATGTTGCTCCTTTAACAAGGTTATATTGTCCTTGTCTTTTTTCAGGAGGTCGTAAAGGCACAGGCTCCAAAATGTCTGGAGTTGAACTACTTGAGGAAGCTTTTAAGTTTTAAAAGAAACACTTATACAATGAAAGGGGAGTGGCTAGTTCTCTGTGCTCCGCTTTCTCTGGTTTGGGTTCAGAGCTACTAGTTAGTCAGTTTTGAGACTGCTGGTCAAAGAATCAGTTGTATGGAAGAATGTGTTCTGTGCTGAATCCCTCTGCCATCTCTCTCTCTCTCTCTCTCCTGTACGACCCTGAGTTTGATTTTACCTTTTTTGCCAAGGAGTGTTTATGGTGATTGTTACAAGTATTTGGAACAGCATCATTAAGTTGGGGTCATCTGTTGGGTTTTCGGATAGGTTAAGTTATTTTGTATTCTGTTTTCTTTTGTTTGTGTTTCATTCGGTAACCTTGCAAATAAAGTCTGTTTTGGTTAAACCTAAGTGGTTGGGCCAGCTGCATAATTCCTGGAATATCCACTTTACACCTGCTTAAAACAACGAGCAATGTTAGGGCCCGGGCTACTTTCTTGAAATGTTTTGAAGGGGTCTGACCTGGTTCATAACACAAGAGAAACGTGTTTAGATGGCATTGGGTCATACTGACAACTTTGATCTTCCTCATGCAACATCCCTATTCTTTCACAGTCTCTGTACATGGAGGAATAGGAGATGGTGCAGGGATTCCAATGGGGATCTGGAGGTACTAGTGGACAGAGTCATTTAAGGAAAAGAAATTCTTTTCCCAGAGGACCAGCAGAGGAGACCATGTCACCAGTGCCTGGCAGCCTGCCCTGAGGTCAGTGCCATCTCTAGAGTCAGTAGGAATGGCCAAAGACTTGAAAGAAGGTCAATGACCTTTTCTGCTGCCACCAGTGCAATTGCCACATTCTTCTGAGCTATCTCACACTCACTCTATCTCTGCTACTGCACCAACTTCCCATCTGGACTCATGCTCTTCCAGTCTCCCACACTTGCTCTCAATCCTATGTCCTTCAAACACAACGCAATATCTACTTGCCCTCTGTGCTGCCTTCACATTCCTTCAGAAACCCTTATATTCTTTCCCCACTTGCATCAGCACTAACATCTGTGCCACACACTTTGACCTCACTCAATCCCTTGCTTCCTCTCATCATTGGAGAAGACAGCCAATAATAGGGCAGAGTGAGGCTGTACAGATGGGGATGGGGGGGAGGTGAGGAAGGAGGGAGGGAACCTGACATTTGGCTCTTTACCCCTACAAGGAGAGAACCCTGGCCCTCCCAGGAGAAAACCGGGACCATTCCTGCAGGAATGCAAAGACATCCATGTCTCACCTACCGAGTGATTACCACTCCTAATTCCGATGCAGCTCTCATATTAACTCTGCCGTCAGCATCATTCCTTGTACATGACTTCCAATCACTGACTGCAGAACCTCCTCTTGCTTATGTCGTGTAGGTACAGCCAGCAAGTCCCAGGAAGTTGACACTCAGAGCCTGCCGAAGACTGGGCACCTGCTCAGCCCTCAGGTGGGAGAGGAGCCTGTGGGGACTTTGGAACTTTGCTGACATGCACAGGAGCAGTAGACAGCGATGTGGGAGTCAATGGCCATCATTGTCCAGAAGCTCTAGCAGTGCAGCAGTCATGTAGCCAGCTGACTGCCTCCATGGACAGGTTGGCGCTGCCATGGAGAGCCAGGCCAGCATCCTCAGGGTCAACTGGAGAGGGGGTACCCTTCCACACCCCTCCACTCAGCCATTTGTCCTCAAGATACACTCCAGGTGCACCACCCTCAATTATGAGGGGCATGGATAGAATAAATAGTCTTTTCCCTGGGGTCGGGGAGTCCAGAACTAGAGGGCATAGGTTTAGGGTGAGAAGGGAAAGATATAAAGGAGACCTAGGGGGCAACTTTTTCACGCAGAGGGTGGTACGTGTATGGAATGAGCTGCCAGGAGATGTGGTGGAGGCTGGTACAATTGCAACATTTAAGAGGCATTTGGATGGGTATATTAATAGGAAAGGTTTGAAGGGATATGGGCTGGGTGCTGGCAGGTGGGACTAGATTGGATTGGGATATCTGGTCGGCATGGACAGCTTGGACCGAAGAGTCTGTTTCCGTGCTGTACATCTCTACGACTCTATAACTGCCAGGAGGCACCCAGCTCCAGGAGGAACCACAAACAAGCACCTCAGAAGTCTCCTCTTTGGGTACTTCAGAAGTGTCTGGGGCCTCCACCACACTGCCTGACCCCTCTGACCCTTGCAAGTTCAAGCCAACGAGGGTTGACTTCCCTCTGGCAATTAGACCTTCCACATGTTGGCGCCATCCAAACAAATGCCCCAGGGGTAGCCTGACCAAATGTCAAGGGCTACTGGGCTCCATTGCTGAGCAGGTTCCTGTCGGCCGATCTGCAGAACCAGGTGGAGTTGGAGGGAGAGGAGAAATAAATTGTGTGTTGAGGGCACTTTGGTGACACAAGTCACGATGGCTTGTAAAATGCGTTTCAACAATCCATCTGGTTGTTAGTCATTTTGTGTGGGCTGAGTGGCATTGTTACACCATTTAGTGTCACTTCATGGCCACAGGTGAGGTTCCATGGATGGAGGTCTGTGTGAGAGCTTAGTGTATTATTCAAAAACAAGAGAAACAATGTGTTTACATGGCATTGAGTCATACTGACAACTTCAATCCTCCTCATGCAACATTCTTTCACAGCTTCCACATCAAAAAGCGTTGGTGTCAATGCACAAAGGAGGGCAATGTAGTAGGACAATCAGGAAATGGGGACCCTACATGGGTCTGTGTGCCATGTTCTTCTCCATTAAGAGTCCTATCTCATTTACAACATTGGGTGGCTGCTCCAATGTTCTGTACACAGCAAACGGTGTTGAAAAGCCATGGCGTTGATTTCTGGTTCTGAAAGTTGCCTCCGAGACAGCCGGTGAGATAATTCGAGTGAACACTGGCTGATGCTGCAGCCCCCTCCCTTACAGGTCAAGTCATGTACCTCTCCCACTCCAAGTGTGGTCACAAACATTTTCTTGTCCATCACACACTTTCAAATTCCAGCACAATAGAAGGCAATAGTGGGCACACTTCAAGCAGTGGCTTCCAGCTTCTGACTCTATGTGTTAGTGAGGCCCCAGACATCCACATCCACTTCCTAATACACCATTCTGTAAACTCCACAGTCTTTTCACTTTCCCAAGTTCCCACACAACCTGCCTACTTGCATCTACACCTGCCCACTTCAGCCCCTAGCCCTGGCATATGAGGTGACCATGCCATTTATGGTCATACACACTCTTCACAACCCCAAAGCCAAGGTGCTCCTGACGCTGGATGACCCTGTTCTCCTTTGCAATACCCCTTTTCCAGCCGTGCTTTATCCTATCACCCCATTGTAGGGTAGTATTGCCACCCTTTCACAATTGTAACCCTGTCTTCCCCAGAGATTGCATTCCCAGTCCTGTGAAAAATATCTTGCCAGGTCTCTTCTCCCCTTGTTGGCTTGCCCTCTCCATGCCTTTGGACCCAACAAACTGACTGTGGTCCATCCTGTTGAGTGATTTGACTGGGCAGCCCAGAACGAGAAGGATCCAGAACTCCCCCCCACTCATTGATTTTATTTTTCCATGACTGTATTAGCTCTGACCTTGGACTGGCTCCTACAGAGTCGCAGGAATGCAAAGACAAGGACCCTCTGACTGAATTCACACTGAATGGATACGTGAGCAATCCCCTGGATTGGTATCGGAGACTGCCCTGAGATAACTGTGAAAGAAATTGCTGGCTGTTGAGTGCCTCCATGGATCTCAGTGAGGACTACTCTTCCAAGACTTTGATTTGTGAATGCCTGCTTGTTGCACATGATGTGCGTTTGCCTCAAAAGCTGCTTACCACTTAGTGTAGGTGTGTGAGTGATGTAGTATACTGCCATACAGCATGAATCTGCCCACTAGATTGAGGACTTCTGAGCAGCAAGGCAAGTTGCCTGGCTGTATGACTGTACTAATTGGAACGGCAAGGAACGACAGGGATGGATGCATGAGCCTGCAGATAGGCACTAAATGAGTAAGCCAAGAGAGTAAGCCCTGAATCCTTTTTCCTTCTCAAACTTCCAAAATCTACTAAAGTTAAGAGTTACTGTATGGTTTCCTACTCAAATTCCTTAGTTTTAGTTCCTTAAAACTATGGGAACTCCTTACTTCCTTAGTCTTTTCTTCTTTCAACAATCAGTAACCCATGTTTATCACGACCATCAACTAAACTAAACTATCACTCTGAAGTAACTTGTCTGATTGAGTACTCTATCCAGCATTGGTAATGTTCTACAATATGTATCTTGTCCCATGACTGGAATTCTCAATTCGGATTATCAATGCCTGATTATCTGATATATATAATATATATATATATATATATGTGGACTTTTCCAAAGTTTCAACTTTTAAGTCACTGAAAGACCTGGAGATTATCAAACTAGCAATAATTTTATGATGTGGTGGGACACACGTCAAGAGGTGAACAGAGAGTATACGAACAAATTTTACTTCAGGCCAAATAGTCAAAGAGACTTTCAGTGCAGTTGAGGATGGAATTTACTCACAGCCCAGTGATGAACAAGGGAGTGTAGCCACTAGATCTCTCATCAATTAGGATTTAGAACTGCTAATTTTCAGTCTGCCATTTGCAGTGCCCACCTCCATTTTCCTTCTCTTGTACATAGATGGTTCATCCTGTCAGTATTTATTTACTCAATGATATCTACAGTAGCATCTATATTTAACACATACAGTAATTACAGTATTACAGTATATACATATTTTATTTAATCATCTCTATAATCACTCAATGTTCACTTGATAGTTGCACAGTATAGTGTATATTCACAGCTACAACAAACTTTTTTTTTGTTAGTATCTTGTCTGATACTTTGACTCCCAGACCTCCATCTTATACACATGCACAACTCTATTTGGACACTTCTGGCAGCCAAACCCTCAACTTTCTAGGCCATGAGCTCTGGAATTTCCTTCCTAAATCTTTGTGGGAGTAATGGAAAGAGATTAAGTCATGCAGACCCTCAACTCTGTTTCTCCATTCGAGTAGATGATGTTGCTGTAGTTTCTGCCTTTTCACCTTTCTCCTCCCTTCAAGCCCCCCCCCACCTTTAAATCCACCCTGTGACCAAGACTTTAATCACGCCATCCTAATATCTCCTTGTTTACCAGGTGTCAATTTTTGTCAGATTGTATTCCGTGAAAAAGTTTGGTACACTTTAAAGGCAGTCCTTAAATCCATGCTTTTGATGTCATCGGTCTCAACTAGTTAAATTTTATATGCACCAAAACTGTATTAACCAGGTCTTTATTATTTAATGATAATATTTTCAAGTGTATGGATTGTTTAATTTAAAATTCCATTTATACAGCACCTTTTCTGACCTCAGAAGACTCCAAAGTATTTTAGAACCAATTAAGCCCATTTGAAGTGTAGTCACATAGGAAATGCAACAACCAATTTATACACAGCAAGGTCTTACACATGGTAATGAGATAACGAGCAGATAATCTGTTTAAGTGATATAGATTGCAAGATAAATGTTGGCGAGGACACCAGGAGAAATGTTCCTGTTCCATTTCAAAATAGGATCTTATATTGCTATCTGAGAGACCAGATGGGGATTTGCTGTAGGTGAATGAGGTACTGCTATTTTCTCTGAAACATCAGAGGCTGAGGGGGTGACCTTATAGAGGTTTATAAAATTATGAGAGGCATGGATCGGGTGAATAGTCAAGGTCTTTTCCCCAGGGTAAAGGAATCCAAAACGAGAGAGCATAGGTTTAAGGAGATTTAAAAAGGACGTCAGGGAAAACTTTTTTACATAGAGGGTGGTGTATGTATGAGCTGCCAAAGGAAGTGGGGGTGGCTGGTATAATAACAACACTTAAAAGGCATCTGGATGAGTATATGAATAGGAAGGGTTTCAAGGGATGTGGTCCAAATGCTGGAAAATGACTTATTTAGGATGTCTGGTTAGCATAGATGAGTTGGACCGAAGGGTCTGTTTCCGTGCTGTACTTCTCAATGACTATGACTGTACAGCACTCAGCATTGTGCAGGTATGTCAGCTGAAATTTTAATGTTCAGTTCTCTGGAGTGGGACAATAAAGGAGAAGAAATGACATTATACTGTAGAAAAGCATGAACACGTCTTTACATGTGATAATATTTTGTCATGATTGAAAACGAGAAAACATAATGAGCAACATGTGAATGTTGCTTTTTCAAACTTACAATAAGGTTAACCACCACAAACATGATTACGTAATGGTAATGTTGTGATTATTTGAACCACCTAAATAAATATATGCGCGTGTTAGAACTTTGAGATTTTTCTTAAATAGTTTTACTCTTGACAGGCTTTATAAAAGTTGCCAGAAATGAATCGATTTTTCCCACCCTACAATTTGATAGTTATCCTACTTGGCAAACTGTCCTTGCATAGTTGTTTAACCTGTTGGATTAAATTACTTCATTTACAGTAATTTATATACTGGATCAACCATAATCATACACTGTACAGTCTTTTTAATTGAATGGGAGATTAAATGCTGATCTGAGTATTTCACAAGCCAAAGTTACAGAGCTTTTCCATCTAAATAAAAGAAACAAGTGAAGCTTGACCACATACAATAGTACTTTTGAAAACAAAGTGATACTTAATAATCTTTGTTTCTTCAGTCTGTTAAGTCAGTAGTGCTACTCTTTGGCTGCTTATAGAATAGAATAGAATCCCTGCAGAGTGGAAACAGGCCCTTCGGCCCAACAAGTCCACACCGATCCTCTGAAGAGTAACCCACCCAAACCCATTCCCCTACCCAACTGCTGTACATTTACCCCTGACTAATGCACCGAACCTACACATCCCTGAACACTATGGGTAATTTAGCATTGCCAATTCACCTAACGTGCACATCTTTAGATTGTAGGAGGAAACCAGAACACCCAGAGGAAACCCACACTGACTCAGGGAGAACATGCAAACTCCACACAGACAGTCACCCGAGGTCAAACCCAGGTCCCTGTCACAGTGAGGCAGCAGTGCTAACCACTGAGCCACAGTGCCGCCCTCAATCCTTCCAATCCTTTATAATTGGAATTTCAATGTTTGCTCCATATAAAAAATTACTTTATTATTGTTTGAAATCAGATTTCCTCTCTAAAGCACAACTTTACTCTGACACTCTGTTCTCTTGCCGTGCAGTTTATTGGTCGTGTTTAAGTTTGAGCATTTCTGGCTGTTTGCCCAGAAAAGGCATTGTAGTGGTTATAAACTCCAGTTACTGTTAAAAATATGGTTCTTTTGCAGTTGGAAATATACACTCCCTTGACTGATTATTTTTCAGTAACTGTCAACAATTCTTTTCCTTGGATATTCTGATCAACTAATGCATTTCTTTCCTTTGAGTTAGCCTGGCACCAAGTGAAACTATAAGCACTGTGGTGCTGAAAGTGGTTGATGTATGGTGCCAGAGGTCTGTGTTACACAGAAATGGTGTGGAAACAGTTTTTTCTACCTCTTCCACCCAAACCTTTGTTGGTCGCTTCAAGTTACAGTTCTGTACTTTTATCTGGATGCTTAGCGAGTTCCTCTTTCATTCGCAATTCCAAGGTTTTCCCGCTTACAACTTTTAGGCAAACTGGCTTCTAAGGAAAGGCGATACATTTTTGATTCTCTTCAATCTTAAATAGAGACTCTATGATCCAGTTCCTCTCTGTCTGGTGATTAGGATTATCTTATCAGGTTGAGCTGGAAGAGTTTGGAGATGTAAAAATAATTGTGCAATATTACAGTAATGCGAAGTTTAATTTTATGTCACAAACAACTTTTTTTAGGCTGGGATGTCTTTCAGTGGAGCATAAGAGGTTGAGGGATGACTTTATAGAGATTTATAAAATCATGAGGAGCAAAGATAATGTGAATGGCAGGTGTCTTTTCCCTAGGATGGGGGATTTCAAGGCGAGGGGGACATATTTTTAAGATGAGAGGAGAAAGATTTTAAAAAGGCATGTGAGGCAATTCTTTTACACAGCAGATGTGTGGAATGAACTTCTAGAGGAACTGGTGGATGCAGGTATAGTTACATTAAAAAGACATTTCAGACATTTGGATAAGTACATGAATAAGAGTATTTGGAGGGATATGGACCAAGCGCAGGCAGTTAGGATTAGATGGGGATTATGGTCAGCATGGACTGGTTGGACCGAAGGGTCTGTTTCCGTGCTACATCATTTAGAAACAGTACAGCATGCACCAAGTAAAATATTTAACTTATACATCGGGTGTGAACTGTGCAGCATGCACCAAGTAAAATATTTAACTTATACATCGGGTGTGAACTGTGCAGCATGTGCCAACTAAAATATTTAACTTATACATCAGGTGTGAACTGTGCAGCATGCACCAAGTAAAATATTTAACTTATACATCAGGTGTGAACAGTGCGGCATGTATGAGTTAAATATTTTACTTGATACATGCTGCACAGTTCACACCCGATGTATAAGTTAAATATTTTACTTGGTGCAAGCTGCACAGTTCACACCTGATGTATAAGTTAAATATTTTAGTTGGCACATGCTGCACAGTTCACACCCGATGTATAAGTTAAATATTTTACTTGGTGCATGCTGTACTTGTCACACCTGATGTATAAGTTAAATATTTCACTTTCATGCTGCACAGTTCACACCTGATGTATAAGTTAAATATTTTAGTTGGTGCATGCTGCACTTGTCACACCTGATGTATAAGTTAAATATTTCACTTTCATGCTGCACAGTTCACACCTGATGTATAAGTTAAATATTTTACTTGGTGCATGCTGCACTTGTCACACCTGATGTATAAGTTAAATATTTCACTTTCATGCTGCACAGTTCACACCTGATGTATAAGTTAAATATTTTACTTTCATGCTGCACTTGTCACACCTGATGTATAAGTTAAATATTTCACTTTCATGCTGCACAGTTCACACCTGATGTATAAGTTAAATATTTCACTTTCATGCTGCACTTGTCACACCTGATGTATAAGTTAAATATTTCACTTTCATGCTGCACAGTTCACACCTGATGTATAAGTTGAATATTTCACTTTCATGCTGCACTTGTCACACCTGATGTATCAGTTGAATATTTCACTTTCATGCTGCACTTGTCACACCTGATGTATAAGTTAAATATTTCACTTTCATGCTGCACTTGTCACACCTGATGTATAAGTTAAATATTTCACTTTCATGCTGCACTTGTCACACCTGATGTATAAGTTAAATATTTCACTTTCATGCTGCACTGTTCACACCTGATGTATCAGTTAAATATTTCACTTTCATGCTGCACTTGTCACACCTGATGTATAAGTTAAATATTTCACTTTCATGCTGCACTTGTCACACCTGATGTATAAGTTAAATATTTTACTTGGTGCATGCTGCACTGTTCAGACCTGATGTATAAGTTAAATATTTCACTTTCATGCTGCACTGTTCACACCTGATGTATCAGTTAAATATTTTACTTGGTGCATGCTGCACTGTTCAGACCTGATGTATAAGTTAAATATTTCACTTTCATGCTGCACTGTTCACACCTGATGTATAAGTTAAATATTTTACTTGGTGCATGCTGCACTGTTCAGACCTGATGTATAAGTTAAATATTTCACTTTCATGCTGCACTGTTCACACCTGATGTATCAGTTAAATATTTTACTTGGTGCATGCTGCACTTGTCACACCTGATGTATAAGTTAAATATTTCACTTTCATGCTGCACTGTTCACACCTGATGTATAAGTTAAATATTTTACTTGGTGCATGCTGCACTTGTCACACCTGATGTATAAGTTAAATATTTCACTTTCATGCTGCACTGTTCACACCTGATGTATAAGTTAAATATTTTACTTGGTGCATGCTGCACTTGTCACACCTGATGTATAAGTTAAATATTTCACTTTCATGCTGCACTTGTCACACCTGATGTATAAGTTAAATATTTTACTTGGTGCATGCTGCACTTGTCACACCTGATGTATAAGTTAAATATTTCACTTTCATGCTGCACTTGTCACACCTGATGTATAAGTTAAATATTTCACTTTCATGCTGCACTTGTCACACCTGATGTATAAGTTAAATATTTTACTTGGTGCATGCTGCACTTGTCACACCTGATGTATAAGTTAAATATTTTACTTGGTGCATGCTGCACTTGTCACACCTGATGTATAAGTTAAATATTTTACTTGGTGCATGCTGCACTTGTCACACCTGATGTATAAGTTAAATATTTCACTTTCATGCTGCACTTGTCACACCCGATGTATAAGTTAAATATTTTACTTGGTGCATGCTGCACTTGTCACACCTGATGTATAAGTTAAATATTTCACTTTCATGCTGCACTTGTCACACCTGATGTATAAGTTAAATATTTTACTTGGTGCATGCTGCACTTGTCACACCTGATGTATAAGTTAAATATTTCACTTTCATGCTGCACTGTTCACACCTGACGTATAAGTTAAATATTTTACTTGGTGCATGCTGCACTTGTCACACCTGATGTATAAGTTAAATATTTTACTTGGTGCAGGCTGCACTTGTCACACCTGATGTATAAGTTAAATATTTTACTTGGTGCATGCTGCACTTGTCACACCTGATGTATAAGTTAAATATTTTACTTTCATGCTGCACTGTTCACACCTGATGTATAAGTTAAATATTTTACTTGGTGCATGCTGCACTTGTCACACCTGATGTATAAGTTAAATATTTTACTTGGTGCATGCTGCACTTGTCACACCTGATGTATAAGTTAAATATTTCACTTTCATGCTGCACTGTTCATGCCTGATGTATAAGTTAAATATTTTTACTTGGTGCATGCTGCACTGTTCACACCTGATGTATAAGTTAAATATTTTACTTGGTGCATGCTGCACTTGTCACACCTGATGTATAAGTTAAATATTTCACTTACATGCTGCACTGTTCACACCTGATGTATCAGTTAAATATTTTACTTGGTGCATGCTGCACTTGTCACACCTGATGTATAAGTTAAATATTTTACTTGGTGCAGGCTGCACAGTTCACACCTGATGTATAAGTTAAATATTTTACTTGGTGCAGGCTGCACAGTTCACACCTGATGTATAAGTTAAATATTTTACTTGCATGTTGCACTGTTCACACCCGATGTATGAGTTAAATATTTTACTTGCATCGGGTGTGAACTGTGCAGCATGTATCAAGTAAAATATTTAAATTATACATCAGGTGTGAACTGTGCAGCATATAACAAGTAAAATATTTAACTTATACATCAGGTGTGAACAGTGCAACATGCAAGTAAAATATTTAACTTATACATCGGGTGTGAACAATGCAGCTTGCACCAAGTAAAATATTTAACTTATACATCAGGCATGAATAGTGCAGCATGTAAGTGAAATATTTAACTTATACATCAGGTGTGAACAGTGCAACATGCAAGTAAAATATTTAAATTATACATCAGGTGTGAACTGTGCAGCCTGCACCAAATAAAATATTTAACTTATACATCAGGTGTGAACAGTGCAGCATGTACCAAGTAAAATATTTAACTTATACATCAGGTGTGAACTGTGCAGCATGCACCAAGTAAAATATTTAACTTATACATCAGGTGTGAACTGTGCAGCATGCACTAAGTAAAATATTAAACTTATACATTGGGTGTGAACTGTACAGCATGTAACAAGTAAAATATTAAACTTATACATTGGGTGTGAACTGTGCAGCATGCACCAAGTAAAATATTTAACTTATACATCAGGTGTGAACTGTACAGCATGTACCAAGTAAAATATTTAACTTATACATCAGGTGTGAACTGTGCAGCATGCACTAAGTAAAATATTAAACTTATACATTGGGTGTGAACTGTACAGCATGTAACAAGTAAAATATTTAACTTATACATCAGGTGTGAACAGTGCAACATGCAAGTAAAATATTTAACTTATACATCAGGTGTGAACAGTGCAACATGTACCAAGTAAAATATTTAACTTATACATCAGGTGTGAACTGTGCAGCTTGTACCAAGTAAAATGTTACATAATAACGTCCATGCAATCTCTCCTTATTAAAGAGGAAAACAACGCAGAGACGCACTGGCCAATCACAATCCACGTTTCATATTCGCCTACCGCAGCAGCCAATAGGAACCAGTTTTATATTTAACTCGGCAGGGGCGTGGTTAGGCTCGAGGAAGCCTGGTTCCTATTGGCTCCATCTTCGGTCCCCGCCTCCTCTGCGCACGTGACCAGGTGGTTGGCCCCTAACCCCGAACGCGGGGCCTGAGGGTGAGAGAGGAGCCATGAGAACTGTGGGGATGTTGGCTGCTGCTGTCGCCCGTCACACTGCAGCAGTGCCCTGCCGTGAGTTAATGGAGGCGGGAGGGAGGGAGAGAGGAGAAGCGGGGTGGACACAGGCTGGTGTGGAGGGGGGGGGGTGGACACAGGCTGGTGTGGAGAGGGGGGTGGGGTGGACACAGGCTGGTGTGGAGGGGGGGGGTGGACACAGGCTGGTGTGGAGGGGGGTGGACACAGGCTGGTGTGGAGGGGGGGGGTGGACACAGGCTGGTGTGGAGAGGGGGGGGGGTGGACACAGGCTGGTGTGGAGGGGGGGGGGTGGACACAGGCTGGTGTGGAGGGGGGGGGGGTGGACACAGGCTGGTGTGGAGAGGGGGGTGGGGTGGACACAGGCTGGTGTGGAGAGGGGGGTGGGGTGGACACAGGCTGGTGTGGAGAGGGGGGTGGGGTGGACACAGGCTGGTGTGGAGGGGGGGGGTGGACACAGGCTGGTGTGGAGGGGGGTGGACACAGGCTGGTGTGGAGGGGGGGGGTGGACACAGGCTGGTGTGGAGAGGGGGGGGGTGGACACAGGCTGGTGTGGAGGGGGGGGTGGACACAGGCTGGTGTGGAGGAGGAGGGGGTGGACACAGGCTGGTGTGGAGGAGGAGGGGGGGGGGTGGACACAGGCTGGTGTGGAGAGGGGGGGGTGGACACAGGCTGGTGTGGAGAGGGGGGGGGTGGACACAGGCTGGTGTGGAGAGGGGGGGGGTGGACACAGGCTGGTGTGGAGGGGGGTGGACACAGGCTGGTGTGGAGAGGGGGGGGTGGACACAGGCTGGTGTGGAGAGGGGGGGGGTGGACACAGGCTGGTGTGGAGAGGGGGGGGGTGGACACAGGCTGGTGTGGAGGGGGGTGGACACAGGCTGGTGTGGAGGGGGGGGTGGACACAGGCTGGTGTGGAGGAGGGGGGGGTGGACACAGGCTGGTGTGGAGGAGGAGGGGGTGGACACAGGCTGGTGTGGAGGAGGAGGGGGTGGACACAGGCTGGTGTGGAGGAGGGGGGGGTGGACACAGGCTGGTGTGGAGGAGGAGGGGGTGGACACAGGCTGGTGGGGGGGGTGGACACAGGCTGGTGTGGAGGGTCATCCTCCCTCTTGGGGCTTGTGCAATCCGCTGTAATTTGCCTTTGCTGTAACTTTTGTCTCTTGACTGTGCCCTAAAGTGTGTCTGTGATTTTCACTTGTATTGTGGGTCTGATTGCCCCCGTCTGCTTTTCAGCTTCTTGTGGATGTAGAAGTATGTCCTCCTTTATTTCTCTTTGCTGCTGTCAAAGATCCTGCCTTGCTTTAAAAGAAGATCAGTGGGTTGTTGAGCCAGTGTTTGTTGCCCATCTCTACTTGCCCTTGAGAAACTAGTGCTGAGCTGCCCTCCCTGAGTTACTGCAGTCCACATGCTTTAGGTAGACCCACTGTTGTTAGGGAGGGAGTTCCAGGATTTTGACCCAGCCACACTGAAGGGGCAGTGATGTATTTCCAAGTCAGGATGGTCAGTGGCTTGGAGGTGAGCTTGCAGATAATGGTATTCCCTGGCATCTGCTGCTCTCGTCCTTCTATCTGGAAATTGTCATGAGTTTGGAAGGTGCTGTCTGAGGATCACTGATGAATTTCTGAAGTGAACTGTGTAAATGATATACATTGCTGCTGTTAGTGGTGGAGATTATGGATGTGCTGGCACTAATCAACTGAGCTGCTTTATATTGAGCTTCTTGAGTGTTGCCGCAGCTGCATTTATCCAAGCAAGAGGGTAACATTCCATTATGTTCTTTTTTGTTATTAACCTGATGAGGTGTATTATGACATGTTGGAAGCAGGTGGGATTTAAATCCAAGACCCCAAATCATTACACTGTTTTGACATGTGCATTTGCATATAGTAGACAGGCTTTGGGCAGTTAGGTGAGTTACTTGCTGAAGGATTCTTAGCCACAGCATTCATATGCCTAGTACAGTTCTGTATCAGTGGTTAATCCTGTCCCCAGAATGTTCTTGGGAATTCAACAATGGTAATGTCTTTGAATTTCAAGGGCAATAATTAGATTTGCTCTTTGTTGAACCTAGATGTTGCTCGTCACTTTTGTGAATGGTAGTTGACACATGTCAAGCAAAACCTGGGTATTGATCAAGTCTTACTGTTATATCTTCCTAAACTAGATTTAACTCTGAGTATGAAGCACATGTATATGTAACATGGCTGTGCTTTTCTTAAACATGCTAACTTAATCTGTTTCTTGCAGTGCAAACTGTTTTTGAATTCACTGTGAATTGATGCAGTCAAGTAAATCTTTGTTTTCAATTCAGGAGTCCAAGGCTTGTCTTCCAGAGCAGATACTCAGCTGAAAGTTTGTGTTGTTGGTAGTGGTCCTGCAGGTTTCTACACTGCCCAGCATCTGCTTAAGGTAATCTCACATAAAAGCAACCCTTATAGCTGCTTTTGGTAAATTTTTGTATAATGCATTTATTTTCAAGTTAGTGTAGTACACAGTACTAGGTAACAGCTTGTGTATATGTAGCATCTTTTAACATATAATAACATTTCACAGGGTATTAGTAATGGCTGGTTTGAATTAGGCTCCTCTCCAGACCAGTGGGACACCAAGGGGGTTGTGAATGGTTGGATTGGATTAGATTAGATTAGATTAGATTAGATTACTTACAGTGTGGAAACAGGCCCTTCGGCCCAACAAGTCCACACCGACCCGCCGAAGCGCAACCCACCCATACCCCCTACATTTACCCTTTTACCTAACACTACGGGCAATTTAGCATGGCCAATTCACCTGACCTGCACATCTTTGGACTGTGGGAGGAAACCAGAGCACCTGGAGGAAACCCACGCAGACACGGGGCGAACGTGCAAACTCCACACAGTCAGTCGCCTGAGGCAGGAATTGAACCCAGGTCTCTGGAGCTGTGAGGCAGCAGTGCTAACCACTGTGCCACCGGTTGGGTCTTGGACATTTTACTGGAAGAGTGATGGAACTGGTAAGTGAGAATAGTTGTATTCTTTGCTTTCTCCAAATTCCCTACTCTCGACATCTTCACAAAAATATTGTTCCATGCTAACTTGGAATAGCATAGCCCTCAAAACGTCTGAGGTTGGGGATCAGTTGAAACTTCTCAAAACTAAGGTTGATAAATCTCTTGTTAAGTCAGTGTTTTTAAAGGATATTGAGCTGAGTAAATGGAGTGATTTATGGAGCCTTGAAGAGCGGAATGACCCCTTTTATTCCTAGTTATTGATTTAGGAAGTATTGTACATGGGTTTTCACCAGAGACTTAATGGTTGGTGCGTCATCCGATGTTGTACCGATCTCTCAGATTGGAAATGTCCTTGGTTTAATCTGTTGCAACTGCGGAGTGATCCTGTCACTTGTGCACCGGTAGTTTTTTATAGTTGGCCTTAGTGGCTCAGATCTACCTGGAATGGGGAGAGAATAAAATCATCCAAGATTGTTGGTCCTGGTCGCAGTCTGATGGAAATCTCAATATGTACATATTGAGGGAGGAGAGGATTATTAACAGCATACTGACGTTTTCTATCATGGCTTGCATGCAGAATGGAAAATTCAGAAGTGCAGGGTAGAAGAGATTGGGGCACAATTAGAGAATGCGTTCAGCCTTTGGAAAGAGTTATTCAAATAATGGCAGAGTGGTGGGAATTCAATTATGTGAAGAGACTTCACATAAAGACAAGGGTCTTCTCTTTAGATTAGAGAATGTAAAGAGGAGATTAGATGAAGATAAAATCACAAATTATTTTGTTATAGCATTTTTTCTTTTCACTTGCAGGAAGATAGGGAACCTGTAGTCACAGATTGAAGGTAAATGGACTAGACCTGTAATGACAGAACATTTTTGGCAGAGAGTTAGTGATCTGGAATGCACTGCGTGAAAGCGATGACAAGGTATATATTTATGGAACATAAGGAAAGAGTAAGGGGCTGGGATTAATTAGATAACTGACACTGAGCTGGCACAGGGTCAGTGAGTGGAATGGCCATCTGAGAGGTGAAATTATGGTTCTGAGGAAGAGATTGGCACAGTTTTCCTGAAAAAAAAAAAGCAACTAAATTATGCTTGGTTCCAGTTTGTAAATGAAGTGACAATATGGAGTCATAGAGATATACAGCACAGAAACAGACCCTTGGATTCAACTCCTCCATATCGACCAGATGCCCTAAACTAATTCCGTCCCGTTTGCCAGCACATGGCCCATATCCCCCTAAACCCTTCATATACCCATCCAGATGCCTTTTAAATGCTGTAATTGTACCAGTCTCCGTTATTTTCTCTAGCAGTTCATTCCATACATGCACTCTGTGTGAAAATGTTGCCCCTTAGGTCCCATTTAAATCTTTCCCCCCTCACCCTAAACCTATGTCCTCCCCCACCCCAGAGAAAAGACCTTGTCTACTCGCCCTCCCCATGCTTCTCATGATTTTATAAACCTCTACAATGTCACCTTCAGTCTCCGACGCTCCAGGGAAAACAGCCCCAACCTATTCGGCCTCTCCTTTATAGCTCAAACTATCCAACCATAGTAACATCCTTTATAAATCTTTTCTGAACCCTTGCAAGTTTCACAACATTGTTCCTATAGCATGGAGCTCAGAATTGCATGCAGTAATCATAGAATTTACAGTGTGGAAAAAGGCCCTTTGGCCCAACAAGTCCATATCACCTTCTGAAGAGTAAACCATCCAGACCTGTTCCCCTACCCTATTACCCTACATTTACCCTTGACTAATGCATTTAACCTATATATCCCTGCACTATTGTCAATTTAGCGTGGCCAATTCACCTAACCTGCACATCTTTGGTTTGTGGAAGGAAACCAGAGTACTCGGAGGAAACCCATTCAGACACTGGGAAAACGTGCAAACTCCACACAGACAATCACCCGAGGTTGGAATTGAATCCAGGTCCCTAACCACTGAGCCACCATGCCACCCAATGACCTGTACAGCCGTAACATGATCTCCCAACTCTTTGCTCTGACTAATAAAGGAAAGTGTACCAAATGCTGCCTTCACTATTGGTTTTAGAATTTGTGCAGGGAGTAATGAGAATTTGACATTAATGCTGTTTGATTGTATATACAGGCCACTATTGCTTTGTATTTATTAGCTTGAATTGATTAAAATGCCTAGTATAAAATCATAAAGGGCATGGATAGGATAAACAGACAAGGCCTTTTCCCTTGGGCAGGGGAGTCCAGAACGAGAGGGCATAGGTTTAGGGTGAGAGGGGAAATATATAAAAGAGACCTAAGGGGCCACTTTTTCTCGCAGGGGGTGATACGTGTATGGAATGAACTGCCAGAGGATGTGGTGGAGGCTGGTACAATTGCAACATTTAAGAGGCATTTGGATGGGTATATGAATAGGAAGGGTTTGGAGGGATATGGGCCGGGTGCTGGCAGGTGGGACTAGATTGGGTTGGGATATCTGGTCAGCATGGACGAGTTGGACTGAAGGGTCTGTTTCCATGTTGTTCATCTTTCTGACTCTTATGATTCCATTATTAATAATGGGGGTAATCTACTGTTGACTATTTTTAATGAATTAAATACAATATAATTAATGCCTCTTCCTAATTATTTCTAAAGGATTATATGACATAATTGAGTAAAAGAGTTTGGGGAATTCATTCTGACTTGTATTTGTGTGAAGCTGAAGGAATGCGTTTATTAACCCAATGGTTTGACTCCAAATCTACAAGTTAACTCTGTTCCCTTACACTGGCACTGGATAAATATGCCTGGGCCTGTCTGCATGACAAAATTGTAAGCACATTTATAAAGAATAAGCTTCAAGTTCTGTGCACAGACAGTCTCTTCTTTAATCCCTGTTGGATTCAAACAGAGATTTTAATAGTTCTTGTTATTTAATTGAGATACAGATCTGAATCTTCCTCTGTCAGCTTTGTGGGAAAGGCTTGAATGTTTCTGATAATTGCTTCTTTCAGGATTTAGATGCCTTTAACATTTGTGTTTACTTCCTAAAATCAGAAGGTGGAGTTTTATCTAAGTATTGAGGGTGAAAGTGTGTAATTTAGTATAGTTTACTTTTTACTGTTTTTTTTTCTTATCAGATTGCTGCAATATATAATTTGTTTGAGTGGAGGGGGACAGTCACTATAAATGATTTGCTATCTTTATTCTTGTGTTCCAGTACTATGAATCATCTGTGGTTGACATCTATGAGAAACTGCCTGTCCCATTTGGCCTTGTGAGATTTGGTGTTGCCCCTGACCATCCAGAAGTGAAGGTTCGTTCAGTTCAGTTTAGCATTGAACAGGATCCTGCTGCCACCCTTTATTGTACATGGAGTAATTTGCAGCGTTGAAGTCTAGATATATACTCAAAACCATTACTTAATGAAACATGGTTTATTAAATGTAGATAAGACAATTGAAATTGCTCGAAACAACATATCTAACAAATTGAGGTAGTTTTGTGTCCAAGTCAAATAAAGGTGACTGACCACTCTGATTCTGTTTCTGTTTCTATTTATTGGTGTAATTAAAGAGGGTCTCTACCTCTTTTTGACTTTTATACTGGCTTAATTATGATTCTGTAATGTTTGCTGTTTCTTGGTGTCAAATTTGGTAAGATGCAGTCCCTATATATGAAATGTTGCCTTAGGTTATTGAATTCATTTATCTGCTCTCCATATATACCTTCCTGGTATTGCTTATATACTGCAAGATAAACCTTTTTATGACTAGAAGTTAGTTTTATCATTTGAACGTTTTATCTTTTGAGCTTGTTATGATTTAGTGGTACACGCAAGCGTTGTGACATTATCCAATGCTGAAACCTTACACCTCTGGTCAAAACTGCTCACAAATGTAATCTGCAAGGTTATAAATAGTGATTTGCAGATGTCTACCTATAATATTTTAGTAAAATAAATCTAGAAAAGTTTACCTTTTGTTTCAAGGACTTTTTTGGAATTCATTTTAAAATGTGTGGTGCAGTAAGTTGCCTGCAATTGATTGGAGTGAGCACCAAATGCAGTACAGAAGGTGGCAAGTTTCTTGAATTATTAATGAAGACCTGTGAATGTTGATCATTAAACATCTGTGCCGTTCTTACCTCTATTCTTTCAAAATCTAAGACACCGATGCACAAATATGAAAATATCATAACCTAACTTTTTTTGTGCTACTTGAATATTCCTTTTATGGCCCACATTTAGTGATCAGTGTGTTCATAATATTTCCCACCCTGCAGAATGTCATCAATGCATTTACCCAGACAGCACATCATGACCGCTGCTCATTTTATGGCAATGTTACTGTTGGAAAGGATGTAAGCATAGAAGAACTGAAACAAGCATACCATGCACTGGTACTGGTAAGAAGGTATTAAATTGTTGAATATTCGTCAGTCTCCTGACATACAATATAAAACATCTTGTCTACACTAATTCTGAATACTGATCCTTGATGTACGGCTGTCACTTTTATTTCTTTAGATTTCAACCATTGCAGTTCAGTTATTAGGTTTTTTTTCAATATTAAGCCTTTGTACTTGTTATTTTAGCATAAAGATGCAAACATTTTATTATATGCTAGTTTAAAAAAAATTTTGCCATGACAGACCTATGGAGCTGAAACTAATCGAACACTTGACATTCCTGGAAAGAATCTACTAGGTGTCTATTCTGCAAGAACATTTGTAGGCTGGTACAACGGTTTACCTGAAAACAAAGATGTAAGTTTAACTGGCAAGACTACATTATATCTCAATATGCTGATGATCACTATCTCTAATTGTTGGAGGGTATTTTTCTGGTTCTTTTTTTTAATAACAAAATTTGCAAGGTAGTTGAAGCTAGGTGATAACTAAAATTAGTTGGCAGGAATTCGAGCTTTTTTTTTTAACCAAATTTTAAATAATTATATGGGTTCCCTCCCTGCTTTATTTGGAAAACCAAAATAGAATTGGCTTGTCAGTTGAAACTACTGAGAGAATCCAACAAGATTGGTGATCTTTAATAATGGGGCAACTTAATGGCCACTTTATATTTCTCAGAATTCTCATTGTTTGAGCATTTAGCTGGCTCTGAATGAATGTCAATCAGATATGGCTGTTTGGAAGGTTAATGCACCCCAGTGACTAATTAGTTTTGAAGGAAATCCGAAAAACTATATAAAGCCCAGTGTGCACTCATTATAAAGTTTTCGAAGCATGATTTCCTTTATTGGAGACCAGTGCTGTCTGAGGCAGTGGAAATATTTGATTTCTTACATATGCAATTGCAGTAGCTGTTAAACGTGAAGAAATTGAACAAGGCTATTTGAGAAATGGACATTGATAAGGGCCATGAATGAAATAAATTTTTATGGGTTGTTTTAAATGAAGATTTGTGTAAAATCCAATTATTTAACTATCCTCCTGGTCAGTGGCTGACATCAAATAAAATCAGAGGTCTGGAAAGTCATGTACTTCCACATAGCGCTCTTGCTCAGGTTTGCCATTGTCCAATGTTAATTTTGTAAACTTGAAACCTGTTGCTAATATCACTTTCAACCCAGCCGTCATCCTTGTGTTGACGTAGAAATGTTTTTTTTTTCTGTTTGGTGTTGTCTGATCTGTCTGTACAGGAGGGATACTGTTGAATTATAGGTTTGTCTTTGGAAGAAAGGCAGTCTAGAATTGGAAATTGCAACTTTTTGAGGAATTTAACTTTGACCAAAGTTTTCTTCAGCTGCATTGTTATCCATTTTTCCAGAAGGTGGATCGGAAAACAGAAATGGTTAGAGAAACTCTGTACATGTGGCAGCCTCCTGTGGAGAGAAAGCAGAGTTAATGTTTCAAGTCTTCAGAACTGATAGTAACTAGGAAAAGGTGGTGTCAGTATATGCTGAAAATGGATTGGGGAGAACTCAGTGGATAGGTGGAGATGGAGCAGAGAAAGACAGTGACGGTTAGACAAAAAAAGGATAAATGACTATAACCCAAGAAGAAAAGTTGATAATGGGGACAATAAATATCTGAAAATAGCCCACACTGTTGTGACATGAACTATGTACAAAAAGTATAAGTATAAAAGATATGGGTATTCAAAACCTAAACCTAAAAATTGGAACCAGATATTGAGTCTCAAAGGCAACTGGGTCCCCAAACCGAAAATGAGCTTGTGCTGAGTCTCATTAGAACACTGCAGCAGGCCCAAGATAGGAATGTTGGCCAGGGACATGGTGGTCTGTTGAAGTGATAGGCACTGGAAGCTTGGGCTCATTTTTTTTTTTTTTGCAAAACACTTACATGCTCACTGCAAAGTGGTTGCCTAGTTGTGTTCTGTCTCCCCTATGTGGAGAATGCAGTGGATTATGTTGAGCACATTACAGGTAAATCACTGGCTTACCTGGTATGTCTGGCCCCTTGGGAGGTATTGAATAGGCAGGTGTCATAATTTCTGTGATGTCGGGAAGTGGGTCAGTGTCCTGGAGAGAATGGTCCTTGAAAAATGCTGACAAAGGAGGGGAGTGGAATGTATCTAGAGGTGATAGAAATGATGGCTTATGATCCTTTGGATGTGGATCTGGTGGGATGGAAAGGGAACACCAGGAGAGTCCCTGTTGATGTTTGAGAGAGAAGGGAAGGAGTGAAGGTAATCGGTTGGGCATGGCTAAGGGCCCTGTCAACCACGATAGTGGGGTATCCTTGGTGGAGGGAAAAGGCAGACATGTTCCATGTACCCCACAAAGATGGGCATAACTGGGGCCAAAGGGAGTAGCCAGGGCCACGCATTTTGATCTGAAGAAAGCAAGAGGAGTTCAAGGGGAGGTTGTTCAAAATGAGGGTGAGTTTGCCTAAGCAGAGGGTGGTGGTGGTGAATGGGGACATGTAGGGTTAGAAGAATCATGGATACAGTGGGAAGGGATTGGACAAGGGGAGGAAATAATTGCATCAAAGTAGGAAAAGGGATGTTCATGTGAGGCAGGGACAGGCAGAACCAATTAGCCTGCACAGGTAGTCCTGTTTGTGGATTTTTACACCACCCATTTCTGTCCCATCCAGTGGGATGTCACCACCAGATACATTACCCATCAATTGCTTGTCAGCATTCCACAAGAACCATTTCCTCCAGAACACGCTGGTCCACTCCTCTCTGCTCCCAACAACTCCCATGGCACCTTCCCATGAAACTACAGAAGGTGCAACACCGACCTGTTTACCACCTTCCTCCCTCACAATCTAAGACTTTTAAACACACCTTCCAGGTGAAGAAGCGATTTACCTGCATTTCACTCAATCTAGTCTGCTGTATTCACTGCTTGCAATGTGATCTCTTGAACATTGGGAGACAAAACGCACATTGGTGTTCTGCAAAGCAATCACTTAATGGTCTGTCTGCAAAAAAAACACGAGTTTCCAGATACCTGCCACCTCAACATACACTTTGTTCCCTGGTCAACATTTCTGTCTTGGACCTGCTACGATGTTCCAGCAAGACTCTGTACAAACTGAAAAAACAGTGTCTCCATTTCCACTTGGGGATCCTGCACCCTTCAGGACTGTATATCAATTCAATAATTTTACAACTTGAACATCCGTATCCGTGTATCTTGCCCATCCCCACACCCCTGTCATGACATGAGCTATTTTCAGCACACCCAAACCATTTTCACTTACTTATTGTTTCCATTATTGGCTTTCCCTTCTCCCTAACATACTGACATCTTTTGAGGAAGGGTCACTGAACCCGAAACACTAACTCTGATTTCTCTCCACATATGCTGCCAAATCTGTTGAGATTTTCCAGCAGTTTCTGTTTTTGTTTCTGATTTACAACCTCTGCAATACTTTCAATTTTTATACTGTCATGCAACCTTTTCTCTGTATGTGTGTGTGTCCTTCTCTTTGTGCGACCTCCCCAGTCAGTATATCTACTGCCTCTTTCTAGCTACTATCAGTTGTGAAGAAGTGTCAGTGGACTCACATGTTGACTCTGTTTTTCTCTCTCTACAGATGCTGAGTTTCTCCAGCAATTTTTGTTTTTGTTTCAGACTTCCAGCATGCATAGTTATTTGTTTTTATTCCACCTGTTGGGTGTTGAGTTAGTATTACTTAAGGAGATTGCTTTTCAAATACAAGAAGTTAAAATCTTATCATACATTCTTTTGAAGCTGAATCCTGAATTGAGCAGTGAGACAGCAGTCATCCTGGGACATGGAAATGTGGCATTGGATGTGGCCAGGATTCTCTTGTCTCCCATTGATGTACTTAAGGTTTGTGAATTCCTGTCTTAAATGTTATCCTGTTTGTGACAATTAAGAAATGATTAATCAAAAGGCAGGGTTTTGTAGAGAATATTTAAATTCCTTGATACTGCTTGAGTCCTCCTACATAAAAGGAAACCAGTGGCTAGTTTTGATTCTCTGTCCACCATATTTATTCGTACCTAGCCATCAACTTAGTGTGTTTGCCTAAATAGAACCTTGGGTGTGTTGTAAAAATAGATTTGGTTTGGGGAGCAGAGAAATAGTGGTTTGGGGATGTTTTCAACTGAGCAGCTGGAAAATGAAAGCTGGTGGGAGGATGAAATTGCAATGCGTTGAATTCATATGTGCAATGTATGCAAATATTTTTTTATACAGAGTGAATTAGACAAAGTTCTCCCAAAGCTTTAAGTAGTATTCCTCTTCAGAATATTCTAACTGTAATTTTTGTGGAGTGTGTGTAAAATAAATATAAATATGTTACATATATTCTATGTATTTACAGAAAACTGATATTGCTGGTCATGCGTTGGAGGCTATAGCAACTAGTAAGGTGAAGCGGGTATTACTAGTTGGGCGACGAGGACCCCTCCAGGTTGCCTTTACCATAAAGGTATGGTACTTTATAAAGTTAGCATGTTTCATTACAGTATAAATGCCTTGTGTAAGCATGCTTTTACTTGCAGCCTGGTAAGCCTTGTCTGTTCAAATAACTGACGCTGTTGTCCACAAACCTACCAGTGTTTCATAATTAACTTTTATTTTAATTTGTGCTGACGACAAGAAGATGAGGAACCGTGTGTTGTGTTTTACAGCATAGCCAGTTCACTTGCGTTTATATTGATGATCACTACCCAGACAAAGATAACCACACTTGCCGTCCAGAGTATTTTTAGAGGCTTTTGAGTTGCTAGAGTGAAATTTGAGTTGCAATAGCTTAGCGGTTTCCCTTTCTTTCTTCAGTAGTGGTGAAACTTGGAGATGCCCTTGACTTTGGGTCAAAAGTTCTTCCAATTTCTTTTGTTACCAGTGCTAATTTGTTCTAATTGAAATTAGAGGAGCTTTCCATATCTTCACTGTATTCTGTCTATAAGAACATAGGATCAGGAGTAGGCCATTCAGTTCCTCGAGCTAACCCTACCATTCAACTAAATGATGGCTTATCTGCCCCAGGCCTCAACTCCCACATTGTGTCATCTCACCATAGGCCCCTCCAGTTGAAAGAAGAATTTTGCTTTAAAATTCTAACCTAGCAATGAAGACCAGAATTTTCATTTGTTATCTTAATTATTTGCTGCACATTGCTTTTGATTCAAAATAACACTTTGATCTCCCTCTACTGCATTGTTTTGAGTCTGTCTCCAGTTTTATAATAGTTTGCCTTTGATTCTTTCTGCTAAAGTGTATGACCTCACACACCTTCCAACATGAAACTATCTGCTAAGTTTTTGCCCACTTACTCTGCTTATCCCCTTGCAGATTCCTTTAATCATCTTTACAATATGCCATCCCACCTAATTTTGTATTATCAAGTTTGATCCATTACACTCTGTTCCCCTCCTGCAAGACATCAATACGGACAGTCCCAGATTGCAAACAGGTTTTGTGCTTGAGTCCATTTGCAAGTTGTTTTGCATACAAGTCGGAGGAGAATGCATGACAATAAAATAGCTATTCCATAAGTACAAGGACATTTTATCTGTTGGATCTTTTTAAAATTATTAATGCCCCATATATATAACTGTGCTCTTAAGCAAGAGCAATCTTAAATTGGGAATCCCTGTGTAGATAGCAAATCATTGAGGCCCCATGACTCATCCTTGTGGCACTCCACCATTGCATCTTTCCAACCTGAAAAAGACTTATTAGTCCCGACTCTCTCTCTCTCTCCTGTGTGTTAACCAATCCAATGCTAACACGTTGCCTCCATTTCCAGAAACTCTTATCTTGTGCAATAACTTCCCATGTGGCACCTTATCAAATGTCTTCAGGAAATTCAAAACGTTCTGTCTTTCATTTCCTGCTTAAAAATTCTCATTCATCATTAACTATGCTGTTTTAATCCTCAAAAGGACTCTTGATAGAGTGCTCTATGGGCTGAAAATAAAGTTGTTGCATTCTTTTATTTCTCTTAAGGAATTGCGTGAGATGATTAATTTGCCTGATACTCGTCCATTGCTCAATCCCAGTGACTTCATGGGGCTCAAGCAGGCTGTTAAAGGTAAAACTACAATATTTTTATGTTGGCACTCCTTTGGCTATCTACTTCCATCCCTAATGTTTTTAAGCTTTCAAAGCATTTTGTTAAGTTGAAGTGTGGATAAGGTTTTACCTTTCTCAAGTACATTTTTGCCCAGAATTAAAAATTAATGTTTTCAGGATGTAGGTTTGCTCGCTGAGCTGGAAGGTTCGTTTTCAGAAGTTTTGTCACCATACTAGGTAACATTGTCAGTGAGCCTCTGAATGAAGCACTGATGGTGTAGCCTGCTTTCTATTTATATTTATTTCCAAAGGAAACCCAAACATATAAATAGAAAGCGGGCTACACCACCCTGCCAAGTGTTGAAGTTCGCTGTACTAATTCTTCATGAGAAGAAAGGAGAATTCACCTTTTGCGGGTATTTTATTTTGACAAATGTGCAGGCCAAGTGAAAAGGTTCAGTAGAAGTTCTTTAATGCCCCAGGAATCCCTAAAACACTTGTATTAAACCACTTAATTTTACATGACACACTTGCAACATCTGCTCATTTGGGTTCAATGAGCTTTAAAGTCCTTGAATTTTGACCCTTTGTCTTAAACTCCTTAACTTTAAGCAATATTTTCAAGGTCTATAAACTGAATCAGTTTGTTTGTTAACATTGTTACCAGATCAAAAAAAACCAGATGGAAACTAAACAACCTGCACTAAAATTGCAATAAGAAAAAGTTCACTGGTAGGAGTCTGTGTGCACTTAAGTGTGCTAGGTGTGTCTAATTCCTTTGATCATACATTAATTAGTGTTAGGTATATGTACATAATATCAACCCATGCAATACTGTCTATGGTTGAATGAAACTTTGCAGTAATAATGCCAGCAAACAAAATGTTGTAGCCCCGACCAAAAAATGTGAACACTCCAGCCAAACAATACATACTTGCTGCACAGGATAATGTGCATACAAAGAACAGTACTGCAGAAGAACAGGATAGACGTTAAATTTGAGAGGGTGCAGAAAGGATTTACAAGCATATTGCCAGGACTGGAAAGTTTGAGCTCTAGGGAGAAGCTGAATAGGCTGGGACTTTTATTTTCTCTCCTGGAGCATCGGATGTTGAGGAATGACCTTTTTAGAGGTTTATGAAAATCATGAGGGGCATGGACAGGATGAATAGCCAAAGTCTGTTTACTAGATGAATAGTTTATGCCTGAAATGTTGACTCTCCTTAGATGCTGCCTGACCTGCTGTGTTTTCCCAATGCCACACTTTTTCAACTTTGAATCTCCATCATCTGCAGTCCTCCCTTTCTGCTAGGATGGGTGTGTCCAAAATGGGGGGGCATAGGTTTAAGGTGAGAGGGGAAAAGATTTTAAAAAGGAACTAAGGGGTAACTTTTTCACACAGAGGGTGGTGCATATATGGAACGAGCTGCCAGAGGAAGTGGTGGAGGCTGGTATAAGTACAGCATTTAAAATGCACTTGGATGGGTAAATGAATAGGAAGGGTTTGGGGGAAATGGACCAAATGTTGGCAAATGGGACTGGATCAAATTGAGATGTCTGGTTGGCAAGGATGGGTTGGACTGAAGGATTTGTTTCCATGCTGTATGAATCTGACTGCGCTGACACATGATGCCTTTCAAAACTAAAAACCTTTCTTACCTTTATATTATTTGCTTATTAATATATCTGGGAGAAAGTGAGGACTGCAGATGCTGGAGATCAGAGTAGAGAGTGCGGTGCTGGAAAAGCCCAACTGGTCAGGCAGAGTCCGAGGAGCAGGAGAATCTATGTTTCGGGCATAAGATCTGTCAAGCTGCCTCTTAAATGTTGCTATTGTATCTGCTTTGACCAATTATAATCAACCTGCCTGGTTTAAATCTAAGCAAAGATTAACTATTATTAGAAGGCTGAAAGTAGTGACAAATTAACTACCAGTCATTATTTAATTGGCTCATTCTCTATGACACTGCCTTTACCAGTCACAGGCCACTTGGTAACCAATTAGCATGCTCTGTTCATTTGTATAAAAATATTCTCCTTTCATGCTAGTATTTCTTTTAAGTATCATAATGAGTGCAGCATGCCAAACCACAAAATGGTTTTTAGCAAAATTCAAGTCCTGATTATGTAGTTGTCAACGGGTTTAACCTATGCTTAAGATTAAACTGCCCTTTTCATAAATAGCGCTTTGGAAATCTTGGTGTGAATACGGTCTTGTGCAATATCAACTCATGGCTCAGCTGAACCGCAGAGAATATACATCGTGAACTAATTATTAACCTGTTCTCTGCCTGGGAGGATACAGATGTGTGCATGTTTGAAGTGAATAGTTAGCTGCAGTTTGGACATTTCTGGTGGCTCACTCAGGTTCTTTGCATATCACTAAATGTAAGGGCACCCTACTGTTTGAATATTTGTGTCAAGTTTCCAAATTCATTGATTTTCATCCAGGTTTGTCTCTGCTTAATTTCTTAAACATACTAGATGTGTTGTTTCAATCAGAAGTTAGTCAGTGCACCTAAAATTTGTAGTTGATTGAACAGAAAGGGGAGACTGCTATGCAGCTTGAGTGAGAGATGGCTCTGGACTTAATTTAATTTGGTGTAAATGCTTTCATGATCGAAACACCCAGAAGCAGCTGGACATCTGATGCAATATGGGTTGGGTCGTGAAATCAGTAGTGTCAATTCTTCTGTCTCAAATTCAGACAACAAATCATAGCAAGCCCTTTCAGAGGGAGTTAAATATTTTTTGTTGGCATTTCACCTAGAGCCATTTCTTTCAAATTATCTGTCTCTGCACCAAAGACATTCTTATCAGACGTTCTGTAGACTGTGATGAGACTACTAGTCCCTCTTGGTGCAGAGAGATTCCATTGGTGATGGGCTTATAAAAATCCTAAGGGGGTGTTTTGCTAGCAGATCACATTTCTCATTGCCAGTGTCAGTATTTAGGCTGAATTTGCAGAGTTTGTTCCTGTAAGGGATAGAGTTGTATTCTTCAGAGTCTACATAGCAAAACAGGATCACAAGGATGCTTCATGTTGTCGAGTTACTCTTTGTATTGTCATTGATGAAGCTGGTGTGAAAAGAATTTTCAATCAATGGAACCTTTTGAATAACAATGCATAATGATTATCTGAGTGATCAATGTAAGTACTGGGAAGGAACTATGTAGGAACAGGAGTAGGTCATTCAGCCCATTGAGCCTGTTTCGCCATTTGAGGTTATAGCAACTCCATATACAGGTACCTGTTTTTGGCCCATATCCCTCAATTTGCTTAACAAATGTATCTATTTTTAGATTTAAAACTAACAACTGGGCATCCACTGCCATTTGTGGAAGATAGTTCCAAGCATCTACCACCCTTTGTGGGGAGAAGTGCTTCCTAGCATCCCTCCTTCAAGCATGAGAATTGGAGCCAGATCACTGGCCCCAGTTCTAGGATCTCCACCCAATGGAAATAGTTTATCTACCTGTCTTTTTCTGTTAAAGTCTTGAAGGCTTTAATCAGATCATCCCTTAACCTGTCTTAATTCTAGAGAAAAAGGGCTTAATTTGTATAATCGCTCTTCACCGCTTAATCTTTGAAGTCCAGATAGCATTCTTGTAAACCTACAATGTAATCCCTCCAAAGTCATTATATCCTTCCCAAGGTGTAGTGCCCTGATCTGGAGTCCAATAGGATTTTGAGTAACTGCAGCATAACTTCTGAATCCTTGTACTCTGTCCTTTAGGTTTAAAGGCCAGCGTTCCATTAGCTTTCTTAGTTTATTTTCTGTACCTGTTTGTGACCTTTTAAAGATCTATGCACCTGAAATCCCAAGTCTGTTTAGACATCCACTGTATTTAACTTCAAACT
This sequence comes from Chiloscyllium plagiosum, assembly GCF_037043375.1. Taxonomy (NCBI): domain Eukaryota; kingdom Metazoa; phylum Chordata; class Chondrichthyes; order Orectolobiformes; family Hemiscylliidae; genus Chiloscyllium; species Chiloscyllium plagiosum. The sequence continues at coordinate 10,182,269 of NW_028270163.1, read as the reverse complement.
ATCTAGAAAATACCCTGATCTATCCTTTTCTGGTCCAAAATGGATACCCTGACACATGTTTAATTTGATTTCTATTTGCCACAATTTTGCCCATTCTTTTAGTCTATCAATCTCTCTGAAATTTTTATGTTATCACTTACACTGTCCTGAATGCTGCCAAACTGTGTGTCTTCAGCAAATTTGGACTTGCTATGCTATTATCCAAGTCGCAAAAAAAATGTAAATAATTAAAGCCCTAACACAAATCTATTGGACACCATTGGTCATATCTGCCCATTTGAGTACCTCTATTATGCCTAGTTTCTGTCACCTGCACTTAACCAATTTTCCCAGCCTTGTTAGTAATTTTCACTCCTTCCTGTGAGCATCCACCTTATGTGAGACTTCTATCAAATGCCTCCTGGCATTCCATTAAAAACATCTGTAGGCATTCCCCTGTCCACTGCTTCAGTGACCTCTTCAAAAAATTCACTTGAGCTTGTCGGGTTTGAATGTATTATGAGTCCATGTTGGCTGTCCCTGAAAGTTTAAGATAAGCAGTTTCCCCATTTTTGTTTTGTAAACTCCAAACAATTTCTCCATTGCGCAGTCTTTGCAAGCACATGTTATGAAGCACATTTGGAGCATCACAGACAAAAGATTAGTGAAGAAGAAATGGTGAAAAGAAAATGTCACCGAGTAGGAGAAATTTCAGAACTTAAATAGGTTTCAGATGAGATAAATGCATTATGTCAGCAAGCAATCTTAGCAAGAAGGCTGAGCATACTGACAAATTAACATTTGCCAGTCATTCAAACTGCTTAAGGAAAACCCCCAAGAGGAATCAACAGAAGTTAGACAAGTGAGAGCAAGAGCTAAGTGACAAACTGCCAAGAACTGCAAAAGTAATCTCTCTTGATAGAGTTGTGCTGAGTTTATTGCAAAGGGACTGCAGAGGGATTGAAGCAAAGGGGCTGAAGTCTTCTGTTTAACAATTTACTGTCTGGCATAATATTAGTTGTTGGAATGAAATGTTGTAATAACTCGAGACATTTGTATGGCACTAAAGGTTTAATCTACAGTAAACCAGGATAATCCAAATGGCATGATAAACACCAGCTGTGTTAAGTGGCGGTTAGATATACAGGCAAGACGAAGATAGATGAAGCAATGTATGTGACTGGAATAAGCATTTAAACATTGCTTAAATGTCTGTTCACCACAATTCTTTGAAATTGAGGACATTTGTATAAGCAGGATACTTGTTAAATTCTAACATAGAACTTCATTGGCATTTTGTATTTGATGTTTCTGAAGTATTCAAGTTTGTACTGATTGTAAAAGTGGCCAGGAGTAGTTTCCAAGCATTTCGAAAAGCCTCTGCTCGTAAGGAGGGTGTTGGCCATTTCAAGCGCATGGGTTTTCTGATTTTTCAAGGGATCTTTAAGTTGAAAGTGGAACTGTGCATTTTCTAGAAGATCATTCTGGGATGGCTGAATACTTTCACTTCACGTTGTGTGATTATGCCCTAAGGAATGTCCCTGAAAATGGATGGGGGGGGGGGGGAAGAGGAAAAAAAAAGTCCTTGAATTTAAACAGTGATGTGTTACAGAACTTGGCTTGGTGGGATGTAGAATAGCACATGTAGAATTCAGTGAATAAAAGGGTTCTTGAGTCGCATCCAGTACTTGTACCTTTTTTAATCAATGCCACCAAACCAGATTTACCTCACTTGCTATTATGGAACTGTGTGCAAATTGGCTGCTGTTTGCTGATGTATCAGCAACTATACTTCAAATGTAACTTGAGATGCTTTGGTATGTTCTAAAGATGCTTCTGTAAATTTAAGTTCTCTCATTCCAATGTTGGTTACTTGTGTACCCAAATAATGTAGTAAGCCAACAAACTTAAGGACTAACAGACAGAAACCCAACTTCACAGATTGGTGAGAAGCTCCTCATAGATTCTGAAGACTTCTGATGTTAATTTGAAAGTCTGTGCCTTGGATTGATGATCCTACATGTGCTATGGGGTTCTTTCAAATCTGTGTCAAGTGCTCATTTTAATTTGATGTGAAGAATACGATTTTAAAATGATCTTCTGTTTGGGAGACTCTGTTACAAATCTAGCATCTCTTCCTGTTTTTCACTATTGGTGTTTTTGGCACTTGATCTGGGATAATGCTTTCTATAGGATCTTTTGTATGCAGTAACCTGCAAGACTCCTCGCAAGCTCTCCTCTTTTTAAGAAACTAAGCGAAGGTGCGGAGGGGAGGTGATGGCCCGGTGGTATTGTTGCGAGACTGGTAATCTAGAAATGCAGATGATGTTCTGGGGACCTGAGTTTGAATTCTGCCATGGTAGATGGATTGTGAATTCAATAAAAAAATCTGGATTTAAAACCGTTACTTTAATAAATTGATTCAATAAAAACCTGGTGACTCCAGATCCAAAGCAATATGGTTGGATCTGAACAGCCTAACCGCTCGTAAATGGGGAACAAAAATACTGACTTTGCCAGCAATATCCATATCAATAAAATAATAAGGAAAAAAAGTTTCACTTTTAAATTCTCCCTTCTGTTACTTTCTAGACCTGCCAAGACCAAGGAAACGGCTAACTGAGCTCATGATAAAAACTGCACTTGAAAAGTCTTCTGGGAAAGAAGTTGAACGCCAAGCTGCAGCCACCAAGGAATGGGGTCTTCAGTTTCTACGGAGCCCCTTGGAGATAATACCAAGTAATGACGGCAAACGGGTAGCTGGGATTCGACTGTCTGTTAACAAAATGGAGGTAGGCCTGGCTAGTGTTGTGTGCCATATCTAGGATTACCAATACCCTTACTTTTATTAGGTGTGAGGCAAATGTTCAAAGTTTACTTGGTCTATTGCAGTTTGAGGGTAGAATAAGTGAAAATAAATGCCAGACCTTGTGAATTTGTAAATAGGTGATGCTTACTATGCACTGTCTCCACTTTCTTTCAGTTTTTTGGTCTCTTTACATCCTTGATGCTCACCATTTCTTTGACTGGTCCACAAGCTTCTGAGTTCCCCAAACTGTGTGCACCTCTCTATATTCCTCTCCTTTATTTAAAATGCTTATTAGGATTGCTCTCTTTCACCAAACTTTTTGGTGACTTGTCCTCACAAGAATAGAAGAAATAGGAACAGGCCATCTAGCTCTTGCACCTTGCATCTGTGCTTTCAATAAAATAGATCACGAATTAAAAGAGAAACAATAATCCTTGGGGTATGAAGGTTACACTTGCTGGGCCAGTGTTTTAGTTGTCCATTCTTAATACCCCTTGAGAAGAATGATAGTGAGCTGCTTTCTCTGCTTTGCCTTAAAAGTATAATCTCTAGATGTCTTAGTAGCCAAAAGGTTTTCCTAATGTATCTTAGTGTCAAGTATAAATTGATAGCACTTCTGAAAATTACCATGGCTACTTTGCTTTTTAAATATGCAATATCAATTTAAGTTGAAATATCAATTGTTCACTTAAATATTTGTTTGATAACCAGACCGTTAATGTTACAATTTAAGAGTTCTTTATTCTGCATCTTCAATGCTGGAGGACAAAACCTCTCTGAGCTTCTACATGTTCAATTTGACGACTGAAGAATCTTCCTTTTTTTTCCCTGAGGGTTTAGGAGAGTCTGCAAAGTTCATTCAAACGGAAGACGTTGAAGATCTGGAGTGTGGATTAGTGCTGAGCAGCATCGGCTATAAAAGCTATCCCATTGACCCTTCCATTCCATTTGATCATCGACTAGGAATTATCCCAAATAATTTGGGACGGGTCCTTCATGCACCAGGTTAGTTGCAAAGAGGATCGATGAGGGCAGAGCAGTAGACGTGATCTATATGGACTTCAGTAAGGCATTTGACAAGGTTCCCCATAGAGACTGGTTAGCAAGGTTAGATCTCATGGAACACTAGCCATTTGGGTACAGAACTGGCTCAAAGGTAGAAGACAGAGGCTGGTGGTGAGTTGTTTTTCAGACTGGAGGCTGTGACCAGTGGAGTGCTACAAGGATCAGTGCTGGGTCCACTGCTTTTTGTCATTTACATAAATTATTTGGATGTGAGCGTAAGAAGTACAGTAAGTAAGTTTGCAGATGACACCAAAATTGGAGGTGTAGTGGACAGCGAAGAAGGTTACTTCAGATTACAACAGGATCTTGATCAGCTGGGCCAATGGGCTGAGGATTGGCAGATGGTGTTTAATTCAGATAAATACAAGGTGCTGCGTTTTGGGAAAGCAACTCTTAGCAGGACTTGTACACTTGATGGTAAGGTCCTAGAGGGTGTTGCTGAACAAAGCAACCTTGGAGTGCAGGTTCATAGCTCCTTGAAAGTAGAGTCACAAGTAGATAGGATAGTGAAGAAGCACTTTCTTTTATTGGTCAGTGTATTGAGTACAGGAGTTGGGAGGTCATGTTGTGGCTGTACAGGACATTGGTTAGGCCACTTTTGGAATATTGCGTGCAATTCTGGTCTCCTTACTATCGGAAAGATATTGTGAAACAGGGAAGGGTTCAGAAAAGATTTAGAAGGATGTTGCCAGGATTGGAGGACTTGAGTTATGGGGAGAGGCTGAACAGGCTGGGGCTGTTTTCCCTGGAGCGTCGGAGGCTGAGAGGTGACCTTATAGAAGTTTATAAAATCAGAGGGACATGGATAGGGTAGGGTAAATAAATGGGATGGGGGAGTCCAGAACTAGAGGGCATAGGTTTAGGGTGAGACCTTAGGGGCAACTTTTTACGCAGAAGGTGGTGTCCGTGTCCGTGTGTTGTGTGTGTCCGTGTGTTGTGTGTGTCCGTGTCCGTGTCCGTGTCCGTGTGGTGTGTGTGTCCGTGTCCGTGTGGTGTGTGTCTCCGTGTGTGTGTCCAGCCCGAGGCACTGGTGGAGGCTGGTACACTTGCAACATTTAGGAGGCATTCGGATGGGTATATCAATTGGAAGGGTTTGGAGGGATATGGGCCGGGTGCTGGCAGGTGGGACTAGATTGGGTTGGGATATCTGGTCAGCATGGATGGGTTGGACCGAAGGGTCTGTTTCCATGCTGTACATCTCTATGACGCAAGAAATACTGAACTGACGTCTCAGGAATGGACATGTTGTCAGGACTAGAGTTCTAACAGGAGATCTTCTCATGAAACATCAGTTTACTGTTCAAAGATGCAGACATTTCAACATTTATTGTTCCATCATCTCGAGCATGGACCTATTTCATGGCATTGTATTGAGCTGCTTTAGAAGTTGTAAGCAAGTTTTTATGTTGAGTAAATACTTTCACAGTATCTCCTACAGTACTTTATAACAAAGAAAGTGCTTTAAATTATGACATTGTTTATTGCACAAAATGGATCATGCTGCACATTATAATTAATACTGTGGTTCCCCCATTCTGCCCCAATTCTGAACAGCTTGAAATTACTTAAAGCTCTGTGCTCCCCTCTTGTGTTTGTGCTCACTTATGGTTTATACCGAAGAAGTTCCACTTCCGAATCTTATAGGTTTGTTCTGTAAGGGGAAATCATATCCTGAAGGATTTGCTGGAATTTCTCTAGGTTAAAGATCCAATTGTAACATACAAATCCAAGTGTAATCTGAGACCTGTAAGGTCGGAATTTTTAAAATATTCATGTCGCTTGTTGCCAATTTGCAACAGTGGGATGCAGGAATTGTATTTTTTTTTAGTAACTCTGATTGAAGACCACTGCACTAGCAGCAAATTGAAAAATTCATCTTCCTATTTGTAATGAATAGGTTGCTGACTTTGAACTGTTGTGAAAGTTATACAAGTATTTTCTGCTGTGATTGGTTTGCAATATTAGACACTGTATAATTTTTAAGACCTTAATATTGGAAGGTGGTGTACTGATCCTTTTCACATACTCCATAACTAAAATGTAGGAGAAAAGTAGGCCATTGAGTCTGCACTGCCATTGAATGAGATCATGGCTGACCTGACGATCCTCCACTCTGCTTTCCTGCTTTTGTTTCCTCCCATAACCCTGATTCCTGTACTAATTCAAAACTGTGATCGACAGATTGTTGATAAATTTAATGACCCAGCTTCGATAACCCTTTGCAGTAAGGACTTTTCTTCAGATTCACTACCCTGTCAGAATAAATTCCTCTTCTATATTTTAAATGGACAACCCCATGTTCTGAGATTATACCCGATAGACTTGGGCTCTCCCGCAAGGGGGAATGACCTCTCTGCATGCACCCTGTCACGTCCCTTAGGAATATTGTATGTTTCAATAAGGTTGCTCTTCGCTCTTCAATGAGTAGAAGCTCCAGTCTCTCCCTATCTGAGATCCGTCTAGTAAACCTTTTCAGGACTGCCTCTAATGATGTTGAATAAACCGGGTTCAACATCTGTTGAAAGTTGAAAATCAAGGACATTTGTGTTGAAAAATTAAATAGCAGAAAGCAGTTCAGGATGAATGCAGCTCCAATGTTTCTTTTTTGTTCTGATGTTACTTAAGCTTTGTAATGCTGTGTATATTAGCATAGTAATTAGAGTCATAGAGATGTACAGCATGGAAACAGACCCTTTGGTCCACCTGTCCATGCCGACCAGATATCCCAACCCAATCTAGTCCCACTGCCAGCACCCGGCCCATATCCCTCCAAACCCTTCCTATTCATATACCTATCCAAATGCCTCTTAAATGTTGCAATTGTACCAGCCTCCACCACATCCTGTAGCAGCTCATTCCATACACGTACCACCCTCTGAATTAGCACAAGTAGCCATGAAGATGTTGCATTTTTATTTCAAGCCTGTCAGTCTCACTCTTTCAAGCAATTCAGCTGCCATCATCTAGCTTGTGTGTGACTTCAGCCCAGAGAGCTGTTGGTGATTGGCTCTTAACTGCTTCCTGAAGTAACCTAGTGGACCATTTGATTGTATTAAGGAGGCAGTCGAACACCTTGTCACACTTGAATGAACAATGATCACTGGCGTCACCAGCAATTCCCATTTCCTGAGTAACTTACTGCAAAGTTTGTACTGGGTCCCCTGGGAGGTGTTATGGCTTTTGCCAGCAGGTTGCCAATTATGTTCAACATTACTAATTCACTGCTAGTTTAAGAGTGCCAGTTGGGTAGTTTTAAAGAAGGAAATGGACCAGGAATTTGGGGGAAATCCTCTAATTCAAGTGTTTTGTTGTTTTGTTTTCAGGCAGCGAACGAAGCCTGGAAATTGAATAATATGTTTGAAAATAGTATGAAGCAATTCTAATCATTGGGCATTAGACAAATTAGTGTTAACTAACTATCTTTACCCTTCCCAGGTCTTTACTGCAGTGGCTGGGTAAAAAGGGGACCGACTGGAGTCATCGTAACCACAATGCACGATGGCTTTGAAACAGCTGAGACTGTGCTGGGGGATGTACGATCAGGATTACTGGACGTGTCTGCTTCAAAAGGAGGATCTAAAGTAATCAAGGCTTTACTTAAACAACGAGGTTTGTAGTTTAAAACGTTTTCGCGGTGAATTGAGAAACTACAAAGGAAATTCTTCAAATTCAATTATCCCTAATCCGTGGAAAGTCTTCTCTGCAATTTTATTTTCTTGGGTTGGGGGTTATGTCTCAATTTTACTTCTGCACTTCAGGGCAGGAAAAGATCAATTTGGTTAGGGTTATTTGTGGTTCTTTGCAAACAAAGTGTGGGTGCATCACCTAGAGATGGGAACAGAAAAGCTGTAATGTTTGCAGAACACTGTTTCTGAAGACACAGTTGGCCAGAGTTGATGCATAATATTAAAGTAGTATTGTGCTTTTAATCAGAAGGTTGTGGTAGACAGGGCATATGGTCTATTCGTAATGTGTAGATCATATTTCACCTCTGAACTGTTTGACCAGTTGATCAGATTATGGCTGGTCTGATTAATCCACGTTCCCTTAATCTTCCACCCACTTACTTACCAAGAATCTAAAGTACATCTGCCTTGAATATATTCAGAGCCTGCATTTCGAGGAAGAGAGTTCCAAAGACTCATGACTTTCTAAGGATAAGGAACGCATTTCTATCTTAAATTGACAGCCCCAGACATTTTTTTTTTAAAGAAACCTTGTATGCTCCCATCCAAGGGAATGTCCTTTCCATGTCCACAAAGTTCAGACCCCTCAGGATGTTGTATGGGAAATCAAGTTACCTCTTGCTTTTTTGTTATTCCAGCATTACAAGCCTAATCTGTGCAACATTTCCTCAAATGGCAACCCACCCTATTCCAGTATTAATGGAGTAAACTTTCTCTGAATTGCTGTCAACACGTCCATCCTTAAATAAGGAGACTGATACTGCACACAGCCTTTCAGCTGTGATCTCTTCAGTGTCCCATTTAACTGAATCATAATACCCCTGAATTGTTTTCAATTCCCCTCACAATAAGGTGGTAACAACATTCAATCAGTTTTTCTATTTTCTTCTGATAGCTGCATATTAACTTTTGAGATTCATGTAATAGACACCCAGATTCCTCTGAATCTCAGAACTCTAATTGCTTGCCATGGTAATCTATTTCCTTTTATTACTCTTCCTGCAAAAATGCACTACTTCACATTCTCCCACATTATAATGGCATTACTGCCCAATCATTGCCCACTCTTTTTTTTTTTAATCTGCCTGTATCCCTCTGCAGTGTTATTAGGTACTCTTCGAGCTCATGTTCCTGACTATCTTTGCATTATCGGCAAATTTAGCAACCATACCATCAGTCTCTTCATCCACGTCATGGAGGTAAATTGTAAACTGTTGAGGCTCCAGCAGCTATCCCTGTGGCTTATGACTCATTATACCACTCTTTGGTTTCCAAACCAGGTATGTAGGCCACACTCCTAATGACTGGCGGATTATATTAGCACAGACATCCTTTCAACTGTTTACATACACTGAGCAGTCTGCCTGTTACAATCTGTCATGCTCTAGGCTTAACATGATGTCCAACATAAAATGAGATTCTGCAAATGGACAACATTTGCTAAACCAACTTAATATTATGCCGATTACCAGTTTTTAAGGTTATCATTCAAGCTTGCAGTGTTGCTCGCTTCTCTGGCTAGAAGACATGTATATTTATTTTCAAGGCTCTGTCCTTTGTAAACTGAAGTTTGGGGTCTGCTTTTCCCTGGTGCATCCATATGGCAATGCCTTGACCAATAAGAGTTGATTGACTTGATTTTGAAGTTTAAAAAAGCCTGCCAGTTAACTGTTTCCTAGTGGATTCTCCATTCTCTTAAGTCCACTTTCCATACAGTTGGCACCCACTCTTCGTGCAGTCTAACTTGTAGATACCTTTTGAGATTTTATCTTGCAATTTTGTCCTCGTTGAATCCAAGACAAAAAAATTCAGCCTATTTTTGTTTCAGCAGCATTATAAAACCTTTACTACAAACAACTTGTGCTATCTGTGAGATGCAATAATGTTGAAAATTGGAATCGTCTTTTGCATATATGTGAATGCATTTTACTTTAGTATATTATTCTTAGACTTAAGAGCATGCAACTCCATTCTTTTGTTTTCTGTGTGTAGACTACTATAAGAGACTAAGCCTTTTAAAAAGCTTGTGAATAGCTGCATATAACCGGTTTTAACGTCTGATTTTTAGGTATTCGCCCAGTTACATTTCCTGAGTGGGAAAAGATTGACAATGTTGAAGTGGCACGTGGTGAGCAAGCTGGAAAGCCCAGAGAGAAACTGCTTGATGTTCAACAGATGATTGAAGTGGCCAGTCAATGAACATGCTGCTCCATGATGATGTCTGTACTTGATCAAATGTTGTAGAAATCGGATATGTTCTCTGTCTGACCCTATTCTCCATCTGATTTAATGCAGATCCACTCCTCGGTTTGCGATTTTTAAAGAGGCAGAATCGTTAAGATTAACATGAGTAAGGATGGCCAATTGGTTTCTCGTGGGTCATTCTTGAAATTAAAGCCTGTTGTTCCTTTCACTGTGAATCAATATCCAACTGATCCTTAAACTTAAGTCAAGATTTTTCTTTTGAAACTGATCATTCCCTGTGTGAAGAGCTTAAATTAAGGACTGGCAGCGAGTTTCATCAGTATAGAACTATGTCTACTTCTACTTTAATGTTTAACTAAAGTATTATCCCTACTTTGCTCTTAGTAATTGATTGATTGTTTTAATCTTAAATCTTTGAAAAGGTCTCCGCTTTGGGTGTGAGGATAAAACAAAGAATTGCCCATTGTATTGCAGAACATGACCTCAAAAAGCAGCAACAAAGCATCCTGGACAGCCAGTTTATTAATAAATCCTGGTCATTTTAGTTTCATGTGACTTGTCCATAATGTGGCATCTTGCACTAGAATCTGCACTGCTCCAGCAATTCGAATGCTATCCTTGTGTTTTGGTGTGTAAGCATGGGCGCATTGTTTAAAGTATAAGCATTATTATTTCAGCTTGACATCCTCTGACCTCTTTTGATTTAACAGCATTGTTCAGTGTTCAATTTGTTGTTTACTGGTCTGCAGTAAATGGGCATATTGGTTACAAAATTTGCTAACAGCCTTTTAATTTTACTTGTAGCTATTCTGACAGGTAGGCAATGTATTAACTAGTTCCTTCATTTGTACCTCCCATTTCAATCCATCTGACACGTTTAAATCCCCCAAATTTTTATCCAACTTCTTGCTGGATCTTGGCTTCGTCATCAGACTTGGTGCCATCTCCTGTTTTTAATCCGATTTTATTTAACCTAATGTTGTAAGTAAGGAACAGTACAGATCACAATGCAGCTCCACTCTTCCCCAACGCTGTTACCCTGCTTCAAATGAACACTACTGCTAGGCAGCTCTGAAAAAGGTGCATTTATGTCTTTAGTTATCTGCCTTGTCGTCATCTACCCCTCCTCCCACCAATCCAAACCATACTGCAGCTTTTGTCCGTATAACCACAGATTGTGGCAGTCTTTCCACCCCATTAACTAATCTTTTTAATACAAACCTTCAGATTTCCTCTATTACAGCCAATTGTTTAATGACTGCTGAGTTTTCCCTTCCATTCCCTTAATCAGAAGATTGTTTCAAGTTTGAAAGACTTTATGTGCAGTAGTATTCCCTGATATCCATTCTAGCCTTGATCATTTTTGTGCCCAACTTGCTCCATCTTTTGTCCTGCTTCAGTATGAACTGGTCACCGCTCAGTCATCTTGCACTTAAGGTTTGTCTTGGACCTTTTACAGTTTTCCTCAAGTTTTGATGAGCAAATTTTTATCCATTTGTGACTGTGTTTCTGTTGTAGCATCCTGTCATTTTAAGTTCCCCCCCCCCCCCCAACTTAACCAGAGTTGAATCCTGGAAATTGAAGTGCTTCCACCTTCTATTGTACATAGGGAGTGGAATCATGAGAAGCTGCTACAGATCACAGGATTTGATGTGATAAATAAATGGATGAGCTGTGGTGAGCGAATAGTATTTGCACGGATGTTTCTATTAACTCACCAGAACTGAACTAACCTGTCTCAGACTGGCTGAGCATATTTACCAAGCAAGTAATTGAAAGTAATTTTCATATCTTGTATTTACTTTGCATGGCAATTGCAAACGGCTAGTTTAAAGCAGGGAAGACATTGTCTTGAAAATTATTGTTTAAAAATCCCAGTTTGATGCAGTTTAGTTTCATTAATCGGATTTGTCAGCTGAATTTAGGAATTAAATATTCCTATATCTTCTGGTAGAGAGATGGCGCAATGAAGTTGCCTTGTTACTGCCCCTTCAGTGTTGCACAATTTAGAATAAAGGTTATCCTGCCTGCATTAGGGAGACAAACAGCAATTTGTTTGCTTAAAGATGTAGCAGTTGTAAGCATCTGAATAATTTAAAGTTGGAATGTAGTTTCTCTAAAACCTTTGAATTGCAGCAACTGTACTCCAAATTGGCAGTTGTTTGATTAGCAAGTTCCAGGTCAGTGCTCTGACTCAAGCTTTAACATTGGCCTCTGTAACATTGGCCTCTGTAGGTTTCCTGCACCCTTGGGAGCTGATCTTAGAAAATCCAACAAGTTAGTGTTGAGGTGGTTAGTTGTACCATCGACTTGAACTGGGAACTATTGGAGCAAGTGTTCCTCTTGAGGCCAGTATGGAAACAATTTTAACATGTCTTCACCAGTTTATGTGCTCCAATTAACCCAAAAGCAACAAACATTAGGCTTTTAAGAATAAAGGCAGCTTTTTTCAGTCAGTAATATAACTAAAGGTTCGACCTTTGAAAGCCAACAGTATGGATATGACTAGTTCAGTGAACACATTGTACAAAATGGATTTTCTTTTTTAAAAGTTGGGTTTTTTAATGTAATTTTCAACTTTTAGGTTTGGTTGAAATAATTGGCAAAACATTTTTGTGGTTTGTTCCTCCATTTTTAAGTGTGTTCATAATATGTAAAACAGCTAAAGTGTACATAATTTTTCATGTGTTTCTGGTCTGTCCTGCTCAAAACTATAAAACAAAAGCAATTCATAATTATGCACTGTGTTTCACAGCTTGTTTCTGCAAAAGCGGCCAAGTCCCCACTTCTGTTTTTTGTTCCCAAACAATAGAACATTGAGACCCCCCCCCCAAAAAAAAAGCTGAGCAGGCCCACACAGCTGGGGATTGCTCTTTCATTGAACTCAGAGCTACAATGAAACTTAGCTCAATCTGTTGGACATGAATTTGTCTACTGACTACTGTGTGGAGTAGTTTTTGTTACTTCTTACTGGATGTATGAGCTGTTGGCATCTAATCACTGCAGCATCAACTTGTCAGTCTAGTCCAAAATGCCTGATGGGACCTTTTTCATTTCTCACTAGTACAGTGGTTGAGACGAAAGTCTTCTCAAGATGTGGTTGCAACTCGGTGAAGGGTCTTTTCATCTTTATTGGTTACACTTGGTGCTCGATAGAGACATTGGATGCCTTAAATGGTCCACACTGATCATCATTGTTCTGGCTCATAGCCAGTTTCTGCAAGTTTCAGATTAGAAGGATTTTACTAATTTAAATAGATTTATTTCCTAGCTGTAAAAAAAAAATGCAGTGGGACCATGTGGCTCTGCCAAACCTTCAAGTGCAAGTTTGGAAAATGTTTAGACACAGTGGGTCAATCTCTCGGTACTGTTTGAGCAGTAACAAAGCCTTCTGCTAATTGGAACAATAAAGATTTTGACACACTGGCCAACCTGAACTGACTGACTACATATGTTTTCAAAGAAAAATAAAATGTTTTATTGGCCTTTAGTGGTGATTAGGATTCTGCTGACTCTTTTCAGGGGAAACTGGGTTTCTAATGTCAAAGTATTACTGTCAAAGTGTTTAGTTGTGGCAGGCTACTAATCCATTTAATTTTGAGGGTGAAACATTAGAAAAGAGATTTGTTGATAAAATGCTGTGAAATGTAGACTGGGAATGTAGGTGACTCTCATTTCTCATTCCACACCACAGTTGATTCTTGAGCATATCCCAGGTTTGACAGGCACAGACTGTAATCTGTATGAGAGCTCTTCCTGCTATTGCTTTGTTGTGCATATTAACTTACTATAAACCAGACTCTGGAGTGTGGTGCTGGAAAAGCACAGCAGGTCAGTCCGCATCCGAGGAGCAGGAAAATCAACATTTTGGGCATAAGCCCTTCATCAGGAATGCTGCCTGACCTGCTGTGCTTTTCCAGCACCACACACTCTGGACTCTGATGTCCAACATCTGCAGTACTCCTTTTCTCCTACAAAAAACCAGGACCTACTGTTTTGATCTTTTTGATCTTGTGTGAATTGGCCTTGGCAGTCGTCAGCATCATGGTGTGACATTGCAACAATTGTTTTTCCCTGCAATGTCTGCATTTTGAGGCCTGAGATTTGCAGCAAAGTGCCCTGTAGCTCCTGGGTAATTTTCTGTATCATAGCTACTTTATTCAAGGCAGAAACAGACCTGGACAGAGTCGATTTTGAAAGACTCGACTACTTGCAATCCCAGATGAAGGTGCAACTTTTCAGTCTTATTGACTGTGCCTTTTTGGTACTTATTCTTTTTAATCTGTTAAAACATACTAATTTTGTTTCCTTTAGTGAACTGTGAAAAGTTACTAAATAATGCTATTTAATAAAAGATAAAATGACTACTGTCTCTTATTTTACGTCTCAAAAAAGACCTTTTTTCAGATTTATATCATTTATGAATTTAGCAAGAATTCGTTTGACATTGCACAATTATTGCTTGCTGTAAAGAGATCCTTGATAAAGGATCTGATCCTCCATAAACTTTGCATACTCCTATCCTGATTATTTTGTTCAGAACACGAGATCATAATTGAGAATAGATGTTTGGTTAAAAATGCATTTGAAATTGGAATTGAATGAACATTTGCTGAGGTTGGCTCACCCTTATTTGGAATATTATGTTTTGAGGAAGAAGATTACATTCCTGAGAAGAGCATAACAGTGAGTATTACATGGCTACGATCTCTTTTTTTGCCTGTATGTGGTAACTATTTGAAGGAAAGTGGGAGAATTGGTCCACAGTCCTTTCTTTTAGCACCATGCTAAATAAATGAACTTTCATTTATTTTTTAGTAGATGGAATATATTCCAATGAGCAAGAAAAATTACCTGCTCCATCTGCCTCGTGTTTGGCTATCTAGATACTTCCAGATGATTGCATGGCTGTAATAGGAGGAATGGAAGACTTAGTGCGAATTAAGGGGAAAATTAGTTGCATTTAACATGGACTATTGAACCCATACCTAGGAAAACACTGACTGATAACATGCAATCAGCTTTTTTTTAAAAAAAAAACTTTCATTTGACACCAACCTGTTCCAGTTAAGGTGTGATCCCCATTTTCTCTGAGTGCAGAGTTAGCCAACCTGATGGAAAAGTCTTCCAGAGACTTGCTATTCTCAGAAAAGTGGTCCAGTCTATTCTTACTCATGCAGTTTAAATTCATGGCCCTTGCTTTTCTATAACCTGTCAAACTCCAGACGTCAAGCTAACTAACCCTTCAATTATTTCACAGACTTCTATTTAGTTTTTAAAGCTCGGAATCATTCTTGTAGTCTCTTCTAGTGCTACACATTTTTCCCAGCATGTGAGGAGCTCAAAACTGGGTGCACCACTGAGTGTCATCTAATCAGTAATCTGCACAGCAGCATAATGAGTTTTTAATTTTCAGAGAGGTTCTGATTGTATCCTTTTGGCTTTAGTTATAGGTTCTCTAATGACTTTGTACACAGGTCACAGAGTTCACTAGCATCCAAATCTTTTTCTCTCAATCTTTTCAGAATTTTGCCTGCAAACAATAGGAAATAAGAGGTATTGTGTTTTGCCTCCTTTTAACACCCAGAACATTGCATTTAGATTGACAGTCATCTGACAATGGGCCCCCACTCCCTTGCACATCTATATTTCTTTACATTTGATTTCACTCCTGTACTGGCTTAGCTCTGTACAAATGTTGGTATCATCTGCAGACTTGCTGACCATACACTGTGTGAGTGTACATTGCAGCAGACAGAGGACTGAATCTTTGGGCAATGCTATGGGTGGCTTTATTTCCAGACTAATCCACATTGCAGCCAATTTTTAACATATTAAATATCAACAGTGATAACAAAACTGTTATGATAAATTTTGGTGTGGTATATCAAAGGTCAGGTAGACTTGTGCTATTGGGTTTCCCTCCACTATGACTTCATCAATAGCACTTATCAAATTTGCAAAAGGTAGACTTTTCCCTGTACTGTTTCCCAGCATCCTCTCTGTTTCTGTAGGTGTGTCTGTCTTGCCGATTTGCAGTAGGTCTTGGGTGGGCACTATCACAACTGAATCTGATCTGAATGAGATGGGGGGAGAATCTTTGTTTTGCCCTTGATTTGTAAATGATACCTACAGTTTGATCCTAATATTCATAAGTAAAGGTTGAATTACTCTGAAGTTTGTATTCTGCTGATTCAGCTGACCCCTGAATCTGGGTCCCTGTCCACTCGCTGTTGTAATGTGATGTAAACTTGCATTTTAACACCTGTGAGCGTTCAAAGGAAAGAAAATAGAATGTTGGCTCAAATAGTTATGCAGTAACTGGAAGCATTGAAAGCTTAAAAATAAACTGCAGATTAAACAATGAATAGTGTAAATTGAATGAACTGTTCGTCACTTTGACTTCTGTTGTTGACTTGTGACTCTGGACTGTTATGATGAAGGAAAAGCAAATCGGACCAAATCTGGCTCGCTAATACAGGATTTGCAACACCGTGAAATTGAAATAGTCATTGGTCTTCAAAGATGGTCATTTGTTCCTAATCAGACTTTATACACTTGATGTGTGATATCAGATAACTTAAATATAAATTGCTCATTTCTTAGTACTGTAACAAGAAATTCAAAGCTAAACAACAAGGTAATTCAGTTAATGTCTATAATTTAAATGGAATCTCCTTTGATCATAGCTCTCATCTTCTCAGAGAAGCAGCCACTGTTAAGAGAAACATTTTTTTAAAAAGTTGTAACTGGTTACTTTTGAATGATAGCAAAACCTTTGTGCAATCCTTGAATAATGTGTTGTTCACAGACACATGGGATGCTATTTTTGCATTGGGCAGTGACTTCAGAAATCAAGCAAATAGTTTCTGCAGATTGCTAGAGACTGTTACTTATTTCTTACAGACTGGGGTTCATTTTCTTAGAATTTTCAACAATTTAATAACTTGAGAGCAAGCAAAACTCCATAGAGCTGCTTTCACACCCACACTGTGAAAGAAGGCAAAACTTTGCTCCTTTTAACATCTAACCAGCTGCCATTCCTTGAGCATAATACAACTCCGGTGCTGAAATGTCTGCAGTGTTCTTTGAACAATAAGCAACCTGTAATTAACTTCAGGCCAGTTTCCAGAAACAAATATCAGTTTGTTCTTTCTTTTTTAAAACAGGCTGTTGCTGAAAGTCTAAAGTTCGACACTCAACTTCAGCTCCCAGTTCTAAACCAAAAATGAGAAAAATAAAGAAAACACTGGTTTCAACAATTGCTATACCATGAGATAATTTACATTTTTATAGCAACATATCACACATCTTTATGATGTTCCTGTCCACTTTGCAGCTTCAGAGTTGCTTTTGAAGTGTGTTCACTATAGGATCCGAACCTCTACAATGTGGAAGTGGACAATTTGGCCCGTTGAGTCCACACAGACCCTTTTGAAGAGCATCCTTCCCAGATCTGCCCCCTCAAGCTATAGGTCTGCACACAAATGCAGAGCCAGTTTATGCACAAGGTCCTGGAAATAACAAATATGTGAATGCCAAGTTAATCTGTTTTTGATCATGTTGGTTGAAGCAAGTTGTGTATTTTTGTCAGGTACTGCTGCCATCTGGAAGCTCCCCATTGAGCCACTAATGGTGCTTTCATAAAAACAATGGGATTGTGCAACTTAATTAGAGCAGCATTCCTGCTGTGTAATATTTGGTGTTGATTTTTTCATGCTGTATATAGAGCAGTGACTCTGTATGTGCCAACAAAGAATAGTCTCCTGCTCGTTTCCATTGCATTGTTGTGGTTTCACACTATTTGTATTTTCTGCCTTAATTTCTCTTCCAGGATTCATTTTTGCTCACTCAATTTAATTAATCACATCTTAGGGAGGCATTTGGGATTGAGCTTAACTTCAAGGCTGGCTAAATGATTTCTGAGGTTACTGATCAGTCCAAATGCACAATCTATGAACTCTGCCACAGGTGGGAGCTGGTGCTTGAGGGTCACTTGGATTGGTCATTTGGAGGTCTGTACCTCCTCCTAACATCTCGTGTTCACCACTGCACATTCCCAATGAAATCACTTTGTGTTCACTATCTGCCCAAGTGACTCCTTTAACCTTTTTTTGGGATGGCTAAAACATTTCCACGGTCTGACTAGGAATTGCTGCCCAATGGAATTTTGAGTAGAGCCAGTGTTTTGGGAATTTGGTGTCAAGCAAATGAATGATGAATCTGCTTAGTGGAGCTGGTTTGAGTAATAAACGACTTTCTCTGATTTCTATCCTATGCTTGGGCCATTCAGTTCAATATTCTTTAAGTTTGCTGCTCAACTTTGACTGGAGAAATGTTTCTGAGCTCCTTCCAAATTAGTTTTTAGAATTCCTACTGTGCGCAAGGTGAAAAGTGAGGACTGCAGCTGCTGGAGATTAAGTCAAGATTAGTGGTGCTTGAAAAGCACAGCAGGTCACGCATCATCCGAGGAGCAGGAAAGTCAATGTTTCAGGCAAAAGCCCTTCATCAGGAAATCCCTACTGTGTTGAAGAGGTCCATCAAATCGACACCAACCCTCCAAAGAGCATCCCATCCAATCCCTGTAAACCTGCATGCGACATGATTAATTCACCTAGCCTGCACCGCTTTGGACTGTGGGATAAAACTGGAAAACCCAGCAGAAATGCCACACTGACAACCAATGCTGGAATTGAACCTGGGTCCCTGGCGGTGTGAGGCAGTAGTCTAACCACTGAGCCACCTCTGTCACGTGCAGCACTAGATCCTGACACAAGCTTCACTAATGCAATTTAAAAAGCCATCTCTAACTTACAGGAAAGTCATGATGTATTGTTCTCCTTTGTGGGCGGCACGGTGGCACAGTGGTTAGCACTGCTGCCTCACAGCGCCAGAGACCCGGGTTCAATTCCCGCCTCAGGCGACTGTGTGGAGTTTGCACGTTCTCCCCGTGTCTGCGTGAGTTTCCTCCGGTTTCCTCCCACAGTCCAAAGATGTGCAGGTCAGGTGAATTGGCCATGCTAAATTGCCCGTGGTGTTAGGTAAGGGGTAAATGTAGGGGTATGGGTGGGTTGCGCTTCGGCGGGTCGATGTGGACTTGTTGGGCCGAAGGGCCTGTTTCCACACTGTAAGTAAGTAATCTTCTTTCTTTCATTCTCACACGTGAAAAACTTGTTCTTTCTCACAAGATGGTGCTGTTAACTCACTAATACAACCATTGAAAAGTTACTGCCAGCCTGATCATGTTTGGCAAACCGATAGCGTGTCCATACAGTTGCGACACAGTAACACAAAGTCTTTGCTGTATTTGTAACAATCCCAATCCCCAGTGAATCTTGTACTTCTCAACTAGGTGAATATTGTAAATAGTGATAACTGCAGTGACACAAACAATATTCTGTTAAATGATACGTTGAATTGAATTAAAATTAGCTTTATTGTTTTACCAGTTACCACTTAGTGCCATCTTAGTTACAAGGTACCCAGGTACGGATTCTTCAGTACATTGGCAAATGCACCAGGACTGATACATGCACTGTATGAATGAATCAATTCATCTTCTGAAGCACCATTGGTTAGGTCACTTTTGGAATACTGCATGTAATTCTGATTTCTGTGCTATAGGAAGGATATTGTGAAACTTGGAAGGATTCAGAAAAGATGCACAAGGATGTTACCAGGAGAGTTTGTGCTGTAGCGAGAGGCTGAATAGGCTGAGGCTATCTTTCCCTGGAGCATTGGAGGCTGAGGGGTGACCTTATAAAGGTTTATAAAATCATGAGGGGCATGGATAGGATAAATAGACAAGGTATTTTTCCTGGGGTGGGGGAATCCAGAACTAGAGGGCATAGGTTTATGGTGAGAGGGGAAAGATTTAAAAGGGACCTAAGTGGCAAATATTTCACACATTTCTGGAATGCACTGCCAGAGGAAGTGTTGGAGGCTGGTACAATTACAACATTTAAAAAGCATGTGGATGGGTATATGAATAGGAAAGGTTTAGTGGGATATGGGCCAAATGCTGTAAAATGGGACTAGATTGATTTAGGATATCTGGTTGGCATGAACAAGTTGGACTGAAGGGTCTGCTTCCATGCTGTATGACTCTATGTATTAATTTATCTCTGAATTGTGTAAGAATAAGTTTCAAGATAAAGCTGATAGTTGGAATTAAGGGATTTGCCAATAACTAATTCAATTTTGAAAAATGTAATTCTTTTGAGTGAATCTGGCAAGGTTAGTGTCTATTAGTAATTGTTACCTATTGAGAAAGTGGGTCTTCTTAAACCACTGCAGTTTATGTAAGTGAAGGTGCTCCCATATTGCTGTCAGATAGGCAGGTACAGGACTGTGACCTGGTGCTGATGAGGGAATGGTGATTGTGTGTCCAAGTTTGTGGTTACTGGGGAATTTGAAGTTGATGGTGTTTTCATGCATCTGTGTAGTTGTATCCGGAGTGGAGGTAGACATCGAGGCGGTATTGTTGTAAACGTCTTGATGAGTTGCTGCAGTGATGTAGCCACAATATGCCAGTGGTCTTGGCTGTAGATGTTTGAGATGATGCATGGAACGCTGACAAAAGGGAGCTGTCTTGTTTAGAATGCTGTTGAGCTGCTTGAGTGTTGTCACAGCCACAGCCATGCAGTAAATAGGGAGTATTCAACCAGACTCTTGACTTGAAGATGGTGCAGGTGCTTTAAGAACTGAGGAAGTGAGCTACTTGCCACAGAATGCCCTGTCCCAGCTACTATTGCGTCTGTGGTAGCCTATCAGGTTGCAGTTCGGTTTCTGGTGAGTAGTTAGTCCAGTATATTGCTGGTGAAGGATTTGACAATGGTAATGTCATCTAATGTTAAGAGTTAGTGATTAGATTCTTGTTGGAGATCATCATTGCCTGGCACTTGTTAGATACAAATATCATTTGACAGTAATCAAACTGAATATTGTCCAAGTCTTGCTGCATTTAGGTATGGATTACCTCATTGAGTCATAGAGTTATACAGCACAGAAACTGACCCTTCGGTCCAACTCGTCCATGCTGACCAGATATCCTAAACAGATCCAATCTCTTTTGCCAGCATTTGGCCCATATTCCTCGGAACCTTTCCTATTCTTGTACCCATCCAGATGCCTTTTAAATATTTTAATTGTACACCCCTCTACCACTTCCTCTACCACCCCCCAGCTCGTTCCATACTCGCACCACTCTCTGCATGAAATAAATGTCCCTCAGGTCCCTTTTAAGTCTTCCTCATGTCACCTTAAACCTATGCCCTCTACTTTTGGACTATGTTACCCTGGAAAAGAGACCTTCAGTTTCAAAGAATTGCAGATGGAATGATATGATCATTAATGGGCTATCATAAGGGAACAACCTCACCTTTGATATTATGATGGAAAGGTATGAAGGATATTAATGCAGAAGTTGAAATGTGTTGGACCTTGGACACTACTTTGAGGAACTACTTCAGCCAAGTCCTGGCGCTAAGATGTTTGGTAGGGAACGGTTTGCCGAACATCTCAGCTGGGCCTGCAGGGGCTGACCAGACCTCCCAGTCACCGCCCATTTTAATTCCCCTTCCCACTTCCATTCTGACATGACCATCCTTGGCCTCCTCCATCGCCACAACGAACCACACTGCAAGTTAGAGGAACAACACCTCATCTTCCACCTGGGCACCCTACAGCCTGGAGGACTCAACATTGAGTGCTCCAATTTCAAATAGCCTCCCTTCCCGGCCCCACCCCCTCCCTTCTACTCCTCCCTGCCACCAACGGGATTCATTCCTCCCATTGACCAAGTCGTACCCTCTACCTGTCTTCACCTATCCCCACCTCACCACTCTGCCCCTGCCACTCCCTTTATCTGCAGCTCCCCCTTACACCCATCCCCAGTTCTGAAGAAGGGTTACACCCGAAATGTCGATGTCTCCACCTCCTGATGCTGCCTGGCTTGCTGTGTCCTTCCAACCTTACCTTAATAACCACAGTCATCTTCCATTGAGCCAGATGGGACCTCAGACACAGGAGCTTTGTCCTTGATTCCCATTAATTTCAGTTTTACTGGGATACCTTGGTGCTATATTTGGTCAAATGTTGCCTTGATATAAATAGGGGTCACTCTCACCTGGAACTCAGCTGGCAAAAGGACCAAGCTTATACTTGGATCAAGGCTGTGATGAGCTCTGAAGCTAATGGTCAGTGCAGAACAAAAACTTAGTATGGATGACTGAGCAGCTTATTTGTTGGGAAGTAAAATTGTTGAAATCAAATTAACTTGCAATTAGAGAGCAACGTTCAATGTGCTGAGAGTGTCCCAATTTAATAATGAATTGCATTTGAGGTGCAGCACTGGTGTGAGAGTAAATGCAACATTTGAACTAAGTGATCATTTTGCTCTTTAGGTATTGGTTAATGGAGGGCTGATAGGAACAGCTTGTCTGTTCTTCAAGCAGTGCCACATCATTGTGTAAATTTCTCAACAAAGAGTTTCAATCAACCGGAAAGGTAGTGCAGAAACCCCTTTGTCCCACCCCAAATTAAAAGAGAATGGTGAGATGCTGAAATACCAGTCCAGTTCCTACGCTGCAGTGACCCTTGGAGCTACAGCTTTGGAAACAGGAAGTGCTACCACTGAGTCAAGTTGGCACTACTGGAACACTTTGTGTCAACGATATTGGCAAGGACACTCAGGCACGTGTACATTTTTATTCCTAACATGGTACAAACATTACTAATAAATATAAGATTTTATTTGTTGCACATTAAAACATGGCATTATTCTTGCTGAGATTGGTAAAGTTCTTGAGCGTTGAGAGGTCTGGTTACTGCTCAGAAAGCACATAAAGCACCAGAGAGCTCAGAAGGGGCTGAAAATATTAGAAACAATTTTTTGAAATGAGACCCTGAGGGGTTAGGTGCTCATGGAAGGCAAAACTGAGATGAGGCAAAGTGTTTCTGAAACTTTGGAACTGTTTTCCGTAGAGACAGTGGAAGCAGAGTCCTGGAATAATTTGACAGCGGAGGTAGATAGGTCCTTGTTAATTAAAAGGTGAAAGGTTATCAGGGTAGGCAGAAATGCTCAAGTTATGATTAGATCAACCATGAATGATATTGAATGTTGAGGCAGGCTAGAGGGACTGAATGGCCTCCTTGGTATTGTGATTTTAAATGAGTGCTCCAAATCGAACTTCCTCAAAGGCAAATCCGAAGAGAACATTTAACTTGGGGGATAGAGGCAGGAATTCTAAACAGTTGTAAAGTTAGACCCCACTCCAGGTAGTCCTTGTGAGTGGATGTTATACAGCAACTTACCAGCTCCCGGCCTCTGTGTCTGTACTTCATAAAATGTCCTTCTTGACCCTCCATTATCTCTGTCTATCCTGAGTTCACCCAAAGCCATGCTGCTGGTATCCTAACATTTGCTAATTCTTGTTTACCCAACAACCGATCAGGCTGATCAACTTGCTCATCTGGCTTGGCTCCTGGTCCACCAAGACCTTGATTTTAAAATGTTCATCTTGGTGTTAAAATCCCCCATGACCTTGTTAAAATCCTCCATGGTAAAGCCTCCTACAGTCTACACCCATCTGCATTCTTTCAACTCTATCCCCTTGTTAATCTCCAATTTTGGGGCCTTAACATTGTTGCAAAGCCCTCAGTCAAGTAGACACTTAGGAGTTCCCTTTAAAATTAATTCCACTAGATCAATAAACCAGGGATTTCATCTTTCTCAGAACTGATTTTATAACATTGTCTCACATAATTTCCTGTGGAACATGAAGGTATCAAGGGAATGTTGAGAGATCTTTTTCTTACGAATAAAAGCTGTAATAAATACATTCAGATGCATAATAAAACCATAAACAAAAACAGAAATTGCTGGAAAATCTCAGCAGGTCTGAAAGCACCTGTGGAGAGAAAGCAGAGCTAATGTTTTGGGTCCAGTCACCCTTCTTCTGAACTCAATACTTCAAAACCATTGAGCACTGGCTTATTGATACTACATTAAAAAGCCACTTTTCCTGCACACTAAAACTTTATTGCTGACACATACACAAATTCCTGAAGAAGGGCTTATGCCCGAAACATCGATTCTCCTGTTCCCTGGATGCTGCCTGACCTGCTGCGCTTTTCCAGCAACACATTTCCAGCTCTGATCTCCAGCATCTGCAGACCTCACTTTCTCCACACACACAAATTCACCAAAGAAGTCAACACTCTCTTCAAAGCCATTAAACTACTTAACTTCCACTTTCTCTCCATCACCATCCTTTCCCTCCCACCAGCCAGCCTTCTCTTTTTTTTCTTGATTTCACTGCTATACTTTCTTGTCACTATATTTCTATCTTAGCCCTTACTCACTTCTGCCCTCTCCCTTTCCCAAAGCTTGAATACTAAACACGTTTGACTCCAGTTCTCAAAGATATCTTATGATTGATGCAGAAGAGGCTGTTCCCTGCTAGTTCTCACTATGCTGATCCCTAACCAGGCTGCTCTCCACCTCCTGGCCTGCTGTACTTTAGGGGCTACAGATGAGAAGTTCATCCAATGGGCATGTCTTATCATCTTAACGTTCCACGTTAAGATGATAAGACATGCCCATTGGATGAACTTGATTTCTACTGTGCTTCATTTCAGCTCCTATGAAATGTAAGGCATCTGAAACCGGCTTTGGGGGCTCGAGATAAGATGGGAACGAGTCAAATAAAAAATGCTTGGTGTGTGTTGTAAGCGTTGCTTTCATGTGAATCTGATTTACCTGCTTACTTAGTGGGACTCATTTTACACTATTAATGAGGTGTGGTTTACCATAAGACGTGGTTTTATTATTGTTGAAACACAAGATATATACATGTAATTCTATTAAACCCATCTTCCTGAGCAACTTTAATGTTGTTAAATGCCTATTGACTCCCAATGCTTTGGAAGCACAAGATGGTTTATACTAGCCCGATTGCAGCTGGCCAAACTGAGGCGGAGATTGTCCTTCCTGCTTCCAAGATTTCCGCTTTTTGCTGCTGATGTTCACTCTGCTGTGTGAGTTAGCGATCCGTCTTATTTGAGCAGCCGTTTTAAAATAGTTCTTGGGGTTATTCCCAAATACAGTGGCTTACTATCATTTAGTAACAGCAGTTCGATGCAATTATGTGATTGCCATAATCCAGTTACTCCATGTAAATTGAGTTTCTGTACCAGGAAGGGTGTTACAAAAGACAGTACTGGGTATTATAATTTCTCTATTCATTGAGCTGACCCTAGGAACTGGGCTGTTTCAAAAACCGTCCATTGAAACTGTTGTTCCACCTGAAACCTTACCAGCATTGTCTCATCAACAACTATTCAATTATCAATCAAGGTGAATGGCTTTCAAATTTCCTGCCGTGGTATGTCCGTTCCATTAATACCTATTCAATTCCTTGAATACCTTATTTGGCCTGATCGAATTCCCAGCATGCTGTTCAATTGGCCAATGTTGCTTTTTTAGTGTCCCAAAAGAGTTGTTTTTTTGTTAAAAGGGACATTCCATGACCTGCAGTGTCAAATTTTGCCTGATACTGAGGATCAAAGAACAAAAATTACAGTACAGGCCCTCCATGCCTGCACCGATCCATATCCTCAATCTAAACCTGTCGCCTGTTTTCTAAGGATCTGTAACCCTTTGCTTCCTGCCCATTCATGTATCTGTCTAGATACATCTTAAATGATGCTATCATGCCCGCCCCTACCACCTCTGCTTGCAGTGTGTTCCAGGCACCTACCACCCTCTGCGCAAAGAATTTTCCACACATATCTCCCTTAAACTTTTCTCCTCTCACCTCGAACCTGTGATCCCTGGGAACTGATCCATTCTGGGAAAAAGCTGCTTGCCAAACATCCTGTCTATACCTCTCATGATTTTGTAGACCTCAATCAGGTTCCCCCCTCAACTTCTGTCTTTCTAATGAAAATAATCCTAATCTACTCAATCTCTCCTCATAGCTAGCACCCTTCATACCAGGCAACATCCTGGTGAACCTCCTCTGCACCCTCTCCAAAGCATCCACATCCTTTTGGTAATGTGGTGACCAGAACTGTACACAGTATTCAAAATGTGGCCAAACCAAAGTCTCATACAATTGTAATATGACCTGCCAACTCTTGTACTCAATACCCCGTCCAATGAAGGAAAGCATGCCTTATGCCTTCTTGACCAGTCTACTCGCCTGCGTTGCAACCTTCAGGGTATAATGAACCTGAACACCCAGATCTCTGTACATCAGTTTTCCCCAGGGCTTTTCCATTTACTTTATACTTCGCTCTTGAATTGGATCTTCCAAAATTCATCATCTCACATTTGCCCAGATTGAACTCTGCCATTTCTCCATCCAACTCTCCAATCTATCTATATTCTGCTGCATTCCCTGACAGTCCCCTTCTTATCTGCTACCCTGCTTACCTTAGTGTCTTCTGCAAACTTGCTAATTACACCACCAACCTGTATATTTTCCTCCAGATCATTTATATATATCACAAACAACAGTGGTCCCAGCATGGATCCCTGTGGAACACCACTGGTTACAGTTCTCAATTTTGAGAAACTCCCTTCCACTACTACTCTCTGTCTGCTGTTGCCCAGCCAGTTCTCTATGCATCTGGCGAATACACCCTGAACCCCATGCGGCTTCACTTTATCCATCAGCCTACCATGGGGAACCTTATCAAATGCCTTACTAAAGTTCATGTATATGACATCCACAGCCCTTCCCTCATTAATCAACTTTGTCACTTCGTCAAAGAATTCTATTAAATTGGTAAGACATGACCTGCACAAACCATGCTGCCTATCACTGAAAAGCCCATTTTCTTCCAAATGTAAATAGACCTTATCCCTCAATATCTTCTCCATCAGCTTCCCTACCACTGACATCAGGCTGGATTATGCCTGCTACCCTTCTTAAAGAAGGGGACATTAGCAATTCTCTAGTCCACTGAGACCTCACCCATGTTCAAGGATGCTGCAAAGATATCTGTTAAGGCCCCAGCTATTTCCTCTCTTGCTTCCCTCAGTAACCTGAGATAGATCCCATCTGGACCTGGGGACTTGTCCACCTTAATGCCTTTTAGAATAACCAATACTTCCTCCCTCCTTATGCTGACTTGACCCTGAGTAATCAAATATCTACCCCTAACCTCAACATCCATCATGTCCCTCTCCTTGGTGAATACAGATGCAAAGTATTTGTTAAGAATCTCACCCATTTTCTCTGACTCCATGCATAACTTTCCTCCTTTGTCCTTGAGTGGGCCAATCCTTTCTTTGTTACCCTCTTACTCCTTATGTATGAATAAAAGGCTTTGGAATTCTCCTTAACCCATTTGCTAAAGATATATCATGACCCCTTTTAGCCCTCTTAATTCCTCATTTCAAATTGGTCCTACATTCCTGATAGTCTTCCAAAGCTTCTTCTGTCTTCAATCGCCTGGATCTTATGTATGTTTCGTTTTTCCTCTTAGCTAGTCTCACAATTTCACCTGTCACTTATAATTCCCTAATCATGCCATTTCTATCCTTCATGTTCACAGGGACATGTCTGTCCTGCACTCTAATCAAATGTGGATTTACCTACAAACAGCTGCTCCCAATCCACATTCTCCAGCTCCTGCTAAATTTTGCTCTAGTTGGCCTTCCCCCAATTTAGCACTCTTCCTTTAGGACCACTCTTGTCTTTGTCCATGAGTGTTCTAAAACTTACAGAAATGTGATCACTATTCCCAAAGTAATCCCCTACTGAAATTTCAAGAACCTGGCCGGGCTCATTACCCAATACCAGGTCCAGTATGACCCTTTCCCGAGTTGGACTATTTACATACTGCTCTACAAAACCCTCCTGGATGCTCCTTGTAAATTCTGCCCCATTTAGAGCTCTAACACTAAGTGATTCCCAGTCAATGTTGGGAAAATTAAAATCTCCCATCACCATCCTGTTGCTCTGACATCTTTCCATAACCTGTTTACATATTTGTACCTCTGTCTCACGCTCGCTGTTGGGAGGCCTGTAGTGCAGCCACAACATTGTTACCGCACCCTTCCTATTTCTGAGCTCTGCCCATATTGCCTCACTACTTGAGTCCTCCATAGTGCCCTCCTTCAGCACAGCTGTGATACCCTCTCTGACCAGTAATGCAACTCTTCCACCCCTTTTATCTCCCTTTCTATCCTGCCTAAAGCATCAATATCCTGAGATATTTAGTTGCCAATCATTCCCTTCCCTCAAGAGAACAGAAGGAAAAGACCCAAACTGTATAACTGGATGGAGGGATAAGACGTAAGTGCCACACTAACTCTTGTATTTAGTTGGAAGTCTCATGTTGTGTACACTGTATTTAACGTCATGGCCTGAATTGGAGAGGGAAAGCTTACCAGCAGAGAATGCAATTCTTTTGTGACTCATAACTGTTCAAATAAAATCTTGGGGTCAGAATATAGAACAGTACAGCAGAGTACAAGCCCTTCGGCCCTCGATGTTGTGCTGGCCTTTTATGCTACTCTAAGATCAGACTAACCTACATACCCTTCATTGCACTATCATCCATGTACCTATCCAAGAGTCGCTTAAATGTCCCTAATGTATCTGACTCTACTACCACTGCCGGCAGTGCATTCCACACACCCACCACTCTCTGTGTAAAAAAAGCCCATCTCTGACATCTCCCCTAAACCTTCCTCTAATCACCTTAAAATTATGCCCCCTCATGATGGATATTGCCGCCCTGCGAAAAAGTCTCTGGCTATCCACTCTATCCTATGCCTCATCATCTTGTACACCTCTATCAAGTCACCTCTCATCCTTCTTCGCTCCAATGAGAAAAGCCCTTGCTCCCTCAATCTTTCTTCATAAGACATGCCCTCCAGGTCCAGGTAACATCCTGGTAAATCTTCTCTGCACCCTCTCTAAAGCTCCACATCCTTCCTATAATCAGGCGACCAGACTGAACACAATATTCCAAGTGTGGTCTAACCAGGGCTCGAAAGAGCTGCACATAACCTCGCAGCTCTTAAAGTCAATCCCCCTGCTAATGAAAGCCACACACCTATGCCTTCTTAATAATCCTTTTAACATGGGTGGCAACTTTAAGGGATCTCTGGACATGGACCCCAAGATCCCTCTGTTCCTTCACACTGCCAAGAATCCTGCCTTTAACCCTGTAATCTACATTCAAATTTGACCTTCCAAAATGAATCACTGTACAGCTTTCCAGGCTGAACTCCATCTGCCACTTATCAGCTCATTCCTGCATCCTGTCTATGTCCTGTTGCAGCCTACAACAGTCCTCCACACTCTCCACAACTCCACCAACCTTTGTGTCATCGGCAAACTTACTAACCCACCCTTTCACTTTCTCATCCCAGTCATGTATAAAAATCCTGCAGAGTCAGAAGTAGAACAGACCCAATTTATACCTACTTAAATGTCTGTTGAAACAGCTGTGGATGGATGTGGAGAGCAGAATTGATTGGAAACGGTGAAGTTGGAACAAGGCTTTTGATCATGGAAGCTGTGAAAAGGTGGAGGAGGCTAAATTTGTTCTCATTGGGATAGAAATGCGATCCAAGTTTCTGAAATCATGGCGTCAAGAATCGAGGTGTTATTAGGTGTTTCAGTGAGAATGAGAAACAGTGTGCACTTGTGAGTATCTTATTTAGTTTAAAGTACAAATCAAGTCTGCAAAGGCAGTGGAAAACCAGGAGGCATCTTCACACTGAAATGTGGTAAATATGTGAAGCAGATTATGGGCCAACGTGATGGAATAAAAAACCTGAATCAGTTTTGAGAAAGGAGAAGACAATCTTTCAGTGTCAGTAGCAATCCTGCTCTGTTAGAAGTTGTATCTTTCTAATGAGGCATTAAACATAGTCGCTATCTGCTCTCTTATGTAGACATAAACGATCCTGAGGCACTTTGTAAAGAAGAGTAAGGAAGATTTTTTCTAGTGGCCAGGCCAATACTTATCACAACCAAAACAATTAAAATAGATGATTTGATCATGCATATCCTTGCAGTAGGACTTTGCTGCCATGTTTCCCGGCAACACACCAACAGGCAAACTCCAAATTACTTAATTGGCACTGTGGGACTCCCTGGGATCATAGAGGATGTTATATGACTGTCCTTATCTTTTTTCCTATCAATAACTGGGATATGGGGTTATTTCAAAGTACAATAGATGGGCTAAATGAACCAAAATGCTTCTCTTGTCTAAAACTGCAATGTTATTATGTCTTTATTTAGAATGGCTCAGTAATTCTGTTTAAACCATGTACAAGACATTGGTTTGGCCGCATTTAGAATACTGTGTACAGTTCTGGTCACCACATTACCAAAAGGATGTGGACGCTTTGGAGAGGGTGCAGAGAAGGTTTACGAGGATGTTGCCTGGTATGGAAAGTGCTAGCTATGAAGAGAGGTTGAGTAGGTTAGGTTTATTTTCATTAGGAAAAAAAAGGAGGGGGGGGGGAAGACCCTATTGAGGTTTATAAAATCATGAAGGGTATAGACAGGGTGGATAGAGACAAGCTTTTTCCCAGGGTGAAGGATTCAACAACAAGAGGTCACACTTTCAAGGTGAGAAGTGGAAAGTTTAAGGGGGATACATGCGGCAAGTTCTTCACACAGAGGGCGGTGGGCGTTTGGAACGCGTTGCCAGCAGAGGTGGTAGAGGCAGGCATGGTATATTCATTTAAGATGCGTCTGGATAAATGCATGAGTAGATGGGGAGTAGAGGGATACAGATGTTTAGGAATTGACCGACAGGTTTAGACAGTATATTTGGATCAGCTCAGGCTTGGAAGGCTGAAGGGCCTGTTCCTGGGCTGAAGGGCCTGTTCCTGGGCTGTAAGTTTTCTTTGTTCTTTCCTGATTGCTGGGCAGAGTGATTTATTGTCTTGTCCTTTAGTCCCCAAAACACGCACTTGGGTAAAACAGAGCTTTGCTTATTGTTCCCCTTAATCCAACCAATTGGGAACCTTGTTGAGTCTCAGAAAACTTGCAGTCTGCCTAAAACTGTGAAGATCAGTCTAAGATTCAATCTCAGTTTTCAAAGCAATAGACACAACAAATGAGGGCACCAGTGACACACTGAGAATCTTCTCTATTTATTTTAAAGCATAATTTAAATTCATTTTCAAATCTACATAAAAGTAGGGCTACTGCATAAACATTTGAGAAAATTAGGACACTGTTTATCTAAAAGGAACTATGTTTTGCACAAGAATATGGAGCAAAAATGTGTTAATACAAGACATTTTGCCACTGAACACACATCCTCTCTGCTTTACTTTTGAAGGTCCCCTCATTCTCTTTCAAAACTGCTGTAAAAAACAGTGGAGAAGCTGGTTGGATACTGGTCCATTCAGAGTGAATTTGGACATTTTCAGACATTGCTTTCAGACAGTGTTCTTCAGATGCTGCAAGTGCTGGAGATCTCTCTTGCTTACAAGCCAGCAGGAAGAGGAGGAGTAGGGAGTGATATTTTACACCTACCCTGTATTGGCTATCATACAACACATACCTTCTTCTGCATCAGTGTGTTTATTGATTCATCCCAAACATTGCACATTGACTATAAAGGATTCAGTTCATGTCGGTAACAACAAATATCTAAATATATATTATTAAATATGTTCAATTTTCCAGAATGTACTTGAC
This sequence comes from Chiloscyllium plagiosum, assembly GCF_037043375.1. Classification (NCBI taxonomy): domain Eukaryota; kingdom Metazoa; phylum Chordata; class Chondrichthyes; order Orectolobiformes; family Hemiscylliidae; genus Chiloscyllium; species Chiloscyllium plagiosum. The sequence goes on along the minus strand of NW_028270163.1, from coordinate 10,150,836 downwards.
TAAAGAGATGTACATCAGACTAGCTACTATTCCATGTACAGAAATAGAATTTACAGGAGATTGGTGACATTGATTCTCACAGATTTTAATTGATAAAGAAACTTAAACCAATTTTAAAAAATGCTATTGAACCTTGACAATTTTGGGAGGATGGTGGTGGGCAGTGCTGAGCTGAATAATCTGTCACTAGTTATATTATCGAACTCACAATGAACTCCAGTTTGGTAATGTTTGACGAATATAACACTGTCATTTCAAAGGTAATACTTCTTTTGTTGTTAATTTTAAATTCTCTTCTTCCCAAAAGTAAAACCTGATTGTGTGACCTGAATATCACATGACTTGAGAGCACAATTACAGTATGGAATATTCTAAATCTCATCCCTGCTGGCTGACATCAGAATACAATTCATCTCAATTCACATTCCTCACTTTTTGGTAAAATACTACTTTTCGCACTGATAGCAGTGTGCATTTCACTTGAAACCCCCAATGACAACATTGATTATTCTAATGTCTGACTGGAAAAAGATGCCTGAAAGCAGAATTAACACTTCTGAATGACCTTCCTATGAAATGGAAGCATTTTGTTTTTTGGAAAATACAACAGCTCTGTCATGAAGTAAGTTTTTCATTTTTTTTTCTTTATTTTTTGCAAAAATAGTCTCTTTGCAGCTTCAACAATTTTCAAAAGATTTTTTTTAAACAGATGTACAAATCTGAGAGCAAGGATCTTCCCCGGGTTTGGTTTCTTTGCTTGTCCTTTTCAAACTTACCCTTGGTACAAATTTTGAAAGGATTAAAAAAAACACATCCTTTTACTGCGAGTTTTAGTAATGAAGAAAACATGGTTTTAAAACAAAGAAGTACAAGGCTGCTCAAAACCTTGTTGCTGTTTCCAGTTGCAGAACTGTAATATTTTCAAGGGCAGGTTTGATGGAAAAAATCTTTGACATTCACTCATTCATTCAATTCATCCATCTATCTGTTAAAATCAAGTAATTTTCGCAGGGGACTTTTTTCAAATGTAGGTCTATCTTTGGCAAAATCTATTAACATGTATCTATAAAAAGAAAAAAAAAATCAGGAGATTCTTCACACTCAGCCAACTCAGAGTGTTCAACGTGTGCATTTTTTACAGAACTCTTTGCATAAAAGTTAAACCAATTGTCAGCAACCATCAGCTCGTAACACTTCAGAGTTATGCCAACTATTTTTCCTCAATTTCTCTTAAAACTAAAAGGGTGACTTTACAAAATAGTTATTTTTAACCATGCAAGTGTTGAATGGAGCAAATGAAAAGAGTTTAGATGCATTGAGTATAGAGGCCCTGTGCTGCTTCAAGCTTAAAACTTGCCTATCTCTCTAACTGTGAGCTACATCAAAAATGAAGCTCTGGCTTTTAAGATTTCAGGAACCTGTTATATTGTTAACACAATTCTATGTGTGAATTATTTTGGTGAAACAAGGTCATCAGCCAACTGAAGTAATAATAATGGGACTATTCATTGGAGGGCTGGACTGAGTAAATGATGATTCAGGTAAGGAAAATGTGGATCAATAAGTCACCATTTATCTCCCTTTGAGGCCCTTACATTTCATCTTATTTTTTGCTTTCCTTCCTAAAGGATTACATTAGGATCTCAGTGGGGAGAGGAAAGGCTGGAATTTGTCCTCTACAAACTATTCTGCCATTCTCTGAGATCATGGTAGGTTTACATCTTTGGCTATGACCACCTTGGCTATGGTGGTCATTACCTTGTAATACTCTTGCCCAACAACAAGCTTCATGAGCTTTTTTTTTTGGAGAGTGAGTTCCAGGTTTTGCAGGACTTTGTTCCAAACTCCCCCACCAAAGGAATATTTTCTCTTTATGTCCTCTTGGGAAGCAGAGGCCTTCCTACCCCTGGCAATCCAACCTACACTCTAGGTTAAAATGAAACATTTAGGTTGAGTATTGATTTAAATAAATTGACAGAAAATCACTTTTCAAATCGCTATGCGTAGCAGATGACAGATTCTGATAAATTATGTTGAACTTTAAAAGATAGATTACATTTTTGTAATCTATCCAAGTATTCAGTATTAATAGCAATCCTCAGTGCCCGGTCTCGGGAAAGTACAACCATCAGTCAAAGCAATAATGAGGTCAACAAAATTGCATACGTAATATTTTTTGGATGTTTAGGTGATCCCTAACTTAACTCAGAAGAACATCTGCCCTATAAGAATCCATTCATCTTACTTTAGTTTCTTATTGAAGAGCTATTTGTTTAGATGCCCTGATCACACAGACCGACTATATGGTCCAAAAAAAATACCTGAATAAAGCATAGAATTTGACAACTATTAAATACAATTTCTCTATAATATATACTACATAAATATTAACATTGCACTGCACTGTGTCTATTTTGATCAGTATTTTCTCTGCAATGTAATCTATATGGAAGATAGCTGGATAGGAAGAAATAGGTTGCAGCAGTGGCTATTTTTAAACCTTTGACGTTTTACATTGTCAACAATTTTTCCCTTGTGCAGGAGTGAGTTCCACTCAAGCTCAAAGAATGTGTTACAAATACTTACATTTAAATAAACATTATTTCTAGCTGGTAAGATCTTAACAAGAGTGGTCCTATAAAGTATGTGCAATGGCTGTAGATGGATAACCTACAGTATTATGACAAACATTTCCACACTTATTCACATACACACACTCACTCATTCATACGCAAACAAACTAGCAATGGTCAAGATCACTGTAATGCTCAGACTGTCTTGCATACAGTAATCTGCAACGTTAAAGTGCTGGTGTGCTTTGAACTAACCGAATCAATGTGATTGAGCTACAAGGGTACAATGTAGAATGCTCTCGAACAAAGATCTTGCACACGTGTAGCACTGGAAAGCCCGTGACTGGGAATGTGCCCGATAAAAATGAGCGCCTTAAAATACTGCTCCTTACATTGGACATCAGTAGCACAATCTGGAATATCAGAATTCGTTAACATTCCTACAAAAAACATTGGTATTGTTTTTGGTGAGATGACCCAAAAAGTGGGCCTTGCCAGCTTGTTCCACAAAGTGCAGTCGAGGTGACTTGTGTTATAAGGGCCTTCAGGTCTCCATTCCTCTGGCCCCACCACATAGAATAAACCTTTACCTGACTGTCTCTGATGGCATTAGCTCTTTAAGCTTTCTGCGGGGAATAGCCAATGTAAATGATATTGCTGTGGGAAATTACTCAGAAAGACATTTCTCTGAGAGACTCAGTCTTAGAGACCATACACCTGCCACGATATAGATCTCTAATTAATACAGCAGGAATCATTGGATGCTTTCTTCAGGTGGGTGAAAAAAAACCTTCATCAAAAATATTGATTTCCTTTTTGGAATTAATCATTGGTCCACATTTTTTATTACAGAAAGCTATGAATAGGAATCTGGTTTGGTATTGGTGGTGGAAAATTCCATAATCTCTGGCCAAATGTAGGAAAGGTTGCCTGAAGGAGACGCCTCTTCCTACAAAATAATCAAACTATCCCATGCCTAATGAAGGTTGAATTCAAGAAATCATCTTTTATTTTCCAAAAAAAATATAATGATGATTTTGAAAGAAAAGCCACGGTCATCATCGGCAAAGATTAGGGGCTCCACATTTAGTTTCCATTCCACCTCCCCTCACTCTATTTCTGTTTGGTATAGCAATTGTGGATATAGAAGGTAGCAAAATATAAAGACGTATGGCAGTTGGAGATAACTTTCTCAATGTACAGAATATGCCTATTGAGAAAATTTACTGATTCATTTGAAACTTATGAGAGTTTTGGGTTGTGGCACCTTGCAGTGATTAACAGAATCTTTCAATCTAACACAAGTTCCAGTTGTTGTTAATCTTTGGAAATATCATGGCACCATCCAGGGGCTCCCGTGACAACATATCTTACTGCACAACAAAGTTGACATAAATGGGAGTGAACCACCTTCCCTTAACTGCTTCAGCATCCATTAGCTTTGCAGAATGAATTCTCAGCAACTATCCTACAGAAGTCATGGGTGGCTGGAATTTTGTTTCGGAAAAAGGCTATTGAAAATGGACCAATTCACCAAACTTAACTGATGTGAGTGTTTATAGTTCCAACAATGTCCTGAGGAGCAAACTAATTGATAAAAAATGTAAAAGATATCAGGTGAGGAAATGCACATCAGAAACAGCAAAACTCTGCAACAGGATGTAACCCACATGACTGCTACAGTATTAAAGTCACAACTTGGTTATGCTAACTTTCAAGATTGAGATGACCCCTCAGAGTCATGGTTACAGTGGAGTGCCATTTTTTGATGCCAGGCAACCAAAAATTTCAGTTAAACACACAGATTGAGTAAATATTGTAATTTATTTTATTTATAAATATTACTTTTTTTTCTTCTAAATATATTAATGGCTGGATCTTTGCTTTGTGCCTTTTCAGAGAGTAAGGAAAATGCCCAGGCCAACTCAATTGAAATCTGATAAATGGATGTCAATTAACAATGTTTAGAAAAATAATAATTCTGGGGATGTGGACATCACTGGCAAGGCTGGCATTTATTGACCTTCCCTTGTTGCGTCAAACTGAGTTACAAAAGCGAATCCTGGAAAGTTCCAGTACTACCACTCGGCAGTCTACCTCCCAATTTCAAAAGGGGAAACACCTTTCACATTATAAAAAAGTGACGCTCCACTGTTCAGAACTACCTGGGAGAATGGTCAGTCAGTCACCTGCTTGAGTGCAAGGCAGGGAAACATCGCAAGGGCTGCAGTAACCCTTGTTACTGTCTGGATGGTAGAGAGGGCGATTGGCGGGGATTTGACCTCCAGTGCCAGTCAGAATGCAGAATTCTTCATTAATGTCAGGAAAGGATGAAAAAAAGTTGTCTTTTTTTGGCAACAAAAAAGAACAATTCAACAATTCAGTTCAGTGGTCCTCCTCGGTCTGATCCAAGGAAAAACTGGAAAGAGTCAGCAAATCCTTCGGGGGAGAAGGAGAGGTGGGAGTGCTTTCAGGAGGCAGTGGATCTACAAGGTCCACGGACTCCTTGTGAGGGGCTGAGTCACAGGACGGGGCACGCCTTCTCAAACACATGTCACTGGATGATGCCTGCCCACGAGTGCCCTGTATCGATGTGTGGTGGTCCTCTGGTGGCTCTATAGAAATGCAGGGGGGGCTCATTTTCTGCTTCGGCCGTACTGTATTCTGACTGTCCAGTTCCGTCACTGCCTGGCCAATGGCCCAACAGGACGCCGATGAGAATTGGTGCTGTGGAGCTGTGTCAACGGACGAGCAGATCTCAATTGAATGTCTCCGAGGGTCGTCCAACCACGATGTGGGCTTGGCCAAGAACCCTTGAGTATCTACGCTGTAGAACTTTTTGATATCTTTCATGGAGAGGTTTCCTGTGCTGCTGCACATTTTCGTGGGTAGTGTAGGGCACATAGGAGGTTTGGAAGCTCTCTTGCTGCCACTGATGATTTGAGAGACTTCCTGGTCCGCTGAGTTAGGAAGTTCCCTGAAGGGGTTCCGAACATGACGTGGTGACGTTGTCACAAAGTTAGTGATGTTGCACTGGTTATGGCTGTGCTGTTGAATGTGGACACTATGCTTGGTTGGTGCATTTGGTGAGGCAGACACTAAGACCACAGATGGTTGCACAACAGACACATGCGGCACTGACACATTCAAGAGTGAAGGTTCGTTAGTCTGTACCTGCAAATTTTCCTTGGACTCCATATATAGTGGATCCAGAGAGTCATTTGTTACAGCAACCTAAATGGGGTGTTAAAATTGTGGGGAGTGGGAGGAACAGAATAGGCCAAAGATATGTTAGTGTGCTGACAATTCTTAAATCTACTTGGTGCTTTGGTAGATAATTTTAAAATATGCTGCTTTTGTGCAAAATCAAAAAGCAGCAAAAGATTCAGTGCTTAAAACAGCCATACCTAATTTCACATGTGCTTGTCAGTTCTGGTTAATTACTAAATAAGGCAGTAATGATTAAATACAGGCAGGACATAATTCTACAATGAAGGTATCTCTGACAAAAGCGATTCAAGTTGAGGGATTTTAAAATCTATACTGTTGGAAAAGTATAGTGTTTTTAAGATGCTGTGGTAATATATTTCTCCTCATATCCTGATGCCAGCGAGCTTTTATATCCAACTGTTCCTTTATGTAGATAATCCCTTCATGCTGATGTCCTCTTTGTATGTCTCTGTGATTTAGTTACCTGCCATGGGAGGATGGTCAGATTCACTATCACTTCTTTCCATGACATTGGGGGTAATTTTCACCTTTGTATTAATGGCAGGTATTCTGTGTGGCTGGGTTTTGTAACCGCATACACCTGTTTAGTGGCTGAGGAGAGCAGAACTTACACCCATCTCCTCTCACCAAGGGCATGAGATTGAAGGGCCAACAAATAGTTCATGTAAGCACTTCCACTTGAGCAGAGGTAATCCATGCAGTTAGAGAGTCTAACCCATGGAACTACCAGTTTCTACAAACTTTTTTCTGGCACTCTGTGCTATTGTATTCATAGGCTGTGCTGAGTCCATGACATTCCTCGGATTTTCCAATCTCCACAACAATAGACTGTGTGCCTCGAAAAAAGAGTGCCAGTTCCTGTTGTTGGGTTGAGACAGGGTTAACATGGAGTCGAGGGGCCATCATGGTCCATTCTGTCAGTATTCTAAAGCTCTGTTTGCCTTTCTCTGCTATGGGATTGAACTGGGTTGCTGACCTTATTTGCCACACATTATCAGTAATATGGACATAGATATGGTAAGGTAAAATCATTCCAACTCTTTGTTCACACTATGAGCATTATAATCGTGTAATCCAGAGTGCTGCTTCTCTAACAATCTCTATCTCAGACTCTTTATTACAATGGACTCCATGTTTACATTGTCATGTCAGACTGACTCGTACTAACCTTTTGCTGCACAGTTAGCACCTCCCAAAGACATGCCCAGCCTTTCTGCAGCTCAGTGTATGAATCTCCGCAATCCTGTGTGACTGATAATGGGGTACTTTCCCTCCTCATCTCTTGGACTTTGATATGACCTTTGACAGTCAGCCACACTGTCCTACTCCTATACCTTCCCCTGTTGCGCAGCTTCAATCCTTAGCTTTCAACTACAGCATTGCCAGCAATAGTTTCTCTTCTCACCCTTGCATCATTTCCTGTGCAATCCCTGAAGAAACTGTCTTTGACTTCCTCCACTCCCTCTCCTACAGATTGGCCCTTGGTGGAACAGACTTGAGAGGTTGAATGGCTTTCTTCTGCCCTTAATCTTTGTGTTCCTGTGTTGCCCTTGACAATACAGCTTCTTTTAGCCCTTCACTCCCCTTATGCTGTTAGGCTGTTTGTCTAATGACCGGTCTTGGCTGAGCCACAATTTGTCCAGTTAAATGTTGGGGAAGATTAAAGCCATTATCTTCACTTCCACATCATTGCCCGGTATCTGGTCACTACCTCAACTTAAAGAAGACCTTGCTCCTTCTTCAACCCCAGCTGAGCATCTAACCCCTCCTTCCCCAAAGTAAAGCCAAATTTTCCCTTTGGAATATCACTCACGAGCTTCTCTTTTTCCACAGATTATTGCTTGGAATTCTCAGCCACGCTTCCGTACAGAATATTCCATTGCTGTCCTGGCTGTCTCTGACTCTGCATTGCCTAATAATCTTCAGCTCATTTAAAAAAAAACTGTGTTGCCAATATTTTATCCCACAAGTCTCATTCATCTAACAGTCCTGTCCTTGCTGACTTGGGTTGGTGTTTGATCTGTGAATGCCTTCATATTAACATTCTGAAAGGGCTGGATTGTGACCTTAAGGAGCTTCCTCATCTATTCTGTACCATTCAGTCCCAAAATGGACCAAAAGAGATCAGAATCATAGAATCCCAACAGTGTGAAAGCAGGCCATCTGGCCCACTGAATCCACACCAACCCATTAAATAACATCTCAGTCAGATCTACCCACTTAATCTATCCCTGTAACCCTGCCTTTCCGTGGCTAATCCACCTTGCCTGCACATCCCTAGACACAATGGACATTTTAGCATGGCCAATCCATCTAAACTAAGGGCCTATAACACTCAGTGTCCTCTACTCGACACTGACCAACGATTTTGCTGGCTGTGACCAACCAGCACAGACAGCTCCAGGGTCAGAGAAGACTGTCATACCTGCACCTAAAATTTGAGGGTCAAGGAGGAGGATAAGATGGAAGCTGCAGAAAGGCAAGTAATTTTCTTTTACAGATACTGGCCATCACCTTTGGTGTGGCAGTCTTTCTGGTTGTTGTTTGACTCTAGTATTCCTGCTGCTACAGGTTTCCCAGGCTTGATTTATGCCCCACTGTTTCCAAGTCTAATATCATTTTAGTTTTCTTTGTTCTTTCGTGGGATGACAGCATCAGCGACAAGGCCATCTTTGGTTGCCTGTTCCGAATTGTCTATTATCGGACTGCCTTACCAGGCTATTTCAGAGGACAGTTAAGATTCAAGCATATTGCTGTGGATCTTGAATTTAAAGTCCACCAGTTGCCATTTGAACATCCCCATTATAGTAGGCCTCTAGATTAATAGTCCAGTGGCATTATCAGTGCTCCACATATAATCTCCTCGAGATATCATGGGTAAGCTTGTTCTTGCTTCTATCTGTCATAAATGACCATGAAAGAGATCTCCAGGTAAGTCTAAGAAAATTTTGGATGTGAGCTAGTATAGGGAATAAGGCCCTGAATAGTCTGACTCGATTCTTGCTGTAACCAATCAACAAGGGCATGAGGATATCAAAATGGCAGGCATATTGCCTCTAACTACTTTCAATCTTTATCAAAATTTTCATTAGCCTCTCCTGAAGATGTTCTTTACTTACTACGATTCTAAAGTATTTCACTCAACCATTCTGCATGTGAGTGACCAATCAATGAGTTTTGAGAAACTAAACCTAAGGCTGAGGAGAGATTAAAAACTCAAATTAATGCAATCGTGCCCTCACAACATCCACTCACACCTTTCAGAGTGGGTCAGTGGAATGTGGTCAGCCTGACTGAAGATTTCCTCCCCTTTCTGTGGTGGTGGCAGTAGGATCTAGTGTAGAAGCCTGACCATCATCCTAACTGAAACCATCTAAGTAGCTGAGGCTAGGACTTAACTCCAGATATTCTTGTTTTGTTGACCTTTTTTCCCAATGGGCACTGCATTCATCCATTTAGTCAGAAGGAGATCTCAATCCCATATTCTTAATGATGTAAGACCAACCTAGTCACTGCCATTTGGATGAAGGTAGCTTCAACATGATGTCAGTGAGGAGTAAGATTTGATCTTGACAATCTCAATAAGCCAGCGATATTCATCTTTCAATGATTCCTGTCCAGCAATTAGGTAGAAAGAGAACTGGAGCTCCTACTGTCAATTACGTGGTCACCATTAATAACTTTCCAGGTTCTTGATGAATTCAGGTTTCACTATCTGCTGTGTGGGGGTTGAACCTATGTCCCCATCAGCCCGGGGTTCTGGATTACTAGTCTGGTGATATTACCACTACTCTGCCAAGTAGCACATATGGAGGTTATAGGTCAGACCCGCATTTGGGCAGACAACAGAAAGAGAAGACAGCTCTCAAAGTGAAATCAATGGGAACCTAAAGAAATGGATAACACAGGTGTGTTTGAATCAATATTGTTCATTCTACACTGTCACAGAAAGTAATAATTATCCTCATTCTTTTTAGACTTCTAATGACAAAAGGCTCCATTTCTCTCCAGTGGTTTTCGCTGCATTCCCCATATTCAATAGTTAGATCATGTGTGTCACAAGATTGCTTAAACCCACGCTTCAAATCTAAATATTTTAAAAAATATATTTTCAAAAATAGGCATTTTTTCACATGAAAATCTGAGACTATCTCCATACCAATAGAGGTGAAGTGCAGGCCTGTTAAATACTATTTTGTACTGAAGAAAACAGAAGGCCAGTGTTAGTGTTCGTGCAGGAAACCCGTCTTCAACACAGAAGGAAAACAGGCTCCACACAGATTCACTGTGAACACTCCTTAGTTAAGAAGGTGTGCATGATGGCAGGAGGGTAAGTCATCCTGGGAGTAGGGTAGGGAATAGGTGATGAAGGTATTAACAACAAGAGTTTCTATGATGAATAGGGCTTCTGCCAAGACACCGAGGATGAAAAAAGCTCAGCTACATGTTGTCAAAACAAAAAGTGGGAAAAAAAAATCAATTAGAATTGAATCAGCAAGGATAATGCAAAGAATGTAGTGCAAGTTTCAATAAATGCAGTGCGTTTCTACAATAATATGTCATCTTTTACAGAACACCATTATTAAGATCTTTCAGATTATAAATCAAATGTTATGCGGGAATGGGCTGCACATTATAAGTAAGGCAGAATCTGGTGACCAAGTAAACGTAGACTGTTCTGCAAATAGGAGAATGTGAGCACTGCAGATGCTGGAGATCAGAGTCACAAAGTATGGCACTGGAAAATCACAGCAGGTCAGGCAGCATTCGAGGAGCAGGAGAGTCGACATTTCAAGCATAAGCCTGAAATGTTGACTATTCTGCAAATACTCAGGTAGTGACTATGAGAGAGATACTGAGTTAAAGTTTCAGAGCAATCACCTTTTATCAACACTGACTCATTTATGTTCATTCATGGATGGGAATGTTACTGCCATGTCCATCAACTAAGTAACTTGCTCAGCCATTTAAGAGTCAACTACATTTCTGTGGGTCTCCAATCACATGCAGATCAGACCAGAGAAGATCTGTAGTGTTTTCACTGATAGTTTCATGGTCACTGACAAGCATTTCAATTTCAGATTTTATTGGGGGGGTTTAAATTGGTGGGATTTGAACCTGTATGTTGTCAGTCTGGGCTACTGAATTACTAGTTAGCGACGTTACCTCGACAACAAAATCTCGACTTGAAAGCACAGCTTTTAGTAATTTCTATTTCAGATTTGCAGCATCCACAGTAATTTACTTCAGAAAAACTGTTAGCACCTGTTCTGAACAGCTGGTACTGTGTGATGTTCATAAAACAGCTTCTGTATCAACCTTCATCCTACAATGTGTTCTATTCTTTCTTCCTAATTGCCCTGGAGATGTTGGTAATCTGCCTTTTTGAACCGTTGAAGTCCTTGGAGTGAAGGAACACTTGCGACTAAAAGGGAGTTCCAGGGTTTTGACTCTCTAACATTGAAGGCACAGTGATGTTTCTGAGTCAGGATGGTGAGTGGCTTGGAGGGGAACTTGGTGGTGCTCTCCTACATCTGCTCGTCCTTCTAATGTGATGGATCGACTTTGGAAGGTACTATTGAAGGATGCTCAGTGAGTTGCTGCAGTGCACCAAAAAAAACTGAGACAGTGGTGGAGGGAGTGACCATTTAATTTGGTGGATGATGGGGTGGCGATCAAGTGGGGCTGCTTTGTCCTGGATGCCGTACAGATTCTTCAGTGTTGTTGGATCTGCACTACAAGGGGAAAATATTCCACCTTGACGGTACCTTGTATAAGGTAGGCAGGCTTTGGTTAAAGTTAAATTAGAACTGCTGAAGGAAATGGGTAGCTGATCACCTTCTTAATTAATGGTACAATTAACCCCAGATTCTATTAGATCAATTCAAATGCTGAACTTGACATCCTTGTCAGTGTCCTTTCTGAGATGATTTGACAGTTTAGTTACTGAAAGGCTGTCTCTCTTGGCAGTACAGTCTAGAATTAGGGATAAAGCGTGAATTTTGTTGAAGAGACAAGCATCTCGCCTGACGGCTGGAGAGCTCGGTTAGGAAATCGCATTGCTTCCTTTGGGAAGGGCTGTCAAATCACAGGCCAATAAAACAATTGAAAGGCCTTTCTCTGGGATCCTGATCATAGGGATAGAGTTCCGACTTACTGACGGCTGCCAGCCAATAAGGAACAGGCAGCTCTTTTGCTCAGTAGTGACACTGGGAAGACGGTGATTGGTGTTGGAATGACAAGCACCAGAGATCTGAGGTCATGGGCCAACTAAGATAACCAATGGAAGGAGGGGATCTCAGGGTGGTGGTCGTAAGAGGGCAGTAGGGAAGAGGTGTAAGGGTCAGCAAAAAGAGTAGGGGCTGCCGTTCAGCAAGTAGCTCCCTTCATGAAGCTTCATCCCTCGATCAGTTTCCTCAGCCTCCCCCTTTCACTGGGAGATGGAAAGAAACCTGCATGTCACATGGCCACCGACCTGCTCTTTGCTGGGTTAATACCTGTGACGATGGTAATGACCAGTGGCCATTAATTGTCTGTTTAAGAGGCTCAATTGGTGGCAAGTTGGGAGTCTGACCATAGACCATCCTGCCTCAGAATTAATCAGGGTGGTCATGGGATTGTGGGGAGGTTCCCTCTTACTGCCTCCTACTGGACATAATGCCCTCTCCTCACCTCCAAATATACCACTAGAGAGCAGAAGGTTTCACATGGACTCAGGATAAAGGGATACCCACTGAGGATTGAGATGAGGAGAAATCTACTCTGGAGAGCTATGGATGCCCAGCATGTTCAAGATGTAGATTGAGATGCTGAGGCGTGTGGATATGAGTGGGTAAATAGAGTTGAGTCAAGATCAACGATGATCTTATTAAATGGTGAAACAGGCTTGAGTGGGGCAAATAGTCCACTTGTGGTCCTGTTTATGATGCTGTCACACAGAATCACTGTGTTACCGAGCGCATAAGACAGGCTTGTGTGGAGGAGGAGGACACAGGATGGGAGAGGCACATAATATTAGCAAAGGAAACAGAATTTGTGTCTGACAGAACATAGAAAGATTGGGCATAGATTACAGAGTGCAGCATAAACTTGCTAGAAAGTGATGTAGATGGGATTGAGTTACAGCACCAGCTAGAGGCTGTGAGACCTACAAACCTAGATTCAAATGTCAATTCCCAAGGAGAGCCAAGCTGGTTTAGTTTTATGTTTCAAAATGAAAACATTTTCAAAACCAATACTGTACACAGATGCATTGGGTTAAAGACACAGACAAATGAATGAACAATAAAAGTGCAAATACTGCCAGTAGGAAAGAGCAAGAAGGCAGTCTTGGTTTGAGACCAAGTCAGAAGTCCCATCCTGCGCCCTGTACACCCACTCCCACCCTGCCCCCTGTAAAAATGCTATCCCATATTCCCAATTCCTTCGCCTCCGCTGCATCTGCTCCCAGGCGGACCAATTCCAATACCGAACAACCCAAATGGCCTCCTTCTTCAAGGACCGCAATTTCCCCCCAGACGTGGTCGATGATGCTCTCCACCGCATCTCCTCCACTTCCAGCTCCTCCGCCCTCGAACCCCGCCCCTCCAATCGCCACCAGGACAGAACCCCACTGGTCCTCACCTACCACCCCACCAACCTCCAGATACATCGTATTGTCATTTCCGCCACCTCCAAACAGACCCCACCACCAAGGATATATTTCCCTCCCCTCCCGTATCAGCGTTCCGGAAAGACCACTCCCTCTGCAACTCCCTCGTCAGGTACACACCCCCACCAACCCAACCTCCACTCCCGGCACCTTCGCCTGCAACCGCACGAAATGCAAAACTTGCGCCCACACCTCCCCCCTCACTTCCCTCCAAGGCCCCAATGGATCCTTCCATATCCGTCACAAATTCACCTGCACCTCCACACACATCATTTACTGCATCTGTTGTGGCCTCCTTTACATTGGGGAGACAGGCCGCCTACTTGCAGAACGTTTCAGAGAACACCTCTGGGACACCCGCACCAACCAACCCAACAGCCCCATGGCTGAACACTTTAACTCCCCCTCCCACTCCACCAAGGACATGCAGGTCCTTGGCCTCCTCGATCGCCAGACCATGGCAACACAACGCCTGGAGGAAGAGCGCCTCATCTTCCACCTAGGAACCCTCCAACCACAAGGGATGAATGCAGATTTCTCCTCCCCCCACCTTATCTCAGTCTCAACCCTCGGACTCAGCACCGTCTTCTTGACCTGCAATCTTCTTCCCGACCTCTCTGCCCCAACCCCTCTCCGGCCTATCACCCTCACCTTAACCTCCTTTCACCTATCGCATTCCCAACGCCCCTCCCCCAAGTCCGTCCTCCCTACCTTTTATCATAGCTTGCTTGGCACACCCTCCTCATTCCTGAAGAAGGGCTTATGCCCGAAACGTCGATTCTCCTGATCCTTGGATGCTGCCTGACCTGCTGTGCTTTTTCAGCAACACATTTTTCAAGTCAGAAGTCACACAACACCAGGTTATTGTCTGACAGTTTTATTCAAAATCACAAGCTTTTGAGGGAGCATTTCTCTGAAAGCTTGTGATTTTGAATCAACCTATTGGACTATAACCTGGTATTGTGCGACTTCCTACTTTGTCCATCCCAGTCCAAAACCTGTGCTTCCACATCTTGGTTTCAGATGGGTAGAGGTAGCTTGGACCTACGGGTGCTGACACTTACCTGCCTTCGCAGCATTCTGTGAGTGCTCACAGATCTCCGAGGGGGAGGAATCTTCGGGATAGTTTCAGAATCAAAACTGCTCTGACGGCTGACAGGAAGGAACAACCCAATGGGAACCTGGAGGTGGCCAGTTGCCCCCGTGGGTTGAGATTGAACTGAGGTGGTGGAACCTGGGGAAAGATAAGCAGTGATGGTTATTTGTCAAGGTTTGAACCACTGGACACTTATTTATCAAGTTTGCCTATGCATGATAAAATATTTTCACTAATTAATGATCAAAAGAACATGAATTTACATCAAATGTTTAACATCTGGAAGTGCATCACATTATATTTGAATTGTAATCATTATTATTTTGTAGAAAATGTGGGAGCATTTTGGAAAATGCCATACTCACAACCAGCAACCTGATAAATTACAAATTTGTCTGTTTTTGATGGTGTGGTTCAGAGATAAATATTGGTGAATCTGTCAGGAGACGTTCCACGATCATATTGCCATGTGGTTTTTATATTTACCTGTAAGTTTAACAGTTTAGCAGGTCATTGAAGAAACAGCACCTACAATAGAATTGCTGTCCCTTAGTACTGTACTCAAGTGTCTCACCAGTTTACCAGCTAAAGTGTGAATTAAACCTACAAGGTGTATACACAGTCATCAGTAGAATTATTGGATGAAAATTAATCAGGGGACTCAGGTAAGTATAAGTACTGGTGGGCAAACAAATGGGCTGCTTTGTCCTGGGTGGTGTCAAAATTCTTGAATGTTGACAGAGCTGCATCCATCCAGGCAAGTGAGGAGTATTCCACCACACTCCTGACTTAAGTCTTGTAGGTGGTGGACAGGCTTTGGGGAGTCAGGAGGTGAGTTACTCACTGCAGGATTCTTTGTCTCTTGTTCTTGTAGTTATTATTGTTCAGTTTCAGGTAAATTGTAACCCCAGGACGTTGATAGTGGGGGATTCAGCGATGGTAATGCCATTGAATGTCAAGGGGTAAATGTTAGATTCTTTTGTTGGAGATGGTGATTGTGTGAATGTTACTAGCCACTTGTCAGCTCAAACTCCTACAGAGATGACCTTGAGCTGAGATAACTCACGTCAAACACGAACAATCATCTTCCTGTTTATCATGTATGACTCCAACCAATGGAAGGTTGCCTCCAGATTCCCAATGATTCTAGTTTTGCCAGGGCTCCTTGAATAACTCTCCTGCTCTTTACTCGACCAGCGCCTCGCTTTTCGACTCTGATTTCCAGCATCTGCAGTCCTCACTATTTCCAGGGCTCCCTGATGTTACACTTAGTGTAATGGTCCTTGACGTCAAGGGTTGTCACTTTCAACTCACTTCTGGAGTCCAGCTCTTTTGTCCACATTTGAACTAAGACTGTAATGAGGTCAGGAGCCAAATGGCCCTGGTGAAATTCAAACTGGGCGTCACTGAGTAGGTGCTGCTTGATTGCACTGTTAACAATCCTTCCATCACTTTACAGATGACAGACTAATTGGCTGGGTTGGATTTGTCTTGTTTTCTGTTAACCTGACAAACTGGGGCAATCTTCTACATTGCTGGGTAGATGCCAACATGGTAGCTGCACTGGAGCAGCTTGGCACAGCTGGGTGTGGAGCACAAGTCTTCAGAATTTTGTCAGGGCTCACAGCATTTATAATATCCTGGGCCTCCAGGGGAGTGAAGACTCAAGAATCATCCACCCACTTAGAATCATAGAATCCCTACAGTGCTGAAGCACCCATTCAGTCCATACTGACCTTCCAAAGAGCTTCCCACTCAGCCCCTCACCCCTGCCTTATCCCTGTAACCATTTCCCATGGCTAATCCACATAGCCTGCACATTCCTTAATACCATGAGCAATTTAGCATGCCCAATCCACCCAACCTATAGATCTTTGAACTGTGGGATGAAACAGAAGCACCCAGCAGAAACCCAAGCAGACACAAAGAGAATGTGCAAGCTCCACACAGACTGTCGCCCTGGGCTGGAATTGAACGCAGGTCTCTGTCCCTGTGAGGCAGCAGTGCTAACCACCATGCTGCCCATTTCTGGCTGAAAATTGTGCAAATGCAGTGATGAGCTGGACTCCCCCATTGGTGAGGATTTTGAGGGCTGGATTAATGCAGAAAATATGATTGATTTTCAACTAAAATTCCCTTTGCCAGAACTGTTGAACATAGTCAGTTGTTGCATTGAGTAGATCAAATGAATGGCTGATAATTAACCACATCACTTCCACTTCGTACCGATGCATGAGACATACCTGATTGTAACCTGTGACTGCTCTCTGATCTCTGTAGACCCTGCAAGGGAGCGGGGTCGACAGGCTGAAACATGTAGCTGTCATTGGGCAGTGAGTGTGTTCGACCCACAAAAGGCTTCCTCACAGTCAGCAGGTTCTCCTCTGGGATCTTTTCCTTTGCCTCCTGTTCTTGGATTTGCTCAGCCTGCAGACAGAAAGGGCGCCATAAGGCTCATAGGAACAGAACAGGATGAGAACGGAACAAAGCTGAGCTGCTGATAATATGAAACACACTCATGCAGAAGGTCATTGACACACAGAAACATCCTACAGTAACAGCAACAGAAATGCAACAAAACAAAAAGAGAAAGTTTAAAACATTTGAGCAGGACATGTTACATCACTTTGCTATTAGGCAATGGATTACAATCTCATTATGCTGCAACACAAAACAGACAGTCATGTGTCACAGATCGATAGGTCACAATACTGGGCACTCTGTGAGTAGACAAACCATGACAATGCCAATTCCATCAGTCAGCTGCTTCATGCAAACATATCATCCTCTCTGCATATGTGCAGTATTCTTTGTTAATAAATACAGTGTCCTCAAGTGAATGACTACAGGTGATTAGCCGTTTTCACCAGCAATTTCTTGAAGTTACTGACAGGAGCTATCACACAAATCAGGAAAGCTATACTTGACAGCGAAGGGTGATGAGTAAAAATATGCTGTAAATGAAAATCTGGGGAAAATTAAAATTTAGAATCAAAACAATGGCTGAGAAACTTGCCTTGCCCGTCATTAAACCATGACTGCCAGATAATGAGTTCTATTGAAGTCACTGGTGGTCTTTTGCCTGAATGGCCAAGACAAATTCCTACCCCAAGTGATTCTCTTCTCCTTGTTTACGTCACTTCAGAATAAAACTGAAGTTGCATGAATTAGAATCAATGACTGGAGTGCAGGTTAGATTTCAATGAAATGCTGTCGATGAAGAAGTTAATATTTTCAATGCTTTCCACAAAATGGCCTTTGTCTACAAAGGGTTGGGCTAAAGAGAATGTGCTGGGCTGCTAGAATCCAGCAGAATTGTGGAGAAGCCAAAGAAGCCATCAACCAAACACTTGACTCAATGCTGGCTTTGCACAGGAAGGCCAGTCAGAGAAAAACTGGCAAAATGGTTACCTCCACGGCTTAAACGGTAACTTCCTTCCATTGGTGTTAGTTGACCCAATGTGATAGATGGTGCTTTCCATTCTTTAGATTAAAAAGTGCTAACCCCAATTTGTTTTGGTCCCTAAACCAATTCCAGGATACTCCATGCTACTTCTTTCCATGAAAACACTCCTTCTGTAATGGCTATCCCATGCATCTTCATTTTAACCATTTGATTATCCAATTCAGTTTAGTTATCAGATCAGGTTTCAGCTTTGTGGCCTTATTTTGGAATATATTCAGCAAAACTTTGTCCAAAATGAACCATTTTGCACTTAAGTCAATTCTCTCCAGTCCTCAAGATGTGACTCCATACAGGAGCTGATTTCATATGGGCTAGTTGCTCTCAGGTATCTGATTCAACCAGATGTTCATGTATGAACCGGGAAGAAGATAGGGCTCTCTGACCACAGCGTAACATCACAACCAAGCCTATGCTTGACTTTACCCACTGTTGACAGCAGGCGAGACCTTCCATTGCAGCATTATGGTTTAATGATGAACTGATTCTTGAAGCCATATTTTGGACCAAGGGTGAAAATGTCTAAGAGAAGGGGCAGTAGAGGTGACAATGCTTCCTTAACATCTCCCACCTCTTCATAAAAAACTTGTCCTGTCTTTCAGGCCAGACTGAGAAGCTTTAACCTATAAAATTGTTAAAATATACAGCAAAAATACAGAAGAACTAGAAAAATACATTTAATAGTCATCCCCCCCATTTTGGATAAAGCATCGTGTGAACAATAATACTTGCAAACATTGAATGCTATTTTTGTTCACATGTATCTGCCATTGTACATCTGTGCCATGACATTAATAAGAAGAATTGCATATGTACACATTTCTCTGTTTAACACAACCCATTAATTCCAAATAAATTGGCTACTGGAGCCAATGGAAACCCTTAATCACATGCTCTTGCATGAGGCATGATGGGAATAGTATTCATTGTCATAGGCAATGGCTACGAGATAGCACAATAGCACTTCTGTGCCACTGTACCATGGAGAGACAGTCAATGATGGGATGACATCAACAAGAAGCACAGGCAGACCTAACAGAAGACAGATACAAGATCCAGAAATGTTGGCTTGAGATAAAGGAACTGTTGCGCGACAGTTGAAAGCATTAGTCTACACATCAGCCTGGAAATGTCGAATGCTTGGGCAACGGAGAGGAGCAGATGGTTTTATATAAATATCAGGGCTAGAAATACTCTTCCTTTGTGCATTTCCCACCAAAATCAATGCAAAACAACCCAATAAAATAATTTGATGCCCATAGATCATTCATAAAGTGTAATATTTTATGTTTAGTTTTAAATGCCTAGAGTGTTGTTAGGTGTCAATAGTTTTACAACATCCTTTTTGTGGTTTTGTAAAGTGCAGGACATTCATGAATGACTGACACAATACAGTCTCTGACTAGAAAGCTTAGCTTGGGACTTATCATTCAGGCTTAACAAATTGAAAAGATTAGAATTTGTCATCAATATTCTAAACTCTGTTTCTCTGTAGTAATCATCACCTTATAATCTCAGAATATTTAGCTCATTCTTTATGAAGTGATTTATGTTTCTTGGAATAAATGTTTGAAGCATCCTTTGTTGCTGGTTCCACAATATCAGTCAATTTATCCATCATAGAACCAGGAAGAGAGGCTAGATGATTCCAGACAGGGGGCACAGGATGCATCTAATGCCTGACCTCTGCACCTCAGAGAGGTTTCTTTCCCCTGCTTGCTGTCCAGAGGAGATGCCTTCATCATTGAAGACTGGCTGACGCTTGTTATCATAGCTCAAGAATGTTTGAAATGGTGGGTGGGTGGCTACCATCAATTGTGGATCCAGAATTCAGCAAGGAGACGCCACCTTCAAAAAGATGGAAAATCTTTTTAACAACATTTACTGATCTCAAGAGTGTTGTGTGCAGAGAATTGTCAGAGGAGTAGAGCATCTCACTGAATGCCATTCACTTATCTTCTCCCAATAGTGATGCACACTTCCCTGTCAAATCACGGTCTCTCTTCAGTTGAACCTGCCCTCATTACACTCTTGGGCAGTAGAATCCAGACTGTAACCACTCGTTGTGTGAAAACATTTCTCCTCATGTTGCTTTGTCTTCTTTTTACTTTAAATCTGGGCCCTCACCCAGCTCTGCATCTTTATGATTTTGAAGACTTCAATTAGATCTCCACTCAGCCTTCTTTGCTCCAAGGATGCAGTACTTAACTCAATTAATGTTTTATTCAAGTTCAACATAACCTTTTCGCTCTTGTTCTCTGTACCTCTACAAATAAAACTTTGGAAGCTGAATGCATTAGCCACTCTTTTGACCTGTCCTCTGACTTATAATTTGCTCTTTATTCTCCTCTCCTGATTCCTTTCTATTCTTCCCTTATCTGGAGTTTGCTCCCTCCCTCTCCTGAAGGTGGTGACTCATGCAGGGAATTCCATGGGTGTTGGGTCCTTCCCAGATCATCATGTGCAAATCTGCACAAGAAATGATGGTCTGATCTCCAACAATTGGTCCACCATTGGGCAATCCAGTATAGTACTCAGCAAGTCTGAGACTTCCCAGCAGGGACCAGGATTCAGAGTCATACCAGACTCAAAAGATGCTGCCACACCTGTTGAGTTTCGCCAGCATTCTCGAATTGTTCCAGGATTAGGGGCTCATTCTGTGCTGCCACTTGGCTCTGGGATACTAAACCTAATTGTTATGCTCACAGTGCTGGGCTGAAAATTAATAAGGAGCAGCTTGGGATGCATCCCTCCAGGATTGCTGTCGAGTTTGTAGGAGTTAAAGATTAAGCTCCCTAACACTGTGGCGAGAAAACTGGTAGAAAAATCGACAGGCCATTAATCAAAAACTTGATCATTTTCTTTGAACAATTTTGCTCATTAGTTAGAAGAAAAAGGCTGCTTGACTGCAAATTTGTAGGAGGTTTTGCAATGAAATTGCTCGAATATGTATAATCTGAACTGGTGACTCTACTGAGGTGCAATTATTCAGTAATGCAGGACTATGAACGTCTGTTTAATTTCAGCCATAAAATATACAGACATGTACAGTGCAATAACTGAGCCAAACTGTGAGAGCTCAGGCAGGTTTACTTTATACGGTGTTTTGTCAGAGTCAGTGTACTCATAAACTGCAGAGATAATTGATCAATAACACCAACACACAGTCAGTGCTCAAGCCAGCTCCAAACAAGGCTAAACATATTAAATATAACTCTTAACCTAAAGCAACTTATAGCCAATCAATTTTTAAGGCATAACTGGATGTGATGCCTATACAGCAACATTTTGAGTGTTTGGAAAGCATTTAGATGTTGAGTCAATTGTGAGTCTACTATCTCATCAGTAACAGACCTCCACAAAGGTATAGAGGAACAGTCTTGGAAAATATGTTCATAATGTAGGCAAACAGGGCGAGTATGCACCTCTGAATCCTTCCAACACATGCTGATGACAGGAGGTAACAGTGGGAGACCTTTCTGGTCAGCCTTGTGTTGGGTTCTCTGCTCTCACTGTGTAGCTCCAGGATATAATATGCACATAAAGTTACACATTGCCACAGCAGCTCAGTTGGTTGGTGGTCAGTATGGGTCCAGTTGGTGTTTCTGGCTGCTTTGTGTTAGGGACCTGCTTCCTTGTCCAATCCATGGTAGAGGTCGTAACTCTGTGGGTCATACCTGGTTTTGGGCAGTGAATATGAGGGAAAATAATATGCACAGGTCCCCTTGCACTCCAACTGAGTTTACAGGACATAAGGAATGAAAGTATAAGTTAATGCTTCCCAAATGTTTTCACACTGTGACCTGACTTCAAGGCCTGGAATTAGCATGGCCCCTTTGTTAGAATGGGAGCAAGGATGTTGTAAGTTGATTCAATTTCAATGACAGCCATTTCTATCTTGGGTCTTGTGACCACAAAATTGTAACTCCTCATTCATTCCCAACATCTAAACACACGCACATTTAGGAAGCCCTAGTATGAAGTGCTTTGAATCCTTTTTCTGCAGCAAGGACCATGCGATGTGGAATTTACAAACAGGGCTAGAATTTGAGCTGATGATTTTAAGTGCTGTTGCATAAAGCCTTTCAAAGGACAGCTTTTAACCGTGTGTTTTGTTTCCTCTTGTTTTTGGTGCTGACTTCAAACAGCATGAGAATGATGTGCTAATTGTTTCAAACCCTAGAATGACGAAGTACTGAGGTGGAGGTCAATCAGAGTTTGGTGCAGGTTTGTTCTTTTGAGTGCATTATAAATGGATAAGATACAGTTAACTGGATGAGTATTTCGAGCCCTGTTGTAAGTGGAGTACAGGTGTGAAGTATGTACATTGCTTTCCAGCGTATTTAGTAAAAATACGTTAGCATCATCGGGTAAAGAGTCATCCGTCAGTGCTAACGACCACGATTTCTCAGACTGAATATCAGACGTCAGAGAAACAGCCTCCATCTCAGCTAGAGGGATCTAAAACAGGGGAGAGACGACCAGTTGTGAGAAACTAGGACAACAGTTCATAGATGGACTTTACACCTCACAGTCTGCACACTCACTTACCAGTACTCTCTCAGAGTGGTAGCAGGTTTTTAAGTACAGGTCCACTACAGCATCTGGACACTCATTTTGTTTTCCAACCCCAGTTTATTCTCCCCAAATTCTTTCCCAGCATGTTATCCCACTGATGGGATATTATTAAGGGGCTTGCTGGCCAGTGCTTCGATTGGGACTGCCAATCAAAGTTTAGTTGACTACAAGCCTTGTAAATAATTTCCTGGGTTCAATTTAGTTCTGGAAAGGGATCCATTTTCCTTCCCCTTGTTGTTTTAAAAGTGCACTTGGGAGTCCATCGGCTGCTTGAAAATAGAGGTGAGACTCCAAAAGAGCAGACAATACTGCCTTAAAGTGTGAAACTATTTAAAAATGCAAACACACTCTCCCAGTCTGCCGGCACACATTCCAAGTAACATTACAAAAAGGGGGTAGGCTATTCATCTCCATGGGCTTGCCTACACATTCAATTACATTGCAGCTGTTCTGAAAATCTCCCACATTCCTTTGAAAACTATCCCTACCCATTTGCTTCAGTCGTGGAGATCTCCAATTGAAAAAATTCAGAGCCTGCTAATGGTATTCTGAGAGAAATGAGCTGGTGATAAAGGGAAAAATGCACTTACAGTCATGATGAAAAAAAGGATACAGATCATATCCCACAGGGTTTTGGAAAGGCTCACTTTAAATCCCCATTTGGCAAAAAAAGAGAATAGATAAATTGATTCCTTTGTACTCATCTCAGCTGCAGACAATGCTAGTGTGCGGTGTTAGTTTAGTCCATTTCCCTCTTTTCACTTTTCTGTTAAGGTGATGGAGAGCAATAACATCACTGTGACCCAGAGGCTTCGGATTAATGCTGAAAGGTTGCAGGTGGAATTTAATTTGGCTGAATTTAAATCTGATTTTGGCTAATTATCAGTGATAATGTCCATGGAATGATCATCAATTAAATACTTTTAAGGAAAATAAAATCTGGTTTATTCATGTCCTTGAGGGGAATCTGTTGTCCTTACCCAGTCTGGCCTACATGTGACTCCCGACCACACTGGCCCTCTGAAATAGCCGAGTTGGCCACTCAGTTCAATACAGAATGGGTAACAAATGTTTTGCTAAGGTTTAAGGGCTATTGCTGGAGTAAGGTTCCTTAGTATTGGCAGCTCCCACTTTATGATGCACCAAGTGACTATTCTTCCTGTGACAGATCTTGGGCCAATTAAAATTGGACAGAGTTTGGAATGGGTCACTCATTGAGGTTCCCCTGAGCTTCTGTCGGCAGTGCGCAGCTGGCTGGTTATACTGTGCAGTCCCTTTAAGAGTTATACTCAGAGGTTCATGCACACACCTTAAAGGGGGCATTGTTTGCAAACAAGTTGTCCCTATGCAATACATTTGTGATGGCTGTGTCAAGAGCACCTTTGAGGGAACAATGCTGCCAGGATTGTCCTGGAGTCTCCCAGACATTACTGCAAGGAAACCAGGGAGTAACTTCACAGACCAACCAAGCAGTACCCTCTTTTCCTGTAATGTGAATTGTTGTTCTCATTTGAAATTTGCCATCCTTGTATTTCCCTGATGAGAGCAAGGCCAGAAGAAAAAGCTTCAGAAACATATCGCCCTTCTCAGTATCATTTACATTCTGTCCTACCAAGCCACTGCATCACTTATTGGAAAAATACTAGAATAGAGGAACAGTGGCAATTAAAGGCTCTTTGCTTGGGCAGGGTGGTTGCAGGAGGGAAATTAGATGTTAAAACTCTGGAGGTGGCAAGACCAAATGTCATGGATCCCAGTTCATTATTCAGGTGAACTGAGATCAAGAATTATACTTTTGGTCTTTCAAAGAAAATCATTTGAAAAGATGTGTAATCATCTACATAAAGTCTGGAATAAGATTTAATCAGAATAACATCAGCACCCTCTGAGAAAATAAATGGCATCTCTCACATTGACTGGATCTACTTCACACAATTGGAACCCTTGTTGGCACGTATTTACAGTCATACAGTCATGGAGGTGTACAGCATGGAAACAAACCCTTTGGTCTAACTCATCCATACTGACCAGGCACCCTAAATTAATCTAATCCCATTTGCCAGCACTTGGCCCATATCCCTCCAAACCCTTCCTAATCATATACCCATCCAGATGCCATTTAAATGCTGTAATTGTACTAGCCTCCACCACTTCCAGTGGCAGCTCATTCCATATATGCACCACCCTTTGCGTGAAAAAAATTGGCCCTTAGGTCCCTTTTAAATCTTTCCCTCTCACCCTAACCAGTGCTCAATCCAGACTCCCCAATCCAGGGAAAAGACCTTATCTATTTATCTTATCCGTGCTCCTCATGATTTTATATACCTCTGTAAGGTCACCCCTCAGCCTCTGATGCTCCAATGAAAACAGCCCCAGCCTATTCAGCCTCTCCCTATAGCTCAAAATCTCCAAACCTGGCAACATCCTCGTGAATCATTCTGAAGCCTTTCAAGTTTCACAACATCCTACCTGTAGAATGGAAAACCAGGATTGTACACAATATTCCAAAAGTGGCCTAACCAATGTCCTGTACAGCTGTAACATGACCTCCCAACTCCTGTACTCGATGTTCTGACCAATAAAGGAAAGCATACCAAATGCCTTATTCATCATCAACCATCTTTCTTTTGGATAGGTGGGTGCTTTTGCAACCAGAAACCCTTCCTGCCGTTAATCTTCCCCATTTGCAGGGCTACACTGATAACTGCTGGCCTACCTACATGAGTGGCATCCCTTAAACTGACTTTAACTTTGACTTTCATCAGATAAAATACAGTAAAAACCATTGTGGAATTGCCATAGACACCATAAGAGTCTGCTCAGCCAACCAGCAAGTGATGGAACTGCTAGATGTAGTTCCTGCCTCAGGCGACTGACTGTGTGGAGTTTGCACGTTCTCCCCGTGTCTGCGTGGGTTTCCTCTGGGTGCTCCGGTTTCCTCCCACAGTCACAAAGATGTGCAGGTCAGGTGAATTGGCCATGCTAAATTGCCAGTAGTGTTAGGTAAGGGGTAAATGTAGGGGTATGGGTGGGTTACGCTTCAGCGGGTCGGTGTGGACTTGTTGGGCCGAAGGGCCTGTTTCCACACTGTAATGTAATCTAAAATGTAAAACAGACCAGCTTCGTCTTGGGTGAACTTCAATGTATTAACTTGAGTGTTTGAAAGTGCATACTGCAGCCTTTCTGTACAAACTGGTTGTGCAATTGGTGCGCAATTGATTCTACAATCCACAGAGGATGATGCTAAGTGCATCATCAGTAGAGGAAGAAAGGTAGAAACCAATAACTGCTGGGTATTTCAAGCTTGAGCACATGCTTAGCCAAGTGCAATGGTATATTAACATTTCTGTTAATCTTCCTTAAATGTATATAAATCGAGTGGGAAAGAGGAGCCTGTCATCGTTATGGTTATGATGAAGAGGAAAAATTGCCTGTCCATCCAAATACATGTCTGAAACAATTACTGCAGTGTTAAATAAATAATAAATGTGTTTAGTTGCTGTTTTTATTCACTGCTCAATGTGGACTCTGTTGAGAGATCTTTGTGCCTCTTGAACTCTGCAATTACAAGTACACACTGCTGAAAGCTCCTGTAAATGCCTCACGGGAAACAGGCATGCTCTATAATCGCAACAATCACTAACGTTTACCAAAAGACAAACCATATTTGGTTCAACCCCTGCACTTCTGCACAGAAGGTTAAAAAACAGAGAATCACAGTATCGTGAGGAAACAAGTGGAGAGTAGCACGGGTCATTTATCATCCATACCTCTGCTTCAGAAAACTCCTGCTGTGGAAGTGACAATTGGACAAATTCTAGAATAACTGATTCCTCTGCCTAATTGAGGGTGATGAAGATTTACCTTCCTCCCTATACAGTCTTATTACTGCTACAACAATCGGGATACTTGAAGCTCTTTTCAATTCAAGACAAAACTGAGGTTGCTCGGGCAATTTTGGAATAACGCTGTGAGCTCCAACACATTTTAGCAAGAGTAAACATGGAACAAAAATCTGAGATTGTGAGTGAACCTTTCAGTTTCAATCCTTCCTATCAGCCGTCAACAATAAATTTACCCGCAATCTGCAAGCACCAAGTTATTCTGTGGTCACTTAAATTCAAATGTTTAAGAGCAATGACTGATTTAATTTGGAATTGTATGCCAGCAGGATCTCCTGCTCCTTAGATGCTGCCTGACCTTCCCTGCTTTCACACTCTTGACAAGGATTAAACACAATGTTGGATCAAATCACTGCAGGCACTGGAATCTTCACCAAAAACAAAAAATGTTGGAGATCACTGTGGGTCAGAGAGCATCCATTGAGAGACAGCAAGCTAATGTTTAGAGTCTAGATGACTCTTCATCAGAGCTGATGTGACTGCAATACTGGGGAGGTTGAAGTAGTGGGGCAGCAAGGATGTTGATAGCTCAGATTAAGTGGCATTTGTATCATCGATAGTCACAGGTGAGGTGAGAAGTGGCAGATGGAGTAAACGTGAGGTGCTGCATTCTGGGAAAGAAAATCTTAGCAGGACTTATACACTTAATGGTAAGGTCCTAGGGAGTGTTGCTGAACAAAGAGACCTTGGAGTGCAGGTTCATAGCTCCTTGAAAGTGGAGTCACAGGTAGATAGGCTAGTGAAGAAGGCGTTTGGTATGCTTTCCTTTATAGGTCAGAGTATTGAGTACAGGAGTTGGGAGGTCATGTTGCTGCTGTACAGGACATTGGTTAGACCACTGTTGGAATATTGCTTGCAATTCTCTATTGGCAGGATGTTGTGAAACTTGAAAGGGTTCAGAAAAGATTTACAAGGATGTTGCCAGGGTTGGATGATCTGAGCTACAGGGAGAGGCTGAACAGGCTGGGGTTGTTTTCCCTGGAGCATCGGAGGCTGAGGGGTGACCTTATAGAGGTTTACAAAATAATGAGGAGCATGGATAGGATAAATAGACAAAGTCTCTTCCCTGGAGTGAGGGAGTCCAGACTAGAGAGCAAAGGTTTAGGGTGAGAGGGGAAAGATATAAAAGAAACCTAAGGGGCAACTTTTTCACACAGAGGGTGGTACGTGTATGGAATGAGCTGCCAGAGGAAGTGGTGAAGGCTGGTACAATTGCAACATTTAAGAGGTATTTGGATGGGTATATGAATAGGAAGGGTTTGGAGGGATATGGGCCGGGTGCTGGCAGGTGGGACTAGATTGGGTTGGGATATGTGGTTGGCATAGATGGGTTGGACCGAAGGGTCTGTTTCCATGCTGTACATCTCTATAAGTGGTCGGAATGTGAGAATGACAAGAACATAGTTTCTCTCTCACCACGTCCTCTCTCCCCATCCCCCCACCCAAGTGGGACTGTCTGTTCTTCCTAGTCTGGCAGTTAGACACACCTTTGTTCTGCCATTCCCATATTCTGATCATTTAATCTAAACTATCAACATCCCTTCTCCCCCAGCACTCCAACCTCACCCCTTCCACTTTAGCATAAATGCTGGCTCCTCCACACTTCAATTCAGCTCTGATGAAGAGTCACCTAGACTTGAAATGTTAGCTTTTTGTTTCTTCACGGATGCTGCGTGACCTGTTGTGATCTCCAGCATTTTTGTTTTCATGATAAGGATTAACCAGATCATCTTGTGGCCCCTTTGTGAGGGCTTGTCTATTCAAACACCCTGCTCATACCTTGACAAGATAAAGAATAATCAGATTTAAGGCAGTGATTCTTACCAAACATGCTGCTAGTAAGCTATACAGTATCATTACATATTACATATCACTATATTCAAGCTATACCATATCAGATTAGTCAGCATGCAGAGAGAAAAGCAAGTCAGTAAATAAATGAACATTAACATCATTGAATTAAATACCACTTATGCATCACACACATACACAAGCTCATTTCACTGTCAAAAATCAGCTGTGATGCAGTCAATGCAATTACTCTGTCTACAAAATTGTTTTCATTTTGTATTAAAAGGCATAGTTCTTGCATCACAAATAGCATAATTTTACTGATTAACTTACACTCTCGCTCTCCAGTTGACGATGAGGTCAGTTCCACCAATGTTAATTGCCCATTTTTCACATGTGACCCCAAGCAGCACTCATCACTGGGCTGCCTGATCAAGGGCTTATGCCTGAAACATTGATTCTCCTGCTCCTCGGATGATGCCTGACATGCTGTGCTTTTCCAGCACCACACTCTCGACAAGGACAGCATCGTCCAGTATATCCTCACTGTCAGTCATGTGTAGGCACTATTCAACAGTCCCAGAAATCAGGAGTTCACACCTGGGTGAACCTTGCCCCTCCCAAAAACTCAAAATATGTGCAGCAAAGGCCAACTGGAGACTCCCCAGAGATGCCTTGGCTGAGATTTGGTAGCTCAGCATAAAAATATACAAAAACCTTGAAAACTGCTCTGGGACTTTTGATACTATTGCATGGCATGGAATGTGCTGTTCTACAGAAACAATCATCAAACCCAGAATTCTGGACCCAAAATAAAACACGTTTGCTACAGCCATAGCCTGTGAGTTCCTTGCTGGAGTCTGAGAATGGGAGGTGGCATAAGTCTGAACTAAATTCATGAATAGAATGCTTCTAAACTGTTAAAATGGGGAGAACACGAAATTGGACATGATGGAGCTTCATCTGAATGTCGCTTTTTAATCCCATTCATTGATTTGACACCAATACTGACATACACTAAGTTCACTCTTCCCAGTCTCACTCCCTGTTTTCAAATGCAGTTTCCATTTTCAATGGACAAGAGGCATTGCCATTTTCCCAGGTATATAGCCATGTACATAGGGATTGCAATTCAACCAGATAGGATGAATGAGACTGAGTGAAATAGTCCCAGATGTAACCTGTCACCGCCTAACCAGCTGTAGCGATATGTACTCTACCTTGCTACCTTTATGAGTAAGTCATGGCAAGTTCTCCGGATCAAAGGTAAACCTTTAGCAACACAATTACAGTTAGTCACTTGGTAGCACAGAACTTGAGTATTACTAGAAAAAGAGATATGCTCTCAAAGTGTTTCATCTTACATTCATCAGAATACACACAAGAAAATCAAATTCAAAAGGAAGATCAATTTACCTACCATGTGGAAAACTGCTGATTGGTTGGCAAGTGAATTCTGATTGATCAAGGCGTGGCTGTGCAGAACCAGGTCAGGAAACAACTACTATTGCCCGCCCTTCCCGTGAATGCAAGACAAAAACTTCAACAACACCTCTATTTTTTCAGCAATAGACAATAACAGTTCTTACTATTGGCTTCCATTGTTGCCACCTGATACAATGCAATCTACAAAGCAAATAATCTGGATTATACTACCTGAAATGAAGAGGTTCACTTAAAGAAAGGAATTTGATATATGATGCTTAAAAATGAAAAGTTTGTAGAGTTATTGGGAAACAGGGGAGGAGTTGGACTGATTAGATAATTCTTTCATAGAGCTGTTGCAGGCATGGCTGGTATTGCATGATTCTGTGGTAATTTATCTGCTGTACCCAGGAACTGTTTCAGTTGTAATGTGACTTATTATACTTTGCTGTTTTCTCAAGTGGTAGACAAGGCTATTGAATGAGTGGGTGAATCACAAGACTAGGGAGATCTCAGGTATTCTGGTTCAATGCAAATAAAGTAGTGGGGAATGAAAGTTGGCTTTAATGGGTTACAGAGAGAAACAGTTCAGTTTCCATCAGGAGAAATGTGAAACAGGCTACCCAAACAATGTCACCCATTTTACATTGTCACATGGTATTGAAAATAACTAATATCACATCCTTCCCCATACTTTCCTCCTTCCTACCCCAATGCCCAAAAAAACTATGTTAGCAACGTGAAAGTATATTGTATCAAGTTTCACCAGGCCCGGACATGCTAGTACTGAACAAAAATTGCTCATTGCATGTCCCATTATTGTTTCTGGCAGAGTTCTCGTCAAGGTAACATTAACCTGTGAAGAATGGACCTTTCTTCCTCATGAGGTAGCCGTGAAGAAGAAATTACAAAAATTAGAATTTCAAATACACTGTTTTGCTTGAAGGCATTCCTTTAAATGTTTTCACTGAAATAATTTACATTTTCTTGTGCCTTACCAAAACAATCAATGGCATGTGAATCTATTCAGTAGTTAAAGGAGATACGTTACTGTCAATGACGAGAGAATAGGTTAATCGTGGAGAGCTGGTAGCAAGTTATCTGTCTACCTTCAATCACGACCTTCAGGGTGAGTCCTTTACCTGGTTAGGTCAGTCTGAGAAACTATAATCATTCATGTCTGGTTTCGTGCTGTGTGCAATATCCAATATTCAAAGTGATTTGGATGCAGTATGGTCTGGGGCCTGTGAGAACTGAAAGTATTAAATTAATCACATTAAGATGGCACCAGTCTCTGACAAATCTCAACATGACCATTGAGCCCAGCAGAAGGTAAAATGAAATAGTATTACAACAACAAACAATGCAAGGCAAATAATTCCATCTCCAGATCAGGAACCTCAGTTAACTTTAAGACAAGACCTCTAAGGCTTGGACTGGGCAAGCTTTAGGCCTAGGATTTGAAAACATGAAATATAAAAGTTTCCTTTATGTAGAATCAATTGTTTTGGTAATTTCCTTTCCCCTCCCCCAACAATCTAACATCCAAAACAACAAATTGACTATTATATCTCAATAGAAGTAAGGAAGGGGGTGACAAAAAGTATTAAAACACACTCACTGTTATAGCTGAAGGTAATGAGACTGAAATACTAAAGAGAACCTTTTTAAAATTTCTCCTTTTGTCTTCTCTTCGAAGGGTGCCAACCATTGCCGAGGAAGCTGACTTTCCCTTGTGTGAGTCTACACTGAGAATGTCTGTAGGCTTCTTTTTTAACATAGGGACTGTCCAGTTCACCCACACAACACACATGTCCCAGCAGGAATCACTGAACAGCAATGAGTGCAGGAATCTGAATCCTATTGCGTAAGGGTGTGATTACAAACTGAAGCCACTCTAATGCTACCTACCCAGATCTATTCAGTCCTATGATTGATCCTAGAAGCTCCTTAACCTGTATGTATTGGTACCATACCCAAAGATTGTATTGTTATGTCCTTTTATCCTAAAACAGCAATTTCAACTCCTGTCTTTTTCCTACATGACAACTCCATTCAGCATTACTTTATTTGCTGTCATGAAAAGTGGGACATCCCAAGATTGTGAAAGGCACTATATAACAAAGTTTTACTTTTTTTGTTCCCTACTAGACAGGATTAGGTGGTCTACAAGTGTAAGATTGGAAGTTTGCATCTTAGGCTGACTCTATTTTAAGTAAAGTGAACCACTTTTACACCAAATTGAGTTACGCCAGTGGCAACACCACTTGTCTCCTGGTAGGCTCTAAGTTGGATATTCTGTAATAATTTTGCCAGGTCTCTCATGGTAATGGAGTATCCAAACTCAAAAATATTCCTATGTTTATGTATCCAAAATTTCTATTACATACAACTAAATGGCTTTTTCTGTTGACAAATCACCTATGGCAATTGTCAACTATTGCATCACCTATGTTTCCAGTTGTTCAAAGGACAGAGGTAGCGAGATAAAGCAAAATGGAGGTGGATGGAGAGATGAAGCATTCTACCCCTGCAGTGCCCATCTCTCTCTCTCTCTCTCTCTCTCTAAAGCCGTTAAGTGCACTGGTGGACACCATATGCTCCTTCTTCAAGGATACCCAGGCACAACTGTAGCTGTGGAAGAGGGGCAGACAGTGGACAGATACGATCCGCTCCACAGCCAGCTGCCTGGACCTGTTTGTAACTAGCTTGGTCAGGCCCAAAAGCAGATCCAGGAGCAGATCCTCTGATCTGCCGACACTGGGTGCCCAAAGAGCAGTAGCGTGGGGCTAAAGTGCAACCAAAAACACAAAAGGTTTCTCAAATAACTAAAAAGGGGGTGCAAAACCCACAACCAACATAGACGTGGTCTACAAACTCCCAGAGCCACAAAATAGACAATTAGGCTGTGAGTATGTAAGCTCGGGTGGAGGTGGGGGCTAGGTGGGCAAGGCAGAATGCCCTATCTCCCTAACCAATTTAGCTCTCTCCCTGCCACTCCATCACCTTCACCTGCATTGTCCTTATGCTCTGCACATTAATTGAACAATTGGAAATATGGGGGATGTAATGGTGGTAGTTCATAGGTGAAAACTGTCACAGGTGATTTGCTGATGGAAGAAGTCATTCAGCTATGTGTGATACCACTTCTGGATATAGAAGAAAAGGAACATTTAGGAGTTTTGATACTTGATTATGATGAGGAACCAGGCAAAATTAACACATAGGACTACTGTGTGTAATACTTTCCAATCCATGTCTCCACTGGAACATAGGAGAGACTCCCACATAGAGACATTTCCACGGGGCAAAATATCCCTCTGTTCTTACACCTCCAATACTGAGCAAGTGAAGAGATTCTGGACCAATTTCACACTGCCAGCTGGGATTCTCAGTGGCTGAATAATGCATAACAAGGACTTGGAGGCACATTAAATGCAGCCAATGGATGATGCGCCTTGTTGGCAGGGTCAGGTCCTATAATCTCCTACAGTGCAAGAACATGACCAAGAAATGTTGCAATTAGCTGTAAGACTGATGAATGTGCAACAGAATTTCAAGGCATCATCCTCATCCCAGTTGAGTCCCCTGTTCGGGATTTATAATTCTCTGTGCAGTCCAAAGCTGTCCAAAAATGGAATACTGCTCACATAGCAGAGAAGTGGAATCTCTCCAAAACCTGAATACTTGCCCATCCAGCTGAATAGGCCTAGCTTTGCCCCAGCTCCAACATCTGGCAAACTCATTCTGCTCAAGATGTGAATATTGTTGCCAGGTGCACTGGAGTTCTTCTAACAATTGTCTCGCACGATTGGGCAGAACACAGCAAAAAGTAATAAGTGGCCTGTCTTTCAACTTCAAATCCTGGCCTTTCTCTCTCTGAGACGTCCATGCATCTTGCCACAGGCATGATAGCAGGCATGCCTCGGAGTCAGGAAACTCTGGATTTGAGTCCCACCACAGGCTTGAACACAAATGCCATATTGTAAAGCCCATACAGAACTGAGCACCCCAGTGCCTGGATGCTGTCATCAGTTAACATTTTAGGAGGCCCTGCCTGCTCTCTCTGGTTTATATAAGAGATCCCACACCTACTTTGAAGAGCAACATTAGCAATCTCTTTGGTCAATATTTATCCCCCCAACCAATATGACGAGGAAACTGATTTTGTGGTTATTGATTACACTGCTGCTTGAGGAGCTTTACTATGAGAAATTTCCCTAAATACAGCCATGAGTGTGTTTCAAGATCATTGGCTTTAAAGGGCTTTGGAATGTGGTGAGGTTGTAAAACCACTGTCTAAAGTCAGCCACCTTTTTCTTTAAGAATTTTTAAATGTTAAAGTATAAGGCAGATGATCCTTGAGGGCACATTCTTTCATTTCCTTCAGTAGGTGACACACTTCCAAAAGAGTTGAGGAGCCTGACCTGATGGGGACAGGATTTAAAATTTGCAAAGTTAGAGCTTGTCTTGGGTTCCTAACGCCACTGGGACAGTTTAACACAAGAATCATGGAATAGGAAATACTCAGAGCTGAGAAAAAAGCTATTCCTTCAGTTCTTTAATAAGCTTGAAATTTTGAAATCTCTAATTCGGTGAGGCCAAACAGTCTGGTGCACAAGTCATCTTTGTGAATTCATCTTTGAATTCGCTATTGGGTCACCAGAAACAATCCCACCATTTATTCAAGACTGACCTTTCTGGACTCTCTTGTGCCAGTTGCAGTTCAGTTCTGTGTTCAAACCTGCACGACCCTTTCGTTGCCATGGATGCTATTGGCACTGTCTGCAGAAAGGTGACAGCAGGCTCCAATATGGCTGCTGCCACTCACTGATACCACTTAACACCCGGAGGCATTCATACTGCAGACTCTAGATGATGAACTCATCTCATTGTCAATGAGGTCACCTGATGTTCAAAGTAGGACTGTGAGAGCAAAGTGGCTCTTGGAATTTTTTCGGCTCCCAACTCACATTGAAAAGTTGGTCTTTACGAAGTGGGGAGATAGATAGAAATATTTCCCATATGATGCCTATTAATGTAAGTACACTCCCTAAATGTCCACTCATGCAGAATAAGACTGATTGCAGTCAGGAAAAATGCCCTTCATAATGTATTAACCAGAATGACACTTTTGCAAAGCACCTGTTGTATCCTCATCAATGGATTCCCTTTGCCTCATTTAGCCTTCGTCTTTTGAGCCATTCTTAGGTTCCCGATCTGAACAAGGGACTTTGGTAGAGAAGCTAGAATTATTAACCTGTTTCTCAGCACAGCATTTGTTTTGCTGGGAGATGGCGTAGTTATGGCAGACAGAACCTGAGAGGTTGTCCATGAGGGTTAACTCTCCTTCCAGTGAACCTTGGATCAGCAGAGACACGTTGTCGAAAAATTGCTTGTCCTGTGTACACAAGGTACGTGGGAAAGGAGGGCAAAGAGAATGGAGTGGTTAACCAAGGAACGGAATGGTGGATGGGGAAGGATTGCATCAATACATTACAAGATGGATAGGAGATGGAAAGGAAAAAGAACACATCATTAAACAAAATTCACACTTAGTAACGGTGAAAGTGTTGGTGTACAACATTGGAAAACAACTGGATTAATTGTGCTCTGAAGGTGTACATTGTAAAGAATGATTCAAAGGAGCGTCGCTCTGAAAGCTAGTTAGCTTCCAATTAAACCTGTTGGACTATAACCTGGTGCTGTGTGATTTTTAACATTGTAAAGAATGGATGTTCTCATTAGGGATGCAGGATGTTGATATGAAGATATTATACTTACAGATATTTATTTCTGATGGCATGCAGTATTAAATAATTACCTGATTCACACCAACAGGTCTGACATAGATTGGGATTAAATTCTTTTTGATGGCAGAATAGGCTCCTAAACTGGAGCATATGCACTCCGTCAGTTTCTTTTCTTCTTTTTGTTTCTTTTCTTTTTCTTCTTTTTGTTCCCTCTACTTACCTCCAATTGGTGATGGAGAGTTAAGGCAGTGCGAATTTGTACCTCCGTTTCTTTACACCGAGCTTTATAAGGATTATGGTGCTGATCTTTTAACTTTATTTGATCATTTTTCTAATTTATACCTAAAATTTTGCACCGAGGTATCTTTGTACCTAAAATGGTGCCATTGACACTGTACATTTTTCACTGTATTCCTGTATCCTTGTACTTGAGTACATGTGACATTAAATATAATTCTAATTCTAAATTTGTTCACAGTTCTCATTATTTAAACAATGATTTCTCAATCTAATGATTTAAAAATTAATTTCTGTGTGTTCACAAATACCTCATTACCTTAACCATTCCTGTAGCATACAATCATATCAGATTAATGCAAAAGAGGGTTGGAATCCAAGAATTTTGGTCTCCTTCACACACATGTTTAGAAAGGAGTCAGTGAGGTACAAATTGATTGTACTTCAATCCTGGGATTGCCAACATTTCAGACCTGTCCTGGATTCCCCAAGAATTAATTTCTGGGATGTTCCTACCAGCAAGATTAGGAGACAATTTGCAGATTAAACATATTATAGGCTTTTATTTTCCATTTCCTTCCAGCCCTTTCAATTATTAGCTGGGCATATTGGCTGTTTGACAAATCAATGGGCTTGGTTTATTTTGGTTAAAGGAGGGTATTGTGCTGT
The DNA here is from genome assembly GCF_037043375.1 of Chiloscyllium plagiosum. Lineage (NCBI taxonomy): Eukaryota > Metazoa > Chordata > Chondrichthyes > Orectolobiformes > Hemiscylliidae > Chiloscyllium > Chiloscyllium plagiosum. The sequence goes on along the minus strand of NW_028270163.1, from coordinate 10,114,467 downwards.
GGGAATAGTTGGTGTTTTTGGGAACAGATTAGTTGGGCAACAAGCAGGGGAGAATGGGGCAAGGGGCCATTACTGATGGGAGATCATGTGATGAATCCTCCAGGGATACATCTAACTGTGGAGTTGGCAAATCAACCTTTGAATGAATAATATTGGGAGCCAAACCTGGACAGCAGACTGTTATTGTTGTGGCCTCTAACTCTTTCAGAAAAACTGGGCTGGATATTAGGTGCCTCAGCTGGCCTTTTTGGCTGGTGGACAGCATACAAAATAGGCTGATGTGCCCAGTCCACCATCTTCCCATTCATCCTGAGCTCACATTATAGTTAGGGGTGTCTGGGTGGGCTCAGCCTGCACAACATATCTAAATAAACAAGGGTCAATCAAACCTATTACAGTTCAACTTGCCCTGATAATATACTGCTTATATCAGAACACACTGATATGCAGGCGGGCAGGAGTAGGCAGGTGATGTTTCATTTACAGAGGTCAGCAGGAGAGGATCTTCCATTTACAAGGTGCCTGCAGTACCAGCAATGCTTTCTCCTGAGATAGTGGCACTGCTGGGACCACTGCAGCTATTGGTCACTCAGATCAGCCTAAGGGTGGGGTCTGCATGCAGAGTGTTGTTGTTGTCAGGAGGTCCTTTTTGTCTATTTTTGTTAAATTTTGACCAACATTTAATTGGGAAGGGGAGGGAAACAGAGAGCAGGGACCCATAGGCCAGTTAGCCTAACATCTGTTTTTCAGAAAAGTTTTGTGTCCATTGTGAAGAATAAGATTTCTGAATACTTGGAATTGTATGGTAAAATAGGGCAAAGTCAGCATGGTTTCATCAAGGAGAGGTCATGCCTGACAAATCTGCCAGGTTAGACCAAGGAGAGCCAATGGATGTTATCTATCTGGACTTCAAGAAGGCCTTTGACAAGGTGGCACACAGGAGGCTACTGAGTAAGATAAGGGCCCATGGCCTGAGAGGCAATGTACTAGCACGGATAGAAGCTTAGCTGGCTGACAGAAAGCAGAGAGTGGGGATCAAAGAGTCCTTCTCAGGATGGCAGCCGGTGACAAGTGGTGTTCCACAAGGCTCAGCATTGGGATCACAACTTTTCACTTCATACATTAATGATCTAGATGAAGGAACTGAGGGCATTCTGGCTAAGTTTGCAGACTATACAAAGATAGGTAGAGGGACAGGTAGCATTGAGGAGGCGGGGAGGCTGCAGAAGGATTTGGGCAGGTTAGGAGAGTAGGAAAAGAAGTGGCAGATGGAGTATAATGTGGAAAAGTGTGATGTCATACACTTTGGTAGGAAGAATAGAGGCGTGGAACATTTTCTAAATGGGGAGAAAATTCAGAAGTCTAAAATGCAAAGAGACTTGGGAGTTCTAGCCCAGGATTTTCTCAAGGTAAACTTACAGATTGAGTTAGTAGTTAAGAAGACAAATGCAATAATGGCATTTATTTTGACAGAACTTGAATATAAAAACAGACATGTATTTCTGAGGCCCTATAAGGCTCTGGTCAGACCACATTTAGAGTATTGTGCTCAGTTTTGGGCCCCATATCTCAGGAGGGGTGTACTGGCCCTGGAGCGTGTTTAGAGGAGGTTCACGAGAATGGTCCAAGGAATGAAAAGCTTAACATATGAGGAATGTTTGAGGACTCTGGGTTTATACTCGATGGAGTTTAGAAGGATGCAGGAGGATCTAATTGAAACATACAGAATACTGAATGGACTGGACAGAGTGGAGATTGGGAAGATGTTTCCATTAGTAGGAGAGACTAGGACCGGAGGGCACAGCCTTAGAGTAAAGGAAAGACCGTTTAGGAGAAACTTCTTCAACCAGAGAGTGGCGAACCTATGGAATTCATTGTCGCAGAAAGTTGTGGAGGCTAGGTCACTGAGTACATTTAAGACTGAGAAAGATACATTCTTGAGTATCAAGGGGATCAAGGGTTATGGGGTGAAAGTGAGAGATTGGGGTTGAGAAACTTATCAGCCATGATTGAATGGATTGAAAAGGGAAATCGAATTTGACAAATTTGCTGGAGTTCTTTGAGGATATGACAAACAGGAACGGGTATGTAGTGCATTTGGATTTCTAGAATGTATTTGATAAGGTGACACATTAGAAGGTTATTGCACAAGATAGAAGCTCATAGTATTGGGGATACTACAAGTATGCATCACAGATGGATCTGGGTGTTCTTTTGCATGAACCACAAGAAGTTAGCAAACTGGTGCAGCAAATTATTAAGAAGGTAAATAGGACCACTTGGGAATGGGAGTTTAAAACTAGGGAAGTCTTATTCTAACTGTATTTAAGAAAGGATGTACTTGCTTTGGAGGCTATTCATAAGAGACTCACTAGGCTAATTCTTGGGATGAAGAGGTTGACTTATCAAGAATGCTAAACAACTTTAGCCTTTACTCATTACAGTTTAGAAGAATGAGTGGTGATCTTATTAAAACAAAGAAGATTCTGAGGGGGCCTGACAGGGTGAATGTTGAGAAGATGTTTCCGTCAGTTGGAGAATGTCAAACTAGGGGACATAGTTACAGAATAAGGGGGCACTCATTTACAACTGAGGCGCGAAGGAATTTCCTCTGGGAGAGGTGAGAGAATGTCTGGAATTTTCTAGCCTAGAGTGTTGTGGAGGCGAGCTTACGTAAAGTGTTTAAAGAAGAAGTAGATAGATTTTGAAATATTGAGGAGGGCTATGATGAGCTGGCACAAAAGGGGAAGTTGAGGCCTGGTGCAGATCAGCTATGATTTTATAGAGTGTCAGGGCAAGTTTGAGGGGCTGAACAGCCTACTTCTGCTGTATCTTCTTATGTTTTCATGGGCAAGAGGATCTTGTGGTACACTGGTATTATCACTATTTCTGGACCAGAAGGTTCAAGTCCCATTTGCCCTGGAGGTGCATTACAACAGTCTGAACAGCATGATTATAAAGAAAGGGAACTTGCAGTTTGAATGGTGACAATGAACACATAAATCTTTCTGCAGGAGGATTAATTTTCTTCATTCCGAATGAATCATTTTGGGACATTGCGGATTTTTATGCTCTGAGGCCCAATACCATTGACAATCACTTTCCAAACCCACAACCACTTCCATCTAGAAGGACAAGGGCACCTTCAAGTTCCCCTCCAAGCCACTCACCACCCTGACATGGAAATACCTCACTGTTCCTTCAGTGTTGCTGGGTCAAAATCCTAGAACTCCTTCCCTAATGGCAATCTGGGACTGCAGCAGTTCATGGTTAAGAAGATTCATGGCATGCTTGCCTTCATTGCTCAGACCATTGAGTATTGAGCATTGACCATTAGACTGATGAACGGACTCTCTAATTTCAAATAATGCTGATCTTGTTAACATGATCTTGCCTAGTGCATTTCCTGTGTGGTGTGTACCTTACTCTGTCCAAGTCTTTTTTCAATCTATGATCTATATGTCCTTGTTTACTCTTATCTGCATGTACTGCTTGCAAACAAAGCTTTTCATTGTACTTAGATACATGTGACAATAAATTAAATCAAAACCAAACCAAATAGCAATTGGGAAGTCATGTTGAGGTTGTACAGGGCGTCAGTGAGGTCACTTTTGGAGTACTGTATTTTGGTTGCCTTGCTACAGAAAGTTCATTATTAAATTGGAGAGAACTCAGTAAAGATTTACCTGAATGTAGATGGTGCTGGAGGCTTTGATTTATAGGGAGTGATTGGTTAGGCTGGAGTGTAGGACATTGAGGGGTGACCATATAGAGGTTTATAAAATCATGAAGGGCATAGATAAGATGTATAGCAAAGGTCTTTTCCCTGGGGCTGGGGAATTCAAAACTAGAGGGCATGTTTTTAAGGTGAGAGGAGAAAGATTTAAAAGGGACCTGCAGTGCAACATTTTCACACAGAGGGTGGTTCGAACTGCCAGAGGAAATGATAGATGCAGCTACAGTTACAACATTTAAAAGACATTTGGACAGGTACATGAACAGGAAAGGTTTGGCTAGATGGGGACAGAGAGTGGTGGAGGGTTGCTTCTCGGTCAGGAGGCCTAGGATCAGCGGTGTGCCACAGGGATTGGCACTGGGTCCATTGCTTTTTGTCACCTATATAAATGACTTGGATGTGAATATTGGAGGTATGGTTAATAAATTTGCAAAATTGGTGGTGTAGTGAACAGAGAAGGAAGTTGCCTCAGAGGACAATGGGACCTTGATCAGATGGGCCATTGGGTGGGGGAATGGTAGATGGAGCTTAATTTAAATAAATGAGAAGTGCTGCATTTTGGAAAGGCAAATCAGTCAGGTCTTATGCACTTAATGGTAAGGTCCTGGAGAGTGTTGCTGAATAAAGGGACCTTGGAGTGCAGGTCCATAGCTCCTTGAAAGTAGAGTTGCAGGTAAATAGGATAGTGAAGAAAGCATTTAGTATGCTTTCTTTATTGGTCAGAGCATTGAGTATAGGAGTTGGGAGGTCATGCTGCGAATGTACAGGACATTGGTGAGGCCACTTTTGGAATACTGTTCAATTCTATAGGAAAGATGTTGTTAAACTTGAAAGGGTTCAGAAAGATTTACAAGGATGTGGCCAGCGTTGGAGGGCTTGAGCTGTAGGGAGAGGCTGAATAGGCTGGGGCTACTTTCTCTGTGGTGTTTGAGGCTGAGGAATGACCTTATAGAGGTTTATAAAATCATGTGGGCCATGCATAGTGTGAATAGTTAAGGTCTTTTCCCCAACGAAGAAGAGTCTAAAACCAGAGGGCATAGATTTAGGGTGAGAGGGGAAAGGTAAAAAAGGGACCTGAGGGGCAACTTTTTCACACAGAGAGTGGTGTGTGTATGAAATGAACTTCCAGAGGAAGTGGTGGAGGTTGGTACAATTATAACATTTAAAAGGCATCTGGATGGGTATATGAACAGGGAGTGTTTAGAGGAATATGGGCCAAAAGCTGGCAAATGGGACTAGATTAATTTAGGATATCTGGTCGGCATGGACGAGTTAGACTGAAGTATCTGTTTCTGTGCTGTACAACTCAATGATTCTATGACTCTATGTTTAGAGGGGTATGGGCCAAACGCATGAAAATAGGACTAGTTTAGTTTGGGAAACTTGTACAGCATGGATGACTGAAGGGTCTATTTCTGTACTGTATGATTCTACAACTCCATTAAAAAACATGAGGCTGAACATAATACAAAATTTGTTTTATTTTGCTTAAGCTGGGATCTTAAGTTTAGGGTATCCTGCCTGGAATCACAAAACATTAAGGAAAGACACCCTGGGTCTGTTTGTAACAAGGGGCGGTGTTGAATGGTGAGACGGATTTGATGTGAAATAGAATTCAGCAACAGGGCTTTGCTGAGTTGGCATTTATAGGACACTTTATGGAGGATGAGAAGCTGTCTGGGAAATTCCTGGAGTCTGAATGTGACAAAAATATCAAAGAGGAAGTCAGTGGCAGATATATTAAGAATGGACAGGAGGCAATTTGACAAGGCGAAATTGGTGATGAGGAGGACATGGGAAAGGAAGCTGACCTCTTGGTCAAGTAAGATTCTGAGGTTTCAAATAATCTGGTTGAACCTGAGACAGTAAGAAAGGGAGGGAATGTAATCACTGCCAAAGAATACGTACTAAGTTTGTGACAAGAGCTGAGGTGATCCCAACATTTATGTGTATGAGACTGAAGCTCAATAAAGATTGGATTTCTGACAATCTGACAATATAGAGGTGGTGAAAGGGCTGAGAGAAAGGATGGACAAGTAGAGATGGATGCTATCAGCATACTTTGTGGGCAGCGTGATGGCACAATGGTGAGCACTGCTGCCAGGGGCACAGGTTTAATTCCAGCTTCAGCAGAATGTCTGTGTGGAGTTTGCGCATTCTCCCTATGTCTGTGTGGGTTTCCTCCTACAGTCCAAAGATGTGCAGGTTAGGTGGATTGACCATGGTAAATGTAGGGATAGGATGGAAGATTTGGTTTATGTGGGATGTCGTTTGGATGGTCTGTGCAGACTCAATGGGCTGAATGGTCTCTTTCCCCACTGTAGGGATTCTATGAAACATGTGCAAGCTAATCTCATACCTAATAGCAATATCACTAAATGACAGCATAGAGGTGAGGGTTAGATCCTTGGGGATAATGTCACATAGTTTGTTAGAGAAACCACTGCTTTGGCTATGATTGGCTTCGTAAAAATGGAAGTAAACAAGACCAACAAACTGAGTTGATCAACAGAGAGGTTTTAAGAGAGAAGTGTGCTCCACCATGGAGAAGTTGAGGAGAATGTGGAAAGATTGTGTCATAGTCAAAGAGAGAGAAGGAGGAGGGATGGTGCACTATGGAAACAGTCATACAGGATGCCATTTATGACTGACAAGGGTGATAGAAATCTGGTTGGAGCGATCCAAAACATGAAACTGTGGAAAGGATACACAGGGACTTGAAAAGAACCACAACCTCTATGAATATTGGAGAGGAGGAGGCTTTAGAGATGTGGCAGTAAGCTACAAGAACAGGGTAGGTGATTTTTGAGTTGGGAGTGACAACATGAATTTTAAAAGGAAGCATACATCATTTGTGGGGAGTAGCTAGCAGGGAACCAGTAAAGAAAGTCTGCGAGTCAAACTTTGTTTCTATTGGGGACCACTGGCTACATCCTGAAAAATGGTGCTGACGGAAAAAGGAAACAATCTCCAGAAGACACGGGGCCACAGATCTGACTTTGAATCCACTAATTTTACATTGAAAATCCAGAACAAGAGGACACAACCTTACAGTCAGAGACAAGTCAGTTAAAAATAAATCAGTAAAGCTTCAACAGAGGTTCTCAAATGAACTGCTTCAGAAGCTGATAGATGAAGAATTGATGCACATTGTTAAACTCTCTTCATCGTTTTAAGTCGCCAAATCAGATTGTTCCTTTATTTCTTGGGATAGAATCCAAATCCACACAGTCTCATACCATAGCTCAGAACCTCCACATCCGATGCATAATTCTTGGGAGTCCCAAAGACCTCCAAATCAAACAGATCATTCTTGAAGTGAGATAGCCAAAACAATGCACAAAACACTAGTCTGAATGCTGGGATTGTTTACAATTTATACAGATGATTTAGAGTTCGGGGATGACACTAAAATGGGTGGTGTGCAGAGGACACTGGAAGTCTGCAGAGGGATACCGGTAGGTTAAGTGCGTGGGCAAAGGTCTAGCAGATGGAGTACAATGTTGATAAATGTGAGGTCATCCATTTTGGTAGGAATAATAGCAAAATGGACTATTATTTAAATGGTGAAAAATTGCAGCAGGCCGCTGTGCAAAGGCACCTGGGTGTCCTTGTGCATGAATCACAATAAGTTGGTTCACAGGTGCAGCAGGTAATTAAGGCAAATGGAATATCGTCCTTTATTGCAAGGAAGGTTATGCTGCAGCTGTATAGGGGTGCTGATGAGACCACATTTGGAGTATTGTGTATAGTTTTGGTCCCATTACCTGAGAGGGCGTTACAGTGGTGCAAAGGAGGTTCACTAAGTTGACTTCGGAATTGAGAAGGTTTTCTTATGAGGAGACATTAAGTAGACTTGGACTATACTCATTGGAATTTAGAAAAATGAGGGGGGATCTTATAGAAGCATATAAAATTATGAAGTGAGTAGATAAGATAGAAGCAGGGAGGTTGTTTCCACTGGTGGGTGAAACTAGAACTAGGGGGCATAGCCTCAAAATAAGGGGGAGCAGATTTAGGACTGAGTTAAGGAGAAACTTCTTCACCCAAAGGGTTGTGAATCTGTGGAATGCCCTGCCCAGTGAAGCAGTTGAGGCCACTTTGTTGAATATTTTTAAGGCAAAGATAGATGGATTTTTGAACAGTAAAGGAATTAAGGGTTATGGTGAGTGGGTGGGTAACTGGAGCTGAGTCCACACAAAGGTCAGCCATGATCTTATTGAATGGTGGAGCAGGCTCGATGGGCCACATGTCAAGATTAGTGCGCCGCTGGAAAAGCACAGCAGGTCAGGCAGCATCCGAAAAGCAGGAAAATCGAAGTTTCGGGCAAAAGCCCTTCATCAGGAATGAGCGTCATCAGGATGGGCCAGATGGCTTACTCCTGCTTCTAGTTCTTATGTTCTTTTGGCAGGAGGGGTGTATGAAGACAGACCAGATCGGTTAAGACCATGTTTGCTGGTGTTTAGAAGAATGAAGGTGTCATAGAAACCTATAAAAGTCTAATGGGGCTAGACAGGGTAAATACGTTCCCAATGACTGGGGAATCCAGAACGAGGGGTCACCATCTAACGATAAAGGGTAGGCCATTTAGGACTGAGATGAGGAGAAAATGTCTTCAACCAGTGTGCAGTGAGTCTGTGAAATTCTTGGCCACAGAAAGCCATTGAAGCCAAAACATTAAATGTTTTCAAGAAGGAGTTAGATATAATAAGAAGTCACATGACACCAGATTATAGTCCAACAGGATTATTTGAAATCACAAGCTTTCGGAGCGCTGCTCCTTTGTCGGGTGACCTGGAGTGGCAGCGCTCTGAAAGCTTGTGGTTTCAAATATACCTGTTAGACTATTATCTGTGACTTCAGACTTTGTCCACCCCAGTCAAACACTGGCACCTCCACAGCAGAGTCAGATAGTTTTTAGAGCTGAAAGGTTCAAAGAATATGGGAAAAAAAACAGGAACAGGCCACTGAGTTGGATGATCAGTCATGAAAGGACTGAACACTCTACTCCTGCTCCTATTTTCTGTTTCTATGTTTCGAAATCTTTTCTGATCAAGATTCCATATGATTGTATAGCATACCACTACTTTTAATTCTTAAACTCTTGTATCTCTTTCACTTTTTAAAATCACTTTGAGCCTGCACTCTAGTTTCTAATGATTTTTAGATCAGCGTCCCTAAATAACACCCTCAACATTTGCCTGTTTATATTGTATTTCCATCTGCAATTCATACTGTCAAATTTTACAGTGAATATAAGCTTGGCAGATCGGAATATGTAGAAATACATCTGTTTTCATTCTACCCACACAGTTTTGTCCTTATGTTCTACTATTGTCATATCTAAATTTGTCCTTTCTTGATGCACACAAAAAATTTCTATTGAGCATACAAAAAATTTCTATTGAGCATGATACCATCTGCAAGTGGATTTAGCCTTATTCTCCTTGTCTTCTTTTGTTACTTATCATAATTTTCAATCTCAGCATTCCAGCCTTGTTTTTTGACTGTAAATAAGCTTTTCCTATTTTATCTAACATTGATTCTGATCACTCGTTAAAACATGCTTATTGATCTAGGATTAGAAGCCCTTCTTTGTCAACCACAAATGAGCTCCTTGCAAGAGTCTGCTGTTGATCTGTCAAATTACCACCAGGTAACTTCTCCCCTTTGATTCTGGATTGTAATCCTCAGAGTGGAGGGTTGGAGACCTTGTGGGATTACAGGGGGTCCTCAAGCCAGCCCATTCGATCCAAGAAGTAAGTGTAAAGGCCAGCACCTCCTGGACCTGTTAAGTGCTCATCTGGATGTAGATGCCATGTTTCCTGGGGCTCTGTTCAGAGTTAGAGTTGGATAATAGTAAGAAGTGTGGTATCACTGTCATACTGAAATACCAACTCCCCTTCTCACAGCCGTTTGGTCACCTGCTCACCATTCCACCTCAGTTAAAGCCAGAAGTTGGCGTGTTGGAGATAGGTTTGATCTGGGAATCTGATTTTTAAGACTTTAACCACCCCACTCGATCCAAATCCATTCAACAGCTTAAATAAAATTCCCTCCATGATAACTTCAGAGGATCATAGAGGTTCTGTATAATAACCATAGGGCAGTGCAAAAAAAACTGCTGCATGAACAGGTATGTTATCTTTTGGATGAAATGTTAACCTGAGGCCCCATCTACTCTCTTGGATGGATGTAAAATATCTTATAGGACCATTCAACATGAAAAGGGGATTTCTCCTGACCAGCATGGATCCCTCGATCTAAAACAGCTTATCTAGTTATCTATTTCATTGCTGCATTTGAGACCTTGCTTTGCAGTATACTTCCCTGCATCAAAACAATGACTACACTTTTCAAGTACTTCTCTGACTGTAAAACACTTTTTTTTGGGGTGGGGGTCATCCTGAAGTCATGAAAAGCGATATAAAATTAAGACTCTGACTTCTGGATGTCTTCTTAAAATAGAAAACAATGAAGATATCAATAATGAGCAAAGCACTGAATGTCTAGGACTAAAATAGTGAATTATGAAAGGGATCTTTGACTATGAACTGACTCATCAGACTGACATAGGAGCAGGAGGCCGCCTTTTGGCCCTGAAAGCTTGCTCTGCTATTTGATGGGATCATGGTTTGGTCTCAGCTCCATTTTCTTGTTTGTCATTTGAAATACCTGACTTCCTTGTCTATCAAAAATCTCTCCAACTTATCCCTGAATAACTTCAATGACCCAGCCTCCAATGTTTTCTGGGGTAGGGAATACCGCAACATAACAACTGTCTGAAAAGTGAAACCCCTTACATGTTTCACCTATGTTCCTAGTTCTAGTCTCTCCAGCAAAGGAAAAGATCTTCTCAGAATATGCCTTGTCAGGTCCCTTCAGGATCTTATTGACTCTTTGGTGCACTGTTCTTTTGTATGCATTCTACTGTGTACTTTGGTGATTAGAAATTCTGTACGGTGTAAACAATTTCCATTAAAGATCTATGGATGAGAAGTATTCAAACTAATATACTGTATCTTACCAATGGTGGCTCTAAAGAAAATGGCGAATCCATTTTGATTTGGAGTGACTCAGATGGACTCCCAGGGCTGTCACCTGCATCTCCACCGTCACCACCTCCCCATGTCACACCATCCACATTCCCTTGTACAGTATTCAACATTTTTAATTCGAGTTCCAGCTCTGCTTCAAGTTCGGCTTCCTCCTTCGCCTCTTTGTTGCTCTCTTCCAGGTGTTTCATCAGCACTGCGATGACTACATTCACCAGCACAAACTGAGCTGTCAGTACAAACGAGACAAAGTAGATTGGGGACACCACTGTGTTATAACAGGTGCCCTCCTGGTTACAGTCTCGCAAAGTATCCTGCCAATGAGGGAGAAAAGCAGTTAAAACAAAACAAATGAAAACAGAGTCCATTATATGGATGGCAGTAGTGAAAAAACATGATGCAAGTCCATGAAGGCAGAACAAATAAGCTTTTTCAACAATGGAACTAAATTAATGTACTTCAAACAGTCATATCAGTAAACTGCCCCCGGTGCAATGGACATTTGACTCAATTAAAACACTTTAATTTTATGTAGAAATCTAAATTACAACTACTAGGTGATTCGGTTTAGAAAGAATGTTAAAGTTTTTGAACCAAGATTCACCAAACTGATTTTCGATGAGAAGTAAAATTATGAAGAAATATGGAGATTATTTCCACCTGGGCAGAGAAATTCAAGATGAGATTTAATAATAGTTATTCATGGGATTTGAATGAGGAAGTATTCTGATGGGGACATTGGTTGAAATCAGTAATTTAACCTATTGAATGGGTGAGGGAGAAGAGAGATAGGGTCAATATCTTTACATAAAATTGTTCTGAATAGAAGGGAATAGTTGAGGTCAAGAGAGCTGCACTTTCTTTATCAGAAAGGGGGATGATATTTGAAGGGAGGTACAGAAATCTGGGGAGAGAGGAGCCTGATAGGTTTTGGATTAATTCAGCCTCTTATCTTACAAAATTTCACAGGCGAGCAATGAATCGTAGGCAGGAAATGTAAAATGTGCTGTACGATTGAGCTATAGGGAGAGGCTGAACAGGCTGGGGCTGTTTTCTCTGGAGTGTCGGAAGCTGAGGGGTGACCTTATAGAGGTTTCCAAAATTATGAGGGGCATGGGTAGGAAAAATAGACAAAGTATTTTCCCTGGGGTTGGGGAGTCCAGAACTAGAGGGCATAGGTTTAGGGTGAGAGGGGAAAGATATAAAAGAGACCTACGGGGAAACTTTTTCACATAGAGGGTGGTACGTGTATGGAATGAGCTGCCAGAAGAAGTGGTGGAGGCTGGTACAATTGTAACATTTAAAAGGCATTTGGATGGGTATATGAATAGGAAGGGTTTGGAGGGATATGGGCCGGGTGCTGGCAGGTGGGACTAGACTGGGTTGGGATATTTGGTCAGCATGGATGAGTTGGACCGAAGGTTCTATTTCCATGCTGTACATCTCTATGACTCTATGACATCAGTTGCTGATTATAAGCTTTCCTGGAACTGAATACCCGCTGGACCAATGTGATACTTTGTGTCCAGCACTCCTACCCAGGACACCCTTCTACCCTGATGCTTTTATTTTGTAATATCTTCTTTCTTAATTCATTCATGCAATTTGCAAGTTTAGTTGATTCTGCAGTTGTGCTGAATATTGACAAATTAAAGACATTCAAAATAGCAGCTTCTAAAGCCGTTGTTGGAAACAGATAGTGCTTGCTATGTCAGAAATAGGAGAGAAATCATATAAAAGAGAGTTACTTGAAAGTTATTAGTTGGAAGTTAGAAAATGACCAATGAAAAGGCAAAAAAAAAGGCTACTACAGAGTACTCGGTTTGTTAAAAACTGTTCATCTTCAACATCTTCCTGTTCTGGTGAAAGTTTATCTAACTGACTGTTTCTCACTCCACTGATGCTGTTAGACCTGCTGAGTGTCTACAGCACTTTCACCAAAGCAGAGGAATTGGATATTTCTGTCTTTGATGTTTATACAAACTTTGTGCGTGTGAAATAGCAGCTGAACTGGCTCATAAAACAAGAGAGACGTCACTCCAAAAATAATTAATTATTGCAAATTAGTGGGAAACATTCTTTTGAGGATCTGCAAAGCGCCATATGGATATTGGTTGTGTTTCCTTCCTCATAGATGGAAAGACAGTAGAAAGACTACTAGCAAATGATAATAAATCTCACTTTCAGCAGGGAATGGTATCAAATCACATTTGCTGAACTAGAGACTGGTGACTTTCAGTGAAAGCTTCTGTAGCCGGGAACAAAGGTTGTCAAAGCCTCGTTCTGAAATGTGTCAGACAACACAATTTCCGTTTGACACACCAGGAGGGGATACATTTCCTTACGCAATGCTTCCCAAACTTTTTCCCTGTGTGACCCTATTTTAATGCCCGAGACTTCATGTGACTCCAGAGTGAAGGTGTTTGTGAGAGGTTGTTGAGTGGTGGGGAAAGGATTTTGTTGGAGTGGTTGATGGGGAGAGGAGGAGTGAGATTGACTCTGCTGTAATGGGTTTAAACTGAATTTTGTTTTTAAAAAATCACTTAATTTCCAAGTTCTTTTTGTAGTAGAAACAATCAGGCTTCAAAAAATATCTCTGTTAATCTATTATTGAAGGAGGCCTTGTGGTTGTTAGCACTCAATCCAAGCTCCCCCCTCCAGCCACTCAAGCTTACAACCACAAAATCTGGTTTCATGGTTCCACTGCAGGTTACAGTTTGGGAATGTTGCCAAAGGAGGAAAAAGCTTACCTTCATGATCCCATTCCAGTTATCTCCGGTTGACACTCGGAATAAAGTGAGGAAAGCCATCCCAAAGTTTCTGAATGTGGCATGTCGCCCTAACCCCTCACAGGGATGATAGTCGTCACATTCTATAAAGAAGATATTAAAAAATACCATTGACTGAAATAAAATTACTTCTGAGGATCGGGGACAAATATTCTGTTTATGTTGTAATAATAAATTATATGGTAACGTTGTGGGAACCATACTTCAGAATTAGACATTTAAATTGACCAACAGGTCAAAAGAACAAGAGCAGGCAATTCAGCTCCTTTAGCCTGTTCCACCGTTCAATTATATCATGATTGATCTGTATCTTAACTCTATTTATCCACATTTAATATCTTTGCTTAATTTCCCAATCTCAATTTGAACTTCATCACCAAATATTGCAGAATTATGATGGGGCCATTCAGTCTTCATGACTGCACTGGCTCTCCGAATGAGTAATTTACTTAATGCCATCCCCCTGCCTTCTTCCTTTAGTCCTGCACATTCTTCCAGTTCCTAGTAATGTTCGAAATCCTTAGTAAACCTATCAACTTAACCAAGGAAAAATTGGATTTTCAATTTAAAAAAAAATTCTGTTGCCTCTCAACTACAACAGCTTTTTAGGGGAGGAAGTTCCAGACTTCTACCACTGTTCCTGTGAGAAGGTGATCCTGACATCATCACTGAGTGACTTAATCTACTTTTACGGTTGCGTTTCCCTCAAAATTTTCTTCTGAAATCCCCCACTAGAGGAAACAGTTTCTCTTTGTTACCTTACCAACTTTTTAATCATTTTAAGATTACATTAAATCACCCTTTATCTTTAATCTGCTCAAAATATATTGGCCTATGTTTTACAGTCATCAATGAAGCAAGGGTGCTCACCTCTGACCTTGAAGAATGCCACTAACTAAGATCTGGTGATCTTGTTGATGTGGTTTCTAGGTAGTTTAAATTTGGGGCCAAATCAAGATATCAAGGCACCTAGCAACAATGATATATCAGCAAGATAATAAGGAATGAATAACATTGAATTATTCACATACAGCTAACTAGGAAGTTAAAAACATTTACCATGCTTCATTTTTAAGATAGATTCTCACATGTAAATGATAATGATTCAAATAATAATAAAGCTAAATTAAGGGCAAATATTCTTTTAGAAAAGTTAACAATGTTTCTATGAACATAAATTAAGCTTTTTTGGGTAATATAGGGTTTAGCCATATTGTGATGTTGGTACACTATCAAAACACAGCTACATTTCATTGTAAAAGGAGTAAGTCTTTCAGGGAATTTTACAGTAAGATTGACACTGTAGCAGTGACAGGTTGATTCCCATTGAGAGTTGCCTGATCACTGTGGCTGGGAGGAGGACTGGAGACGTGCAGAATCACAATCAGGACAATAATGATGGCAAATGAGAGCGGCTTCGCAGTCTTTGTTATCGCAAGATTTGAGTGGATATACTCAAGGAGGAGCTGTAATGGGTAGCTTCTAAGCCAGAAGCACAAGGAATTGATGGCCAAGGAAGGTGCCATTCATTTGTCCAAAACAGTCAAAGCCAGATAGTAAGAATGGGAGAGCCATGTGATGGAAAAAAAATGGAGTCTCTATTGACATTTTCTATAGCTCCAGCCCACAACAAGCATGAAGTTTGATCCTGTTTCAGTGGGACTAGATTTGGGACCTGCCTCTCAGCCCTATCCATGGAAGAGGTCATGTTATGGGTTACACCTACCTTGGGCAGAGAACCTATCAAAAGGATAACTCGGGAAAATTAAAGTTTCAGCAGTGGACCATGCTGTGTTACAAAGCTGAGTTCTGAACTTCTGTTCCCAACTGGACAGATAAATGTGACCAACACAAATTGTCTTTGATGGCGTGCTCTGCTTTGATTTTTCATTTTGAATGAAAATATTGATTGTCACAAAATATAACTCTTAGTACTCTTGATACCAAAATATATCTACACCCAAAACTAATGGAAAATCATCTGAAGATAACTCAATTTGATTTCAATCTGATATTTTCCATTATCCAGAGCTCCAATGTCAATACAAGGTTGACATGGTTTGGGATATATTGCAGATTCTATTTCATTATCAAAATTAAGGTTTATTAATTGAAGACCCACGTAAATTATAGTGTCTGCAGATAATCAGATAGGATTAATGAATCCTATAACACCTTCTGTAAAGGGTTAATGGAAATCAGTCTCTGAAGTTCTCAATTATGCAATCATATATAGATGGAGCATCAGAGAGAGAGTCTGAGCTGGAGACTGATGGAGAAACAACACTGTACTCAACTGTAATCATGTATGTCACGTTAATAAAGAGTTTCATCTTCCTTACCATAACTATGTTTGAATTACTGGTATGATACAGCAGATAGGAACAAGCAAATCAAGAGTACAACTCTATAGAGGACACGGACAAACTGTCTAACAGTAAGGACAGCTCAGTCCATGCTGCAGATCTCCACTCCAACACCATCCCAAACCACTTTCCATTGTAATGTTAGCAGCTGGAAGCCAGTTTTTAGACTACCTTGCTCACATAACAATAAGGCAGCAGATTCCCTAAATTTTGATTGCAATGAATCTATATAAGAGGTTTCACTGACAAGTTACCAACCCTCTGGTCATTTTCATTATTTAGGAAAATAACATTTTGGGCTACATTATGAGCATACTTTGGTGCATAAAATGTGGTAAACATAGCACATTTGAGAAGAACAAGTGATTTTGGACTCAGGTTCCCAAAGCTCTCTCTGTGTTTACTCCCCTTGCGTCTGGGTCTGTTGCAGATTAATACATAGAGATTGAGAGGTTGATTGCTATGATTATCACCCACCATGCTCTTATGAAACCTCTACTTACAGGAGCTATAATAAAATGAGGAAAGCCAGTCAACAAATGAGCATCATGAAGTAGAAAGGAATATTAACTCAAAATAAATTAACTTGTCCCTGCTGTATCTCACCTAGGTCCCCAAAAAGTTCAACTCCAAGAGCTGCAAATATGAAAAACAGCAGCATGAACAACAGTCCGAGATTTCCAACCTGAAAGAGACAGAAAGATCATGAAGGATTCTTCCACTGGTGAACACTTGTGGTACTCAAACATGGAATGGCTTCAGATGGACATGTCATTTTTTACTTCTGATTTATAACATTGGTATAGTCACACGTGGTATTTTTGTTCAGTTAATGCTACAATCTACTACCCTGAAAATCCTTCAACTAGCATTCCAGAATCAATTATGATAAATACACTTTCATTCTGGAGGGTTCAAGTTGAGACTATAGACCAGAAGCTTCTGATTAGAATATCTGCTGTAATATATGTAAAGTGTTCACATGACATTACTTTTTAATTTCAAAGGAAGCATGAATTTGATTTAAAAAACAGAACATTTTCACGAGTCATTAATTAATCAGAAGCTGACATCACAAAAGGTAATTTCAACCTGTAATTAATATTTGACTGAGCTGCCGAAAAAACAGAGGATCAATAACATTTGCATGAAGTAACACGACTCAGTCATTTTACAGTTTCATCAAGTTTGAGATTATGGAGAGAGACAGATGGCATGCTTTTGAGATGTTAGGACAAGCCCACCTTCTGGGGAGTGTGGGGTGGGGGGCATGGAGATGTGAAAGTTTCCATGGTACTCTTTGAACAAGAGTTGGGGAGTTCATCCTGACCAATACTCATCACTCTAATCACAAAGAACGGAATCATAGAATCTTTACAGCAGAGAGAGAGGCCATTTGGCCCATCGAGTCTGCACTGACCCTTTGAAAAGCATTCAACCCAGACCCACCGCCCCCTTCCTTAGCTCCTAATCCTGCATTTCCCATGGCTAATTCACCAAGCCTGCACATCCCTGGAAACTTTGAAGCAATTTAGCATGGCTAATCCATCTAACGTGCTGATCTTTGGATTGTGGGCGGAAACCAAAGCACCAGAGGAAATCCACACAGACATAAGGAGAATGTGCAAACTCCACACAGTCACCCAAGGCCTGGAATCGAACCCAGATCTCTGGTGTTGTTAGGCAGCATTGCTAACCACTGCGCTGTCTTCAGCAGTCACTCCAATCCCTTCTTGTCATTTGGTGCACTTCCCTGCTCTTGAATCTCATCAAGGTGGTCCCTAACAGGTACAAGTAGTAAGCAGGAGGTTGAGGCACTCATATATCTCTGGAAAAGGGACACACAATTAGTAAATGTGAGGCCTTCCTTGAGTGGTGGCAATCCACATGACCAAGACAGATTACCTGATGACACCAACATTCGTGGAGGCTTGATGTACTCAATTGGCACGTTTCTTTCATTGTGAAAAAGAATGCATTTCAAATAGTCATTCAGGATCTGTGAAGCACTTTAGGATAGCTAGCAGTTGTGAAGGTAATTACATTCTGCAAGCAGTTTCTTTCTTTCTTAGATCAAAGTGTTGCAATGCACAGAATGCCATTGAATTGGAAAGTGTTGAAGTGTTGAAGTTGTGGGCGGCACGGTGGCACAGTGGTTAGCACTGTTGCCTCACAGCGCCAGAGACCTGGGTTCAATTCCCGCCTCAGGCGACTGACTGTGTGGAGTTTGCATGTTCTCCCCGTGTCTGCGTGGGTTTCCTCTGGGTGCTCCGGTTTCCTCCCACCATCCAAAGATGTGCAGGGTCAGGTGAATTGGCCATACTAAATTGCCCGTAGTGTTAGGTAAGGGGTAAATGTCGGGGTATGGGTGGGTTTCGCTTCAGCGGGTCGGTGTGGACTTGTTGGGCCGAAGGGCCTGTTTCCACACTGTAAGTAATCTAATCTAATCTAAGTCAAAAAGAATTGCCTAGGTGGAGTTAGTTCTGATTTTTAAAAACCTGTATATTGTTGTCCTTGTATGAATTTAATGTGGGTGGAAAGGGTCTTGTGTATCAGCTGGAAAAGTGTTGAGAATCCCATGACATTTCTTTTGGGGAAGGTCTGTATTGACATTCCTGGTGTTATCTAAATGTAATACAAGTGAAGTTACTGGAAGATCATTTACACCTAAACCAATGCTTAGAGGACAGGGTAATGTCCAGGTACAGTAACTAGAATGCAATATGACAAGGCGCCTGTAGTCACGTGATCACATCCAGGTACTTGGCTATTTGCATCATGAGCCATTAAAGGGACATCACTTCAAAGGTGGTAGTACACAAGGCCCACTACATAAGTGCTAATCTGGCACTCAGTGGGGCAGTTGTGAGCATTCTTCAGGATCAAGGAATCTGGACTGGGGGTGGAGATGAGGGAGGGATATCCTAACTGCCAACAGTTGACAGCCAATCAGAAGCCATGGAGATGAGAACAGCTGCTGGTAATGGAGCCACCCGCGGTCCAGGAGGAGACAGACCACAGGAGAGTGATGGTGGAAGGGATTGTGGGTGGGAATCATGGAAATAAGGGGAGGGGGATTGGCACTGTGGCCCTCAGTGAAATCTTCCCTTCTTGATGCCAGAGCCCTTGCTCAGGCACTGTGTGCTTCTGACCCACTCTCTCCCTCCCATTCTCAGAAGCTGGCTAACAACCCCAGTAGAGTTTGCTATTTGAGCTTTCTGTATGATGAACCTCCCCCCCCCCCCCCCCCCCCCCCCCATTGTTAGCTGAATACCACACAGGGTAGAATGAGATCCTTCAGTGGTATTAATTACCCACTTAGGGGCTCCAGCTGGTGATTGGGTGGGAAGGCTCAGAGCTAATCAGGGCAGAAGCAGGATGAAGACAAGGTCCTCAGGTGTGACCTTTCTGTCCGAAGTGAAAATGTTCATGTCCAAGTGAAAGCGGACCATTTACAAGAACAAATCACTTGTCCAAGTTGCAGGAAGAACAGGGCATGCAGAAGTAAACATTAAAGCAACTAAACTGCTTCTGATTTCTTAGTTTCATACAGTGCTTTATGAATCAGGTTATTTCATTGACGTCATTCTCACTAACTTGTGCTCCATTCATTGGCTGCAACTCAAAATGCAAATTTCATACATTTTAATGCCTTTTTTAATTTGCAGAACATCTGAATAAAATATCTAATTAAAGAATGATTACATGGTTCTACTGAAGGTGCAGCAAATTTTCCGTCTGCCATATTCATATACTTCCAAAGCTATAGGTGATAGCCCCCAAACTGTCTACAATTTATCTGACAGTCACCACACCATCAATTGCCCTCTGCATTCAACATTAAATACCATCTTGATGGTAAAGTCTTTCAGCCCAGTCACCTCTGTGCCAAAATTAAGAGATGAGACACATGTGATGTATTTGGATGAGTGGGACTGTCGTTGGCTGCTCTGCACCAGATTTTCAAGCCAAGCTCAACATCTTCAATTCTGCAGACAAAAGACTTGGCCTGTCATTGAATGTCATACAGTCACAGAGTTATAGAGCTGTACAGCATGGAAACAGACCCTTTGGTCCAACTTGTCCATGCCAATCAGTAGCCTAAATTAATCGAGTCCCATTTGCTAGCATTTGGCTCATATCCCTCTAAACCCTTCCTATTTGTGTACTCATTCAGATGCCTTTTAAATGTTGTAATTACACTAGCGTCTACCATTTCCCAAGGCAGCTGTTCCACACGCTCACCATCCTCTGCCTGAAAAAGTTGCCCCTTCAGACCCTATTAAACCTATGCCCTCTAGTTTTGGAATGTTCTACCCTGGGCATCAATACCTTGACTATTCACCCTATCCATGCCCCTCATGATTTTATAAACTTCTACAAGGTCAGACCCCAGCCTCTGACGCTCAGGAAAAAAGTCACAGCCTGTTCAGTCTCTCCCTGTGGCTCAAGCTCTCCAACTCTAGCAACATCTTTGTGAATCTTTTCTGCACCTTTTCAAGTTTAACAACATCTTTCCTATAGCAGGGAGAGCTGAACTGAATGCAGCATTCCAAAAGTAGCCTAATCAATGTCCAGTACAGCTGCAACATGTTCTCCCAACTCCTACAGTAAATGCACTGAGCAATAATGACAAGCATACCAAACACCTTCTTCACTCTCTGTGTACGTGCGACTCCACTTTCAAAGAACTATAAACCCGTATCCCAATGTCTCTTTGTTCAGCAACACTCCCCAGGACCCTACCATTAAGTGTACAGGTCCTGTCCCAACCATAACTCATACCAACCTGGACCTGGTTGGTGAAGTACACCATCTATTGTAAATGCCAGTAGAGAGACTCTGGAACATGTTGAGCATTTTCCAAACCTTGGGTGACCTTCTCTCTCAAAAGGCCACTGTAAGACCACGAGAGAAATTCTACCAGCAGAGCTGCTGCTGCACTTGTTGGATTTAATGAGAGAATTGTTGACCAAATGATCACGTCCTTCTTGAAGCCAGCTCTACAAGCATTCAGGCAAACTCTTGCAAAATCAATTATGTTGGATTGTACATTGAGGAAGGTTGGCTGAAAAGCATCTCTTTTGCAAGGATCTTTTTTCTGTTAGCTCTCAGAAGATCAATGCTCAAGGGGAGGAGAAAAGAAATGCTACAGAATACTCTGAAATTTCCCATAAAGCAGAGCAGCATTGATATTAATGACTGAGGGGAGCACGACCAACCATTCAGAATTGTTGTAAAATAATTCAGCAAGCATCACATTCCCAGTATAAATGCTGAATTAAGACAGAGCAATAGTACAGAAGGAAAGAAAAGGATGGAAGCCTTAACTCTGGAAAAGGAAGGAAATCCCACTGCCTCATGGAACATTCTGCCCCATGTGCCCAAATATCTGTTGATCACAAATCAGCCTCTTCGGTCACGAGGACCCTCAACAGATAAACCCGACTCTTGTACTGAAAATTGAATCAGGCTGGGGGGATGAGACAATTAAAATCCTCACTTCATCCAGTTTGAGAGGCATAGGAAAGATGTTGTTAAACTTGAATGAGTGTTCAATGCCAGAGTGTCAGTATTGAGTGAGTGTTCAGTGTCAGTGTGTGTCTGTGTTGATAGTCAGTCATAATTTGAGTGTTCAGTGCCAGTGTGCACCAGTACTGATTGAGTGTTCAGTGCCAGTGTATGCCAGCATTGAAACTCAATGTTGAGTCTCATTGTTGAATGTCAAAGTGTCACATTTTGAGTGCTGCAATAATAGCCCCCATGTAAACCCTGCCGTCGGATTGTGTTAATGTTGGGCTGTATTTCCGAACATGTCCTGTATCAGGGTCATAACACTGGGTGAGTTATGTTGGAAGCAGTGATCTCACAACTGTAAACATTCCACACAATTCCACACTCGCTGACATGGCCTAAGCTGTGAAATTACAGCATTGTGCTTACCTGCGGTAGAGCCTGGATCACAGTGTTCAGCAACGCTCTCATCCCCACTGCCATCTTCAAGAGCTTGAGAACTTATTGGGGATATAAGTAACAGTTATACATACTACAAAAATGCAATGTTGCAGATATTTCCTGGCAATTTGCTCTGGTGTTGCAAGCAACACATTGCATCTTCTAATAATGTTCCACTTTAAATGATTCAATTAATAACCCTTATTTGATGCAAATGCCAAGATCCTTGGATAGGGTTATGACATCCTTCTGCAATTCAAGACAAAATAGTTATTCCTTCAAGCCAGTCGGGTGCTGGCCTTTTAAGGAATTCTAACTTTATTCAGTACTCAATATTTGAGAGTGTGGTGCTAGAAAAGCACAGCAGGTCCGGCAGTGTCTGAAGAGCAGGAGAATCAATGTGAAACGTCGATTCTCCTGCTCCTCGGATGCTGCCTGACTTGCTGTGCTTTTCCAGCACCACACTCTCAATGCTGATCTCCAGCCTCTGCAAACCTCACTTTCTCCTCAGTACTCAATATTGTTCTAAATGAACAACCTGAATACAGCAATCTCTGAGGGAACATGATAAAGGAAATAAGAGAGGCAAAGAGAAAGTGTGAGGAGAGACTGGCAGCTAAAGTAGAATGGAACACAAGAGTCTCTCAAAGGCATACCAATAATCAAAAGGAAGCTGAGGGGTGAAGACCTAACAGGAATCTGGACCAGGAGACTGAGGCTGAGATATTTGCATCTGCCTGATATAGAAGGAGATACTGCTGAAGTCATAGTGAGAGAGGAGATTGTCAAAATATTGGACGGGTTAAATCTTGATAAAGAGGAGGTGTTAGTTGGTGATAAGTGAACAGTATCGTATGGGTTGCATCCAAGAAGGCTAAGGAAATAAGTGCGGAAATTGCAGAGGAACTGGCATCTTCCAATCCTCCTTAGATACAGGGTGGTTTCAGAAGACTGGGGAATTGTAAACATAATGCTTATGCTTTAAAAATGGATGAAAGGATAAACCCAGAACTTAGGCTAGTCAGCTTAACCTTGGTGATGGGGCAGCTTTTGGAAATGCTAATCTGGGACAAAATCAACAATAACTTGGGAAAAGTGCACATTAATGATAGAAAGCCGACATAGATTTGTTAAAGGCAGAGTCTGGGAAAGGGCTGTGTAGACAGTGCTTGTCATTGGAGCCTAGGATCAGGCAGCACCGTTCTTCTGGGACCAAATGAGAGAGAGAGAGAGAGAGAGAGAGAGATTCAGAGCCCGTCTCTGATTGGAGAAGCAGTTGGGAAGGTGGATTCACTGCAAGGAACTAGGACTGCTGATCTGAACTCAGGCTGGGCGTGGGGGCTTGGTGGGGTGACAGCGTGGGGTTGGTGCTCAGTCAACGCAGATACAGGGACAGTTTGAGTCCAGTCCAGGAGGGGTTGATGTGTGAGTGCACATTTTCCCAGAGTTTCTCAGGGTAAGCAGATGTTGGTGACCATAAGACACAGCAGCAGAAATTAGGCCATTCAGCCCATCAAGTCTGCTCTGCCATTCAATCATAGCTGTTAAGTTTCTCAACTCCATTCTCCTGCTTTCTCCCCATAACCCTTGGTCCCTTTGACAATCAAGAACTTATCTATCTCAGTCTAAAATATATTCAATGACCTGATGTCCACAGCTTTCTATGGCAATTAGTTCCATAGATTCACCACTCTCTGGTTGAAGAGTTGGGATGTCCAGCAGAGTTTCCTGTTTGAGCTGGTGGCAGGGAAGGAATGACATATTGACTGTACAAGGCCCATAGCCCGTCAGAGACTTCCTCAAGATCTTTTGCTCCCACCACTTCTAGATTTATTTCCCTACCCTGCCACCCTGCTCCCTTGGCCTAACCATCCTTGCCACCACTATCTCCCAAGGACCCTTATCTTCCCAACCCACTCCAGCAATTGTCACTGTTGGAGACAGGCTGGAGTCCAAATTGGCGATACGATTTGGAACAGCATGGGTTCAATTTCCACACTGGCTGAGATTTCATGACAGAGTCTCCATCTCAACTCTCCTCTCACCTGAGGCATGGTAACCCCCAAGTTAAACTCACCAGCAGCTGCCTCTGTCTAATGAGAGAGCAATCCTATGGCCTTCTAGGACCATGGCAGCTTTAAAGCTTAGGAAGTGGACAACAATTATAACCAATAATTGACTAATATTTTTATCTGGCAACTCTTGGGTTGCAGGGAGATGCAAAACTGGGCTCCCAAATTTTGTGTCACCTGGAGAAAGGATCCTCAACAGCAACAACCTTGCTGCAGGTCGGTGTCTCAAATATGTAAGTGACATGTTTTGGTCGGCATGGACTGGTTTGAGCCAAAGGGCCTGTCTCCATGCTGTAGGATGCTATGACACTACCCCTGCAATTGGAAGGGTAAGGTTAATGTCAAAGGAGTAGGAGGAAGTCTCAACCTAATGTTTTATCCCTGGTGTTTAGTACAGAATTGCTGGGCCATCATCTGTAACAATAACATCGATTATGCCTATTCATTTTGTGGCATAGTCTGAAAAGATTGTTTCAGCATCCTGATGATGTAATCAGCTCTGGAGTGAGTGCTACTGGGGTATTAGACCAAGTAGGGCTTCATCGTATTGTCTGACCCTAATCTATTGTCCTACAGCAGCAGGGACTGTTTGGCTCGTTCCTCCTCAGCTGATTCTTTGAAATGCTCATCTGATTAGACCTGCCCTGCGATTTCATTTCCTTCAAGTATTTATCCAATTCCTTGATGAAAGTTGCTAACGGAAACTGCCTCTGCCAATGTTTTAGACAATGCATTCAAAATTACAACAACTCAGAGTGTAAAAGTCAATTCCTAATCTTTGCATCGGCTCTCAACTCACCTAATCTCCACAAACACACGCCTAAACCACCAGGGACTTGAATTTTTTTCCATCCAAATCGAGTTTTACTTAAACTGCAGGGAATAATGAAGAGGTGAATACCAGTTTTACTGACCTCTAGCAATGCGGAGAACTCTCATTATTCTGATGATTGTAGGGTTGATTGGTAGGGAAGCATTCACTTCAATCTCTTCAAGGGTGATCCCCATAATGGACAGCAGGACAATAGCTAGATCAAGCTGGTTCCACCTGTAGATAAACCATAAAGGAGGTTTCACAAGCAATCTTCAAAACTTAGGAGCTATAGTGGCTTTGGGAAACTGCCTTTGTCCTGTGGCCATTTCAAAACTAATGTGCTTTTGAAACTCAGAGAGCAGTAAGTAAGCAGAATAATAAGGAAACACATTTTAACATTTAGATTATGTCTTCGTTTTTCAGGGTGATGTGGCATTATGATATCAAGTACCTAGATGTTTGACACCTCTAGTTAGCGTCATCAAAACCTGATGAAATATTAAAGATTTAGTGAATTTCCTTGATGGTTGTAAGATGCAGATTTCCCTGGCAAGACTTTGAGGGGAGAGTTTTTAAAATCTCCAACCTTAGCAACATCACGTTGAGGGCTAAAGAAGTTTTATTTAATCAATAATAATTTTAAATGCTGTCCAATTTCCACATGCAATATTAAATTGATCACAGTCTATAACACAGGGGATTTGACAAAGTATAAAGAGGCATTGATCGATCTGATGTTTTAGATGGTTATGTGCTTTGTTGTAGACAAAGACTCTGTCAAAATCTCCTCCAAATTTGAAGATTTCAAGAAAGTGCTTTGCAAGCTGGTTGAACATTAGTTTTAAATAAGTTAATATGTGCTGTAGCATCAAAGAGCTGAGATTTGTTTGTTATATAACTACTGGCAGAAGTAAATGAAAGCAGCAATTCTACAGCTTATTGTGAGTGTGCACACTTCAAACCTTTAAATGTTCCTTCAAAATTGGCACTAAGGCTTTTTATTTAAAATAAGTCATTCACATGATGAGGGCTTCACTGCCTAGGCAGCACTTATTGCCCATTCCTAATTGACCAGTGGGCAACTGAGAGCCAACCACTTTGCTGTGGGTCTGGAGTCACATATAAGCCAGACCAGCTAAGAATGGCAGTTTCTTAAAGGGCATTAGTGAACCAGACAATGTATGGTCATCATAATATTTTTAATTCCAGATTTTTATTGCATTCAAATTCCAACATCTACCCTAATGGGCAATTGAACACAAATTCCCAAATCACTACCTGGCTCTCTGGATTATCAGTCTCAGTAGTGGCAATACCATTAGGCCATCACCACCCCTTAAGGCTAATGATAGGTTGGAGGTATTCCAAGATTTAGGCCTCAGTCAACTGGAGACAGTGAGCTGTCTGACTTCAAATGGGAGGTGCCCTTGCAGCTGTCCTGAAATTCAGTCCTGGTTTAAGTATTGGATGGCCTTGGTTGCTAACAATGTAAATCCAGGAGGGGGAGCATGATCATTCAACAAATCTGCTCTGGGATGCTGGTAGAGCACGCCTCCTTCTGACTGCCGAATGGCAGAGGAGGAAATTTGCCTTGACCTCTTAGCACTCCTTTTGTTCTCTAGCCCTGTAAGTTCTATCCTTACACTGTAATTCGAGTCATGTGTACACCATAGATCCCAAAATTTGCTGATATGAACAGGGCATCTACTGCCTGAAACAGGTAGATGTTTTTAAGCAGCAGAGATTACAGTGTCATTGATTGACAGGTTCTCGTGGTGCAGTGGGGGTAGTATCCCTACATCCAGGTCAGGAGTCAAGTCCCACCTGCTCCAGAAGTATGTCATAATGTCCCTGAACACATTGATTAGAAAATATCCAGGTCATTATTATTAACAATCTAATTTAAAATGAAGATGCTGGAAATCTGAAAAAAAATTAGAAATTGTTGTAGAAACTTAGGTCTGGCAGCACCTGTGGAAAGAAAGCAGAGAAAAATTTCAAGTTCATTGACCCTTCTTTTGAACACTGAACTGTCTATTGGTCACAGTTTGAGGCCATTGTCACCTCATTGGAACATTTGGGTTATGAGAAGTTAAACTGCTCCTTACTTGATGTTACAATGAAATGGGGGCCTGAATGTTATAGACAAACCAATTGGAAATCAAGGGACTCACGACCTGTTGCAATCGCTATATCTGCGTTTCTGAGTCTATGACTTGGACAAGCAAATGGATGAAGCCAAGCATGATGCGTCATGCCATCCTTACTGCAGAAAACTGGTTGATTGTCGGATGTTCTAGGGGACACGGACTGTGACTTGGGAGAGGGTGTGGGCAGGGATAGCCACTTAGGACAAGTAGAACAGGGGAGGGATGGCAAGGGCAGGGCATTTAGACCTGAGAGGAGTGGGTGGCATTACAACCTGAGTAAGGCGGAGGAGACGGGGCACTGGCACCTGCATGGTGACAGGGCAGGGGCATTGGGACCTGAGTGCATGAACCTGCATGCATTGACACCTGAGAAGAGTGGGTGGGACTGGGGCCTGACTGGAGACTGGGGGAGTGGGGGCAGGCAGGTGTATTGGGACTTGGGTTGGAGGAGGCAGGGGCATTAGGAGTTATGGGGAGGGCAGGACCTCTGGGACTTGGGTTGGGGAGGGCAGGGACATTGGGACTTGATTGGGGAGGGCAGGAGCATTGAGATTCGGGTAGGGGGCAAGGGCATTGGGACTGGGCTTGGGGGGCTGGGGCATTGGGACTTGGGTTGCAGGAGGCAGGGGCATTGGGACTTGGGTTGGGGAGGGCAGGGGCATCGAGATTCGGGTTGTGGGGGGGGGCAAGGGCATTGGGACTGGGCTTGGGGGGGCCGGGGCATTCGGACTTGGGTTGGAGGAGGCAGGAACACTCGGACTTGGGTTGGGGAGGGCAGGGGCATTGAGATTCGGGTTGGGGGGCAGAGGCATTGGGACTTGGGTTGGGGGGCTGGGACATTGGGTTGGAGGAGGCAGGGGCATTGGGACTGGGGTTGGAGGAGGCAGGTGCATTGGGACTGGGCTTGGGCAGGACCTTTGGGGCCTGGGTTGGGGAGGGCAGGGTAGAGTTCGGAGGGGTCAGGCCATGTGCATTGGGTGAGACTGGAGAGATGGTGGGGGGAGGGGCAAGCTGGCATGTGGAGGCCTGACAGGGGGAGACGTGGGTGGGGCAGTTGGGTCTTGGAGGGGGGCATTTCCTTCCTCCCCTGACTCACTCCCATCCCCTGACTCTCCGCAGCTTAACACCTTTCAAAGGCACGTAGCTCAGTGTGCGTGCGCAGTCCGGTACTACTGGCTGACGTCACACGCACAGTCACGTGATGACGTATTACCTAGAGCCGGGTCTGCGCATGTGCGTCTCTGGATTGGCGCGTGCGGAACGGCCCTCGCGTGAAAGGTGTCGACAAACTGTGTGTCAGGTAATTCAGAAGGAAAACCAGCAAAAGTGGTGAATGACACATACTGGCCTGTTTTGTATACTTCACATTGGAGGAGCAGTATGACCAGTACCTTCGTTTCCAGGTTTTACAGTTTCTTTTGCTGGATTTGGAGCATGCCCCAATTGAGCGGGGCTTGAAAGATAAGAAAAGGCTGTCTCCCCTCTGGGCCAACTAAAACAAACTGTCACTCAGGGAAGTGTGAAACACTCCTCTTCCCCACCGCACCTCTCAACTTTGGTACTGTTGTGATATTTTACCTATCCTTGAAGAATCGGCGAAAACCAAAGGCAACCAGTTTGAATACAGACTCCAGGACAAAGATAATCGTGAAGATGTAGTTACAGATCTTCAAAGCCTCATCCAGGACCTGGGAACATTAGAGATTAAGATTAAACATAAAACATTACTTTAGAACAATTATAGAATTGCCCTTTTGTGGATGCCAACTGATATTTGACCCAGTAAGGTATAGTATGGAGGAGGCCATTTGGCCCATTTCATCAATGTTGGCTCTTTGGTTTGGCGACTCAATTAATACTGCAGCTTTCCCATTCCCTTGTAGGATTTTCCCTTCTAGTTTCTCTTTTGAACATTACTATTGAATTTGCTAATTCATATTTTGTTCTAATTTATTTTGAAATTCACCAGTTTTTGTCCTGTTAAAATTTACATTCAAATGTGCACATTTTAACTTGATTACTGAGATATATTGCTAACTTACAATGACAGAGAAGGATTTGTGAATCCATTGAAACTGTTATACTGGAATAGTAGGTGCTAGTTTATTAAACTATTCAGGATTGCTGCAAAAATGTTCTCTTGGAAGACAACAGGATTTGGGAATTGAGTGACAACGGGGTGAGAAGAAACCAATTATGGGTTCAAACGTTGTCACAATTATGTTATTTAGTAAGTCAGATCTTACCACTTCAATAGATTCCTCCTCCAAAATAATTGCTACCATTTATTTAGGAGTCCTCTGAGTTTACCATGTCAGTCATCAAGAGTTGGGATTGTGTTGTTATAAGCAAGAGAGATGACAATGTGGATTTTCAATAAATGTGGTAGCTGTTTTTTCTTCGGTTTTCCAATAAGTTATATCTCAAACCCTGAGTGATGCACTGTGTATGTGAGTACCCAGCACTACACGTCAGTGCACTCATATCAGTGACCAGCTTGCCATTGGATGGTTTTGTTCCATGAACTCTTGGAGCGGGATTGGATACATCACCTCCCAACGTCATCAGCGGCAATAGGACCTTTTGTGCTGTTCAGTCCTAAAGATATCTTGGTGTTTGAGATGAGTTGCAATTTATTGGTTCCAGTCATATCCGCTGCCAACACTTTAAAAGCAGTCAGTGTTAGGAAGCTGGGGGTGGTCTGCTTCATAACAGTGACTAAGGCAATTTTTACTGTTTGTAGTTTGATGAGAAAACAATCATCCTTACCTTTGGTTGCCGATAATGTTCCATTGCCATGGTGATTACATTCAGTCCAATCACTACAGTGATGAACAAATCCAAGTAATGGCTTGTGCACATTTTGTGGATGATAAGCCGAGCAGTGGAATAGTCAGAGTAATAAGGTTTACACTGAGCTTCTAAATGGAGGCAAGACATTAAACAAAAAAAAATTAAAGTTTCAAAACCATGAAATTTTCTGCGGGTGTTATTTTTTTCCATGCATGATTGAGCTAATTTCCTGCAAGGATAGCTCCAGACTTGTTCAGTGTCAAAAGCAGCCAGCAAAAACAGAAAGGAATAGATCCATTACTGTTCAGGTCTGCAAAATACATCAGTTTGAGATCACAGGAATTCATTAAGATCTTTTGTTAAGATCACTGTTATGTGTGTTCCAGGAGGTTTAGCTCCTTGCATACGTTGCCATGCCCCAGTGGTGTAAAGGTGTCCTGAACTTTCGGTGTCTAGTCTCACTACCTCAGCTTTCAAGAAATTGGGGCCTGTTCATATATAGATGATTCAATATTTTAGTCAACCACACGTTGAAACCAGAAGGCAAATTGATTTCTTAGTTCGCTCGGGCTTATCAGTAATTAAAAATTTCTAATGTAAACTGTCAGGAATCATGTCATTTGAGTATTCTTTGCATCTCCTTTTAATCATAGTTTTCAGAAAATTATAGTGCAAGCAACCAATGATTAAATAGGACAAAAATATGTGAGGCACTTTATACTAATGAGTCGAAAACTATTAATTTTAGGTTGGGCACCTTGCTTTTATGTTATTTCATGTCTGATAGAGTGAAAAAATCCTTTTCCTCACAAGTACTGAGCACAAGACATATTTTATTAAATAAATTCTTCTATTTATGTATAATATTAAACTGATCAGTTCCATTTCTCTTAACAAGAATTTTGCAGACCAATTTTATTTTTAAGTCCCACGTTTAGTCAAACACTAATGTTGACAGGACTGTTCTTTTGACACTGAAAGTCTGAAACCGTAATCATGAGTAATGTGCAGGTATAATTAGTCTCACAAGAGACCTGACTGTAGCTCGTTAGCTTTGTGAAACTCACAAGACTTTAAGCAGCAGCGCTCTAATTCAACGTTTTACAAGGGACTGCTCAATACAATCACCAGCAAAATGTACAGAAAGGGTAACTCCAAAAAATGCATGGTCACCAAATATCCTTCGAAAACTATAATGGAAATGTATTGCTATACTATCTTAATTTGCTTCAAAATTACTATAAATATCAATTATTTGAATTTGCCTTCCTGTTTATTTCCCTTTCCAAAGTAGATGACCCCTACACTACAACAGATGGATCTAAGTTACAATCTGTCATGATCTAATAAGTGATGGGACAGGCTCAGGAGGCTGACTGAATGTTTCTAATACCTTTAAAGTTTTCCTTAGTCAGGTTAGATTCAGTACAGCGTGGGAATAGGCCATTTGGCCCAACAAGTCCACACCAACCCTCCGAGGAGTAATCCACACAAATCCATTCCCCTATCCTATATTTACCCCTGACTAATGCACCTAACACTGAGTAATTTAGCATGGCCATTTCACCTAACCTGCACATCTTTGGATTATGGAAGGGAACCAGAGCACCTGGAGGAAACCCATGCAGACATGGGGAGAATGCAAACTCCACACAGTCACCTGAGGCAGGAATCGAACCTGGGTCCTTGGCGCTGTGAGGCAGCAATGCTAATCACTGAGCCACAGTGTGTCTTGTCCCTCAATACTATTAATGCTGCTCCATGGATAAGCCACCACAGGAACCGTCAGGACTGGGAGGTTAGGTTTGCATAACTGGTAGACAAGATGGATAAGAAGGCATTTAGCATTCTTGCCTTCATTGCTCAGAGCATCAAGTATAGGAATTGGGATGTCATGTTGAGTTTGCACAGGACATTGGCAAGGCCTCTTCTGGTCACCCTGCTATAGGAAGGACATTATTAAATTGGAGAGTGTTCAGAAAAGATTGACAAGGATGTTGCCAGGAATGGAGGGTTTGACTTATAAGGAGAAGCTGGTTAGCTTGGGACTATTTCACTGGAATGTAGGAAGTCGAGAGGTCTATAAAATCATGAGGGGCATAGATATGGTGATAGCAAAGGTCTTTTCCCTAGGCTGGCTGAGTTCAAAACTAGATGGCATATTTTTAGGATGAGAGGACAACGTTTTAAAAGGATATGAGAGGCAGTTTTTTGACAGAGTGGTTCGTATGTGGAATGAACCACCAGAGGAAGTAATGGATGCAGGTACAGTTAGAACATGTAGAAGACCTTTGGATAAGTACATGAATAGGAAAGGTTTGGGGGGAATATGGGCCAAGCACAGGCAGGTGGGACTAGTTTAGTTTGGGAACATGGTGGACCTGGATTGGTTGGACCAAAGGATCTGCTTCCATGCTGTATGACTCTGTGACAAGAGCAATGTCATTGTGTTTGGACTCCTCCACAAATTCTACTCCCTAGCCAACAAATGAATTCCTCTCCCTGCAATTGTCTGAGGCTGAACCAGATTGTTCACAAGTTTAGTGCCATGTAAGATGGGAGGTGAGCTGCTCCATTACTGACACCTCTTATTGCTATCTCCATAACCTCACCTGACTCCAACCCTCCTTCACTACTCCTCCAATTGAAACCCTTTGCCATGTCTTTGTTACCTCTCGGCTTATATAGTCCACTTATCTCTTGATTGCTTTCTTCCACCCGCCACATAAACATGATGTCATTCCAAACATTTGCTGCCATTTTCTAACTAATAACAAGACCTAATCAACCACTTCCCTAGTGTTTGCTGGCCCCACAATTGCTAATAGTCTCCTTCTTATTTTCAAATAACTCTGTGGCCTTACTCTGTCCTGGGCTTCTACAAACCTTCATGTTCTCAGCCCATCTACATTTCTGGCCTCTTGTATACCACTAATTTTAAATCACTACACCATGGGGACTAGGTTTTCATCTGTCAAAGTCCTAAACATTTGAGCGTCTCCATCATGCTGTTGCTCTTTATGACACTCCTTGAAACAAAGGTACTGGTGACTCCGTAATGAGACTTGCCATCAAAATTGCTCGATACGGTTCCATTGAGGTGCTTCGGGATATTTGTTGCATTAAGGACATTAAGGAGGCTGTAGTTATTTTAAACTATTGACAGATTTTTGCATATCTCAAATCACCATTCCTTAAATATTTAGATTTTAAAAAGATTTTTTTCTCAGTGGTCTTAAAATATTTATGGTATTTCCAAATTAGGTCCTTGGAGAAATACAGTTCTCTGTGTACAACAAATTTAATTAACTTATGATGTTATTCCTAGAAGAATAATAATATTGAAAAATACTATTGCAGATTTAACACTACGACCAAGAATTTATTTAGATCGAATGCCAATATCCAGAGAATATTGGATGATGTCTGTACTGGAGAATTTTAGTCATGTCTAAGATTGTTTAGGGTTGGGGTCGCTTTCTTTGGAACTGAGGACCTGGTGGGAGATTGCATTAAAGTTTAGAAAATTGAGTGCTCCAAGGATAGGGAGTAGAATTAGTCTATTCCCCTTCATTGAGTAATTGATAACCATTGTGCATTACTTAAAATGATTTAGAAGGGATTCATTGGGGAATGTTTTCACCTAAAAGGTGGTGATGAGTTGGCATTCGTCTGGCACTGCAGTTGATACAAAAACCCTTATAACAATTAAAAAGGGCTTTGGTTATGTACCCGAAGTCTTGTAAGCCATTGGGCAGATGTCCCAAGAGCTGGACACTGGGGATAGGCTAGTTGTTGTCAGCATGGACTCAAAAAGCTGAAAGGCCCCTTACTTTGCTGTAAACTTTTATAAGTGCCATGGAATTTACATGATCTCCAACAGTACTACATAAACTTGAAACTTTCTATAATAAATGGCAGGATGAGAAAGAATGTAGGTTAATGTAATGGACATAAAACATCCATGACAGAGTGACATAATCTTTGCTATCTTGTGGTATTAGGCAGTCACTGCATGGCAAATGTAATACATTTTGCTAATCAGTGAGGTGGCAAACATTTTATGATGGCAGCTTGCTACTACCCAATGCTTGCCATGGTAATAGAAAACTAATGCTTTGAGGTGGACTGTGCAACTGGACTATTCCACACCTTTTTGATACCCATTTTGAAAGAGAATGTGCAGTCCTAAGGAGATCAACATAGCAATAAGTGAAGGAAATCAAGCAATTAAAGGGAACAAGATCAGTAAAATAGACACACAAATCATAGTTTTACCCAAGAAGTTCCATAATATCTTGTCTACCCTTCTAATCTTTCTGTACAATGTGCTTTGATCAACTGAACAGTCCCTTCAGTCACACCCAGAATTATTAGTACTTTCAGTTTATCGATCTTTTTCCTTTGTAATTCAAACAGTGATTGGCTAACAAGAAATAACTTGTAAAATTCACCAATCCAATGTAACATGCTGAACATGCAACAATATATAATTAATAGCAACTTCTCTTTTGGCAATTAACAGCAGAATATACGTTCATGCAGTTGGTAAAGCTTAGATTATTATAAGACAATATTCATGGACAGTCTTTAATAAGGAGGCATGGATTCATTTTAAATTGAACACAGGACCAAAAGCATTCATTTTGCAGTGTGGATGGACTAAGATTGGGT
The DNA here is from genome assembly GCF_037043375.1 of Chiloscyllium plagiosum. Taxonomy (NCBI): domain Eukaryota; kingdom Metazoa; phylum Chordata; class Chondrichthyes; order Orectolobiformes; family Hemiscylliidae; genus Chiloscyllium; species Chiloscyllium plagiosum. The sequence goes on along the minus strand of NW_028270163.1, from coordinate 10,080,063 downwards.
TTGAAGTAGTTTCTTTAAACTTTACCCATGTAGTTACTTCCTGGCAATTTGTAGAAATAAATGCAAAAAGACCAAAGAAGAATTTAAAAATCACTGGATAGACCTCAACTGGGGTATCCTGGACAATTCTGGCATTGAGCTTCAAGACAGAAGCCTTAGAAAGAGCACGGAGGAAGATTCACTGGGTTGTTACCAGGGACAAAGGCATTCCTTTAAGAAGAAAAGTTCAAATTGTTTGCAACAGGTGACTTCGCAGAGGTTTCCAAGGTGACAATAAATTAAAGGAAACTATGTCCTCTAGTGAGTGGGTCAATAACACATAAGTTATAGATTTAATATGATTGACAAGCAGTCTAGAGGGGAGATGAGGAGAAATCTTATCTGTCAGAGAATTGTTAGGATCCAGATCTGAAAAGTTGGTGGAACCTGATTCCACAAATAATTTTATAAGAGGCTTAAACTATTTCTTTTGAGGATACAGAACATGGAAGGTTACAAATGGAAAAAAAGTGAGGATGTAGCGCTAAGCACAACAGGCAAAGTGCTAGAGGAGGCATGACAAGCCAAACGGGCTCTTTCTGTGCTGTATGTTTCTATGATTCAGTGAATCTGGGGAAGACTTTGGATTAGGTCTTGGTGATGGGAGAAGGGAAACTATATTGAATAAACAGCTTATTTTAGACATTTGAATGGGATGCACAATGTAATATGGCTGCTAATTTAGTTATTGCCCATTAATGTCACCCCCTTTATTGGGAGTCCACACCCAACTGCTATTACTTTCACTGCTGTTTTAGTTTCCCTTTTAAAATCCAATACTAGATAACAGTGAACTTGATGGCCTAGGTATAAATAGTGTTTAAGAAGAAAACAGTCATGCAGTTCTAGCTGATCATTTTGCAAGTATCACGTCAGCACTCAATCGATAGTAGAATGCTATTATTGTTATTCCAAATGATGCTTTTTATTCCCAGAAGAGGTGAATCAAGAAGTCAAAAAAATCATTCTGACTGCTATGAAATCGTTTTTCTTATTTATTATTCAGTCATGTGATGTGGGCATCAGCGGCTGGGCTAGCATGTATTTCCATTCCCCAGTTGCCCTTAAAAAGGTGATGGTGACTTGTTTTCTTGAATCCTGCAGGCCATTTGGGATAAGGGTACCATAGTAATGTTGGGAAAGCAATTCCAGGATTTTTGATTCAATGATGCTGAAAGAGTGGCAATTTAGTTCCAAGTCAGGAATTGACTTATTAAGAAGAAATGTTTTAAAATATTTTTCAGACATTTTCTTGGGGTAACTAGTTTGAGGAGAAAGTGAGGTCTGCAGATGCTGGAGATCAGAGCTGAAAATGTGTTGCTGGAAAAGCGCAGCAGGTCAGGCAGCATCCAGGGAACAGGAGAATCGACGTTTCGGGCATAAGCCCTTCTTCAGGAATCTGTTTGAGCACAGCTTGGAAGCCCATCTGAAATTGCATAGATCTCCCAAGCCAGCTCTGTACCATTTGCTCTTTGAGCCTGTTTGATTGACAGTGCCAAACATGGGTATTTTTGGACAGCACTGCTTTAACAGCCTAGGAAAGGAGCAGATTCCCATCCCGTTCACCCATTCTGGTTTCAGGTGCAGGGGTCTCATTAGGCAAGTCTTATCTCCTGCAGGGGTGTGCCATAATACCTCGGGTTGATTAAAATACCTATACAGTTAGTTGGCCACTGGGAGACATTTTGCTGTTCAATGCACTAAAACAGAACCATCCAAATGAAATCAAAATATATGCATTGAGATAATTCTCTGCTTGAAATTCATAAATAGTTTTTGACAGTGGTCCATGACTCCTTATTGTTTGTTCAGCAGTTAAAACAAAACAATATAGTCTTGGGAAATACAGACAATTTCTGTGTCCTTTGTCACACATCAGAATACACACGCTGGCACAGCCAACAAAAGATACTACAAAGAACAGAGAGTTGGGATCAGAATCTGGGGGAACCACATCGATGTCCTCAAAGCTCAGATTGGACTGGATTAGACTGACTGACACCAAACCTAACAGATAATCAAACGCTAGAGCACATGGCCTGGAACATATGTGGGGAACAGGATACAAATTAGCAAAAGAAAATTGCACAGTTCATCATAACTTAAACATTGGACACAATCAAGCTGTAAATCCAGCCATAGACAACAAAAATAGACAGTTGACTTTTTTGGTTTGATATTCTGAACACAATTATTTGAATGGTGGCTCAGGAAAAGAGGTAGAGGTTTCTTCTACACTCTCCCTATACAGCCATCAGCATGTACTGTTAAATCTGAATTTAGAGTGAAGCAGTGTGTAGATACACCAGGGATATAACTCACTGCTTCTTATATTGTGGGAGTAAGCACCTCTATTTATTTGACGAACAGGTACATCTATTGTAAAAACAGAAAGTGCTGGTACATCCATTGACTACTTGAGAATTCGAGGGATCTGGCTTGCTGATGGTGGGGGGGGGGGGGTTGATGAGGTGGGGGTTGTGGATATGACCAAACTCTCGACAATGTTTCCTTAGGCTCAACTGAAAGGTGAAAAAAATTCAAATTTCTGTACTGCACAGGCTTGAACACTTGGATTCTTAATGTGTGTTCAGGTACATCTTCAAAATAGGGACAGGTCATTTGAGCCTGTTTATTGTGTGTGTGTGTTCATAGCCAGGTAGGCTGTAAGTAAGAGGGAACAACGTGGTTTAAGATTAAGGCTAATTTTACAGCTTTTTGCAGTGACACATGAGCAAAATGTCTTTTTCAGCCAAAAAAATCCTTCAGCAACATTGCACCACATAACACATCATGACGGAAACCACACACGTAATCCTTACAATCGTAAAATTTGGTTACCGTAACATTTTGAGAGTATGATGTGTGTGAGTATGTAAGCACCTTGGATGTTTTTCTTTGTCAAAACTATAAAGATAAAGGCAATTTGTTGTTTGGGTGTGAAACGTCTTGCTATATATTTAGAGTATTGGTTATGTCTTTGTAGGTCTTTGATCCGATAGTAATTGATAAAGCCTAGACTTCAGAATATGGTTTTAGACAAAACTCAGTCACAGCCCATTATCAGTCTGCCAGACAGTAAGAGTGCAGAATGATGGCTGTTTCTTGACTACCTCTTTTCTCATTTTTTACCTTACAGATCTGTGTTGGTGCCTACATTTTTACCATTATTTTCTCAAAACTGAAAAACTTTCCCCAAAATAAAGCAGATTTTCTTGCATTACCATATAGTGGATGTCCTTATGCCAGTGCCTAAAGGAAGGAAACCTCGATTTTATAACATGTAAAAGATGCCCCGTAGATATAGGAATTTGTAATGTCAATGTAATTTGTGCTGTGTGGGTCAAATTTTGACTTATTCAACATGTAATGCTCTGAAGGCTTTGGGGAAAGAGACATTTGCATTAATAACAACAAAATGTGTTAGTGTTTTTACTGATAGTCCCTAGTTTCAAAAATCATTAGTAGATATTGGCGAGGGGATACAAAACATTGCGACACAACAGACAGTCAAACAAATTATGAAGAGTCAATACAAACACATATTTCACACAGACAACACTAAATAATTAAAAAAGAACCTGACAAATACACATGGAAACAAACCACAGTGGTCTTTCTGAGTCTGCGTTTGAAGAGTGGGAATCTTTGGAATGAAATAAATGGAGATAAATTATGGAAGCTTTATACTTTTTAACCGATCAGGTAGTTTTCCAGTTGGAGGATTTTATCCTTTTGAAATTTGCTTTCTAATGAGAGGTTTTCTAGTCCAGTATGACTGTTCAGTCTTAACAAACATAAAGCTGATTTAAGTTGACTGCAAACTCTGCTTGATGCCTATCTCAAAGAGCAGTACTCTACTTAGATGCAGAATTTTTGCACTATTAGTTTGCCATTACTGACATTTTTTATGGTTGATTTTTAAATTACAATTCAGCAGCAGCATTAGTCCTGCCAACCTGACTATCAAGAGCAACTGCAACCAAAGATTTGGATTCTTACAAACATTTTCCGCAGAACCTTGTATTCATTTCTGCCAATGTATGGCAAGCTTTCTTTTTACTCTTTTGATCTATTCTAATCTTAAAGAAATTCCTAAAATTTGATTGGCATTGGATTAAGCCAAGGCAGGGAGTTAGGGTATAATAATGATTTTAATAAGTTCAATGGTTTTATGCTAATTGAATCTTACCCTACTGAATAAAGACAAACCTCTGCGTGGCTGCAGCAATCTGTTCTGTGACTAATGATGTACATGTTTATTTGTGTTTATGCCAAAGTGAAGCTTTGTCATTTATTAGCAGCAACACAATGCCACATGCATGCTGCTCGATAGCACAGGGCTCAACTTTATATAACGTCAGCTTGGTTCACCTGTTAGTTAAAGAAGCAGATTTACCAATGAGTTAATGTTAATGGAACCCTCACTCACAAGAAACAACCGCCATGCGTTTCCACCTGGGTGGCTCCCAATCTTATGGGACAAATGGCATGAACAGGCACCTCCTGATTTCTGCTGAAATTACAGGGGAGAGATGGACACCCCCTCCACCAACTGCCTGGGCAATTCTACTCTAATTTCTATCCAGGGAAAATGTAATCTGACAAACCTATATTGGTTGGGACATTGACAAGAACTGGAAAAGCCTAGCTGTCACACTAACATCACACAAAGGTGAACAAAATGAGATTGGATGCGTATCTTTGCAAATGAGAAAGGATTGACAAAGAAATTCTTTATCACCCTCAAAATGGTGACCTTTTCTTTCTCTATGATAATTGAACTTGAAAGTTCTAAACTCAAGTGTCTTACTGGAGACATAGGAAGGTCACTGTCTGGTACCTTAGGAGGTGACTTCATTAAGATACAGCATCACCTTTCGAACTATCACCTTTCTAACAACTATCCTGGCACAGTCCTTTTGACAGAGAGAATTACACTAGTCTGTCGTTTAATTGTGTTTTACTTGCTTCCATTGGTAGAAGTACACACATCTTAACATACCAAACAAAACCCTCAGAATAAGACTGAGAAAAAGAGTTTCCGACCTGATTTCATAAATGAACTGAGAATATTCACTTCATTAGTGCACTACTCCCCAGGTTGAGACTTTTCCAATTAACATCGATTTGCCAAAACAGACAAGAAAATCAGAACTATTACAGAAAGAGCTTTTTTTAGATTTGAGATGACATTCCTAAGACTGCCAAGTGCTTTTTGTCACGAAGGGAACAGGAAACAAACTCAGTTGTGAGGGTGAAATTAACATTCAATTTTCTAACAAAATAATTTTCTATATTAGCCAATGATTGAAAAGTAATGTATCCAACAATCACACAGCTGCCTTCTTAGATTTGCCAGACATTTTAAATTAATATTTATTTAGATCTTTGTTGAATAAAATCCACACCTATTTCTTACTTTGTAAGGAAGCTTTGTATTGCACTATTTAATTTCAGTAACGTCTGCCACTGGGTATATGAAATCTTATTCCCTATTCATACCGTGATGTCATTGAAGAGAAAGCAGTATGAACATGATTTTGCCAGTTGAGTGCTTTGGAGAAGTGAGTATTATCTTCACATAGAACACTGTTATCAAAGCCTGTTATCAATCTTCATATTGACTGACACAAGGGGAAAAGGAGATATTGCCACAAGAGCAATAGACAATACTCTTATTGCAATTGCTTACCAATAGATTAAGTGTATCAGGGCAGGCTAGTGGAACACCTGGCAGGCCAGAATATAGTTGAATTTGGTAGGAACTCTTCAAATTATACTAAACAATTAATTTCGGTACTTATAGACACCGGCTTTGTGTCAATGGTACAAGCCCAAAGCTTAATCTTATTGATATGACATCAGTTAAGTCAAGGTGGCTCCCTTTCCTGTAGCTTTCTTTGTCTGTGTACAATTAAGGGCATCGATGTTATTTTTTGAATGATATGTATTGTAAGTTTGAAAGGCTGCAGTTAAGTTGAAACTTAAGCAAGGAAAGTATTATCTGCAAAAAAGTGCAGATCATTGATAAATCACAAGGCAATGAAAATGAACATTTTTTTAGTGTCCATCTTAACCACTTTTGGTTGTAAGGATGGAATTATGCACGATTTTCCTCAGGAAGCTAAATGTGCAGAGCTGGCAGGGCAGATTGTACATGTCGTTTGGAAAGAGCAGCCTTAATACATCAAATTACGTTTCATTTCTGCACTTCTTAATGTTTTTAAATGTAAACGGGCCATTGGAAGGCTGTTTGTAAACATGACCTCTTAGGTTCTAATTATAATGGCCAGTCAGAGTGGAGACTGATTATTTTCCTGACTGATGTTTCAATCAATAACAATGAAACAACACCCAGTTACCTGTAGAATACCACAATCCTGTTTTTTTTAAAGAGTACAACTTTTGATTGAATAACACATATTGCAATATTAGATCAATATCCTTGAGATTGTACTTGATGACCTGGGAATGAGGGAGAAATTTCAAGGCATCAAGAAGTTAGTAAATTGAACACAGAATGCGACTTCGTAAACTCTTGGATAGAAATGGTCTTTCATTATATAACATTTTTAAAAGAATTTATGTTGATATGCTTATTTGTAAGCAAATTGTACAGGGACTGTTTTAAATAATTGGCTAAATTAAAGAGCACTTAATGATCAATTCAAATTACATGCAGTAAAGAAGCTGAAACATTAATAAGTGTTTGGTATAACTAGTGTAATGATACTATAGCTGTAAGAGGTATATTTTGTCCTGAATTTTTATGAAGAAAGTTTGAGACAGAGGTGTTGAGTGGCGTCCTCAAATCTAGTAAACAGCTTGTGAGGCCTTGGGTTTTTTTAAAGGTTGGAACAATAGAATCTGAATGGGTGGGGTCAAGCTCCCGCAGAACCAAGATTTTTAGTTTTACCTTTCTGTAGTTGCTGGGGCCTTGAAGCTGGACATGGAAGCTTTTATTCCACTCTCTGTTACAGCTAAAAGCTGGGGTCCTCTTTCTGCTGCTAGAATTACATGTGAGACAATCGATTTTACTGAATTTACCTTTGCCAAAGGTGTGTTTATGGAATGTGACTATATTGAAACAGTCAATTAGTAGTAGTTAATATAGTTAGGTATTTCAATAGTTATAATTAAGCCTATTCTTTTATTTTGTTTTTATTTTACCTGCATTTTAATTGTTGTATAAAAAGTATATTTTGAATGAGGTTGAATAGTTTGGCCAATCAAATTGCATCTGGAACACAAGGCCTTATACTTACCTTATAAAATAAGTAAAAGTTAGGGTCTAGGCTACCTTTAATATATTTGGAGGAGCTTTGGTCTGGTCCATAACACTACTGACTCCTCTGTATCAGACTGGGCTGAAAAATTCAGAGTCCAGCTTCAATTCCTGTTGATATTTGTATTTTCTTCATCAGCTACTTTCCAATTCTGGCAGACTTGTTATACGGAATTCAGTGTGATGTTTGTGTGTTGGGGGGGTGGGGTGGGGTGGGGGGGTGGGGGGACTAGTGGGGCAGTGATGGTGGAAGGGAGGTGGGCAAGGTAGAAGGAAGGATAAGGAGATTAAATGGGGACCGGACGTGTCTGGCAAAAATTTCTTGGTGGATCACTGGACATGGGTTAAACTGGTTTCTTTACATTAATTCTGAGGGTGATCAATTTTCAGGAAGTCCAGCCTTTATTATCATCCCGAGTTACCCTGAGAAGGTGATGGCAAGCTGGCTTCTTATGATGGGGACACCACTTTTAGACAGAGTTTTGATAATTAGAATTTCACTTAGATGAGACCAGGTAAGGAAGGCACACTTGCTTCCATAAAGGACACTATTGAATCATTTTTAATTTTACCATAATTCATCATTAACAAAATCCTATGATGGTACTGTAAACTCACATTATCTCAATTATTAGTCTGGGATGGTAATCGCCACATTACTATAGTATACCTTTATGGTTCAGGAGGATAATGACACAATTGGGAGTGTAGGTGAAATAAAATTTTCTGATTTATTTTATTATGCTATCAATCTAATTTGGCAGCTGTCTTTTATTTGATGAACACAACTTATTCATTGAGCCAATTATGTTCTTCAATTTCACCGTCAATGCAAGGAACAACTCTCCTCACATTTGAACATCTATGAGAGGAACGTCTGATCCTGAAACATAGATGTTACAGTCAGTTTTACATTAAAAAAGTCAGACTTATGTGGATTCAAGATTATCTGTTATAAACAATTTCTGAGATTTTTTTAGGTATAATGTCGAGGATCTGCATTGGCAATCATATTTACTCTTTTACTGTGTTGCATCTCACGCGCTAACTCCAAGCAAATTCTGCAGCCATCCCTGTGTATTTGTAATGTAAAAGTCTTGCATATGGTGACTAACAGAACTTGTGTCAGTATCTTTTCCCAAATGTACTTGATCGTGCTTCAAAGGACTGCTCCCCCCAGTGATTCTGCCTAATTCTCCCTGCTGAATTAGAAGGTCGTGGGTTCAAATCCCACTCCGGGGACCTGCACACAAAATGTAGATCTGGCAGCCCAGTTTATTTCTGAGTGAAAGTTGTCTTTTAGAAGTAGCATTAATATGAAGCCTTATCAACCACCTGAGATGACACCTAAGACCCGGTACAATTCTGAAGAGGAGCAGGGCAGTTGGTATTGATGCTTTGATCAGTATGTGGCCCTCAAGCAACATCACTACAGCAGATGATGTGGTCTTTATCCTTTTGCTGGGCGTAAACTAGCTGTTGTGTTCTGCTGTGTTATAGCAGTGGCTACCCTCCCAAATCACCTCCTTGGCTGGAAATGTTTTTGGACATGACCTGAGTGAGAGTACACTAGATTCAGGTGACAATTCTGGTATGTATGTTGGGGGTCTGGGGTTTTTAACAGTCTGGGCTCTCCCTGTCGCTGAGTGTAAGTACCTGTCCTTTGCTCAGACCATCCCTGCGGACTGTGTGGCTGGCTCCCTGACAGCAGGCACACAGTTCTGCTTCTCTTTCCGGTGTGTGTGTGTGCGCGTGTGCGCGTCTGGCTGCCTACAGATACAGCTGGACCGTAACCAAGTTAAGCTCCACAGCTTATTGGTGCTTAACAGTTACCTGCTTGTTTCTTTGGGATCACTCGATCAGATTCAGCATTCCTTAGGAAGGTCATCTGTAGCTTAGTGGAGAGAAGGTCAGTTCCATAGGAGTCTCCTATTTGCCACTGATGAGTGCAGTTAAAGATACCTTGGAGTATTCTGAACCTTGCCTAATGAAGGTAGCAGATGACCAAGTCCCTTATGGGCAGAGAATCTTGGATCACCATCATTTTGAATCCACCTTGTATTTTTTTTTGCCCTCCAAGTCGGTTGTTCATGAGCACAGGTTTCAGATTTCGGACAGGAACCTACATGTATATGTCATTACATCATCATCTCTTCTTAACCTGGGCCACACTGAAATCTCACTGACTGACGGTTAGGAGCAGAACCTTTTTTCCTTCCTGTAACCAAATCATGAGCCAATGCAGTCTAGATAAACAAAGTTTTATGTCCAGCCTTCAGCTGTTGAAGGGTGGAATTCTCTGCTGTCATTGTGGACAGTTTGCAATGTCCAAACTATCCTAGACACCTAAAGCATGTAGAGAGTCATTTCCCAACTGTTCAAACTGGGTTCTTGCAGCTTGGTGGACCTTCTCACTCAAGGTTTTTTCTTTATTGATTCACAAGATGAGGGCGCCACTGGCGAGGTCAGCATTTATTACCCACCCCTAATTGCCCAGAGGGTAGTTAAGTGTCAAGCACATTGCTGTGGGTCTGGAGTCACATGTAGGCCAGACCAGGTAAGGATGGCAGATTCCTTCCCTAAAGAACTTTGGTGAACCAGATAGGTTTTTCTTGATAATGGATTCATGGTCATCATTAGATTCTTAATTCCAGATTTTTATTGAATTCAAATTCCATTTATCATGGCAGGATGAACATTATCTGAGTCTCTGGATTAACAGTCCAGTGATAATACCAATAGGCCATTGTTGCCTCTTAGATGCTCAGTGACAGACCAGTACCGTTTCCCACACTGTGAGCCCACTGGCTCTGACTATGCTCGAGAGTGGCTAGCAAGGCCAAGGATGGGGCGGATATAATGATACATTGAAGTAGATAAACACCTCAGCAAAAAGACCGACATAAATCTGACTTAATTGTTTTCTGTAAAATCACTCACTGTTCCCAATCAGAACTAAAACACACTGGCAGGCTCTCTCTGGAATGTGTTACAGGTAAATATGAAATTTCAATGCTGACACAGGAAAAGAACAGGAAAAGATAGGTTCTGGAAAAGTCACAAGAGCAGAGATAATATAGACATGTAGAGAAGCAAAGAAGGCTGCCTGCATTTCACTAAACCTGTCCTATATTTAGTTATTTAATGATCATGTCTAGGAAAGACTTCTATTTGAATAGTGAATTTGATGCATCGACCTATCAGTCTCCACAATATATTTTGTAAGAGGCCACACCCCTCTAGTAAATACGTATTGAAGGTTTGCAGCCTGACTGTGGTTCGGAGACTAAAATTAGCAGTTGACGCATTCAAAGGTTATCAGAATCGGCAGAAATGTGATATTGAGTTAACAATCAGATCAGACAGAACCTTATTGGATGTCAGAGCAGACTTGAGGGGCTGAATGGCCTACTCCCACTCCTGATTTGTATGTTTGTACAGTATAGTATAGTAGGGAGAGGGGCAGGAGGGAAATCTCTGCAATGGGGCTGCATACAGCCCAGCTGGAGGACAGCAGATTATCAGCCAAACTGTAAACTCAGGTCGCGGTTCAGTCCCTTCAGGAACCTGGAGTTTGTGAAGTCCCGCTGGGTTCCATCAGGCCACACTGACTGCGGAGTGGAAAAGTAACCCATCAGCGCTTCAAAGTCCATCTAGATTCTACCTAGCCATCCTCAGATGATCAAAGGCCTATCTTTCATAACCTTATTCCATGCCTATGTATTTCTTCAAAGGTGTACCACTATCACCTTGTTAGGTAGTGTGTTCCAGTTCCCCAATGCCCTCTGGGTGAGAGCACGTTTTCCTCAGCTCTTTGCTACTACTTCTAGTTTGCTTTATGAATATTTCGTTTGCTGGGACTGGCTTTAGTCAGGGGGATCTTGTGGAACAGTGGGTAGCACTCCAGTCTCCCAACCAAAAACTCTGGGTTTGAGTCCCACACCAGGACGTTTGGCCATGGAAAGACAGAGGTTTTGGCTGTGTGGGCAGGGAGTTGGCTCCCAATGCCACGTTGTTTGATCAGGCACTGAGTTCAAATTGAATGAGGGCACCAACCCCTTAGAAACCTAGAAACAACTTCCTGCTTAGATCTGCTGGTCATGTTCATTGCCTGGTGAGCCCCTTTGCTGCTTATTAAGAATCTCAAATTAACTGTGGAGCTGCCCTTGGATAGCTTCTCCCTTTGGACACACTGGTAAACTGAATATTCAGGACTGATTTAGTGCACTTTATGTGACTTTCCCCCTTTTTGCAAACAGCCAGAGTATGATTAACCTTTTAGCAATTTGGTTTACTTGGCTATTTGACTGTGGATTCATGCAGCGTACTGAATGGCTCTTGAAAATGGAGTCACAGGTAGACTGAATAGTGAAGGAGGTGTTTAATACGCTTGCCTTTATTGGTCTGAGCACTGAGTACAGGAGTTGGGAGGTCATGTTGCAGCTGTACAGGACATTGGTGAGGCCATTTTTGGTATGCTGCATTCAGTTCTTGTCTCCCTGCTATAGGAAAGATGTTGTTAAACTTGAAAGGGTTCCAAAAAAAATTACAAGGATGTTGCTGGGGTTTATCTACAGGGAAATGCTGAATAGGCTGGGGCTATTTTCCCTGAGGCATCAGAGTCTGAGGGAGGACTTTAAAGAGGTTTATATAATCATGAGGGGCATCGATAGGGTAAATAGCCAAGGTGTTTTACCTATGGTAGGGAGAAGTCCAAAACTAGAGGGCATGCATTTAAGGTGAGAGGGGAAAAGTTCTAAAAGGGTCTTAAGGGGCAACTTTTTCACGCAGAGAGTGGTGCGTGTATGGAATGAGCTGCCAGAGGAAGTGATAGAGGCTAGTACAATTACAATATTTAAAAGGCATCCGGATGGGTATATGGATAGGAAGATTTGAGAGGGATATAGGCCAAATGCTGGCAAATGGGACTAGGTTAACGTGGGATATCTGGTCAGTATGGACAAGTTGGACCAAAGGGTCTGTTTCTGTTCTGCACGACTCTCTGACTCTGTGATAGCTTAATTGGGGGCAGACAAAACTAAGGATTATGTTTCACAATAAAAATTGGAATGAAAGGGGGGAAATGCAGCCAGATATGAGACAGGCACCTTGTACAGTGTATATCTATATATCAGCTTGTTCTACTTGAACTGCCCACAGTGAGTTCCTCCAGCAAGATATGTACTTGGAGCAAATTTGTCAAACAAATAACCCTCTAGATTAGTAGTTGGAGAACTGCAACACTGCTGAATTAATTTGATATAGCTACCATGCTTTTCCCTGCAGATTGAAAGCTTTGCTCCTTTAAAGTTTCATGCTTTTTGAGTGAACACTTTAAACTGTTCAAATTTAAAAGCAGCAGGCTTGAAGTACTGCTTTCCTTTCTAAATATTCCAGTTGCCACACTATAGATTCTTTTTCAGGGGAGAGCAGAGAGTAGCTCCAAGTTCAGGATCCAAGTTTGCTAATTGCGTTGAACAGTGGAAGAAGTGAAGAAAAGAGAGCAAAGTGCTGATAGATGGAGAGGATGGAAAGAGACGTAGACTGGAGAAAAGCTGAGCGGACACCAGCAGAAAGGAACTGACCATAGATAGAAAGGAAGAGGAGGAGGAGGCATGCAAAGCGAAGAGACAACTTTTGACTTGCAGGCAAATCAAATTACAAAACGCCCTGCAGAAGCACCTCTACTCTTGGAAAAAGCTAATAAAAACAAGGAACTTTTTTACATCTCACTTCAACAGCTGTCAAAAATAAATTTAATATCAATGCAGAAATATCTGCCAGACTACGATGCACTTTACAAAAAGGTAGAATCTGTTAATTTTAAAAGAATTTATCACCAATGAAAAGCAGCTTGCTGTGTCTGACTGCAACAGATATGTGACATAGCAGTGTTGCCACTAGATTAGCTGTCACAAATGTGACATTCCATGCCCTACTTGAATATTTAGAAGTATAGTGAGCTGTTGCATCTAGAATGTGACCTTTATCTGTATTTCTCAAGGGTATTTGGTAGATTTTAAATTCTGTTTCTTATTTGCACTGTTTGACTCATTGAATTCTTGAGTTACCACCTTGAACACGACTGCTTCAGTATTGGAAAGTGTCCTTCAATTCCCTCATGCTGTGAAATTACTTTGAAAAGGGACAAGGCACAAAACAATTTGTCTTCCCGTACATGAGGCTGTGGGACAGTGATTGCTAATCCACAAACATCAATTATCCGAAGCCATTTTACCCAATAGACTTCACCTGAACACAAGACACAGTGTAATGCTGGTACCTGCCTATAGTCCACAGTCATAAAGTTAATAAATATTTTTGCAAGAGACTGCTCATAAATCTGGTGAGCCTGACTGAGCAACAACAGTATGGACGTCACAAAGTTGGAAGAGAACAAATACTAAACATTAACTTCAAATCTAAGGTCATGCCTTTTTTTTAAACACTGAAAGTCTGACGTTTTGACCAGGCTCTTGAAAAGCAACTGAACTATGAACTTGATACTGAAGACATTATGAAAGAAGCCATTTCTACCCCAGCCCTCCATCTAGTTCTCGTGTGTCTAGTCCATGACTCACCCATGTGTCTTGCTGATAATTGCAGTAAAGCACAATTGTGGGGTCATACTGATGTTTCTGATCCTATTCTATCAAAGTGCCACAGTATGTCCCTTCAGTTTCCTAGTGTCACACATTACTTGTCCCTGTGATGTCTTACTTTGATCCTGTTCACACTGCTATTGGCTGAGTTAACCTGTTATTTATGACTCAGAGTTATCCTGGACAATAAGACTGTCTCAACATTCTAATATCTTAGAGTGCAGCGTGACATTCTGCAGGATTTACAGCACCTGGCATAATCCCTGCTGTCTCTTAAAGCAGAATAAGCAAATCTACTGTCCAGTTTCTGACTTGACTATAGGTGGCCATGGCCAAACATAGCTCTGTTTGGGCTCTGAATGAGACAGTTCAGAGTCTATACATTTAAATCTTGGTGCAGCCAGGTTTTAGGTGATGCTGTTTTGTCCAGTATAAGATGCTCAATGTTATCTGTGAATGGGGGTTCTGAAGGTGATTGATCTACTGACATGACCGTAAAGAGGTGAAAGATCTGCTTAATGACTCGAAAATCACAACCTGCAAGTGTGTCATTTTAGACCTAGGTATGTCACTGTCCTGAGGGGGAGCATATTCCTGGTTCCCTGCCATTCCTGTATGTTTTGTGGTCAGATTTGTGCTTTTGCTGTTTTTAGATTAGATTACTTACAGTGTGGAAACAGGCCCTTCGGCCCAACAAGTCCACACCGACCCGGCGAAGCGCAACCCACCCATACATTTACCCCTTTTTACCTAACACTACAGGCAATTTAGCATGGCCAATTCACCTGACCTGCATATCTTTGGACTGTGGGAGGAAACTGGAGCACCCGGAGGAAACCCACGCAGACACGGGGAGAATGTACAAACTCCACACAGTCAGTCGCCTGAGTTGGGAATTGAACCCGGGTCTCTGGCGCTGTGAGGCAGCAGTGCTAACCACTGTGCCACCGTGCCGCCCACATTTAGTTGCCTTTCCCAGTGGATTACACACTTGTTGGGAATGGGTTTGAGGGAGGGGCACCGGATATGCTGGGGAGGGATGAAGTAGTCTAGTAATTGAAGTTTGATGCTCAAACTGGCCTTCTCCTGTTTTCATATTTGTATATTTGTGGAACTGAAAAGTGACTGAGGGTTAGGAGGTCTGTGCAGAGGTCAAGTAGAGTGGAGAGGCCACAATTAATTTAATTATGTACAGACTGTGGATTGAGCTTGGCTGGCTTTTTTTCTGGGGAGATTTGATAGCGTTCTAGAGGAAGCTTTGCCAGCTGGATGGGAAATTGAGCGTGATTTCTGACAGAGGATATAAAAAGAAAGCCAGTTATGGGGTTTCGAAAAGCTGCAGAGGTAAGTGGTAAGCAGCAGTAACAAATCCTAGCATCAACCAGAGACAAATTATGGAATAATGTTACAAAATTAGAATGAGAGGCACTCTATTTGAATGTATGGATGTGAATTAGCGGTGCTAGTGGAAGTAAATCAGTTTATGGGTTGCAGGATCTGTAGGAGAGTGATGTCTGTTGACAGGAAGCCAACGGAAGAATGTTTCAGTCCAACAATCTTGCTAGAAAATGGTTCTTTTCAAAACTGCAGTCTGTCAAGAGTTAGAAATGGAAAGGGAAATATGTCCACTGGAAAGATTGTCATGTATATTAGCAATGGCAGAGATGATGAATTGATGAGTTACTGATTTTTCTACGTGCTCATTAAAACAACTTGACTAAAACTGACCACCATAACGTTTGCAGATTATTAGAGAAAAATGTTGTGTTGTGTGACTGTTAATACACTTTAGAAATCTCACAAAGCGCAATATGACACCAACTATATGACCTGCTGTTCTAAGTAAAAGGTAAAGTCACCATATTCCTGCTCTCTCATTAGAGAGCGAGAGAGTCATAGAGATGTACAGCATGTTCAACCTATCCATGCTGACCAGATATCCCAACCCAATCTAGTCCCACCTGCCAGCACCCGGCCAATATCCCTCCAAACCCTTCCTATTCATATACCTATCCAAATGCCTCTTAAATGTTGCAATTGTACCAGCCTCCACCACTTCGTCTGGCAGCTCATTCCATACTCGTACCATCCTCTGTGTGAAAAAGTTGCCCCTTAGATCCCTTTAATATCTTTCCCCTCTCACCCTAAACCTATGCCCTCTAGTTCTGGTCTCCCCAACCCCAGTGAAAAGATTTTGCCTAGTTATCCTATCCATGCCCCTCATAATTTTGTAAACCTCTATAAGATCACCCCTCAGCCTCCAACACTCCAGGGAAAACAGCCCTAGCCTATTCAACCTCTCCTTATAGCTCAAATCCTCCAACCCTGGGAGCATCCTTGTAAATGTTTTCTGAACCCTTTCAAGTTTCACAACATCTTTCCAATAGGAAAGAGACCAGAATTGCACGTAATATTCCAACAGTGGCCTAACCAATGTCCTGTATAGCCGCAACATGACCTCCCAACTCCTGTACTCAATACTCTGACAAATAAAGGAAAGCATACCAAACCCCTTCTTCACTATTCTATCTACCTGTGACTCTACTTTCAAGGAGCTATGAACCTGCACTCCAAGGTCTCTTTGTTCAACAACACTCCCTAGGACCTTACCATTAAGTGTATAAGTCCTGCTAAGATATGCTTTCCCAAAATGCAGCACCTCGCATTTATCTGAATTAAACTCCATCTGCCACTTAGCCCATTGGCCCATCTGGTCAAGATCCTGTTGTAATCTGAGGTAACCCTCTTTACAGTACACTACACCTCCAATTTTGGTGTCATCTGCAAACCTACTAACTGTACTTCTTATGCTGGCATCCAAATCATTTATGTAAATGACAAAAATTAGAGGACCCAGCACAGATCCTTGTGGCACTCCACTGGTCAGAGGCCTCCAGTCTGAAAAACGACCCTCCACCACCACCCTCTGTCTTCTACCTTTGCGCCAGTTCTGTATCCAAATAGCTAGTTCTCCTTGTATTCCATGAGATCTAACCTTGCTAGCCAGTCTCCCATGGGGAACCTTGTCGAACGCCTTACTGAAGTCCAGGTAGATCACCTCTACAGCTCTGCCCTCATCAATCTTCTTTGTTACTTCTTCAAAAAACTCAATCAAGTTTGTGAGACATGATTTCCCATGCACAAAGCCATGTTGACTATCCCTAATCAGACCTTGCCTTTCCAAATACATGTACATCCTGTCCCTCAGGATTCCCTCCAACAACTTGCCCACCACTGAGGTTGGGCTCACTGGTCTATAGTTCCCTATCTTGTCCTTACCACCCTTCTTAAACAGTGGCACCACGTTTGCCAACCTCCAGTCTTCTGGTACTTCACCTGTGACTATCGATGATACAAATATCGTTGGTGAGTTTAACCTGAGGCTCACTACACCTCGGGTAAGAGATAAAGTTGAGAAGGCGGAATTTTCATGGTAACCTCAGCTGGTACACTTGCAGTTAGCATCACTCTACTTAGCAAACCAACTGTCCAGTCAACTGAGGTAATCCCATCTATTGAACTACCACAGTAAGAGGGTGTTTGCTACACAGGTTCAGGACAAGCAAGGGGCTCTGAGCAGCTGGCTTACAGTGTATGGGTCTCAGTACCAACTCCATATCCAGTGTAGACAAACAATAATACTGCACACTACTGAGGAGTGTTCCCTTTACAGACTGAATGACAGACTAAGCACCTTAAGCTTGAGAATGAGGTGGCTGTTGCCTAGTTTCTGAGATTTGCTTTTACTGAACAAATATTGCCTGACGAATGTGCCTAGTTAAGGGTTGAGAAGCAGTCGTGATATATGTGGTAACCCCAAAACTCAATAAAACAGTGATCATACCTTCCAGGTCAATTGTGCAAGACATTGGGCCCTTCAGCTGGCAGAGTATTGTGCAGCAGGGACAGCCATCTGATGGCAGAATGGAGCCACTAATATCTTTGCACTAGTGTGTACTATACTCATGAGAATGCTTTGGGTAAAAGACAGTTTGCCCTCTGGAGGAGATGCTGCCAAAACATGCAAGCGAGGTAATGACAGGGCAACTGTTCACTGGACCAATGGGATTTTACTTCTGTACCATGCAGAGGCCTAACAGGCATGCTCTAGGATATCCCAATTGTCAGGCACTGAGGGAGTGGTGTCAAAGGTCAAGCACGACTCAGAAAGATACAGGAAGGACTACCGACCAGCCAGTTGTTTCTCCTTACTCCGTCTCTTTTTCTCCATCCGTCTGAGGCGCTTCTCCTCCCGCCGCTTGGCCTCCTCCACCTCCTGGTGTTTCCGGCACTTGTGGAAGTTCTCCACAACCACACCCACAAACATGTTGAGCACAAAGAAGGCGACGATCAGCAGGAAAGAGATGAAGTACAGCAACATCCAGGGGTTGTAATTCATTATTGGCTGGAAACATGAAGACAGTAACTTAATAAGACACTTAAAATCATGGATTCACACAGCACGGGAGGAGGATATTTGGCCCATCGTGCTGGTGTCAGCTCTTTGAAGTATAATCCAATTAGTCCCACTCTTCTGATCTTTCTTTTCCCTTCCAACTATACATCCAGTTCCTTTTCTGAATCTTACTATCGAATCTGCTTCCAACACCCTTTCATGACCAGACCATGATGATCTGTGGTGTAGGAGAAGTAATCCCAGCAAGCCTTTTGTTCCTTTAGCTATCAATTTAAACCTATCTCATCTGGTCATTGACAATCCAGAATCAAAAAGTTTTGCGATGGAAAAGCACAGAAGATCAGGCAGCATCCGAGGACCAAGAGAGTTGATGTTTCAGGCATAAAGCCTTCATCAGGAACTCTCCTGCTCCTCGGATGCTGCCTAATCTTCTGTGCTTTTCCAGTGCCACACTTTTTGACTCTGACTCTCCAGCATCTGCAGTCCTCACTTTCTCCTCACTGACAATCCAACCAGTGAAAACGACTTTGCCATCTTTACTCTTTCAAAGCTCCTCATAACCTCGAACAAAGTTAAAAATCATACACCAGATTATAGTCCAACATGTTTATTTGGAATTATTTGTAATTTTAATCTGGTGTTGTGTGATTTGTAACTTTGTCCATCCCAGTCCAACACTGGCACCTCCAAATCAGTTCTGTTCAAAATTCCATTAAATATCTTTGCTCCAAAAGCAATATTAGTTCCTATTGGAACATCTCCTCTAGCACTGATTCCTGTTCTGGTTCTTTAGCTATGATAAAGGAAGTTGTGACAGCACACTTGGAAGTGGGAAATCTGTGTATTGCACAGCATATTACTTTCAATCCTCTTTCTTGGGATATGGGCATCTGACAAATTCCTAACTGCCCCTTCACTGTCCAAACTCAGTTAAGAGTCAACCACATTGTTGTTGGTCTAAAGTCACATGTAGGCCAGCAGATTCCCTCTCGAAAGGGTGTCAGTGAACTAAAGGTTTTTTTAACAGTCAGTTTTATGGTCATGATTTGGAGATGCCAGTGTTGGACTGGGGTGTACAAAGTTAAAAATCACACAACATCAGGTTATAGTCCAACAGATTTAATTGGAAGCACACTAGCTTTTGGAGTGTCGTTCCTTCATCAGGTGTAGTGGAGGGCTCAATCCTAACACACAGAATTTATAGCAAAAATATACAGTGTGATGTAACTGAAATTATACATTGGAAAATTGATTGTCTGTTAAGCCTTTCATCTGTTAGAATATCATGGTAGTTTCACTTCTTTCATGTGTAAATCACAAAACTTTTTTTAAACAGTTGCATTCTCAGGTTAGCTGTTAACAATGGTGATAGCTAGACAATATGTTGAAGGTGAAAATGTGTTGCTGGAAAAGCGCAGCAGGTCAGGCAGCATCCAAGGAGCAGGAGAATCAACGTTTCGGGCATGAGCTCTTCAGGAATCCTGAAGAAGGGCTCATGCCCGAAGCTTCGATTCTCTTGCTCCTTGGATGCTGCCTGACCTGCTGCGCTTTTCCAGCAATACATTTTCAGCCCTGATCTCCAGCATCTGCAGTCCTCACTTTCTCCTAGAATATGTTGAAGGTGTTAGCCCCCCTGTGTTCTCTGTCTATGCCATGATGTTTAGATTTGATTTTAATCTAAAAAGTGAGATAACGGAGTTTTACATGAATGCATGCAGTTTTTGAGTAAAGTACAATGTAACTCTGCAAGTACAAATTCACCCCACAAAATATATGTGTGCATGTGGGTCTTTGTCTGGGTGTATGTGTCTATCTGTCTGGGTTGGGGGTTGTGAGTGTGAGAGTGTTTGAGTGTGTGTGTATTGAGTGCAGAGTGTCATAAGCCTGTGAGGGGGTGCATGTGGGAGTGTGTGTGTCTGTAAGGGTGTGTGTGTGGGTGTCTGTGTGCACGTCTTTGTGTATGTGTGTCTGTGTGTATAGGAGTGCTGTGTGTATAGGAGTGTCTGTGTGTGTATAGGAGTGTCTGTGTGTGTGTAGGAGTGTCTGTGTGTGTGTATAGTACAATGGTGGTCATCTGTGATGTGACATGAACCCAAGGTCCTGGTTGAGGCCCTCCCTATGGGTACCGAACTTAGCTATCAGCCTCTGCTCGGCCACAACCCCTAACCCAGACAGACAGACAAAGACCCACATGCACACATATATTTTGTGGGGTGAATTTGTACTTGCAGGGTTACATTGTACTTTACTCAAAAACTGTATGCATTCATGTAGAACTCCGTTATCTCACTTTTTAGATTAGAATCAAATCTAAACATCATGGCATAGACAGAGAACACAGGGGGCTAACACCTTCAACATATTGTCTAGCTATCACCATTGTTAACAGTTAACCTGAGAATGCAACTTTTTAAAAAAGGTTTTGTGATTTACACATGAAAGAAGTGAAACTATCATGATATTCTAACAGATGAAAGGCTTAACAGACAATCAATTTTTCAATGTATAATTTCAGTTACATCACACTGTATATTTTTGCCATAAATTCTGTGTGTTAGGATTGAGCCCTCCACTACCACCTGATGAAGGAGCGACGCTCCAAAAGCTAGTGTGCTTCCAATTAAATCTGTTGGAGTATAACCTGGTGTTGTGTGATTTTTAGTTTTATGGTCATTATTACTGAGTCTAGCTTTTAATACATGATTGTTTTCATTGAATTTTATTTACAATGCACTTGCTGCTGGGGTGAGATTTGAATCCATAATCCCAGAAATACTCTGGGCCCCTGGAATTACTCAACCAATGATATTACCACTCCACTATCATCTCCACATTCTAACCCTGTAGTGATTTTGTCAATAATAGTGAGGAGGTCCAAACATGACGACAGAACAGATAATATTATTGAGATAATGGTACAGGGGACCTAATGGTACAGGAACCATTAGGGTTAGCTCATGGTTATTTCCAATTGCTGTAGATAGCAGTTTGGATCTCTGCGGCCCTTATAAAGTCATACAACACGGATACAGACCCTACAGCCCAACTTATCCATGCCAACCAGGTATCCCAAACTGAATTGGTCCAATTTGCCTGCTTTTGGCCCATATCCCTGTAAATCTTTCCCTTATCCATGAACTTGTCTAAATGTCTTTTAAATGTTGTAACTGTACCCACCTCTACCACTTCCTCTGGTAGCTTGTTCCATATGCACACTAACCTCTGTGTGAGAAACTTGCCCCTCATGTCCCTTTTAAATCTTTCCCTCGCTCCTTAAATTTATGCCCTCTAATTTTAGACCCTCCTACCTTGAAAAAGGACCTTGGCTATTCACTTTATCTTTACCCTTCATGATTTTAAAAGTCTCTATAAGCTCTTCTTTTCATTGGAAGATTTCAGCAGTGGCTATTGAAGAGCCTGCCACCCAGCTTTCAGCATATAAGGACTGATGTGAGGACACAACAGTACTTTCATTTTGACTGTGTATCTTATCCAGTGCACCCTCAAATTGGAGTGGAACACCAACAGCATTTCCAAGTAGAAGATCAAAACTGGCTTCACATTATTTCTGGAATCACTAACCACCAAAAATGCATGGAGAAAGGACACATTTAAAATTTGCTATGGTTATGTGGACATAATTTCTTTTCCAATTGGAAGCTGGCTTTACCCTCCATTAGGGATGGATTGCATAACTCCTCTTACAAGTGTTGATGATTTGAGCATTATGAATGGGGATGCCAAACCATTGGAAAGATTCATTCCTGTTTATGGGGATACAGTATATCTTGATGCACTGTGAACTGCGATTCCTGGACTACTGGGAATAATGTTTCAAGGAGCAGCCAGAATGAGAACAACTTTCTGAGATTGGGATTGAACCTTGAACAATCATGGGATTTGAAATCAGTGTTACCTGTTGATCTATTCCCACTGCATCCAAACCATCATACATAATGTCGACCCAGCCATCCTTCGATGCAAGAACAAACAAGGACATCAGGGCCTGTTAGAAGAAAATAATAAACTTATGTCAACATGTTATTAATCACATATTATGCTGGGGTGATCACTTAAATGAGTACTGACAGCAAGATTAATCAGTTTTATTTGGAGAGAGATAAACATCACGTAGTCTTACCCAGGACCGCACAGGTCAATGACACTGTTGACCTTGGCTTTCAGCAAACCTGATCTCTTACTGTCTAAATAAACGCCAAGCACGGTGAGATTTGCAATTCTTTCATTTTCAAAGCAGAGCGTACTAAATGTAAGAACAAAATTAATGGATAAATGATGAATGGCTCAGAATTTAAACTTGTTCTACATCGTGTTTCACAATTTGGACAACAATGTTTTAGGTTTGTTGACAACTGAGGAGAAATGGGCAGCACAGTGGCTCAGTGGTTAGTATTGCTGCCTCACAGCGCTAGGGTCCCGTGTTCGATTCCTGCCTCGGGTGACTGTCTGTGTGGAGTTTTCACATTCTCCCTATGTCTGCGTAGGTTTCCTCCCACAGTCCAAAGATGTGCAGGTCAGGTGAATTGGCCATGCTAAATTGCCAATAGTGTTAGGTGCATTAGTCAGGGGTAAATATACGGGACTGGATCTGGGTGGGTTCCTCCTTGGAGGGTCGGTGTGGACTTGTTGGGCAGAAGCGCCTCTTTCCATACTGTAGGGAATCTAATCTAAATACACGAATGATGTGGGGTTAGCAGCACAAGAATTCTGCTCCTGATTTTACTTGGCTCATGCATTATTAGTATTGGAGAATCAGAAAATGACCTGTTTATGTTTTGAATTTAAAGAAATGTCAGAAGCATGCTGCAGACAATTGTTTACATGACTCATAAATATTTGTAGTAGGAAAATAATTGGACTTTGTAAATATAGATACTTCAGAATAAGCAATAAAAAGTTATAATTCCAACCCAAAGTTAGGTTGTACTGAACAAATTTATTGTATATCAGCTTGGCTTACTGGTAGAGAGCTTTCATTTCTGCATTAGCCCTCCATCAAGACTTGAGCACATAATCTTGACCTGGCATGGCATTACAATCATGAAGCACTGCAACTTGCCAGGAAGACTTTCCTTTAATAAAAAGTCAAACTGAGGCCTGTTAAAATGAATGCTAAAACTGCTACAGCACTAATTAATATGAACGTTAGGCTGGTTTCTTGGTCAATGTACCCTTTTCCCCAATAGGAATCATCTCACTGGGGGCCTGTCACATGCAGCTGGTACAAAATGGTGGCTGAGGGTGCAAAATGTCTGCTCTTATTACCTCAATCAATGCATTCCAAATTAGCTTGTGTTTTGAGTCTCAAAGATAAACAATGAGAATCACATTATGAACAGCCTTTGATGGTATAACATGAGGCATTGATGTTAAACATCTTAATTTCTGAAAAGCTGCCTGACAACATTCTTTGCTTAAATTGAAAGCACCTAAAATAAAGAATGCCATAACGTATTGGTTACCAAATTGACTTAATAATAAGTAAAAAGGCACTGCTCCAACTTAGCAAGTCTAATTTGATATGAGTCATTAGTTGAGTCTCACAAGATCAGCCTTGGAATGTGCTGTTCGCTGTAACTATTAATGATCCAATGGCCATTAGAAATAGAATGTCTAAACCTATAGTCAGAACCAAATTATTAAGAAAAGCAATGTTCAAAGTACAGGAAATTCATAAAACATGAGAAATAAACAAATAGCACTTAATATTCATGAGTGCTAAAAACAAAAATGTGACTAAAAACAATAACCAAGTAGCACAGTGCAATTAAATGATGAAAGTAATTTAAGTGCTATGTTGACCAAACTTTGAAGGAATCAGGTAAGGCAAATAAGACAATGGGACGTAACAGTAAATCTACAGAATTACACTGAGGAACTAATACTGCTCCTGTGAATTGTTTGCAACATTAAATATCCATTAGATTCATCTCTCAGTCTGCTACAGGACCAGCAACACCACAACTGTCTTCTAGTTGGGGCCTGGGTTTCTGGTCCCTGCTACTCAAATAATCTGGCATTAGCCAGACAATCTAGTGTAGGCCTGGATCCTGAGCTCAGGACTCTGGAATAAGGTTTGAACCTATAATTGCCAGATCGAGAGGGGAGGGGGCTAGCTGCTGACCCATGTCTGACACCCATGTATGAAGGTTGTTAATATAATGTAATTTCACTTAACACTCACTCCTATACACTTAACACGCCCTGTGCAAATAGTGTGCAAAACACACTAAAACTCTCTCAATTATATCAATACACTGATTTGTCTTTAATATAGCTGATTACGGTCTCATGCACAGTGTGCACTACTGTCAAGGACTGAACAGCAAGTCTTCCTTAAAGATTTGTTTTTTTTCATTTTTGGGGGGTGAGGATGTCTTTGTGCACCAAAAGCCTGACTGAGTGTCCTCCCTCTCAAAAATGGTCAAACTTTCCAGGCCCCAATGGGACCACAACCTTTCTTGCAACTTCTGGGGCATCACTGAGATCCCTACCGTCACTCGGCCTTTAGCTGAAAGTGTGCCCCCTGCTCAGTGAGGGCATTGTCAGCCCCAGAACCTCTCCGGCCAGTTCGGAGAATGAGCCTGTGGAACGTATCTTACACTTGCTGCCATACCTGCCCCAGGTTGTCAAAGTTGTACTTGTGACGGGTCCACTTATAGTTGGCTTGGAAGCAATCTGACTTGTTGGTGATGTTTCTTGTGTCTTCTCCAAGACAGATGTAAAACTTGCCTTTGAAGAGCTGAAATAAAAATGGATGCATGTACTTTGATTGTGTTTCTATGTCAGGGTTGTTTCATTGGAGAAAACAACCTTCACCACTAGATAGAGCTAGGCCGTAACCTTGGACAGGGAGAGACCCAAGTCAAGGACACACTGAGCCCACAACCCAGACAGAGTAGCCCATCCTAAGACAGTGAGAACCAACTCAAGAACGCAAAGAAAGCCCACAAAGAAAGAGCAGAGAGAGCCCCATTCTAGGCCATACAGAAATCCTACCCTCAGATGCACACAACCCTTACCTTCAGATACACAAAGCCACCCCTCAGCAATTAGGCCTGTTACTGGTTGAAGATACAGACCTGTACTCCCAGGATGCCAAAGATGATGAAGAAGGCGCAGCAGATGACCACAATATTCCCAATGGGCTTCAGAGATGACATCAATGTTTCGACAACGAGTTTGAGGCCTGGTGCTCGGCTGATGACACTGATAGGAGCAGGAGAATTTCTATCAGTCTGGCTGAGCTGAATGACTTTTACACCAATATGACATTTACACTTTACACATTGGACACAGGAGGCAGAACTGTATTCAGTTCCCAAACATAGGTCTTGAGACAAAAATCTCCATGGGAACATATTAAAAAACACCCACATTGGCAAACACTATCGTTGTAAATATGGCTACAGCAGACTGCTCACTAGATAAACTGCTATAGAAGCAAAAATGGCAGCAAGATCATATTAAGGCTAACAAGGACAAGAACAGTAGGAGAATGGGAACCCGTTCACCTCCACTTCTCTTCCATGTTGCACAATATCCAGACTGAAAAATATATCACCCCATTTTATTCCTTGTTAGCTCAAACTGTAATTTCATACTCAAAGCACTGTGTGAGCATCCTGGAAGATCAAGAGGGCTCACCACCTTTTCAACTTGGATGAGCCACTGTAGTCAATACAACTATAACTCTACAATGCTGAGTGGGGTTTAGAAAAGTTTAGATTGATAATAATTGAATATCAGCAAAATGGGTAGCACGTTGACTCAATGGTTTGCACGGCTGCCTCACAGCAGGTTTGATTCCAGCCTTGGGTTCACTGTAGGGGCTCTATGATAAGTGTAATTTACACTGGATTCAAAATAACTGAATTTAGAAATTGATATTATTGAAATAGGAAATTGTTAATGCTCTTTGGTAAGATGTTTGTCCATTTCAAACAATAAGTTTTGAAATTGTAGGCACTGCAAACAGAGCAATAACATCAGATTGCAAAGTGTGGCTCTCCCTTCCTCAAATTGATGGCATTTAATCTTGCTGCTATCTTAGATTAGAAGGGGTTGCATCTCTTTATGAATCATGTTGAAGGATTGATGTGGAGTCTCCCCTGGCCTAGTGTAGTCCCTGGTTTACTAAACCAGGTCAATTGTGAATCATCGAGGAGAAAGTGAGGTCTGCAGATGCTGGAGATCAAAGTTGAAACTTTATTGCTGGAACAGCACAGCAGGTCAGGCAGCATCCAGGGAACAGGAGATTCGACGTTTCGGGCACAGGCCCTTCTTCAGGAATGAGCAGAGAGTGTTCAGCAGGAGAAGATAAAAGGTAGGGAGGAGGGACTTGGAGGAGGGGAGTTGGAAATGTGATAGGTGGAAAGAGGTCAAGGTGAGGGTGATAGGTCGGAGTAGGATGGAGGCGGAGAGGTCAAGAAGAAGACTGCAGGTCAGGAAGGCGGTGCCGGGCTGGAGGGATCCGGCTGAGACAAGGTGGGGGGAGGGGGGATGAAGAAACTGGTGAAGTCCAAGTTCATCCCCTGCGGTTGGAGGGTTCCCAGTCGGAAGATAAGACGCTCCTCCTCCGACCGTCGGGTTGTTGTGGTTTGGCGGTGGATGAGTCCAATGACCTGCATATCCTCGGTGGAGTGGGAGGGGGAGTTGAAATGCTGTGCCACAGGTTGGTTGGGTTGGTTCGTCCGGGTGGCCCAGAGGTGCTCTCTGAATCGCTCCGCAAGTAGGCGGCCTGTCTCCCCAATATAGAGGAGGCCACACCGGCTGCAGCGAATGCAGTAGATGATGTGGGTGGAGGTGCAGGTGAATCTGTGGCGGATATGGAAGTTTCCCTTGGGGCCTTGGAGAGAAGTGAGGGGGGAGGTGTGGGCGCAAGTGTTGCACCTCCTGCGGTTGCAAGGGAAGGTGCCGGGAGTGGTGGTTGGGTCGGTGGGGGGTGTGGATCTGACAAGGGAGTCGCGGAGGGAGTGGTCTCTACGGAAAGCTGATAGGGGAGGGGAGGGAAATATATCCTTGGTGCTGGGGTCTGTTTGGAGGTGGCGGAAGTGACGGCGGATGATGCGCTGTACATGGAGATTGGTGGGGTGGTAGGTGAGGACCAGTGGGGTTCTGTCCTGGTGGCGGTTGGAGGGGCGGGGCTCAAGGGCGGAGGAGCGGGAAGTGGAGGAGATGCGGTGGAGGGCACCGTCGACCACGTCGGGGGGGAAATTGCGGTCCTTAAAGAAGGAGGCCATCTGTGTTGTACGTATTTTGAACTGGTCCTCCTGGGAGCAGATGCGGCGGAGACGAAGGAATTGGGAGAATGGGATGGCGTTTTTACAGGGGGCAGGATGGGAGGAGGTGTAGTCCAGGTAGCTGTGGGAGGACTCCCACAGCTACCTGGACTACACCTCCTCCCATCCTGCCCCCTGTAAAAACGCCCTCCCATTCTCCCAATTCCTTCGTCTCCGCCGCATCTGCTCCCAGGAGGATCAGTTCAAAATACGTACAACACAGATGGCCTCCTTCTTTAAGGACCGCAATTTCCCCCCCGACGTGGTCGACGGTGCCCTCCACCGCATCTCCTCCACTTCCCGCTCCTCCGCCCTTGAGCCCGCCCCTCCAACCGCCACCAGGACAGAACCCCACTGGTCCTCACCTACCACCCCACCAATCTCCATGTACAGCGCATCATCCGCCGTCACTTCCGCCACCTCCAAACAGACCCCAGCACCAAGGATATATTTCCCTCCCCTCCCCTATCAGCTTTCCGTAGAGACCACTCCCTCCGCGACTCCCTTGTCAGATCCACACCCCCCACCGACCCAACCACCACTCCCGGCACCTTCCCTTGCAACCGCAGGAGGTGCAACACTTGCGCCCACACCTCCCCCCTCACTTCTCTCCAAGGCCCCAAGGGAAACTTCCATATCCGCCACAGATTCACCTGCACCTCCACCCACATCATCTACTGCATCCGCTGCAGCCGGTGTGGCCTCCTCTATATTGGGGAGACAGGCCGCCTACTTGCGGAGCGATTCAGAGAGCACCTCTGGGCCACCCGGACGAACCAACCCAACCAACCTGTGGCACAGCATTTCAACTCCCCCTCCCACTCCACCGAGGATATGCAGGTCATTGGACTCATCCACCGCCAAACCACAACAACCCGACAGTCGGAGGAGGAGCGTCTTATCTTCCGACTGGGAACCCTCCAACCGCAGGGGATGAACTTGGACTTCACCAGTTTCTTCATCCCCCCTCCCCCCACCTTGTCTCAGCCGGATCCCTCCAGCCCGGCACCGCCTTCCTGACCTGCAGTCGTCTTCTTGACCTCTCCGCCTCCATCCTACTCCGACCTATCACCCTCACCTTGACCTCTTTCCACCTATCACATTTCCAACTCCCCTCCTCCAAGTCCCTCCTCCCTACCTTTTATCTTCTCCTGCTGAACACTCTCTGCTCATTCCTGAAGAAGGGCCTGTGCCCGAAACGTCGAATCTCCTGTTCCCTGGATGCTGCCTGACCTGCTGTGCTGTTCCAGCAATAAAGTTTCAACAATTGTGAATCATCTGCAGTTTTGTGGTTTTTCTATTGAGTCAGCCTGTGCTCTGGGTATGGCAGTAGAAGATTGCTGTCACCAATTTCAAAAATGCAGCAGTCTTCCCCAGACAATCCTTTCGCCAGGACAATCTTGACTAAAGACTCATATAAAGTATCCACTGAACAATTCAAGATTCATAGAATTATACAGAACCTATAGCACAGATATAGGCCACTTAACTGGTCAACGTCATTGCTTATAGACTGTATGAGTCTGTTACATCTCACTGTATGAGCATATCCATCTATTCCTGTCTTCCTTGTATACCTATCTAGCTTCCCCTTCAAGACATCTAATCCATCCTGCACTCTTTGTTACGTCACAGACAACTAATGAACTGTCCAGTGATCGAGAAAGCTAAAAGTCACACACATTCCTAAAATTAGCTTTAGCACAGTTAAATTGCCATTGTACCTTTGACTGAATTGCTAGTGGCTCCAATCCCAAAAAGACCCAGTGAGCTATGGGAATGCTTACTACTTAGATGAGAGGAGAGGCTGGGTAAAAGGATCAAGATGTTCAAAGGTCACTTGTTTTGGCAGAGTACGTGTTCTACACCTGATGACTCAGCTGAATAATGTTAATTATATAATTCTCTAAATCTGGAATAAGTGCATCATTAGAATGCATGGTGAAGACTAAGGAAGTTGCATTTCTGATGGAAAGTTTGGAAGTTGTGATGTTGTCTTGGAAAATTTAAACTGATTGATGTATATTTCTAGAGGTAAATGACTTTCTACACCCTCAGTATAGAATAAGTGGTTGGCGAATATTTGAAAGCATTGTTCATATGCTGACAATTACATTTAACAGAATAATGTGCCAGCTGTAGCTCAGTAGGTATCACTCTCACTGCTGAGTCAGAAGGGCATGTATTAAAGTTCCATTGGTAAACAACAATTAAGGCTGATACTCCAGTGTAAGGATGTTGTGCTGTTGGAGGTATGATCTTTTAATGAGACATTAATCAGTGTCTCTGCCTTTAAAAGCCTTTCAATGCCTTATATTAGAGTACAGAAAATATAAAGAGCTGGTTTTGGTTATGGATCTACAGAATGATAGAGGTGTGTGTGCGTGCGTGTGTGTGTGAGTGAGAGAGAGAAATTTGGAGATGCTGGTGTTGGATTGCGATGTACAAAGTTTAAAATCACATCACACCACGTTATAGTCCAACAGGTTTATTTGGAAGTACTAGTTTTTGGAGCGCTGCTCCTTTACCACCTGATGAAGGAACAGCGCTCCGAAAGCTAGTGCTTCCAAATAAACCTGTTGGACTATAACCTGGTGTTGTGATTTTTATGTGAGAGTGAGGTGTGTGTGTCCATCTGTAAATGTTAGGGGCACAGTAGCCCTAGGGCTGCCTCCAACAAGCTCCGTCTTTACTCTGACCAAGCGCCCATTATATCATCATAGCAGGTAACACTTACTTGACTGAATAAAATATCAACCAATTCAGATTAATTTTTGACTGTCCACCCAAGTTTTTTTTTCCTCATAGTACACTATTATTATGCATTTGTTTATATACTTATATTTACCGCCATCATATCTCCTCACAAGTTTTTCATTTTACAAATTGAAACGATCTGTTCTCCCTAAAGTGTTAGTTAGTTAGTTTGGTAGAAGCCCCTGACTTGGACAGTGCCCCTGATGGTCTAAAGTCTGTACTTCTCTAGAAGGTTTTTAACATCTTGTATTTCTTTTGCAGAGTACTTCGTTGACGTACATCTATTCTTTGTAACTACAGATACTGCTGTAGAAAGTGATTTTTAATTCCGGCAATATCATGGTAAAGACTTACTGTGGTGTTATTGGCACCACATCCTAAATTTTTGGCAGTGAGATTAATTTCTCATTTTGCCTGCAGATCTGTGCTGAAATAGGCGATGTCAACTTTTTGAATGTTTTGGGTTTTCTCCTTCCTTCTCAGTAAATTCTTGGTGAAATCAATTTGTTTGTTCAATTGTGTCATCTGTAAGATTCATTATTGCTTGATGTGATACCCTTTACTTTTTGTGAGGATTCTTCCTTGGGAAGTAGGAGGTTGTACATTTTTCTTGAGCTTATCTCTTCCTCATCACCTTTGCCACTAATGGCGGACTTTGATTTGGAGTAGATGTTTATTACAATGTGTAGAAATTTCATTCAATTTAGTTGCAGATGCTTCCATTATCCAACTACCCCAAAGTACCCTTTTGAATGGGGTGGAGGGTTCTGTTGCTGCCTGTTTGCTCGCACTTTGCCTCTAACTTTGTTGCTACTCGGAATCTAAACTCTTCTGTTTTGGTGGAAAACATTTCAGACAACCCAGCTTTTTCCATCTCATTTACAGAATGGAACAATATTTTTTGACCTGATGTAACTAACCTTCAAATATTCTGCTTTTTGTTGAGGTTTCATAAAGAACTAATGGAGTCCAGCAAAAGTTTTGACCAGCTTTTCCCTGACATTTTGTTGTATCAACTCTTTCACCTTTTGAATGAGATTGAAACTGGTACAACTCTTCTACACAGGAGTACAAATACTTAGTTACAAAGTACATGGGATTTCTAATATTTGGTGTCCACTAAGTTGGAGAGTTGCTTTAATGTACATTTAACATTAAATGCTATGCCCCAGACCACATAGCTTAACTTCTGTCAGCTCTAAGCAGTGTTTTGTTAAGCAAAGCTCATTCTCTGATAATACAAGAACACTAGCTCTCATGTCTAACTTGTAATTTGTCAGTTGCCCATTGAAACATCTGCATGCCAAGATATTTGGTTTCAAACATTGCTTTTCTCTCAGAAAACCTTGGATTTATCTTCTACTGAAGACTGTTCTACCCCGTTTATCTCTTAGTGCAGGTAGTTCTTTGGTGTTTTGCTTTTTTTGTACTGTATCCTGCTTTGTCACGTTTTCTGAAAGAAACCTACATGCTTACAATATGTGATTTCAATCAGGTATACTGTTTGCAGTTGTGAGGTATCTTTGCTCCACAGTGTTGGCAAGACCTATGATGTCTCTCCTATGTGCTGCAATAACTTGTCTGGTGTGGCCTTTGTGGTTTTAGTTAAGGAATTAATAAATTTGATGATTTTCTAGGATCAAACAGTTCAGCTCTTTGGCCCATAAAGTCTGTACCACCAAAGCTACACTAGCCCCACCTTTCAGCTAGGCCCATATCTTTGAATATAATGAGGTTGTGAGGTTACCCGCTTCAGTTACCCTTTGTAGCAGTTACCCTTTGTAGCAGTTACCCTTTCCAGTCCCCTCCACCTTCTGGGTGAAAACAATATTTCTCCAATTTCCTGTAAACCTCCTGCCTTTCATTATTAAATTATGCCTCCTTGTTATTGACTCTCCAACAAACAGAAACAAACTTTGAATTCACCCTCTCTGTGCCCGCCATAGCCTCATACACCTCTATCAGGTTTCCTTCGGCCTTCTCTGCTCCAAAGAAAACAACCTGAGCTTATTTAGCCTCTCTTCATCGCTGAAATGCTCCATCTCAGGCAATATTGTGGTGAATCTCCTCTGCACCCTCTCAAGTGCATTCACATCCTTCCTGTAGTGTGGTGACACGAACTGCACCCAGTACTCCAGCTGTGGCCCAACCAAAGTCCTGTACAGCTCAACATAACCTCCCTATTCTTATAAACTGTGCCTTAACTGAGAAAAACAAGTACCCCATTAGCCCTTCTTAATCACCGTTTAAACTATCTGCCACCTTCGGGGATCTGTAGACAAACACCTGAAGAAACTCTGTTCCTTTTGAGCTTCCTAGTCTCTTGCTGGTAAGGTCCTGGGGAGTGTCGTGAACAGAAAGACCTTGGAGTGCAGGTTCATAGTTCCTTGAAAGTGGAGTGGTAGTTAGATGGGATAGCATTTGCTATGCTTTTCTTTATTGGTCAGTGCACTGAGTACAGGAGTTGGGAAGTCATGTTACAGCTGTTTAAGACATTTGTTAGGCCACTTTTGGAGTATTATGTGCAATTCGGGTCTCCCTGCTATAGGAAGGATGTTGTGAAACTTGAAAGGGTTCAGAAAAGATTTACAAGGATGTTGCCAGGGTTGGAGGATTTGAGATATAGGGGCAGGCTCAATAAGCTAGGGAGTGTTGAAGGCTGAGGGGCAACCTTATAGAGGTTTTTAAAATCTTGAGGGCAAAGGATAGGATACATAGACAAGGTCTTTTCCCTGGAGTGTGGGAGTCTAGAAGTAGAGGGCATAGGTTTAAGGTGAGAGAGGAAAGATATAAAAGAGACCTAAGGGGCAACTTTTTTACACAGAGGGTGGTGCGTGTATGGAATGAGTTGCTAGAGGAAGTGGTGGAGGCTGATACAATTACAACATTTATAAAAGCATCTGGATCAGTATATGAATCGGAAGGGTTTGATGGGATTTGGGCCAATTGGCAAATGGGACTAGATTAATTTAGGATATCCGGTGGGTATGGACAAGTTGGACCGAAGGGTCTGTTTCCATGTTATATATCTTTTTAACTCTATGAATATCAGGATTAAATTCCACCTGCCCATCTGACCAATCCATTTATATCCTCCTGTAGCCTATGACCCACTTCCTCATCAATCACCTGACCAATCTTTGTGTTATCTTTGCTTACAATGTCCCCTGCATTTTCATCTACATCGTTTAGATATATCACAAACAAACAACAAACCAATTCCTGTGGTACGCCACTGGACACCAGTCTTCAATCACACAGACAACCTTCTACCACCCACCCTCTGTCTCCCTGCCACAAAGCCAACTTCTTTATCCAAGTTGCCAAGTTACTCTGGATCCCTTTGTGCTTTTAACTTCTTTATCAATTTCCCATGTGTGATTTGCTGAAATACATAAAAGCTACAAAATCTACACCACCCTGCTCCATTGGTCACCTGTTCAAAAAATTTAAGCAGATTTATTAAGCATGACCTCTGTCTGACAAAAGTATTCTGACTATTTCTGACCGAACCTTGCTTCTCTATATGGAGATTAATTTTCTCATTCAGAAATTTCTTCAGTAGTTTCCCTGTCACTGATGTTCGTCTCACTGGCCTGTAATTCCGTAGTTTATCTTTATCACTCTCCTTAAAATATGGAATCACATTAGCTGTCCTGTGCCAAGTTTTATCTTATCCTCTTAGGATTAATCTGTTTCACTTCTAGACCACTGCTTCATTCACCACACGGATAGCTTTGTCTAGAGTTAGGTCTTCTTTGGAATACACTAAATTTGACAAAGACTCACCTGTAATGCCTATAAAGGTTTCCTGTGAGTTCTGATTTTAAGCCACCACTAAGTCACATCTCTTTGTTAATCTGTACATATCATTAATGAAATCATCTCTGGGTTCATGTGGCTGCTGCATTCTTCAGTTAAATCTTGCTCTTTAAAAGATTTCATTAGTTCTGAGGCTGAAGCAATTGTCAGTACCAATACCTCTTCAAATTTGTCTGATATTTCATTTACATCTCAGCTTGCAATAACATTATTTGCTATCATTCAAATTGTGTTCAGGAGTGTATTTACTTGTTTAGCTTCTGATTTATTATCAAGTTTACATGCTATTGTGTATGTCAAAACTTATTTTCTTCAGGATGTCTGAATTGATGTTCTGTTGGCCCATCTCTGAAATTAAATCTCCCTGGCAATACCATTTTTGATGCCTATACTTTCTAATGTGATTTAGAAGTTTATCTTTTTAAAGGGATTTTTTATTCTGCAGTATTGGAAGTTCACCCTTACTTTGCTGCTGTAATGTAGGTTTTCCTGTGCTTTATAGGCTCAATAAACTCCTACTGCATTCGCCTTGCCTTACAAACATATTTCTGTGTTTAACCACAATTGAGTATTTTAAATTGCCCATGACTTATCTGCTTTACTCAGCCAATGATTTCCCAGCTCTCCATTCCTGGAATATTTGCATACTCTTTTGGTTTCAATCTTTCAGCCTTATCTTGTCGTACCTGTGTATTTGATTAGAGCTGCAACTTACTTTTCCTAATTACTATTACTTCAGCCTGAATTAATGCATTGTTTAAGGTTTCTTGTTTTGTACAAGGGATTCTCTAGAGTTAACACACACACAAAACCCCAAATGTCTGGACTGAACCTGGGCTTGAGCCTGCTTCCAAAGATTATTGCCTCATAGAGTAGTTTGTATCTCTGCATTAGAGCTGCAAATTTCTTCCGAACATTTCTGTCAGCTCTGAAATGCTTCCTGTGTTACTCTCTGGGTATTTTTCTATGTTGAGTGTTGCTATGGGGCATTGCTATTAGCTGTACCCCCCTCCCCCACTCCAACCACTCACCCTCACAACGCGCAGCCCTCCAATCCCTCTGCTCCAATCCGAACCTCACCATCAAGCCAGCGGATAAAAGGGGCGCAGTGGTAGTCTGGCGCACTGACCTCTACAACGCTGAAGCCAAACGCCAACTCGAGGACACCTCTTCCTGCTGCCCCCTTGCCCATGACCCCACCCCCATCACCAAACCATCATCTCCCAGACCATACAGAACCTCATCGCCTCAGGAGATCTCCCACCCACAGCGTCCAACCTCATAGTCCGGGAACCCCGCACTGCCCGGTTCTACCTCCTTCCCAAGATCCACAAGCCTGACCACCCTGGCTGACCCATTGTCTCAGCGTGCTCCTGCCCCACTGAACTCATCTCTACCTACCTCGACACTGTCCTATCCCTCCTAGTCCAGGAACTCCCCACATACGTTCGAGACACCACCCACGCCCTCCACCTCCTCCAAGACTTCCGTTTCCCCGGCCCCCAACACCTCATCTTCACCATGGATATCCAATCCCTCTACACCTCCATCCGCCATGACCAGGGCCTCCAAGCACTCCGTTTTTTCCTCCCCAACAGTACCCTTCCACCGACACACTCATTCGTTTGGCCGAACTGGTCCTCACCCTTAACCATTTCTCCTTTGAATCCTCCCACTTCCTCCAGACCAAAGGGGTAGCCATGGGCACACGTATGGGCCCCAGCTATGCCTGTCTCTTTGTTGGCTACGTAGAGCAGTTGATCTTCCGTAATTACACTGGCACCACTCCCCACCTCTTCCTCCTCTACATTGATGACTGCATTGGCGCCACCTCGTGCTCCCGCGAGGAGGTTGAGCAATTCATCAACTTCACCAACACATTCCACCCTGACCTTAAATTTACCTGGACCATCTCTGACACCTCCCTCCCTTTCCTTGACCTGTCCATCTCCATTAATGACGACCGACTTGACACTGACATTTTTTACAAACCCACCGACTCTCACAGCTACCTGGATTACGCCTCTTCCCACCCTACCTCTTGCAACAATGCCATCCTGTATTCCCAATTCCTCCACCTCCGCCGTATCTGCTCCCAGGAGGACAAGTTCCACCACAGAACACACCAGATGGCCTCCTTCTTTAGAGACCGCAATTTCCCTTCCCACGTGATTAAAGATGCCCTCCAACGCATGTCCTCCACATCCCGCACCTCCGCCCTCAGACCCCACCCCTCCAACCGTAACAAGGACAGAACGCCCCTGGTGCTCACCTTCCACCCTACCAACCTTCGCATAAACCAAATCATCCACCGACATTTCCGCCATCTCCAAACAGACCCTACCACCAGGAATATATTTCCCTCCCCACCCCTTTCCGCCTTCCGCAAAGACCTTTCCCTCCGTGACTACCTGGTCAGGTCCACGCCCCCCTACAACCCACCCTCCCATCCTGGCACTTTCCCCTGCCACCGCAGGAACTGTAAAATCTGCGCCCACACCTCATCTCTCACCTCTATCTAAGGCCCTAAAGGAGCCTTCCACATCCATCAAAGTTTTACTTGCACATCCACTAATATCATTTATTGTATCCGTTGCTCCCGATGCGGTCTCCTCTACATTGGGGAGACTGGGAGCCTCCTAGCAGAGCGCTTTAGGGAACATCTCCGGGACACCCGCACCAATCAACCATACCGCCCCGTGGCCCAACATTTCAACTCCCCCCTCCCACTCTGCCGAGGACATGGAGGTCCTGGGCCTCCTTCATCGCCGCTCCCTCACCACCAGATGCCTGGAGGAAGAATGCCTCATCTTCCGCCTCAGAACACTTCAACCCCAGGGCATCAATGTGGACTTCAACAGTTTCCTTCCCCCACCTCACCCTAGTTCCAAACTTCCAGCTCAGCACTGTCCCCATGACTTGTCCGGACTTGTCCTACCTGCCTATCTCCTTTTCCACCTATCCACTCCACCCTCTCCTCCCTGACCTATCACCTTCATCCCCTGCCCCACTCACCCATTGTACTCTATGCTACTTTCTCCCCACCCCACCCTCCTCTATCTTATCTCTCCATGCTTCAGGCTCACTGCCTTTATTTCTGATGAAGGGCTTTTGCCCGAAACGTCGATTTCGAAGCTCCTTGGATGCTGCCTGAACTGCTGTGCTCTTCCAGCACCACTAATCCAGAGTTAGCTGTAATCTGTTAGTCTTGCAGTATTTTGGGTGACCAGCGTGTTTTAGTTTCTGTTTAATTTCAGTTTCTTGAAGGCCTTTAGTCTATTTTCTCTCTGGCACCATTTAGAAATCATACTGCTCACTGTGTTATAGCAAGGACCTGCCACTGGCCCCACACTGCTGCTCACCATGTTATATCTGTGGGCTGTTCAAACCCGATGTGGTCTTGAGTAGATGAGAATAGCAGAAATGTTTTAAAGATATCCGCAACCCTCAAAAACCGTGGAACAACCAATAGGCTGACTCATGACACATTGCATTAAAGAATACTCCCTACCTCCCTTTTGGACTTTTAACATCTTATCTTAACTTTGTGATTGTTGCTTTCTGACTCTCTTGCCATTGCAAACAAGATCGATTTACTTGATCAAAATCCTTCAGCATTTTGATATGTTTCTATTCACTCTTCTCCAGGGATGTCTTGTGGTGCAATGAGTGGAGCCCCTGCTTCTGAGCTGGAAGGTTTCCAGGTTTGAGCCCCACTCCAGAGTTTGATGGGCACAGAAGGTACCTTCATAATGTCGCCAAACAGGCAGAGTAAAGAATTTGTAAATCATTCCACTACATCTTTGGCAGGCAGTGAGAGTGAGAATGTACCTGATTAGCCATGCTTGATGTCCAGTAACCTAACTATAGAAGCAGATATCAGCATACCCCTCATCATAAAGAGAAATCATAAATCAAAAATCATAAAGCCATGCAGCCCAACGAGTCCACACATATCCTCTGAAGAGCATCCCACCCAGACCTATCCCCATAATCCCTTATTTCCCATAGCTAACCGACATAACCTGCACATCCCTGGACACTTCGGGACAATTTAGCATGGTCAATCCACTTAACCTGCACATCCCTGGACACTACGGGGCAATTTACCATGATCAGTCCACCTAACCTGCACATCTTTGGAGTGTCTTACTTATGGATATTAGATGTGGGAAGCTCTTAAAAGCATCTCTGTCCAAAGGGAGCAATCCCTGTCTCTCCATGTAAGTGAAGATTCCCCAATCCCGTTAAGAAAAATAGGCAATTTTATTTTTCAACTTTGCAGAACCCTTCTCTGTTTTAAAATTTTTCTGAGCAATTGCAAACTACAATCATATGCAGCCTTTATAGGGAAGATGTTGTCAGGGTAAAGCCAAGAACACATCAGGGTTTCCTTGGAGATGATGGCTAACACATTCCTTTAAACTAGATGATGAGATGTGATTGCAATTGATTTCTGAAACTGACAATTGTGAATGCTTCAGTTTCCCAACATTCCAGATGGTTTTTTTTTAAAAAGAACCTCGATGTCCTTACCTAGAAATCTGTTCTGAGCTATTTACCCTTTGTTTTATGCAGAGTTTTCATATGTGGAGGGACACAGAGAAAGTGCAACTCTCCTAGATTGGTCTTACATGGTGCAGGTGGTAGAATCATAGATGCTGGTGATCTACTTCACATTAAAAATGGGTAAATTGCTCTACTAAATTGCACCCTTAGCAACCAACTCATCAGTTAATGACATCACCATGGTTTCCAATGAAAATCCACAGCAAGCTACTAACTGGAGCCTCTAAAATGATGCTTTTTCAACAACTACTCAGCAACTCAAACTGAATGATCAGAATCTTCAATAACAGCAAAAAGGCCTGTTTGTCCTCTAACTTAGTCATAGAGTCATAGGGATGTACAGGACAGAAACAGATTCTTTGGTCCAACTTGTCCATACCCACCAAGATATCATAAATTAATACCTAGTCCCATTTGGCCCATATCCCTCTAAACCCTTCCTATTCATATACCAATCCAGCTGCCTTTTAAATGTTGTAAATGTGCCAGCCTCCATCACTTTCTCTGGCAGTTCATTCCTTACACGTGCCACCCTTTGCGTGAAAAAGTTGCCCCTTACGTCCCTTTTAACTCTTTCCCCTGTCACCCTAAACTTATGCTCCTAGTTCTGGACTCCCCCCCACTCCAGGGAAAGGACCTTGTTTATTTACCCTATCCATGCTTCTCATGATTTCATATAAGGCCACCCATCATCCTCCGAAGCTCCAGGGAAAATAACCCCAGCCGATTCAGCCTCTCCCTATAGCACAAACTCTCCAACCCTGGCAACATCCTTGTAAATCTTTTCTGATCCTATTCAAGTTACACAAAATCTTTCTTGTAGGAGGGAGACCAGAATTGCACACAACATTCCAAAAGTGGCCTAACCAATGTCCTGTAAAGCTGCAACATGACCTCCTAACTCAATGCTCTAACCAATAAAAGAAGGCATCCCAAACACCTTCTTCATTACACTATCTACCTGTCACTCCACTTTCATGGAACTATGAACCTGCATTCCAAGATCTCTTTGTTCAGCAATACTCCCCAGGACCTTACTGTTAAGTGTATAAGTCTTGCCCTGATTTGCCTTTCCTAAATGCAGCACCTCATATTTATCTAAATTAAACTCCATATGCCACTCCTTGGCTTAGTGGCCCATCTAATCAAGATCCTGTTGTACTCTGAGTTAACCTTCTTTACTGTCCACTGTGCCTCCAATTTTGGTGTCTATCAAAGAAACATAGAATTTAGAAGCAGGAGTAGGCCATTCAGCCCTTCGAGCCTGTACTGCCATTCAATATGATTTTGGCTGATCATCCAACTCAGTACCCTGTTCCTGCTTTCTCCCCATATCCTTTGATCCCTTTAGCCTTAAGAACTATATCTAATAAAACATTCAATGTTTTGCCCTTAGCCACTTTCTTTGGCTTCACAGGCTCACCACTCTCTGGGTGAAAAATTTTCTTCTCATGATGTCAAACGTATTTTCATTAAGCTCCTCCCAATCCCTTTACTCTCTGGTGATCCACTGGGGTGTCTCCAGACTACATTACTACCACAGAAATGAAGATTATTCCCAAACAGGAGCTGTTCATTTTCAGTAGACCATTAGACTATTCAAACTTCTTTTGTCACTCGATTTGACCATGGTTGATATATATCTTAACCCCACTAATTTGACTTGTTTCTGTAATACCTTTGTCCAAAAAAAATTATCAATTTCAGTGTATATGATTGACACAGCCTTAACCACCTTCTGGAGGAGATAGTTACAGACTTTACTGCATGTATATGAAAACGTGCTTCTAGAATCAACCCTGAATAACCTAAGGAGAAAGTGAGGACTGCAGATGCTGGAGATCAGAGCTGAAAATGTGATGCTGCTCCTTGGATGCTGCCTGAATAACCTAACTCTGATTTGATGGTTATACCTCGCCTTTTGTTCTGATTAGAGAAAATTATTTCTTTCCATCTACTAAACCTTTAGTTTGCTAAAACAGCTTAATTAGATCATCCATTAATCGTCAACACTCAAGGCCGTTTGACCTTGTTCAATGTCATCATTTCGCTGTCCAATAAAAACATGGGTATAAATAAATCCTGTTACCCAAACTAATTAAATAAACCACAGGTGTACATTTCCATTCATGGATTCTCGCCTGCTGACCTTCATATGAACTAACCCCTTCCCAGTTAGATTAGCTCCCTGTTCTTTTTCAAGAGATTATCATGGGCTCCTTTACGTTGACCAAGAGGGGCAAACATGGCCAATTCATCTGAAAGACAATAGCTCTGACAGTGTCGCACTCCAGCATTATTGTTCTTCTGACAATATGGCTCTCCCTCAGTACAGTGTTCTCTATAAATTATATAGCAGTTATGACCATCTATCACTCAGTGGACCCTGCACAGACACAGCACAATTTGCCATGTGTGTTACTGCCCATGCAACAGCTACTCAATTCATCTTAAAGGGCCGCCATACTTAAATGTTCAGGCCACGCAGAAAAGCATTAGAAGGAATATTGCTTGACATTGTTCTGAAGCTTCAACTTAGATTTTATGCTCAAAATCTCTGAAGTGGGGCTTCAATCCACAACCTCTAAGCAGAAACATGCAAATTACCACTGGGCTGATGCAGACACATAAAGGTACAGGAAACCTAAGCAAATTCCTCACTGATGCTATTGACCAGTGCATCATTTTTCCTGGCAGCTATGTGTTGTGATATAACCCTTCATCCCGTTGAGGTTTCTACAAGGCCAGCTCTGCTTTTCATCAGGTCGCATTCAGCTGGGTCCCTGGGGTCGGAAGTGGTGGGTTTGATTACCGGAGTGGCCGAAGGGTGCGTAGGAGACGGAGGACTCGTAGCATTCCGAGGATCTTTGTCCCACTGTCGGAAACCAAGGACACCAGTATATCGATGACAGAAATCATCACCAGTAGCCCATCCAGGATATTCCAGGAGCTCTTCAGATAGGTCCGCTGACCGAAGCAAAGGCCCATAGCCACCAACTGCAAAGGAGAGCAGGAAAGAGGTCACTACTGCCAAAGCATTACTGCAGTGGTCCATATTTTATTTGACAATCAATCCGAGGGCATGGGGGCCACACTGGGTTTAATAGCAGGGTCACATCTGAGGAATTCCAGGCAGCCTGTCCATAGGCTTATTGCAACACAGAAGTAGTAAGTAATGTTGGGGAACAGTGAGATAATCCAGAAACGGTCAGTGAGGGTTTTGGTGAAATGGCAGAAGGGGACAGGTCTGGCCAACGGTCAGGGATGGGGAGAGGTCGGTGCAGTGATGGCAGTGATTTGATAGTCACAAAAATCCATCAGTTCATGGAAATCTGCTGTAAACCGAGTCTGTTGTCCAGATTAACTCATAACTAGCTAGGTGACTATTCAAAAGCCTAGCAAGTTACTTCAAAGGGAATTGGATGGGTGTGTGGGGTTGGTGTAACAAATGCTGGGCATATCAGTAATGCCCACATTCCATGAAAGAATAAATCAAAAGTACAAAGTGCCATTAATGCTGTGTCATAGTAACCAGGAATGAGAGATGAATGCAGCCTTGACAGTGATCCCCACAACAGTTATATCGCCAGCTCACATGTAGACCACCAAAAATGGAGCTATCAGCATCTTTTCTCTAAGGAGATCAGAGAGGATGTGTTTCAGAGAAGGGAGTGTGGAGAGAAATTCAATTGGTATCTCACCCATGCTGTAATGGGTCACAGGGTGGGGGGTGGGGCGGATGCGGGGTGCTGAGTGCCTGATGGTCATGCCATGTGTTGGATAGTTTCCCATTCCCAATACAATGCAATCTTGATCAAACTTGCCGGTGGATGAAGGAATGGCAGATGGAGTTTCATTTAGTTAAATGTGAGGTGTTGCATTTTGGTTAGGCAAACCAGGGCAGGACTTGCACAGTCAATGGTAGGGCCTTAAGGAGTATTGTTGAACAGAAAGACCTAAAATAGACAAGCAGGAGGCTGGAAGAACATAGCAAACAGGCAGCATCAGGAAGTAGAAAAGTCAATTTTTCAGGTGTAACCCTTCTTCAGGAACGAAGAAGAGTTATATCTGAAATATGCTGGTATGTAGTTCTTTGAAAACGGCTTCACAGATAGATACGATGGTGAAGGTGGCATTTG
Organism: Chiloscyllium plagiosum; assembly: GCF_037043375.1. NCBI lineage: Eukaryota > Metazoa > Chordata > Chondrichthyes > Orectolobiformes > Hemiscylliidae > Chiloscyllium > Chiloscyllium plagiosum. The sequence continues at coordinate 10,037,128 of NW_028270163.1, read as the reverse complement.
GTATGCATGCCTTCATCAATCAGAGCATTGAGTGTAGACATTGAGACATCATGTTATGTCTGTACAAGAACTACAAGTTAGTATGGCTGCATTTGTAGTACTGCGTACAATTCTGGTTGCCCTGCTAGAGGGTGCAAAAAGGGTGCAAAAAAGATTTACAAGGATTTTACCAGGATTGGAGTATTTGAGTTATGAGAAAAGACTAGATGGGCTGGAACTTTTTTCCCTGGAACATAGAAGATTGAGGGGTGACCTTTTGGAGGTTTATAAAATCGTGAGGGGCATAGATATGGTGAATAACCAAAGTCTTTTCCCCAGGGTGGGCGAGTTTAAGACTAAGGGACATAGTTTTAAGGTGAGAGGGAAGGTTTTAAAAGGGACCTGAGGGGCAACATTTCCACACAGAGGATGGCGAGTATATGGAATGAGCTGCCAGAGGAAGAAGTAGAGTTGAATATAATCACATTATTAAAAGACGTGGACAGACACATGGATAAAAAATGTTTAGAGGCATATCGGCCAAACGCAGGCAAACAGGACACGTTCAGTTTAGGAAACTTGGTTGGAATGAACGAGTTGGGCTGAATTGATTCTAATCCCGGTTGAGCTAGAATGGACAGCAATGAGCAGATTATATAGTCAGGATTAGAGGAGTTCAGTTATCACATTAAAGATGGCATTGTTCTGGCCTTTTTTAAAATAAAAGTCTCGTTCTGAGGTTTACCTTTACTGCCATCTCAGTCAAGAAGATCACTGTGAAAATATAGTTCGAAAATATCAAGAAGATTCGCTCCTTAAAGAGAAGAAAAGTTTCAAGATTAGAATAACGGCAAAATAGTGCAGAATCTAAAATAACAAATAACTGGAAACAGTCCGTGAGTGTGCCAGGATGTGCATAAAGAGAAATAGTGTCAATGGCAAGTTATAGGAGGCATGCATTCACTGCACCCCCTCCCCATTTAAGATGTTCGATGGGAACTGCGGCATGGGAAACCTGCAGACATTTTGTGGGGATTTAGTTGACCAATGGTGAGGATTCTTCTCTTATCTATGCTGGTTCCTCCTTATGGAGCTGCCAGGTCAGTCTGATTGGCTGGCAGCTCTATCATTCCAGTAGAGTTGTGATCAGAGGGAGTCCTTGCACAAGGAGGTCAGGCAGCTGGTCAGGCAGTATCCAAGGTGCAGGAGAACCGATGATTCCTGATGAAGGGCTTATGCTCGAAATGTTGATTCTCCTGCACCTTGGATGCTGCCTGACCTGCTGTGCTTTTCCAGTTCCACACTCTTCGATTGCTGATTTCCAGCATCTGCAGTCTTCAGTTTCTCCCTGGGAGATCAGCAGCAGAGTGTATTTGAGATTTTGTTTGAGGGGCCAGTGGATGAGGATTAAAGGGGAGGGAGTTTTGACTTTGAGGAGTTTTGGGGTAGTATGCTTCTGATGGGCACAGGGAAGCACCCAAAAGGAGCTTCCCACTAACCCTCACTCCCCACCTTTTAACCTGTCACCAGCTCACATAGAAAGAGCTGTTGGTCTATGTCCTTAGCCTAAGCCTCTCCTGTTATGGGTAAAATAGTGAAGGGATGGGAATGAGGTGCTTACTTGGCCAATAGAGGTCTCAATATCTTGCTGTGATAACAGCTAATGTTACCATTTGACACATTAGATCCCAGAATGAAATCTGGCTTGATCGATCATATTTTAATGTGGCAGTTTTTAAATATGAAACATAGACACCCAAGGTTGTAGGTTTTGATTTAACAATAAAGCTGAAGTTTATTACACAAAAGAAATAGAAAAATACAAACCCATGCAATCTAAATATAAAACATATAAAGATTTTATGAAACACAATAACACAATCCCACTTACTCCCAACACCATCACTCACAGTTCATCAAAATCTACAGAAATTTCCCTTCCCTGCCAAATCTAGATTCCCTATCAATATTAGTTAGTTGCTTCTTTTATTTTTGGTCCTGTGAAATGTGAAGTCTTTTTCCTTGAAAACTCTCACAACTGAGATTGTAAACTTTCTCAGCTTTGAAAAATCCAATACAGTTTAGCCAAAAAAAACTCCTGCTGTGGAAGTAACTTATTCCCTAACTAGTCTGAATAATCCCCTTTTTCTAGCAGATACTATACTGGCATCTGGATTTAGTTTTGAACTGTCCAAAAGCTTTCCAACTTCTGGGTTTTTCTAAGCTAAAATCAATCTATGACTATTCTAAATCCAAAAGTAAGCCAATCTCTTTTCTCTTTCCTGTCCTAAAATGTCACACGCAAAAACAAATTCCATTAACACCCCAACAGATACATGCTGTATTAAAAACATGGTTCCAAAAAGACTGGCCTAGTTAATTATTAACTTCTTCAGAAAAATACCCATATGCCACAAGTTTAAAATCCAAAATATCAATAAAAATTATATTAATACATATAACACACATACCCAAGGGTGAGAGGGCCACACAACATTTCTACCAAACCCCTTAAGGTGGCAAGAAACAGAAATTAGGTGTAGGCGTAAACCATTCAGCCCTTCGAGCCTGTACTGCCATTCAATATAATCATGGCTGATCGTGAAATTCAGTATCCCATACCCAACATCTCCCCATACCCCTTGATCCCTCTAGCTGCAAGGGCCAGGTCCAGCTCCTCTTGAATGTATCTAAGGAACTGGCCCCAACAACTCCCCATAGGAGAGAATTCCACAAGTTCACAACCCTGTGAATAAATTCTTCCTCACTTCAGTCCTGAATGGCTTCACCCTTATTCTTAGACTGTAACCCCCTCAGTTCTGGCAGATTGGCCAGGTGCTGCATTTTAAGAACACCCAACTTCAAACTCATTGTCAAAGGGACGTAAAATCCAGACCCATGTTTCAATCTAGTGAACCTTCATCATGATGGAAAAACCACAGTTGTAACAGCTTTTCAGAGCAAGACAGGGGCAGAGGGAAGGAAAGATAAATGGAGAAGGTTTGAGATAAGGTAGATAGCAGGAGTGAATCAACTATGAAAGTAAGATGGCAACAAGACTTGTAAAGAAACAGAGGATGGAAGAGTTGTTCGTGGTAATAGCTGAATTATGATATATACTTGCTCCACAGAAAAATCGGAGGAATGGTTTTGATTCCTGCCTTTCGCTCTATCACAGGCCCTCTCTTATGTTCACTGCCTCTTGATGTGGTCATATTGCCATTAAGGATAGCCATCTTTCTGGTCTAACTTAGAGTCTTGCTGGATAAATAATAGTAAATTGATTGCATTTCACCTTCTCTTTACTTCTTTATTCTTCTGCCTCTATATTCCATATTTTGGTTTTTTTTCTGTGTCTTAAGATGGTGCCAGAAAGTGGTGTCACTACAACACTTTTCACTGTATTTTGTAACAAAGTACATGTGACAATAAATGAATCAAATCAAATCATTGCTGCAACAATTTACAGATTACATGATGACAGAGACTGTTCGGAGCACACCTGATCTTGCTATCATCATAGTTATGATAGTGATCGTTGCCATCTTTAATAAGTCACTGTGCACATGCACTGTCAGTCTGAAGCTGCCCTGCATGGAATCTGATATGTGCCCTGGACATGGCAGACAAGGGGAGCTGGAGCTCCAACTGGACCGGGTGGTACAGAGGCAGGATTTCCTCTTACCCCAGGACCAGCAGTGGAGACCACAAAATCAGACCATGCCCAGCCTGCTCCAAGGTTGCCACCCGGTTCATTGCAGTCTCAACCATCTGGAGGAATACTCAACAATGCAGGAAGAAGATCAATGTGCTTCTCCACTCCATTCGCATAAATGCCATCTTTTCTCTGGTATCTCAATCTCTGCTACTGTACCCAGCTCCCACCAAGGCTCATGCTCTACCACTCTACTGCCTGTAACATCTTCCCTCAGTCACATTCACTCACCCTGCATGCCCTCTGCACTGCCTACTTACTCACCCAGAACACCTCTGCTCAAAGTACCAGTTGTGCCATCTACTTTTATTTCCCTTAATGTTGGCACTAATTTCAAGAGGGCTAGAATACAAGAGCAGAGAGATATACCATTGAGGCTGCATAAGGTTGTGGTCAGACTGCATTTGGAATATTGTGAGCAGTTTTAGGCTATGTAAGGAAGGATATGCTGTAGCTGGAGGGGGCCCAGAGGAGGTTTACAAGAATGATTTCCGGGATGTAGGGTTTGTCATACGACGAGCAGTTGAGGACTTGTGTTTAATAGGAGAGACGAGGACCTGGGGGCACTGCCTCAGAGTGAAAGGAGATCCTTTAGAACTGAGATGAGAAGGAATTTCTTCAGCCAAAGGATGGTGACTCTGTGGAACTCATTGCCATAGAGGGCAGTGGAGGCTAAGTCATTGAGTTCCTTTAAGACAGAGATGATTGAATGGTGGAACAGACTCAAAAGGCTGAATGGCCTAATTCTGCTCCTATATCTTATTGTCTTATGGTAATACCAGCCTCTCTGTCATTCTAGGAGGAAAACAGATTAGGACCTGAAATTTTGTTCCTCACCTTTCATGTAGATAACATCTTGACTCTGACCACCCCGAGGCACTGACAGTGTCCAATCCCTTGGACTGGTATTAGAGTTTGCCCTTCACTTGCTGTCCAGTGGCTCCCTGGTCAAAGGCTATACCCTCGACCTGTCTGAGGCCTGCCCATAACCTTGACAAGTTTCTTGGTTTGGTGTCTGCTAAATGGCATGGCAAGGCAGAAATAATATGAGTCTCAGATCTCTGGCTGAGGGGCAAAGCTCAAAAGATTAAGGCAAGGCCATATAAGGCAGGGATGTTGTAAGCACCTAGGTAGGCTCAGAGTGGATGAACCCTCTGACAGCAAGTCGAGAGCCTGGAGATGGGGCTTGGTCCAGTTCATGAGCTGGGTATCTATCTATCTCTGAGCAAACAGCTGCAGTGTTACAATGAAAGTTGACAGAGTGGTCAGAGGTGTATCAGTGACGTGGATCAGAGATGTGCCATGAGAGTTTATGGAGGCTGGCACAAGTAGGGTGCCAATGTGTGGGGTGTATGTGGCTATGTCCTGAGGTGCTGGTGCCCAGTAATCCAATATGGAGATCCACCAATCCAAGAGATCCAAAGTCTTCAATTACCTGCTCCAGTTTCCAAATTTGCAACATTTAGTTGGTTTGGAGCATTTGATAAGATAGGAATTTTAATATTAATGATGCAAGTTATGCTGTAAAAGGAAGCTTAATGAGCTGAAAAAGCCATTAATCGGCAAAGCCGCACACCTTAGTGAGAAAATCAACTTTCCACTTGGCAAATGCATAAAAGAGACAATGAAGCTGAGACAGGCTCGCCAGATTACCCACAAATCTCAGCAAATTTCATCATGGCATATCATTCAGGCCGGAGGAACTGACCAGCGGGTCAGTGAGTGTGAAGTTTTACACCTCGTTGCCTCTGTGCATGTTCTACACTGAGGCCTAAAAATCATACTCAACACTACTCTTGGGGAACATGCAAATTGGAAAAGAATTATCCCAAACAAACTACACTGAAGAAAACTGAGAATACGTATCATTAAAAGAATACATAAATGATTACATGTGGTGGATGCAAACTTTGAGAGGGAATGACCTGTTTCTGATGATTAGAGAAGTCTGTCATTGGGAAGGATAGGGGCTTTTACAGTAACACTTATCTATATGATCGGATGGGGGAGTGGCAGTGCTCGCGGAAGGAAGTTGACAGAAATTTTCCAGATAACGTTTCCCTTTAGTTGGGCCTGCAATGTTCCTATGTTTAACTACTGCCTTCTCTCTGGAAATGACTGGACGGACAGGATTGGGGAGGGGAGTGGGGCTTGGGTTATCATGCTACAAAGCTTGGCTTGGTGCAGTAGACAGTCTTTTCCTCACTGTCCTTGATGTGTATTAGTAAAAATACCAGGGCTCAAGAGTTCACCACAACTTCTAAAAGGCAATCGGGTACTGTCGCAAAAATGTGCAGCTGCCTGTGATAGGATATCCGTTTGTGTTTACCCATTTAAAATGATCAGATTTGCAACAAATTAGCAGAAGAAGGCTTCTGAGTGCACAATTAAGAATCTGCAGACTGATATCATAAGCTGAAATTTCTAACTTATGATTCTAACCATTAATGCAAGCATTAACTGGTACTTTCTCTCAGCCTTCATTGAGAAGAGAGTTTTGTAGCAAGTTTCCCAGTTCCCTGGTTCCAAAATTCCACAGCCAGGAGATCATTTCAGCAACTCATAGTAGTTGGTAACCAGTCACTTGTAGTCCTGCTCATTGTTTTACTGTGCTCCCAAACCCTGCGCCTGATGACTGAATTATCACCACAGTGACAAGGGAAACAGCTCCTGTGACTGGCTGTCAGTTTAATAACAATGGCGTGCAGCAAAATGCTTAGATTGCAAATCCAAGACTCGATGGCTTCCCCATCATTTGCCAGCATTATTTATTTCAAGTTCAGCTTCCCCCGCTGATTACTGTCGTCTTCCTGCCACTGAAGCAGTTTTTCAAGAAAAGATTTTTTTTCTAGCTGACTCAATAAGCAGTTCTCTCATGAAGGATATCAGAAATATAATATGAATGATCAGCTTAGGGAAGCTTTAAAAGAGAGCAGAAACTGGTTGGACTAATTGAAGCATGTTGATCTTTTGGAATACATGATAGGTAAGCTGAAATTAAACTTATGTGGCATATTTCATCTTAATAGTTTGGACTAATTTCAATGCTATCCAGTGCAAGTTTTGCTCTGATTCAGTTAGTGCATGCACTTACTCATGATGCCAGTGCCCTGCTCAAAACCACCATCTGCAAGTTCCCCTCCAAGCCACTCTCCATCAGAACTTGGAAATATATTGCTGGTTCTTCACTGTTGCTGAGTCAAAATCCTGGCTTTCCCTCCCTAATTGTAGATTCCCTCCACATTGTAGATCTAGCTACAGTACATGGACTGCACAATTCAAGAAGGCAGCTCACCATCACCTTCTCAAGGATAACTAGGGACGGGCAATAAATGCACATCCAGCGAATGATGCCTACATCCCCTGAATGAATAAGCAAACAGGTTGATTTTCAAACTCCATCTCAGACCCCTCAGTGAGTGTATTACTTTCACCGGCTTTAGCATACTGGGCTCCACATCCCCTGTAACACAGCATTCATGTTTGAAACCTTGAACCACACTTGAATCAACTCCACATGTGACTTTGCTAACTTTTCTGGCATTAAGCTTACAACTGACTCACGACAGCACCTCCAACCTTACCCCTTACATTCCAATTCCCCCACCCCAATAACTTCCCACTTCAAATTGTGTGTGTATTTGCTTGTTGAAAGTGGGTGCTAGTTTTATCTTGTCCCTTTGCGATTTCTTCTTGTAATTTCACCCAAACACTGACATTGTGAGTAGGCATTTTTAATGACCTCCCTCGGCCCTCACTGATTGTAAATAGGAAATGACACGGGTGAGCATGTGCAGGTGTCACTCCTGTGGTATACCCTGCCAGGGTACAGATTAAAGAACGATTGCTTGTGTGTGTGTATCGGCAGCAGCTCTGGTACAATGCAACGTTTCAACAATAACAGCTTACATCTGCAGTGTGTCTTCAAAGTCGGACAATGTCCCAAGTGTCACTTGTGTCTCAGTGGGAAACATTATTGCCTTTTGAGTCAGGGCTCACACCTTCAGGACACAAAAACATGGAACTGTTTTCTTATTCATTCATAGAATGTGGGCGTTTCTGGCTAGGACACCATTTATTGCTCATCCCTAATTGTCCAGAGGGCAGTTCAGAATAAACCACATTGCTGTAGGTCTGGAGTCACACGTAGGCTGGATCTTGTGAGCATGGTAGGTTTGCTTCCCCCCCCCCCCCCACCCCACAGGGGAAAACTAGATGATTTTTTTTCCGACAACTGACAATGGATATAATTAGACACTCAGAATCATAAATTTCCTAGTACAGGAAGAAACCATTCAGCCCATTGGTCTGTGGTGGGATTTGAACTCAGGTCCCCAGAATATTACCTTGGTCTCTGGATTAATAGCCTAAGAATCCACCATTAAAGCCGTTAGGCCAAGGCAGTACTGACAGGCTGCAGTCTGTCAGAAGCAACAAAGATACATTGGTCAGCATGTCAACATCATTCCCAGCATTGATTTCTGGTTTTGGGAGCCACTACTGCACAGGGACACCGGAGGTCCTTTTGGAGGCAGCAAGAGTAATTAGAGGGAATGTTACTGATGGAAGTATGACTTTTTGGATCGGATGTTAACCTGACGTCCCATCTACCTGCTTGAAAGGATGTCAAAAATCCCAAGGCACAGACAGCGGCCTTTGAACTCTCACCTCTGGACCAATATTTATCACTCATTTACAATACACCCTCAGATTCTCGAATTATTACTTCTAGCATGCAAACTTGCTGCTGTATCCCTTCCATTATGGCTATGAGTACACATGAAAAGCTGCCATGGAGTGTTGCGAGGCAGTGAAAGGGGCTATATAAGTTTAACATCTTTCTTTTGTTCACTGGAGTGCAACCAGATGAAAATTGGCCTTCAGAGCGGGAGAGAGAGAATTGAAAGGAAGCAGGCTGGGGACTTGGGGAGAATAAAACCAAGCAATCAAATCCTTCTGAACCTAAATTTAAGGCCCCTCATTCTTTAATAGAAGGGGGAGCTGAAGACCAGTTTCATTGAAGCTTTGCTCGCACAAGAGAACCTTCAGCTGTAAGCAATTACGACTTGGCTTCCTAATCCAGTGTGTTATGCTTGAGTATGACAGATTTGAGAAGTCTGGCAATCTATCAGAGGCTTGCGTGCAGACCATGGAGAATTCCCCTCAAAATACCAAGGGAAATATTAGAGGAATTTCTAGGGAAATGCTGCTGTTGAACTGTAAGCTGGCAAGCAGTCAATGACTCCCAAGGCCAGTCTTTTTTCTTTAGCCTGTCTGTATGTTCCACATTAAGGCTTGTTTGAGAGGATAGCAAACTAAATCATAGGGCATGGGCTATACCCCTCATTTCATCAAGGTCACTTGAAGGGGTTCTTGATGGGCTGGTATAACATTGGGCCAAATTAACCATAATCCACTGAACAGACTGTTGTTCAGAATTAGCCCTCAAAGTTTGAAACTGCAATAATTCTAAAGGAAGTCACATATACCCACTTAGAAAGGGAAAAGGGTCACGTGGCCCATTAAGCTTCCTGCTTTCCCAATCATCAAGTAATGGCCTCTGTCATAAATTTACTAACCTTGCTACATTTATTTTCAAATCAACTATTTAGAAATGCTATTACACATCTCTGGAGGGGGTGGAGCTTTAATCTAGGTCTCCTGGCTCAGAGGTTAGAACAGTACCACAGTGCCGCAGAATGTTTTTAAGCAATAGATTTATAGATATTTTCTTAATATCTTGGGCATATTAACATCTCCTGAATGTTCAGTACTACTTTGAATCTTTTCAAAGGCATCACCTTTTACTGTGACTGTTTCAGTCCACATCTTTATGAATGGAAACTGCTGTGTTTATGATTGAAGCCTCTGAATTGAATTTGTTTGAGGATATTGAATGACATGGACTGCCATAATTTTTTTTGATTAATTCAAATCAAACATTTCAGCAAATCAGTTCCAGCTCAAACCAGAAATCAAGAGAGACAATCAAAGTGTTGAGGTCAAGCTGTAGAAATTTATTTTAACTCGAATTCATCATCTGTCGCCCTTTGGTTAAACCTGCAGTACATTACTACCAGTTTTGTTAAACAGTTATATTCATAACATGATGCAACTAAGTTGATAGGCATTTGGTACGCTTGCCTTTATTGGTGAGAACATTGAGTTTAGGAGTTGAGATGGCATGTTGTGGCTGTACAGGACATTGGTTAGGTCAACTTTTAGAATGCTGCATTTAATTCTGTTCTCCCTACTTATGTTGTTAAACTTGAAAGGGTGCAGAAAAGATTTATAAGGATGTTGCTGGGGTTGGAGGGTTTGAGCTTTAGGGAGAAGTTGATTAGACTGGGGGTATTTTCTCTGGAACATTAGAGACTGAGGGTGACCTTACAAAGATAAATAAAACCATGAGGGATATAGGGTGAATAGCCAAGGTCTTTTTCCCCAGGGAAAGCGAGTCCGAAACCAAAGGACTAGGTTTGAAGTTGAGAGGAGAAAGATATAAAAGGGACAGAGGAGCAACATTTTCACGCAGAGGGTGGAACGTGTGTGGAATGAGCTGCCAGAGGAAGTGGTGGAGGCTGGTACAATTACAATATTTAAATGGCATCTGGATGGGTATGTGAATAGGAAGGTTTTAGAGGAATATGGGCCAAAAGCTGGCAAATGGGGTTAGACTAGGTTAGGATATTTGGTCGGCATGGATGAGTTTGACTGTTTCCATGTTGTACATCTCTATGACTTGAAGTTAAAGTCAGTGCAAGAGTGTTATTTGTAAAATGTAGTGTGTAATCCGTGTAGGTGAAAAATGTGTTGCTGAAAAAGCGCAGCAGGTCAGGCAGCATCAAAGGAACAGGAGAATCAACGTTTCGGGGGCATAAGCCCTTTTTTAAGAATGAGGAATAAGCCATTCCTGAAGAAGGGCTTATGCCCGAAACATCGATTCTCCTGTTCCTTTGATGCTGCCTGACCTGCGGCGCCTTTCCAGCAACATATTTTTCAGCTCTGATCTCCAGCATCTGCAGTCCTCACTTTCTCCTAATCCGTGTAGATGGTAAAGCTCTTTTGACCCTCAATCTCACTGGAATTACTATGAATTTCCCATTTCCCATGGAACAGGAGCAATCATTGAGGCAATGCATAATAGCACAGCCATCGAGACAGAGTTTCGAGGTCAGATCAGCATAAACGAAATATTGTAATCTCTTGTGATGTTCAATGAGATTTAATGACCCATTGTGTCATTAATGTCTGGGGGAGTTACTGAGACAATCAAGCAACTGGTCTTGATCACATTTGCTAATGGTGTGCACTATGCAGTGTCCAATCAACCACAGTTTATTACCCATATTTACCTCCTATTAATTCTGGTATGAGAAATATGTTGTAGACATAAAATAGATTCTGAAATAACTCCACAGAGGCTGGTATTCCTGTCCCCCTTTATTTACCCAGGAACAGTCCTTTACTTCAGTACTATCTCATTCAGCGTGTGTGTCAGCATCTCTGACACTCACCCTTTTTATATGTCAGCCAGGGCTCCCTGATTGGACCAGATTATCAGCCCCAATCAGGGAACTCGTATTCTGAGTTTATTCTCATATTTTAATAAATATTATTGATTGCTAATCGGATCGTAGCATGGTCTGATGGTGTAGGATCACAAAATAACATGGAGATCATATAACATAAAATTGGTGGCCTTGCTTGGGAGCACAAGTTTTATAAATTTTCTGAACAAAGTACATTCTGCAAAAAAGAAACATTTCTATGTATGACTCTTGTATGCAAATACCAAATTAAAAAGCCACAAGATTGTTCAGTTAAACTTCTGCTTTTTCACGTTTTCTTTATTTACACACTGGGTCACAGATCAGAGAATGTTAACTGAACAAACAAAATGTAAAATATTAAGTACAGATGCAACCCATGGGCATTTTTAAGCATCTGTGGACAATTGTTAAAACACATGCATTAATGCTGGCAATCACAAAAATACCAAAAACTGACATTTCATTTGAAGGTCAAAAGAACAACCATGTTTACCTCAGAATGCCAGGGATTCCACACTCAGAGAAAGAAAGGCGCTTTTAATAAGATCCGCAATATCATCTCACATGACGTACCCAGATCCGTTAAATACTGTTTATCATGCAGAGCGGAAACCTGTTTAACGTAAAGTTTATACTGCAGGGCAGGATTGCAAGACTCGCTAATACCATGATTATACTACAGGGTGTGTCAGATTACATGGTAATGCAGCAATGTATATAAGGTACAGCACAATACTGCAGGCTTATTTAATTATCAGTTAGACTCTGCAGCCATAACACAAACTAATCTCTCATTTCTGACCTGGATCCATGGCATATTCTGTTCAACATCTTATTTATAAGAAACAGTATCATCACAGTCCCATCTGATACCTTTTATATACCATGGAGTGATGCAGTAAATCTGCTTTATGTTAATCTGCGGTTGTCAATTCTTTCCAACTGCAAGTGTTCCTGTAATATGGGGCTGGTAGACTTCACGCTTTGAAACATTTGTATTAGAGACAGATTCACAACAGTGACAGCAAAATGTTCTGCTTGCAACTTTACATTGTCACCCCCAGAATTATTCTCCAAGTCTTGTTTATATGATAATGTCTGGCTTTGCTTATATAACTTACCCTAGAGTTACTCTGTACCCTATCTTTATATAGCACTGGTTGGAGAGTGACTCCTTGTTTGTAGAACACTGGCCACAGAGTGACTCCCTGAGCCTTTTTTATAGAACGCAGCACAGAGGTATTCTCTGAGTCTTGTTTAAATAACATTGGTCCCAGAATTATTCTCTGAGCCTTGTTTACATTACATTGGCCCTACAGTTACTTACTCTCTGAGCTTTGTTTCTGTATTAACTACCAGTGCTTATTAACTTGCTTCTGTGAGGTGCAAAATTGTGTTTGCCTCATTCACTTTGCACTACTGTCTTATGACAGTAGCTCTATTTCTTCCTTTCTTTTATACAGAATAATTCCTTTCTCATGCCTTACTTGATTGAAGTGTCTGCCAGAACAAGATGACTGAATAAAACACGAGCATGTGCTTACCAATCCCCCAGCATTTTAAATAATTAACACATCTCTCATCAAAGTGATTGCTGTATCAGCTACTCCATCTAGTTACCATTCAGTAAAACAAGATATGCAGGACTGCAACCTGCTTAGAGGGTTCAGGGATTGGTACATACAAAGAGCTGATGAACCATTACAAAGATTGAGCTCGAATCATAAACAACTACATTCAGCTCTCACATTCCTACACAATGATGTAGTCTCATTTTAACCCATTGGCAGCCAACACACAGTTGTCTCCTGTACTCAGTTGGTACTTTACGGATCACACACATATACTGTGAAGTCAAGACCATCATTGACGTTATTAAATATTAGCAGGAAATTAATTACTGAAATTACATCCACTTATTTATCTTCTTCCAACTTATCAGCTCCCTGTAGCCCAGCAGGAAGATCAGGCTGAAGGAAGTGACATTTCTGACACTGAACTTTGGGCTTATTCTCCTTCAATTAGAGAAGGATAAGAAGAGATTTGGTAGAGGTGTTTAAAATCATAAAGATTTAGGTCAAGTAAAGGAAGAGAAACTGTTTCTACTGGCCCAAAGGTAAATAATGGAAGGTTTCAGATTCAGATGAGTGTTGAAAGAAGCTGAGGAGATGTGAGAGGAAAATGATTTGTGATAATGAGTGATTGGGATTTCGATGTGTTGTCTGATAGAGTGAATGACAAAGATTCAATTGTAATCTCCTAAATGAAATTAGTTAAATGCTTTAAGTAGAGTGGTCAGAGACAAAAAATCTGCAGATGCTGGATCCAAGGTGGGCAGGCAGGAGGCTGGAAGAACATAGCAAGCCAGGCAGCATCAAGAGGTGGAGAAGTCAACATTTCGGGTGTACCCTTCTTCAGGACTCTTAAATCGACCAATTAGCAGCAATAGGGGGAAAGAGCGAGGATTATTAAATGGGATTAACTGCATTCCTTTTCAAAGTTCTGGCCCAGACTGTTTTCTCATTTGTACCATTCTGTGAATGGACAACATTGGCCTCTACCCTGACATTTTCTAGAAAGTAAAGCTTTCTACTTATTTATTCTCGGTTTTAACAAACATATGTCAAATTGGGAAGTGACTCTGTGGAATAGGTGCCCGTCAATGGTCTCAGGAACTGGATAAGAGCCAGGCTGCTCAACAGGTGATGCTCTTGTAATAGTAATCTATTTTCTGACTCAGTCATTATCATTTTATGAATATAGGAACAGAAATAGGCCATTCAATCAGTTGAGCCTGTTTCACTACTTAATACAAACTTGGCTGTTCAAACCTTTCACTGCTTTTTAACCACTCCATCCCATAACCTATTACTGCATTGAAAATCAGAAATCTATGAACCTCTACTGTAAACATACTCATAGACTGAGTTTCGATAGCTCTCTGTGATAGAACAATCCAAAGGGTCACCAGCTACCGAGTAAAACGTTTTTCCATATTTTGATCCTCTATGGCATGCCCTTTATTTTTGAATTGTGCCTCCTGGCTCTAGACCCCCAAATTAGAGAAACATCTTACCTGCATTTATTCTGTCTTTGAATATGAAATATCTCTTTAGATATTTTGTAAGTTTCAATGAGATCACCTCTCAATCTTTGAAACTCTAGAGAATACAGACCCAGTTGGCCCAACTCTCTTCACAGAAAAGTTCAACCATTCAGGGAAACATCTGGTGGATCATCATTGCAGTCCCTTAATGGCAATAATATCTGTCCTGAGATAACAAAACCAAAACTGCACATAGTACTCCAAGGGATGTCTAACCACGCTGTGATGTAAATTAAGAAAAACTTCACTATTCCTGTATTCAAATCCTCATTTCTTTCCTTTCAATCTGCCTCTCTGCTAATTTTAATATAATCCTGTTACTTCCCTCTATTATCAGAATCAAACAATGCATGATGAGGCAAAAGTGGAGCCCAGTTGCAGCCTATCCAATGATAACTAGCCAGACAGTCAGCTCAGACCACGTTAGGGACCTGTTCTTCAAGCAGGGTGGCCAAGAGCACCATGGCTACTACTTCCACCTCAGATGTTGTGAACCCCAAAATTCTGTCCCATGGGGGTTCACAATCCACAGTTTAGGAATGTCTGGCCTAGCAGCTTTTAATATAATTGGGACAAAGTATCAGATAACTGAGACAGGTGGCCTTACCAGCTTGTCGCAGCACTTCTCCGTCTCTCTGGCCGCTCCAGGGATTAGGGACCTAATTCAATCCCTCCTCAGATCCTTGCACCAAAAATGGGGAATGCGGAATTAATTTATGTGGAGCCAAGGCCACTACGTGAGCGGTTTCCCTCCTGATGGCAGTTCAGGCCTCTAATCTTTGCTGTTCTCAGCTTCCTTTTTTATCCTCCTAACCACTTCACCTGAACCCTTAAGGCGGTGTTACATCATTTATCACAGGAAGCAAGAGAAGTTAATTGTGTTTTAAGTTAGGGGATTTTATGAGGACTAGGGAAGCTGTTCATAATGACCATCTCTGGCGTCTTGACCAGAATCATTATTGCTAGGGTGAAAGGAGCTCAAGCAGTGACAAATGGAACCCAGAATTGCACTGCAATGATATGTTTGAGTATTGGAGAGATTAGAGTGAGACAGTTGTTGGACAGGATGGTTGGAGTGAGGCTGAGCTTTTCAGCAGCGCAATGTTGAGAGCAATTTTGAAGTCAGGAGAACAGAGAATTTGGGAATGGGACTTATAACCATGAAAGCTAGCACTGGGCTAAGGGAAGTTAGCCATATGCTTAGGATTTGAGTTGGGATGAAATTGAGCATCTTGGAAGCAGGTCCTTTGGAGGAGATTAACTTGATGAGAGCTGAATGAGGAGGAAGACAGCGGATTGGGATTTCTGGCACTTTCCAGCTTAACTTCACAAAATTATAATCAGGAGCAGGAGCTCTAGCTGATCCTCTGGTTAATATGAGTCAGTCACACACTGCCACTATAATTGTGCACTGGATGGGTAACTTTACAATTTTCTTTGACGGAGACAGGTAGAACACGATGACTGAAAGGGTTATTTGCATTTACAGATGTATTTATACATTCATCTATCTTTTTCTGTCTATTCATTTGATTATCTACTTAACTCTTCTACAAATATAACTTCTATCCCTCTGTCTTTCCATCTCTCTATCTACTGCAGTCTCTATTTATGCATTATTCATTCATGCAAGTATCTATCTGTATCACTCTATCTCTGTCCCTCGCTCTTTCTTTTGATATAGACTGTTTGATGTACCTCATTTATTTTTAATTTTATTTTCTTCGTGTTTACATTTTTAATTATTTGTTATTAACTTATGAGTTTGGGCAGGTTACTTTGGCAGTTTAATGGGATTTTGTTCACTTTAGGCTTTTATTACTTAATGAGGTACATCATTGTGCTTCAAGGCTTCTGTTAGAAAAATCTAGATTTAGGATTTTTTTACGATTATGGAAACCATCGATAGCTTTGAAGAAAAGTTTTTTGGTTTAGTTTTTCTTTGTTCTGGGCAGTTCTGTGAAGTCCTTGCCGCTCCCTGTATGCAGGTATAAAGATTGATGTTGTGAAGGAGAGAATATAGTGAAAGTAGATTACCTTAGAGTAAGGAGTTAGTGTTAATCCCAGACTGAGATGTTAGGAAATAGCCCTGAAGAAGACTTGAAGTTGGGTTTGATTAAATTAAGGTATATGATAGGTCCAGGAATAAGCTAGCAGAGGTTCCATCCTAGGAATTAAAGTCATAGTTATCTGAAACCTATAGGGACGTAAGAGGAAGGGATTTTGGTGTTGGTGTTACAAGGAAATGTTTTGTTTTGAAACTTTTTGTGATTATACTTTTACTGTGTATTCCAAACTCTTTGCCTTCATCTTATAAGTAAATTGATTGTCGTTTTCCAGTTTATCTTCATTTCTTTCGCTTAACGCATTGCTGATTTATTGCAAAAGCAAAATCTGCAATATACCTGTGTTTCAGTGAGAGGCCACCTCATTAAAAACAAAACAAAACAAAATATGGCCTATCAAGCCAGAATGAAATCTGGGATTTGATTTGTCTGGTCTGTTAACATCAGCTGAGAGCATAACATTGTGTGATTCTCTTTATCTCTTCCTATCAGTGGCAGTTCTAAGGGATTCTCTGGCAAAATCTCCACCCACCATTGAACATGCATATGGGACTGACAACTGAGACAGGAAACAGGAGCCATGGTTGTGTTCAGGTCAAAACCTCAGGGCAGTGGGAAGGCAGCCTAAATATAGGAACATGAAAAATAGACTTAGGCTGTGGAGCTCTTTGACCCATTCAAAAGAGTCAGAATTACCCTTCCTTCAAATTCCAGATAAAGCTTCATCAAAAGTGTCATAATACAAATTGGTATCTTCAAAATTCATTGTTAAAATGCATGTTTGCCTGTACCTTCTGAAAAACCAGGATTCATGTTTTGCATTATGATTAGATCTTAGTCTGCTAACCTGCTATAAATTATACTAAGGCATTAACTGTAAGCATTGCAAATGAAACAGGCCGGCAAGAATTATTTGGATAAATAAAACCTACTGCACTCTTAGGATCAATCTTCGGTCTCTCCATGGCAATAGTAATGCAGTTCAGGAAGATAATGACCAGAACAATGTGGTCGAACATCTTGTGCGAAATAATTTTGCTGCAAATGAGGCGGATCCTGGAAAAGAAAAAAAAAATCCATTGATCTCCTGCGCAGTACAATCACAGCAAGTCATGCACATCATCTCACAAGCAGTGACCAAGCTGAACAGATGTTGTTGTACTCAGTAAATTCAAATCCTTGTGGCTTGTTGGCATTTTAAGCATGGAGAAACTCTTTCCAGTTGTAGAAGCACACAACTTCGAGATAACTGGCTAAAGAACCAAAGGCAACATTGAAACGAATATCCAAGCAGTTGATATTTGGAACGTGCTTTCTGGAAGGGTGGTGGAAGCAGATTTGTAGTAGCTTTTAAAGGGGGATGGACTAACTTATGAAAAGGTGAAATGAGCGATTAAACCCTGGAGCAATCCAAAATCTTTAATGGGCCTCCATCTTCCTCTTTTTCCATGTATTCTGCCAATATTTCAAGACCTCCAGATGTACATTTGGGATTTCTATTGAGATACCATTGGAAGTGCATTAGGTTTCTCTGAGTACACAGATTAGCTTTGTTTTTGGTGCTGAGATACTATCCCTCTATCCTTACTGATCCCTGTTGTTATGCTTCTTTGTTGTTGCAGCTAACTACTTGAGGAATGGGTTGTACTGTCACTGAAATGACGCTGAGCTACAGTGAAAAATTCAACCCCCCACCTTCCTGTAGTTGGTCATTTTAGCACAACATCCTTTCACATGTCCATGTGTCTGTCCTTGGCGTGCTGCAGTGCTCCAGTGAATCCCAGCGCAAACTGGAGAAACAACATCTCATCTTCAGACTAAGCACTTTACAGTCTCTAGCCTTAATATTGAGTTCAGCATCTTGAGATTGTGATTCCTTCCCTTTCTTTTAGCTTTGCATACATTCTATGTCACCATGTCCTCGCTACCCTCTCCCCACATCAGTGGGACTGTCTGCACTTTCACGTCTGGCAGCTAGACACACCATTGTTCTGCCATTCTCTGATCACTTAATCTGAACTAACAACATCTTTTCTCCCTAGCACTCTACATCCTACACCTCCTCCTCCTCTGCACCACCCCTTCCCCCGACTATAGCATAAATTCTGCCCCCTCCACACCACTTCAGCTCTGATGAAGAGTCATCGCAACTCAAAATGTTAGCTTGCTCTCTCTCCATGGATGCTGTCTGACATGCTGTGATCTCAACAGCTGAAAACAACCAATGCTGAACCTCTCTGAAACCCTGGTTAGCTCCAGACCTAGCTGTTCTAAAGAAGTCCCTGACAGCCTCCAGCAGTCTAACCTTCCTTTACCTGAGGTAATTCAGTACAGTAATGCCCATCTCTAAGCACATGGTAAATCCTATTCACCCTTCTTTCTATTGCTTGCTGATGTGTGCTGGTTCCCAGTTAAGCAGCATATTGATTTTAAAGATTTTGTCCTTGTTTACAAACCCCTCCATGGGTTTTCCCTCCCCTTTTTCTGTAAGCTCCTAGAACCTTCTAAGATATCTGTCTTCCAATAATTCCCACCTTGTAAAGTGGTAATTAACCACTATTCTGGTTGTGCCCATGTTTTCAGCTGCCTGGACGTCCAAGACTCTGGAATTCCTTTTTGAAACCTCTATGGCCCTGCTCTTCAAAGTTCCAACCTCTGTCTCTTTAAATCCTATCTCTTTGACCTTAGGTCTTCTGTCCTAATGTCTCCTGATGTGGATCTGGTCAGATTCTGTTCGGGTACGCTTGCACTGGGGTGTTTGACACCCTTAAAGGTAACCACTTGAATATCAGTTGGGAAGAGTTCGTCTTGCACCATATGGACTGTGGCCATTCAAGGTGGTGGCTCACCATCTTCTCAAGGGATGGGTAATAACTGATGGTCTGTACAGCAACAACAAAATCTCATGAATGAATAAATAAAAATTAACAAATTTGTATTACTGAGAGGGCAAGGATTTGTCACTTTTCTAACCCAGTGTTTTGTTTTTGCAAAAGAAAAATTCTGAAGTGCTAAAGGAATTTTCCGCCTTTAATTTCATAGCATCAAGACTTTAATTTCTTACTTGGATTGTGGAGGGAACAGATAAAGTGACCAGCCCTCTCGTTCTCTGAAACAGGGTGGCAACTTGGCCTGAATCCATGCCTGCAAACGTGCTCTTTTACCCTGTGGAAACAAATTGGCACATGTCAGTCCTGTTCAAATTCCTCTAACTGCAAATGGAACGTTTCATTTTAAAGGTAGAATCATAGAAACTCTACAGTGTGGAAACAGGCCCTTCAGCCCAAAACTCCACACTGACTCTCCAAAGATTAACCCACCTAGAACCATTTCCCTACTCTATTACTCTACACTTATCCCTGACTAATGCACCTAACCTACACATCTCTGAACACCATGGGCAATTTAGCATGGCCAATTCACCTAACCTGCACATCTTTGGACTGTGGGAGGAAACCGGAGCTCCCAAAGGAAACCCACATAGTCACAGGGAAAATGTGCAAGCTCCACACAGACAGTCACCCAAGGCTAGAATTAAACCTGGGTCCCTGGCGCTGTGAGACAGCAGTGCTAATCACTGAGCCACCATGCCGCCTTTAATTGGCCTCTGTCTGTGTTAGAGGTCCTTCCTCCTTTTATGGATGCAAGCAGCAATGAGCTCCACAAATCCTTGTACACACACAACATAAGCATTTGTAACGCATTTTATGAAGGACTTCAAACTTCCAAAGAAGTTTTTAAAACAACACGGAACAAAGTGATTTGGATTAAAACAAATTGTTTCTGATGTGGAAACATCTGCTGGCCGTGTAGCACAAAGGAGTGGAGGCAAACTCCGTGAACATGCCTTACTGCTAACGCACTTGGCTTTGGAAAACTGGCTAATTTATCTGATTGACCCGACAATCTACATCTGCTTCATCTCAAGTGGCTTTCAAATTTACTATATTTATGTAGACTGCAGAGAAACAATGACAGAGCTTGCATTAATTTCGACTGAGGCATGTTCACGAAGAGCTAGAGCAGCCAAAAGCATATCTCATTGTGAAATGCTTCTGGGGGCAGCCATGCACACAAGTGATTCAGAGAGAAGGTTGGAGACTGTGTGAAGGAGGTCAAGAGAGAATGAGCAGGTGAGATGGAGACAGAAACAAACAGGAAGAATAAGGATTGAAGGTGTGGCGGTGGAAAAGCACAGCCCATCAGGCAGCGTCCGAGGAGCAGGAGAGTCAACATTTCGGCATAAGCTCTTCATCAGGGTCTTATGCCTGAAACATCGGGTCTCCTGTTCCTTGGATGCTGTCTGACCGGCTGTGCTTTTCCATCACCACACTCTTCGATTCTAATCTCCAGCATCTGTAGTCCTCACTTTCTCCAGGAAGAGTAAGAGGTCACCCATTTAGGACAGGAATGAGGAGGAATTTCCTCTCTCAGAAGGAAGTGATTCTGTAGAATTCTTCATCTCAGAGGACTGGGTCAGAAAGTATAGTTAAGGCTGGGATGGACAGAATTTTACTCATTAAGAAAGTTTAGGATTATGGGGAAAAGCAAGAATGTAGATTTAAGTATTATCAGGTCAGCCATGATCTCATTGTTTTGTGGAGTAGACTCGATGGGCTGAATGGCCTATTTCTGCTCCGAAATCTTAAGGTCTAAGAATTCTTAGAAAAAGAGAGTTTTCCCTCAGGATTTTCCAGTTTGCTCTCACTGTATGTCTGTTGTAGAAGAGCAATTGATGAAGACATATTCTATAGAGAATGTGTGGCAGAGGTTCCATTCCCTCTGTTTACTCCAAGCTCAAACTCTTACCCCAGAGATGAGATTCAAATATAATGTGCTGACTTCTACTAGGCATTTATTTCTTATTATTTCAGCCACTGGCGTGACTCACCATATCAATGTCATCTTCAGTGTGTTCAAACTCAGTTCTCTGTTCATCCACGTGGATCTGGTGCGACAAGGCAGTCGGGGAGGTTTTACCATTACAGTCATGGCGATCCGTTGGTGGGAGCCTGCTGCTTTGGATACTGGGAGATCTGTGAAGGTTAGGTACCTGGAGAGTGTCAGGAATGTCGAAAGAGCCCCTCATTTCTAGGGATTCCATGCGCTGAGTGCCTGGCCCCCTCCCACTACCTGCATGACTGGATCTCTCATCTTCTGATCCCTCGCCTTCATCAGAGCTCTCCTTGCCATCCCCTGAGAGAAGGGATTTCCGCTCTCCTGTCTGATGTTTGCGCTTCAGGCTCTGAGCTCGGCCGAGGCTATTCCAGCTCGAGCGTCGGCTGTTCCAGCTGCTGGCTGTGCTCCAGGGTGCATAGGGGGAGCTACGTGCACTAGTCTGAAAGCAAAGAAATTCTGAATTAAAAATCCTGATCAACAATTCCATCCCTTTGCCAAAAACAAAAGTGTGGAATGTCAAGAAATTCATTGCCTGCTGAATCACTAATTGTGAGGGGCCCCGTTACTATTACTGCTTCCTGACTGATTTCACAGCAATCCATTATCACAGTCAGGTGCCCACATTTTACGTGTAGATTGACAGCTCCAAGTGATCATAGTCTCTTTGAAGTGGGACTGTAAGTTAATTCCAGTGGTTATTGTTATAAAGGATTGTGTACTTGAATGAAATGCTTGTTCTTGTAAGGAGTAATGTAGCTGCAGGAATGTAAATGTAATAAGTGCGTTGTTATCAATTAGTGTTTTTTCCACTGTAGTGAAATCTGCGATACATGCTTAGAACTTCATTTAATAGATTATTATTTCTGTTCATTTCTGTATGGTTTCTGAGGTGCAAAGGATGCTAGTGGCCCAAAGTTGCATTGGCACCATAAGTGTCCGGGGTAGAGGTTGACATGCAGAGGCCATGGAGGTTTGATACAAGGACTTTGGTGCTCTGAGCACTGTGAGTTGACGTGAAGTGTATGGGAGGTTATGGGGTTTGGGTACAGAGTATGAGGCGGCATTGTTGGTGTGTATGGTTCATAGGGAGTGTGTGACAGCTGGATGGCTGTTTTATGTTTGAGCATTTCATTTTGAAACTTTAATAGAGTGCCGGTGCATTGAGGGAGGCCCAGCCCAAGTGGATTGTTCAATCCTCAAAAGTATGAAGTCAAAACAAATCTGGCTTGGATAAAGCATAAAAAAAGACTCACTGGTGATTTTTGCTCATAAAAGTTTGGATCGATTGACACATTGCTTCCTCTGCGGGACTCGTATAAATGTGCAGAATCTCCACAAAGCATTCCCTTTGGGGTTGGCATTGGCGTGGCGTTGGTGTGGATGATGAGCGGTGGAGTCAGACTGGTTTTGACATCCACGTGGCCATTCACTGCCATCACTGTTGGGGACAAAAGTGACACTCAAGTGCATTTGTCTTGACCACCTGACACCTGTAATTCTCATTTGACCCTTTTCAAAACTTTTGCCCACTGGCACAGGGCTGGCATTTCTGTCATGTTGAAAGATTTGAAAAACGATAGACAAAATCTTCCAAAGCATTGTGCCCCCAGTTTTCAGCAATCAAAGACTGCCTAGGGTGCTGTTGCAAGCAAAACTATAGAATAAATATCACAAGTGCATTAAAAATTATTCAAGTTACCTGCATTTACTTTGAATATTTTTGACAGCATTATAAAAATAGTCATTTTCTGACCAACCTGTTCAGAGATGGTATTATTCCTCTCTGGAGCAGGTGGGTCTTGAACCCAACTCACCAGTCTCAGAGGTAGGAATACTACCACTAAAGCACAATGAGGTGATGAGTTTCTTTGTGTTTTTTTCATTTATTCATGGGGTGAGGGTGTCACTGGCTAGGCCAGCATTTATTGCCCATTGTTAAGAGTTAACCATGCTGCTATGGGTCTGGAGTAACATGTAAGCCAGACCAGTTAAGGATGGCAGTTTCCTTTCCTAAAGGAGACTTCTCTAAATTAATGAACCAGATATGTTTATCCTGACAATTGGCAATGGATTCATGGTCATCATTAGACTCTTAATTCCAGATTTTCATTGAATTCAAATTCAATGAAAATCTGGTGGGATTCGAAGCTGCTGATAGGCTGTGGGAAGGTGGAGGGTCATGAGGATGGGCTTAAGATATGACTGATGGTGGGTGTGGGGGGGTGGGGCAATTCAAGGTAGGAAGTAAGGAGAAGACACTCCAAACAAAGTTAGAAACGTTAAATGTCCTCTGGGTCAGCCCCACATGTAAATAGTTAGTTTATCCAAAGACGGTGTGTACTTTGCCAGTAATTCTTTTTTCGGTCTGCTACATTATTGTAGGGAAATCATGAAAAGCACCCACATTGCGTCCTCTCACACGAAATCAAATTACCATAAAACAGGTAGGCCTCATATTGGCCCTATGTGAGTGCTGCTTTGTAACCAGCCAACAGAATGTAGAGAGTGGCTCAGAGTTAGACTCTCCTGTGCAGAATCACCCAGGTTCTGCCTTGTGCCTTTATCTGATCAGCAGCTATATGGTCTGCCGATATTGCCCTTGGCAACAAGCACCAGCTCCGAAGCTATTTGTATGTTTAAGTCCCACTGTTGCTATGGAGCCTCATAGAGTTAAGATAATAGAATCCCAACAGTATGGAAGCAGGCCATTCAGCCCATCTGGTTCACCCAATCCTCTGAAGAGCATCCCACCCAAACCAGTTCACCAACTCTATCCCTGTAACCGTGTATTCCCCATGGCTAATCCACCTAGCCTGCACATCCTTGGACACTGGGCAATTTAGCATGGCCAATTCATCTAACCTGTACATCTTTGGACTGTGGGAGGAAACCCATGCAGACACAGGGAGAATGTGCAAACTCCACAAAGTCACTGCCAGGGTGGAATCAAGCCTGGGTCCCTGGCAGCAGCGCCAACCATTGAGCCACCATTCCTTAGTTTGCTCAAGGAAATTTGTCCTGGACAGTTCACTGGCCAATCTGATGTGGCAAAAGGATTTAGCATCATGGAGGCTTCAGATGGTTCAGTGAGGGCTTGAAAAATGCAGGAATGGGTGGATCCAGAATTGGGGAGGAGAGGTAGAGAATCCCAGCAAGTTAATTGAGTAGAACTGGAACATCAAACAAGCTTAATTATTTTACCATTTGCAAATACTGACAGAAAATCTTCACTCAAATTGTGGGAAGATAGGAAGCAACTTTTCTGTAACTTTCTGCATGTGATGTATATTTTAAATATACAGATAAAGTATATAATTCCAGAGCAATTAGGGATGAGCAATGAATGCTGGTCCAGCCAGGGATGTTCGTATCCCAGGAATGAACAGGAAACAAAATGTATGTGGTTTGATGTTTTAAGTATTCAAGTTACACTGAAGATTGATTGCCAGTTTAAAGGAATTGAAAACAAGACTCTGCATCAGTTTTTAATACAATAAACCTTTTAAATCACATTGAAATGCTGCTGTCAAAAATTTGTGGATGCATAAACCTGTCACCATGCTTGACAAACCTAAAGCATTCACACAAATCTCTACCTTTGCTGAAAACTTTGCAGCAACTGAACTTACAGGTAGTGTTTGGAAGGTCCTTTTTGCTTCCACTGTCATCTTCAAGGCTCTGACAAAAAAAGTCAGCCTCTGAGTCCGACTTCGAGACATCTCCCTTGGGTGAGAGTGAAACAGAGGTTTTAAATTGCAGGCACAATGTGGTGTGGAATTTGGGCACAATTCTCTTATGTCCCAGTCACTGACAGAAACTGATGTTAACTAAAAACCTTAGAAGAAACTTTGATTCAGTAATGTAAAGAAAATTATTGGAAGCATCGTTGAAAAAGATGTTAAGTAGTTTCTTTGATTTTAACTTTTGCCGTGCATCAATTACTACAGCATGCTTATTGTGAGCAGTTCATGCAGCACCAGGTGTTTGTTGTTAATCCCATGTTAATAGTACAATTTAACAGAAATGAATTCCAGTTTTTATTAGTCCTCTTTTGGACACCTGGTTCTCCTGCCTTTCCAGAAAGTGAAGTCTCATACATCATTCTCTCCCTTCTCTACCAACAGCATTGGCAACAGTGTGTAACATCTACAATAGACCTTGGAGGAACTCGACAAGGTTTAGACAGAATCTTCCAAATCTGTAACCTCTTACCATCGAGAAGGACAAGACTAGCAGATACATAGAAATACAACCACCTGCAGGTTCCCCTCCAAGCCACTCACCATTCTGACTTGGAAATATGTTGCTGTTCCTTCACTCTTACTGGGTCAAAGTCCTGAAACTAATCCCTCTCTAACAGCACAGTTACTGCAGTGGTTCAAGAAAGCAGCTCACTACCAATAAAGTAAGAAAAAAAATCGTTACCTGGTAGGTAAGACAGATTCATAAAACTAGAGGATTTCACAACCTAAAGAAGCCCCAAAGTGTTTTAGAGCCAATGAAACATTTAATTGAAGCCCTGTCACTGCTATATGCAGGAAAACCAGGAGCCAATTTCTTCAAAGCAAGATCCAATAAATGGCAATGTAACAAAAAGAAACAAATACCCTCTTGCAGTAATTTTTGGGCAATGGATAAATATTGGCCAGAGCTCTTAACCCTTTTTAGAAATAGTCATGGAAGTTTTACATCCAATTAAGAGGGCAATTAGTTTAATATCTTGCCAGAAAGGCAGTCCTTTCCTCCCTTGATCATGGTCAACCTAGATTTTGCATATATGTTTCTATCATGAGACGTGAACCAATAGTATTTTGGTATAGCCTTGTGAGAATGAGACCTGGCCACAGCAGGGAACTTGTGTATTATTTCCACAAAATTTCAAGATGAGAAACAGACATCTTGCAGAAAGTAGAATATATATCACACCAGTGTTACTTTTTACCACCATATTTTCATTTCTGCTGATTTTGTGGTAACTTCTGACCATTCAATATCTGCGGCAACAGCATAGTTTGTAGGTAGGTTAGGATTTATCTATATGGAGTAAAGCTGTTTTGAACATTGTGAAGAGGTCCACGATGAATTTAAGTGTCTTCTTGATTCCCCATTTTGATTTAAGATCATTGTCTCCCCCTAGCACCCCACTTAACGTCCCTTTGATGTTCCTGAGACTAGGGGTGACATGATCTTGTAACAATGCCACTCTGCAGACAACCTCACATTGAGGGCATCAAATGAATGGTAATCAATCTTCCCACCTCTCTCTTCTATGTCACCATCTAGCTGTTTATGTACAATACCATCGTATCTCCATTTTAATAATTTTCAATTCCTCAGGCTTCACAGTTGCAAGTGTCTTCCAGCAGATGTCATTTCTTGCACAGTCACCTCAAAGATACCTCAGCAAAGTGGCAGCGTTCCTCCCTGAAGTGTCAAATCAGCAACTTTTATAGCAGACCATCTGCACTTACTGGAATCTTAGCAAAAATAGGCTTAGAATACATTGTGCCAAGTTTTGTGAAGGGTTTATTTCTGTGAACTCTACTACATTTTTAAAAAATTTGTTCACGGGATGTGGGCATCACTCCCCAGTGTAGCATTTATTGCCCAACCCTACTTTCCCAGAAGGTAATTCAGAATCAACTACATTGTTAGGCATCTGGAGTCACATGTAGGCCAGAATGGGTAAGGATGGCAATTTCCTTCCGTAATGGATATTAGTGAATCAAGTGGGTATTTACACAATTGCATGGTCACCATTAGGGTAACTTGCTATTCCAGATTTTATAGAATTCAAATAAAAGTAAAGTCACCATGGTCCCAGAGGGCTGTAAGGCTGCTCTCTCAAAAATCTTCTGAGGGTCACTACACCTCAGACGAGGAACAAGATTGAAAAGGCAGGACGTTAATGGTGATCTCAGCCATTGTAGGCATTGAACTGATGACGAGGGCTGTTTGCTTGCTAACTACCATGACATGGGGCAGTATGGTGGCTCAGTGGTTAGCACTGCTTCACCTGCCTCACAGCTGTGAGGGAGCCAGGTTCGATTCCAGTCTCAGGCGAATGTCTGTGTGGAGTTCTCACTTTCTCCCCGTGTCTACGTGGGTTTCCTCCGGGTGCTCCAGTTTCCTCCCACAGTCCAAAGATGTGCAGGTTAAGTGAATTGGCCATGCTAAATTGCCCATAGTGTTCAGGGATGTGTAGGTTAGGTGCATTAGTGGGGGTAAATATAGGATAGGGGAATGGGTCTGGTTGGGTTACTCTTCAGAGGGTCGGTGTGGATCTGTTGGATTGAAGGGCTTGTTTCCACACTGTAGGGATTCTGTTGATCTATAGGGCGTCAAGTAACTGAACAGCTTGGAGTAGGGAACAAATTTCACAGTAAGCTTTTGATCTCAAATGTTCCGTTTAAATTTGAAGATAACCAGTTAATCATTCATTCAGAAGTTCATATAAGATGTGGCTTTTAATGGATAAGTCCAAAGTATTTTACAAATAAACCAGCCACTGTGTATCCTTTGCAAAGCAGTAGAAGCATTCAGAAAAAGGAAGCCACGAAAAATCTTTCAGATCAAGAAGAACCAACTCAGATCAACAAGAGCTAACTTACAAATTGTAGACAAAGAATACTGAACTATCTGTTCAGGTTTTTCCCATCTACCCATGTTCCCTTCCCTGTCTATATATCTGTCTGTGTGTTGAAGGGGATTAGAGTTTTAAATAGTAGTGTTATCTGCAAACCGCTTATAACTGTTTACCTGCAGCTAGGGGCTAAAAACTTATTATAAAGCATTCTTCAGTATAGAAACCTGATCTGTGCTTTCTATGAACCTGGGTTTGAAAATCAGGTAAATTGGGGAATATTGTGCAAACATTTCAACGTTTGTGATTAATTGGGAATAGAGAGTTTGATTTCCAGCACACCAAGTGAAGTGTGACAATTCTCTGAGCTCTCACACCAATACATCTCTTAATTCCCAAAGTCTGTACGCGCCCCCTCTAGCTCATACAACCAAACTTGTTAGTTAGATTAACAAGGAAAAAGTTTCTTTTCGACGAAAAACCTATTTTTAATTTTGACACTGATCAAGTCTGAATCGTCACCATGATAGGGTGTAGATAATGCCATTGATAATTAAGATAAAGTCACCATAACCCAGAGTGCCATAGGGTTGTTCTTTCAGTAGAGAAAGAGATGACTGGTGGTGAGTTTATCCTGATGGTCACCATGCCTCAGGCGAGGGGATAGATTGAGATGACAGCGCCTTCATGGTAACCTCAGCTAGTACAGGAATTGAACCCATGCTGTTAGTGTCACTCTGCATTACTGATATTCCACAGAAAGGGAATTCCTCTCATCACGTGTTTAGAGGGACAACATATAATCCAAAATTCAAAGGATTTGGGTCGCAATAAACAAATTCATCTACTTTGGGTTTGTAGTTTGTCATAGCATGTGATACAATCCACAAACATTGCATCCAATTATCTATCACAATGGGTTTATTTGTATACTGCTACAGTTCATTTTGCTTAAATCTTAATTTGTCAAACTACTGGGGAATTTGTTGTACAGCACTAAGTTTAGACTTACGGAGTCATTGTGAATTCTGACATTTTTTTCTTTATTCTTTCATGGGATATGGATATAGCTGGAAAAGCCAGTGTTTGTTGTCTATCCCTAATTACCCTTGAATTGAATGACCTGCAAGACCATTTTGGAAGGCAATTAAGAGTCGATTACATTACCGTGGGCCTGGATTGCCACATAGGCCAGACTAGGTAAGGACAGTAGATTTCCTTCCTTAAAGAGATTAGTGAACCAGATAATATTTTAAAACCATTGACAATAGTTGTACAATCACCATGACCAAGACAAGCTTTATATTCCATGCTAATTCTGATGATTACCTTCGTTGCGATTGCTGACAAGTTTCCTATGGGCTTTCAGACAAGCAAAATCATAATTTCTTTACAAACATAAAGTTGCTTATGACTGCCAAAGGCATAATTGTTGCATCAGTTATTACACTTTAAAAGACACTGGGGAAGTTGTGACCTTTGGTCACTTGTGATCCAAACATGAGAGCAAGAGAAGAAATGAAGGCCTTCAGACTTCTATAGCCCAGAAACTGCAATAAAGGAAAGCAGCGAGACAGAGAATGACAGCCACCCTCAACCATCAAGAGCACCAACAATCTCCCTCTAACTACTGCAAGAACATCATGGCAGCAAGAAGCCAATATTACCCCACCCTTATCATCCTAGCATCTACATTTAGCTAGGAGAAAGTGAGGACTGCAGATGTTGGAGATCAGAGTCAAAAAATGTGGCGCTAGAAAAGCACAGCAAGTCAGGCAGCATCCAAGCAGCAGGAGAATCGACGTTTTGGGCATAAGCCCTTCATCAGGAATGATGAAGGGCTTATGCCCAAAAC
Source organism: Chiloscyllium plagiosum (assembly GCF_037043375.1). NCBI lineage: Eukaryota > Metazoa > Chordata > Chondrichthyes > Orectolobiformes > Hemiscylliidae > Chiloscyllium > Chiloscyllium plagiosum. Next base: position 10,007,372 of record NW_028270163.1, on the reverse strand, counting down.
GTCAATTTCCTGCTGCTTGGATGCTGCCTGACCTGCTGTGCTTTTCCAGAGCCACATCTACAGTTGGCTGGCAAGCAGGGGATGATGGCACTAAGGTTAAAATATTTACCTGAGGTCTGTGTTCCTCTTCGTCTTTCTGAGCAAGGCAAAATGATTTATGAAACAAAATTTTAGTCAATGCTAGGAAAACTAATTATGCAATACAATTGTTCATTCCCTTATATTGTGTAGGACTTAGAAATTGCACAGGAAATCTAAATGTTCAGAGAGGACTATGTTATGTTTGCACTGACAGAACCCCCTGTGCTCCTGGCAGAAAAAGAAATGAAACAATGGTCCATTAGGTAAAGGATACACAGCTAATTTGGTTAGGAATGACAAAGAAGAAAGTCAAACTCTCCCCTGTACTGCTGGGTTTCAAAACACACTCCAAATTTTTCTAAATCCTCTCTTGGGTCCTCTCAATTGATGTCTGTTTTACACAAATGTGTAACAATAATTAATATAGTCAATCTTCTTCCTGTATGATAAATCTGAATACTTGGAGATGGACCTCTATTGTTTTATACTTCTTTCTTCTGTCAGAGTTATGTGATTTATGGACGATCTCAGGCAACTCTGTGATTATAAATGCCCAGAAATTGATAGCAGATCACCAAGCAATGTACATCTCTTCAGGTTCTTTGGCAATTATATGCCCAGAGAAAAGCGCACTGTAAATCGTGAAGCAAATGTTCTTGGTATGAAGACAGTCATCCTGGTCATCAGACTGGGGGGTTTCTTTCTTACAGAACTAAGAAGTGGCTTAAATAATGCAGTGGGCAGCCTACCATAATACATCTGGAAGTGTTTCATGCAATGCTTTCTTTCTGATAACTATTGTAAAATGGCATTATTCTCTACCTTGGCACCTGCACATTCACTCTCTACAAATACTTGTTTTGTTTCCCAGCCAGTTATAAAACAGCAAGGGCAATTTATGACAAGATAATAAAGCTATTCTTTATTTTTCCATCTAATCTCTTCGTTACTTGTCCTCTGTACTCTCTAAGGTACTGCAGGACCTGCTGTGCAGCCAAAATGTATCTATTAACGCTTTGGAATAAAGTATGAGTGTTCCTCAGCATGTGTTTCGGTCATGACTGTGAATACTATTTTTACACAGCCTACCTTGAAAGGAAGACCAATTGCATTGTCTGATTGCATGTTAACTCAAAGGAGAGAGTTCAAAGGAGAAAACTGCGATCTGTTAGCAAACAGATGCACAGTTTCCCTTGGATGCATGCTAATTAAGTTATGGTGTTGTGTCCTGCGATGTTTATTAAAACTCAGAACAAAATGGTAACTACAGGAAGCCCAATCTCTGGCACAGTGTTAGTAGAAAATAAAGTTTCAGTAATCAGGGATAAAAGTGTAAAGCCAACAATAATCTTTTCAGTTCATAACGTGCTCTGAGGATGAAAAGAATGTATTCAAACTGTGTCAGGTTTCATACTCACGGGAAGTTCATTTGAAGTTAAAGGTGTTACTGAACTGGAGTAATTTAGTCAGTCATGTTACAGTTACTTTGGGATATTGGACAGGCAGTGGAGGGGCAAGAGATGGTTGGTGTGGGGACAGGTAAACGAAGTTAAACCTTTACATTTCAAAGATTTGAAACAAAAGCTGAAGGCTAGAAAAAAGGCTTGTTCCAAATAATCCTTCCGACAAACCCAATAATTAGAACTGACAATACCTTGGCCATTTTGATCTTGAACCTAGGTTTGGTAAGCCAATCTGAAAACTGACTACCCTTAGAGAAGTAATATTTTTTAGTGCATATTTTTTAGATGTTTTTGAGATGTGAGCATCACAAGCTTATTTTCCAGATCAGCATGGTTCCAGCTTATGTTGGTAATGTCCAACATTCTGTATTCCCATGTGAAGTTAATATCTCTATGCCTTATGATAGAATCATAGAATCCCACAGTACGGAAATATGTCATTTGGCCCAGCCGGGCTACAGGATCCTCCGAGGAGCATCCCGCCCGATCCCGTAACCCTGCATTTATCCTGGCTAACCCACCTAGCCTGCACATCCCTGGATACTGTGGGGCAATTTAGCATGGCTGAGCAGAGTGGTTCAAGAAGGCAACTGACTCGCTTTCCTAAGAGCAACTAAAGACAGGAAATAAATGCTGGCAGATCCAGTAATGTCCACATTCTGTGAATGAATAAAAACTCATGCCTAAGGGGTTTAATTAGCCTTAGTCTCCCAAGTACTTCCTTGAGTACAAGGTACTTTCGGGAAGTACTCTGTATATTGATAGTTCAGCAGATAGACACATTCTGTTAATGTCTGTTGGAACTTCTACAGTACTTTCTTCCTGATCCCGCAATAATTATTGACATCATCACACAACTATACACAGTTATTATACATTTTGCTGTTTTAGATCATTGGAGTGAGGTGAGCTTGCAAGGATGAGACTTCTGGTAGTAGACTGGCTGAGACGGGGGCAGAGATATCTGATGATCTGGAGGTGAAAGTAGGCCGTCTTTGTAATGGATGAATATGGGGTTGGAATTTCATGTAATTTGGTTCAACCTCTGCCACTGGCTGCATTAAATGATGAGATGCTGAGGTCATAGTGGACGCTTTGGTCTTCTTGGTGTTTAAAGGGACAGAACTGAGTCATCAATAGCTGGATATAGGACAAGCCACCTGACACATAGATGAGGAAGAAGGTGTGGTCAAGGAAGATCTTACATATAAAAATAAGAACTAGGAGTAGGAGTTACCCATGTTGGAGTTGATACAGGTTTAGCCTGTTACACCTTTCCTCGTAAGAAAACCTTCTCATTCTAAGTAGTAATTTGGTAAGCCTTCTCTGACTTGCCTCCAATGTATTTATATACTTCCTTAAATGAGGGGACCAATGCTGTACATAGTATCCAAGGTGTGGCTTTATCAGTGCCATGTGCATTCCTACTGTAATCTGGGACTTGCCTTAGCTCGTTTATTTAAATGTACCTGACAATTATAGTTGTGCCAACTGTAGGGGAATCAATCAAAGGCATAGGTTTCATACGAAGCATAGTGGAAATCAGATCTTGGTAAACACAGACCATTATCTCATTTGTGTCAAGCTTCATGAGAATTATTCTGCGCTTCAAACCTTCGACGAGTTGCTCTCAGTCATCAGTCTGCTGCCATAATATATAGACTGACTTTTGATACTTTTAATCTGATGGATCAGGACAGGATATTTTTCCTTTTGGAGTCCAATTTATGAGTCAAAACATCCATAGAATCTTTGATGCAGTCTGTGTGATAAGCTTGTGATCACATGGTCAGCTGTTGAACCTTCCGTGACTCCCTTGTTAGGTCCACACCCTCTACCAATCCACCCTCCCCTCCTGGCGCTTTCCCCTGCCACCGCAAGAAGTGCAAAACCTGCGCCCACACTCTCCCCCCCCCCCCCCCCCCCCCCCCCTCACCTCGTCCAAGGCCCCACTGGAGCCTTCCACATCCATCAGAGATTTACCTGCACTTCCACACATCGCATCTACTGTATCCATGGCTGCTGATGTGATCTCCTGTATATTGGGTAGAGAGGATGCCTACTTGCGGAACGCTTCAGAGAACATCTCTGGGACACATGAACCAAACAACCCCACCGTCCTGTGGCTGAACACTTTCACACCCCCTCCCACTCCACCAAGGACATGCAGGTCCTGAGCCTCCTCCAGCACAAAATCCTTACCATCCGATGCCTGGAGGAAGAACTCCTTATCTCCCGCCTTGGGACCCTCCAACCATATGGGATTAATGTTGATTTCACCAGTTACCTCATTTCCCCTGCCCCCATCTTATCCCAGATCCAACCTTCCAACTCGGCACCGACCTCTTGACCTGTCCTATCTGTCCATCTTCCTTCCCACCTATCCACTCCACCCTCCTGTCCAACCTATCACTTTCGCCCCAATTCCATCGCTCTATCGCATTCTCAGCTATCTTCCCCCTAGCCCCACCCCCCCTCCCATTTATCTCTCAGCACTGTTGGGCCACCCCTCATTCCTGATGAAGAGCTTATGCTCGAAACATTGACTCTCCTGCTCCTTGGATGCTGCCTGACTGGCTGAGCCTTTCCAGCGTCACACTTTTTAACGACAACGTTGAACCGATAGATCATTTCTTCCGATGAGGGAATTGTAGAAGTGGGCACTTGCTCTTTTATTAAAAAGCTGTACTGGAGCCATTGCATAACTGTGTCCAGCTGAGCTTTGTTTCTCATTGTCACTAATAAGATAACCATTGCTATTAGAGTGACATTAATCCTTTTGATTAAAAGCAATCACTGCTGAGCAGTCAACTCCTTGACTTAGAGTCAAGAGCCAAGTGAATCACTGCAGGGAGTGACGACAGAACATGACAAATGAATAAATAAGAATTCTGGGAGTGAATTAGATGACCATCTTTCGACAAAAGCTGATTATAATATTGACAAAAACCTGTTACATGAAATTTATAGAAAAGAAGAAAGGGCACTCAGCCCAAGTGATCCATACCAGTGCTTATATTTCATAATGGACTCAACTCACTCAACTTCATCTAACCCCACCAGAAGATCCTTCTATTCTTTGCTCCTTCCTGTATTTATCTGGTTTACTCTTAATCCATTTATGCTATTTGTCTCAACCAACTCCAAGTGATCGCAAACTCTAAATTCTCATCTGTCTCTGGATAAAGAATATTCTGGGAAGACTCTTGACTGTATGTATAACTGTCTTATTCTTCTAACCTGTCATTTTGGACTCCCGGCAAACAGAAATTTTTTTTATGTCTAGCCTCGTGAACCTTTTTAATGAATAAAGACAAAATACTGTGGAAATCTGAAACAAACTTGGAAAATGCTGGAGAAACCCAGCAGTTCTGGCAGCATCACGAACAAAGTAGACGATTTAAGTCTGGTATGACTTATCTTCAGTTCGGCTCAGAACTGTTAATTGGTGCTCAACTCTTAAGAGGGCTTTTGTAGTGCAGTGGTATTGTTCTTAGCTCTAGGCCAGAAAGCCTAGGTTCAAGTCCCACCTGCTCCAGAGTGTGTCAAAACATTAAGTCTGAACATGTTGATTAGAAGTATTTATAAATGAACTATTCGCTTCCTTGACTACTACATCCTAAGTCATCAAGGCCACAAAAGGTTGTGCAATTTGGATTAAAGGCAGGAATATCTCTGGTTCAAATGCATGGAACTCCTTCCTAACAGCACTATAGCCCATGGACTGTGGCCATTCAGGAAGACAGCTCACAAGGGCTATTATGGGTAGGTAATAAATACTAACCCAGTAAGCAATGTTCTCAGGAACAAATAGAATAAAAATATTACAAGTCAGGATGATGAGTGGCTTGGAGGGAAACTTGCAGGTGATGGTAGTTCCCATATATCTGTTGCTCTCGCCATCCTGAGTAGTAGTGGTCTTGGGTTTGGAAGGTGCCATTTGTGGAGGTTTGGATTTGCAGTTGTACACACTGCTTCCACTGTATCTCTGTGGGAAGGGAGGAAATGCTGAAGGTCATGGATGCCATACATTCAAATCAGAAAATCTCTTTTGTCCTCAATGGTGTTGAGTTTCTTGGAGATGTTAGAGATGCATTCATCAAGGGAAGTAGGGTGTATTCTATCACACTCCTATCCATTTGTAGACAGTGGATAGGCTTTGGGGAGTCAGGAATTACTCTCAGTTACTCACCATAGTATTCCTAGCCTCTGAGTTGCTCCTGCAGCCACTTTTATCTGGCTGGTCCATTTTAATTTCTGAACAATGGTAACCCCTAGATATTAGGGGATTCAATGATGATAATTGTGATGATACTATGGTTTTAAAAGGTGTACTTTATCCTGTTTGTTTCATGAAGAAAGGTTGAGACAAAGGTGAAATGTAGTCTGATCAAAACCATTAAAATAAACAGCTTGTGAGGCCTTGGGTTTTTTTTTAAGTGGGAACCGTAGAAGAAGCCTGAATGGGTGTGGTCAAGCTCCGACAGAACCAAGGTGTTTAATTTTAGCTTTCTGCAGTTTTCAGGGTCTTCAGGATGTGGAAGCTCGTATTCCTCTCTCTGTTATAGCTAAAAGCTGGGGTCCTCATCCTGCTGCTAGAATTGTATGTGAGACAATCTATTTCACTGAATTTGCCTTTGCCAAGGGTGTGCTAATGAGATGCTATTATATTGGAACAGTTTATTAGTAATAGTTGATCAACATATTATTTTGTTAAGCATTTTGATAGAGTTACAGTCAAGCCAATTCTTTTATTTTTATTTTGTCTGTATTTTAAGTGTAGTATAAAAATAAAGTGTGTTTTGCTTAAAGTCAAGTAGTTTGACCAATTGAATTGTATCTGGACCACAGGTTTTACACTAATCTTTAAAATAAGAAAAAGTTAGGGACTAAACAATCTTAATATATTTTGAGGGAGTTTGATATAATGGATGTAATTTTACTCGCCGAGCTGGAAGGTTCATTTTCAAACGTTTCATCACCATAGTAGGTAACAGCATCAGTGAGCCTCTGGTGAAGTGCTGGTCTTATGTCCCACTTTCTATTTATGTGTTTAGGTTTCCTTGGGTTAGAGATGCCATTTTGTGTGTTGCTGATGTCATTTCCTGTTCTTTTTCTCAGAGGGTGATAGATGGGGTCCAAATCGATATGATTGTTGATAGAGTTCTCGTTGGGATGCCATGCTTCTAGAAATTCTCATGCGTGTCTCTGTTTGGCTTGATCTAGGATGCATATGTTGTCCCAGTTGAAGTGGTGTCCTTCCTCATCTGTACGTAAAGATACTAGTGAGAGTGGTTCATGTCTTTTTGTGGCTAGTTGACATTCATGTATCCTAGTGGCTAGTTTTTTGCCTGTTTTTTTGATTATTGTTTGTTACAGTTCTTGCATGGTATTTTGTACATGCTTTGCTTGTTGTCTGTATAGGGTCTTTCGAGTTCATTAGCTGCTGTTTTAGAGTGTTGGTGGGTTTGTGGGCTACCATGTTGCCAAGAGGTTGGAGTAGTCTGGTAGTCATTTCCAAGATATCTTTGATGTAGGGGAGAGTGGCTAGGAATTAGGTTATTATTTATTGGAGATGGTCATTTTGTGTGGTATGAATATTACTTGTCACTTATCAGTCCAAATTTGGATATTGTCCAGGTTTTGTGGCATTTGGTCATGGACTGCTTCAGTTTCTGAAGACTTGCAAATGTTGCTGAACATGGTGAAGTTGCCAGCGAACATCCCTACTCCTGACCTTATGATGGAGGGAAGGAGTATGACTCATTGTGGTCAGCAATGTCCCATAAAGCCTATCCCTGGCAACAGGTGGAATATGTCATTGCTTCTCTGGCAGCCTTCGGAGGACCTAAGATTTAAGGTAATGCAAAGCCACACAGTGTGCTTTCTGAGGATGATTCACCTCAAAACAATGACCATTAGAATGCTGCAGGAGCTATTACTGCTCATGTCAGTGTTCCATCTTTACATCACTCACACAAGAGAGACTGCATCTACATTACAACATCTTGTACCAATCCAAAATCCATATACAGCAAGCAAGCAACAAAACCTTGTACGTTATATTCTCTTAAGTTCAAAAGGCAAGTTGACTACATGAAATGAGTGTGTGCTCGGGTACAATTAAATGTCAGTGAACAGAGGCCAGTGGATATGGGTACATTTAGCGTCAAATGAAACAGTCTTACTCAAGGGGGTCACAGAATGGCTGTTGTTATGATTGAAAAATTGTACTGCCTTAGGAAGGTATGTATGTCATTGGAATAGAGGAGAGGGCACTTCACATCTAATTCTGAACCAGTGCTTGAGGAACATGTTTCAGACTATGGGGAATCTGGTACCTGCCACGAGATGTCCTGGTATAATTTGTCTTTCTATTCTCTCTCTCTTACATTCATGTTCAAGCTTCCATTATGTCATCAAATATATTGACAAGGAAAAAGAAGTGTTGTGCAGTTACCTTCTTTTGTTGAAACATCAGAACAAGAGGAGGCCATTCAGCCCCTCAAGCTTGCTCTGCCATTCAATTAATCATTCCTGATCTGCACCTTAGACTTATTTACCTGCACCTGTAGCCAACAGAAAACTATCAATCACAGGCCTGGAGCTACAATTGTCCCAACACTCTCAGTCTTTTTCAGGGAGACAATTTCATATTTCATCAGCAATATTTCCACTGTCTTTACTCTAAATATTCTTTTACCTGATTCACTCCTGAATGCCCTGACTCTAATTTTTAAGACAATTTTCCATCGTTCATGATTCCCTAGCAAATATTCCTACTGTATTGGAGTTTTATAATCACTTAAACGTTTTAGCCATCTTGATCAGATCACTCATTCTATACTCAAAGGGAGTATAAGCCTAGTTGCTGCATTTCAATTCACTCTTTCATTCTCATTCAATCCATAAAATCCTCATATCCTCACTCTTTTGTATGCTGTCGGGAATAAACCAGCAAACTAACCATTTCTGAGGTTATTTACCCTTAAGTTGGCCATCAAGGTGAACACTGAAACACCATTTTAAAAATAGAGAAAATAATACCCTGCTCATTGTAATCACAGATATATGATTGCACATTCAGATCAAATTCAATCTGATAAAGAAAACTATTTCTTTAGCATTGATCCTCTCAGTCTGTCCAAAACAAATCTCTGAAAGGAACCCTGCAGAGGGAACCATCTTCAATCAGGAAAGAAAGTCAATCCTTGACTGTTTCCACAGTCAGAGAAAATGACTAAGCTTTCACTCAGATCTATTAAAGGAATGCATAAGAGAAAAATCAATGGACAAACACAATTCTTTCTTAAACAGCAGCCCACAAGGTTGCTGAACTTTGCTTCCCCCCACTCTCTGGTATTTGCTGTTTTCATGTAGAAACGTTGTTGATGTGAATTGATGGTGAAGAGTTACGTACCCCAGACGAGTCGACAGGCAGCTGAATACAGCTTAACTGCCCACTCGCATCCTCCCGCTTCTGGACCTCCTGAAGTGAAACAAACATGGTGTCGACATTGAGGTGACTAAAATAAGCTCAACTTAAGTACTTCAGACACAGTGAAAAAGACATAGTTAATTGCAGAAAAATGCTTTAAAAATCATTTAAGTTTTATCAAATCTTTGCACTAAATATAGCAACTATTTGCATCACATAGTAATATTGTGGTAACCAATATCTCGAACAGAGGATATATCATACTTGAAAGAAGAATGTAACCAGGTAGATTTTATATCTTATCAATGCCAGAAACTTACACTAATAAGCAACACTGTGAATAATTAAAAACCCAAAGAACTGAGGTTGCTGTAAATTAGAAACAAAAACAGAAATTTCTGGAGAAACTCAGCAGGTCTGGCAGAGTTAATGTTTCGGGTCGAATGACCCTTCCTCAGAACAGTAGCTCTTAGAGGTGAAACGTTAATTCCAATTTCTTTGCACAGACGCTGGCAGACCTGTTGAGCTTTTCCAGCAATTTCAGTTTTTGTTGTTTACTTTGAATAATTAGTTCCTTTCAAGAAAGAAAAATTACAATAATTTGTGTTGGCCACCTCGTAAATAGGTTTCCAAGTTAAATTGATATAGACTTCTGAAATTCATTTGAAATCAATGCCAATATGAAATAAAAGTTGCAAAAGAAACCCTCCCTTTCCCATTTGTAAATTTGTTCTTGGAGCCATTATTTTGTAAGAGGTGCAGTCATGTCACCAAGGCCTTGTTACTTGCTTTTGTTTTTATTTAGTTTATAACCATCTCTTGAATTTACTTCATAGTGAACATTGGCCAAGAGAAATGAGTGGGCAGTGAGCTGAGTCTGCAGGATTAAATTGGCACTAATCTGACTTTAATTGACACCAGTCTGAATCAGAGAGGTCAGTGAAAGAGTTCGAAACATAATTGTGCTGTTGCAGGAAAGATACATTGACAGAGTTCAGTAATAACTCTATATCAAACTGTCAATACTGAGTAACCAAAATGCAAAGGGTACCATTTCTCAAGTATAATTATCACATATGGAACCTTAAGAAAAAGAAATTTCAGAGGAGGATATTGGTAAGCAAATTTATTTCTGAACAGTGTTTTAAGAGTTTTCCAAGTGTGGATAGAAATACTTTATGGTCTATAGAAACATCACTGATATGAAAAAAAAACTAGTAATTACAGTATCAATACTCATTGCCATAATAAAAATTATCCTTAGAGGGCTCCACTGTATCTAAAAAAGGAATCCAGATTTCTCTCCTAACAAAGGCAGCTGTAAGGATTTATTCTGTAGATTATTTGTTAGCATCAAATACATGTAAATTTCTGCGCGAGGGATTAATATTCATTTTACTGGATTAGTAATTGAAGGACATGAACAATGATACTGTCAGAATGGGGCTGGTTGAGGGACAGATGCCTGCTGATAGCAGGTAAGTCACAACGGTGCAGTTGGTTTTTGAAACTTAACAGTAATTAAAATGAAATAAAATTGTAGGAAAGAGAGAGGGGGAATGAGGGGAAGACAGGGAAGCAAAGATTTATTACAGAGTGGTGACACCAGCAATAATAACAACTTGCAGTTAAACAGCATCTTCAAAGTAATGAAGAGCAAACTTTGGTGAACTGCAATAAGAGGTGTGGTAGAAGGATAGCAGGAACAGCTTGGAAAATATCTTTTGAAAGATAGGAAGAACACAGGTATGATAGAAGTGCATGGGATATCAGAATCAAAACATGTTCTTCACCGGTGGTTTTAGACAATATAGAAAGCTTCTGACAAGATGACTCTTGTGCCCAAGGGTCACACAGTCAACAGTAACTGACTAACTTTCTTGTGAATATCAAAAACACCTCACCACATATAAGTGACTTCATTTATTCTGAGGAAACACATAAATAACCAGTCCCTTCACACATCATCACTTGGCACCTTCTGTGAAAGCAGCAAAGCCACCAACAAATACCGAACTTCTGAATTGATATAACAGCAGTTAGAGGCTGAAAACAAGATAAAGATCTGTGCGCCCATCATGAAACGAAATTTACCCCAGATGTCATGCAACAGCGAAAGCACTTTTATAGATCCGCTTCATTTTCAGATGATTACTGCTACCTAGCAACCAACATTGATAGTGAAGCCATGCACTAAAATTAACGCAAAGCATTCCAGTTCTGCAAATCACTGGTGGACCAGAGAAATAAGTAAAGCATAACTGTCAATTTGCTCAAATGATGAACTCTCAATGGAAAATGGAAATGGCTTGGATAAACTGAGTGTCCCACAAGTGTATTGGAAGAATCACTTTGGACTCTCAGTTTCCCAACACTCCACCAAGAACCATCTTACTGTAGACCTGAACAAATACTTTGCATGAAATTGTGTTTTTTGGGAGAACTGAATATCTCCCCAAGTTAATATTTAACAACTTTGATAATACAAGTACAATATAACTTTGTAGAGGTACAGGTATGAGTCTGCAGTGGTGGCAGCATCCCACAGATGGTCTTTGTTTTTTGTAGATCCAACTTGAACCAAATAAAATGGTGACCCCTATTGGTAACTTATAGTCAGGTGAAGCCAGTCAACAATACCCTATCTTGTTACCAGAAACAAATCTGTGATTTGTCTTATTTATATAGACATTAATGGTAACCAGTAACTGTGGTCACATAGGTATTTCAAACACTACTACCAAAATGTAGCAGTGATCATCATTGGGTGTCTGATGCAGGGATAAAGATCAGGTATAGAATAAAATGGTTCTTGTCAAAAGAAAACATCAATTATGTCTTATGTAATATGATGTAGGAAATGCTAGTCAACTCCAGAATATGCTTTTGAACAGACCTACAGTTACAACTTCAAACCTACGGCTTCCCTGAATGGACAATATTTCACAATAACAAGACTGTGCATTGATGGGCCACCACCAATTTAACACATTGGAAGCGAAATGAAACCTGTTTGGTATGATTAAAGCAGTATATGTCATGAAAAGAGGTACCAGATACCAGGGATTGACTTCAAGGCAGCTACCTGGTCTTGGAGTTCAGGTGCTGAGTCTTTCACTTCCATTAATTTCATAAATACTCTCATTGGAATGCCTTAATTTAGATTATCGACATATCATCACTCTCATGTATCTCCCACTTGACATTGCTGTTAACATGCTCTGTCATTGCTAATTAGACCACATCAATTTTATTCTCCAATTGCCTATTTGAAAATTACAAAAATATGGTAGAGAAAGCAAATTGTTTTCAAGAGACAGCTTTGTTTCTCCAAAGGTTGGAAGTCTGAACCTACGATTAGTTCAATCCCCTGATGTTTTCATTTTAATGTTGTTGCTGCTGTCACTCCTTTTCGATTTCGCATCCTGTACTTATGCTCTGCTCTTAATGAGCCTTCCAGGCACTCTTAACATTATAATTCTCACCACTGAATTCTCTAAAACTGCTCATTATCAGCCGAAAGATGTCCCTTTATTTGTTGCAGTACCATATCCCAAACCCCACTGCAACCTCCAATTTCGCAGTTATCTCTCTGTGGAGAGGAACCAGTAAAATATGGTCCATGTAGGGTCCAGGTAAGCACTGATAGGTTTGGCTAATTTTGAATGTTGACTCTCAAGAGGAAGTCAAGAGATACTGTCTCTGAATAAAAATTAACATCTCTCTCTATCAGCGACATGGGAATAGATGGCCCGTACTTTAGACTTGGCCTAAACCAGGGTGAAGCAAATGAGACAGGACTTGCTCTTGCACAGAAACCTATGTTAAAATGGAAAGCTTTAAACACCTATTACTCGGCATGTGCCCACTCCTCATATATACAGATCTCAAAATAGCCAGCTAATACCTGAATTCACTGAATGATCAATTGGGCATGGGGGGGGGGGGGGGGATCTCATAAAAACCTACAAAATTATAACAGGACTAAACAGGGTAAATGCAGGAATGTTGTTCCCCATGTTCAGGGAGTTCAGAACCAGGGGTCACATTCTAAGTATATAGGGGAAACCGATTGGGATTTAGATCTGGAGAAATTTCTTCACACAAGAGAGTGGTCAGCCTGTGGAATTCTCTCCCACAGAAAGCGTTGGAAGCCAAAACATTGAATTTTTTCAAGAAGGAGTTAGATATAATTCTTAGGGCTAAAGTGATCAAAGGGTATGAGGGGAAAAGGGGAAACAGGGTACAAATGTCCAACTTCTGTTTTTTTTTTATGCTTCTATGAGGGTATTCTTCTCTTGTCAGATGGTGGTTAATCAGCTCATCACTGGCTGCCATGGTGTTAATTTTTAAATAAGTCAGTGCTTTCTAACAACCAATTTCTGAACCCGAGGAAAAAAGAGATATTTCTTGAGAGGACGCTTGTTAAAAAGTTACAGTGGCACAATTTGGTGTATCATCATTTGTTCTTCCAAAATACATTACTCCAACTGGTATTGTCCATGATCGAGATTGGAGCAAGGGAATATGAAAGGACTGCTTGGTGGGTCCACAGTATTACTGATATATAATCTTCTCGACAATATTGCACCCTTCTGTAAACCCCACACCCACTGAGGTTACTGCTCTAGGTGGCACAAAGGCAGAGGTCAGTAACCTTAATAACAGGAAGAGCCAACTTTGAAAGAAGTTAGTCAAAAAGGCAACACCTTTAGGCAGTGTTCTTACAGAAATAGCAATCAAAATGCGGAAAAAAATACAACAGCATTTTAAAGAATGATATTTTCTTGTAAGCATATTATTCATAAAAGTTTATAAAAAACAAACCAGCTCTTTACCATTAAAATGAGTCTGATTGATCAAAATGGGGAGCTGCACAAGTCCTTAATAAGTCACATGAGTCTTTGGAACTACAAGTAGCAGACCCCTGATCGAGAATGAAGGAGAGCAACTGGAAGGTATTTATAGCTATTTCTAACGTTACCTCCAACCATTTGTGACAAACATAGCCAGTTCAAATTTGAAGCTAAAAACTAATTATTTAAAAGAATTAAAATAATCCTGTCAAAAGTGGACAGTCACCCGATAATGTGCAATACTTGGAAATTGATGTGTCCCTAATGTAGCAGATTACAGTAACATATGCCAGAGTTTCATTTGGTTACTGTCCATTAAAGTGCCACCAAAGCCATGAACGTTCATGAAATGCCTGTGAAAAAGACACAGAAATACCAGCCTCGACTGCTTTAACTTTACGGCCCTGGGATTTTCAAGAGTTTAACAGTGATCAACCTTCAAAAAACATTTGCTGCACATGAAGTAAGGATGTGTGATCAATTGTAACCTGTTTATGGTGCTTAGAATTACTAAGGCAAGAGGCAAACCAAAGCTACATCTAAACTTTCTGTCAGCATCAACAAACTATTCTTACAATTAAAGAGTTTCTCTGTTCAACAGGAAGGGTTTGTTTTGATCACCTTCACTTCTCAAGTGGCTGACTCTGGGTAATACCTCTCATCTCCTGAGATCTCAGTCAAACAACCTGAATTTAGAGTTTTGTCAGGGTGCATCAGTGGAGATGGGGACTCCATACATTGCATCACCCCACTTTCTCAATATCAGTGGATTCAGCCATATTCTTAGAGACCACATTTCAAGTGAGATGAAGGGTACCAGTCTCCAGAAGGGATTTGACGCACTAATTATTTGCTCCGATTCACAGACATAAAAGATTTTCATTTTAATGAATTAGAGGAAGAGAATATGCAACTTTCTTTTGATAAAACGTGTGCATTAGAATTTCTGATCTACATGAACTGTCATGTCCATGAGGTGTGCTTGTAATATAAGTGGCATTGACATCTATTAAATCTCATAACCCAGTTTCGTCTTATAAACTACATTTAAGGCTAGCCTAAGTCCTGACCAGAAGGGAGATAACTGGGGTTCATGCTATTCTCAATCACTTCTGGAGATGGCACTGCTGCCTGTGACTGTGCTTGGCTTAATTTGCAGTATATAACAATTCTCCACCTTTTACTCATAGAGAGGTCACCCTGCAATAGTTTCAGTCATAAGGTCTGTTTGCTGTAGGGGATAGAGCCTCTATTTAAATAGACCAAGACTAAGAAGACTTAGAAACTAAGAGCAAGAGCAGGCCATTTGGCCCTTTGAGATTGTTCTGCTGATCATGGCTGATTCTCTAACACAACAATACATTTCCGCTTTCTCTCTATGTACAGGGTTTGGGATTGTTCCTATAAAATAAACTCTGTTAAGTAATTAGGCCTGTTGCTATAGAGTCTGCTGACTAAATGGACTGTTCCTATATCAAATTCTGCTTAGTAATTGGGATGGTTGCTATAAAATACACTATTTGCTGAATAAATGAGGCAGTTGCTGTAAAACATATTCTGCTTGTTGTGCCCTATTGTCCACCTAACCTCCCACTCATTGATTGACACAGTCTTGCCAGCAACTACTCTGGTACTTACGAGTATCCATATGCCTACTTGTTAGCTGGGATTCACCGGATAGCATGTGAAGGCCAGGGTTGGACAATTCCTCCTTGTCCTATCCTAATAGTTAACTTAAAATTTGCCTCTCCCTCATGCAGGGTAAGATCAACCTGCTGAGATCAGATTGTAGGTTAAACTCAACATTTTGAGTATTTTACAAGTGCTCAACATACAATCATATTACACAGGATCATGTGTCCAAACTTGGGGCACAGTAATGAAGATTAACCTCCAATCAATAACAAAAAGCACAGTAACTTTGAGATGGACTTCACAATCAAATGATGGCAAATCTAATGCCATAAGAAAACTGTTACCTTTTTGTTTCAAGACATTTATCATTGATCATAGAGAAAACAAGTGATGGTAGGGCTGCATTAACTTACACAGAAAACATTCAACATCCTGATTGCACTTGATGGTGCAAACTGCCGTCAGATCTTCTTAAAGGGAAAGTACTTACATCTGAATTGTTGCATAATCTTTGATACTATAAAAGGCAGGTTAAAAGGTGCACCAACCGAAATCACAGCATTAAAACTCAAGAACTCACTTTTCTGCCTGTATGTGTCACGGGTGCAGAATGTAAAAATATAATTGAAGGAACACTGTGCATTTTACCTTAGATCACCCTCCAAACATCAGTTGTGAAACACAAAAAAACAATGGCATGAAGAATATTAAAGGGGGCGACTTTACGTTCAGATTTGAATAAATACATGAATATGAAATGTTTGGAGGGATATGGGCCAAGCGCAGGCAGATAGGCCTGGTTTAGTTTGGGATTATGGCCGGAATGGACTGGTTGGACTGAAAGGTCTGTTTCCATGCTATGTGACTCTTTGACTCTATAGCATTGCATAGCATTTAGAATGAAATGCCAATTCTGACAAATAGTTAAGTACAGTAAATGTTAAACTTTAGAATGAACAACTCAGATCATCAGATTAAATTGTCAGATTCCCACAATTAATGTCAGAGTAACCTACAACAGGGCAGAATGCAGCAGGGTTACTAATGATGTGCTGACAGATAAATGTGTTTTTACTGGCAAACCTATTATTTCTTTATTGATGGCAAATAGATAAAGTGAAACAGTGCAACTCGATGTAGGGCAGCTCTGCAAGATAGTATTTCACAGCATACTACTGTATATCACACTTTTATCATTGTATATCGTAATGTGTCAGAGCATTTAACTGGATGTCATTGTAACTAATGGAATATCATAGCATACCATGGAAATAACTTCTAAAAAAAATCATGATTTCTCATGGTATTAAGGAATCAGTAGAACTGGTGTTAGTTAATAAAGAACAAATACACTATTTAACAGCCACTTTATATCCCCATTTTGTACTTGGGAATTAATAGCACGCTAATTGAGCATTTGAATGTATTTGTAACTGATGACTTTTTTTTAGTTTGAATGTCAATAAATTCATGGTGATTGCCATGGGTGGTTTATTTGCATAGTATCTTTCGATTCAATAGTTTTCTGTCATTCTTGTGTCTTTGTTCCAGGTGACACAGGACCCCGTTATCTTTGTTTTCCTGTGTGCTGCATATTTATTAAGTAGCAGTGAACATTAGAAAGTGCACTTCGCAATCACAAACAGCGGAAAGCCAGATGGCATTGTCCAATACTGATTCTCATGCATTATTCAAAGATTTACCACATTGTATTTTACCTCAGTCTGAAATCCTTCCACCAAAATGGCAACTAGCAAGTTAAAGAGAACGTAATTGCCAAATGTCATGAGGGCGATGAAGTATAGAGCAGCCCACGGAGAGGTCGAGGCCATTCCATTGTACAAGACCTTGTTCCAGTCCTCTTGAGTCAATATCTGGGAAGACAAAAAATAACCTTTTACAAAATAACACACCTAAATGTGCAAATGCAATGCACATCAGGCCCATTAGTTTATCATATTCCCAGTACATAGATACCCAAATTTTATGTCTCTCAACATTTTCCCATAAAGTAAGGCAATCCAATCTGTATATAGAGTCATAGAGATGTACAGCATGGAACAGATCCTTTAGTCCAATTCAAGCATGCCAACGAGATATCATAAATTAATCTGTCCCATTTGCCAGCATTAGGCCCATATCCCTTTAAACACCTCCTCTTCATATACACATCCTTTTAAATGTTGTAATTGTACCAACCTCCACCACTTCCTCAGGTAGCTCGTTCCATACACGCACCACCTTCTGCGTGAATAAATTGTCCCATCAGCCCTTTTATATTTTTCCCCTCTCACCTTAAACCTATGCCCTCTAGTATTGGACTCCCCCACTCTGGGGAAAAGACCTTGTCTATATATCTTATCCAGGCCCCTCATGATTTTATAAACCTTGAAAAGGTCACTCCTCAGCCTCCAGGGAAAATAGCCCCAGCCTATATAGCCTCCCTAGAGCTCAAATCCTCCAACCATAGTAACATTCTTGTAAATCTTTTCTGAACCTTTTCAAGTTTCACAACAACTTTCCTATAGCAGGGAGACCAGAATTGCACACAGTATTCCAAAAGTGGCCTCACCAATGTCCTGTATGACTGTAACATGACTTCCCAACTCCTGTACTCAATGCACTAACTAACAAAAGACAACATACCAAACACCCCCTTCACTATCCTATGCAACTTCACCTGCAACTCCATTTTCAAGGAACTATGAACCTGCAGTCCAAGGTCTCTTTGGTCAGGAACACTCCCCAGGACCTTACTATTAAGTATGCAAGTCCTGCCTTGACTTGCCGTTCCAAAATGCAGCATCACACATTTATCTAAATTAAACTCCATTTGCCACTCCTGCTCATTGACCCATCTGATCAAGCTCCCGTTATACTCTGAGGTAACCTTCTTCGTTGTCCACTACAGCTCATCTGCAAACTTATTAACCATACCTCCTATGTCACATCCAAATCATTTATATAAATGATGAAAAGTAGTGGACCCAGCACCGATCCTTGTGGCACTCCACTGGTCACCGGCCTCCAGTCTGAAAAGCAACCCTCCACTACCACCCTCTGTCTTCTACCTTCGAGCTAGTTCTGTATCCAAATGGCTAGTTCTCCCTAAATTCCATGTGATCTAACCTTGCTAACCAGTCTCCCATGAGGAACCTTGTTGAATGCCTTACTGAAGTACACATACCGCTCTACCCTCATCAATCATCTTCGTTACTTCTTCAAAAAACTCAAGTTAGTGAGACATGATTTCCCACACACAAAGTCATGTTAACACTCACTAATTAGTACTTGCCTTTCCAAGTACATGTAAATCCTGTCCCTCAGGATTCCCTCCAACAACTTGCCCACCATCAATGTCAGGCTCATTGGTTTATTGTTCCCTGGCTTTTCCTTACCACCTTTCTAATTGGCACCACATTAGCCAATCTCCAGTATTCTAGCACCTCACCTGTGACTATCGATGATACAACTATCTCAGCAAGGGGCCCAGCAATCAATTCCCTAGCTTCTCACAGAGTTCTAGGGTACACCTGATCAGATCCCAGGATTTATCCACCTTTATTTATTTTAAGCCATTCAGCACCTGTGTAATATAGACATTTTTCAAAATTTCCCCACGTTTCATATTTCCCCACGTTTTATATCTTGCATGTCCCCCTCCACAGTAAACACTGATGCAAAATACTCTTTTAGTATCTCCCCCATCTCCTGTGGTTCCACACATTCTGATCTCTAAAGGACTATATTCCCTCCCTAATTACCCTTTTGTCCCTTTGGGTCCTCCTCAACCCTAATTAGTAAAGCTCTCCCATGTCCCTTTTTTGCCCTCTTGATTTCCTTCTTAAGTGTACTCCTACAGCTTTTATATTCTTCTAGGAATTCACTTGATCTCTGCTGTCTATACCTGACATACGCTCCCTTTTCTTCTTGACGAAAACCTCAATTTCTTCAGTAGAACAGGATTCAGAGAACTGGACCTAGATCACAGAAACAAGCTTTTATCTAAGATGACAATTTTTCACTCACCCTTGTAATCTGCCTGACATCCGTGTAGTGTTGTATTGGTCTTTAATTTATACTTGTGATGGGCAGAAGATATACTTGAACTCTCTGGTGAGAGGCTTCTCTGATTTCCCCAAAGTCAGTTATGTTTTTGTGGCCAGAATGCCTTTGATTAGCATCTGTCTGTGAGCTGATCACAGAACCCAGATCCTGAGCCACGATTTGGTGTTGAACATGACACACTTGCCCAGAGAAAATATCTAACTTCTGATTGGGCAAATGGAGTGCCAATGAATGTTGGCAGATTCCTGTGCCCAACATTTCTGCATCAGGCTTGGTATTCCTTTCAATAAAACACTGTTATGGATGCAGATTCTGGGTGGTCTGGAATGCCATCTGGATCTCTGCCGATTTCAGGTGATCGTGGGAGTTAGTATTAGATCCAAGTAGCCATTAAAGCTGAATCAGGGCCATGATAAACCAGGTATGAAAGTATAGGAGGGCCCTGTGATTAGCTGTTGCCAATCTTCAATATATAGGCTTACTAATCTGGAGAATAGTGCATCCACAGCATTGTACAATGCATCAATTGGATGGTTAAATCTTTATAAATGGGTAAAACAAGACTCAACAGCAGATGGCTGATGGAAAATTACGAACAGCAGAGTTTTCTCTCCTTAGAAAATTATTTTTTAAAAAAACAACTTGATTCTACTTCTTGCTTGTGGGAGATTGGCAGCCCCTATTGAGTAACATTGTCACCATCTGTGCACCTGTTCTACCAAAACAAGTCAAAGCTCCAGCAAAGTGCCTTGGGATGTTTTACTCGATTAAAGGCACTATTTAGACACGAGTTGTTGTAAAGTCAGCTTGTTTATAACTCAAATAGTCCCATTAAGAACACTGCCATAGGTCACTAGGTGTCAGATTGGTCCAGAGTGTGGCACAATGTTTTTGAAATGCAAAAGCAACGTTGTGATCCAGCTGCAACAACAACTAGCAGCTTGCTGAATGCCATCACCACATGGGATTTAGGCAGGTTCCTTCTGTGGAAACATAGAGGATTACTTTCCATCGAATTCCAGCTTATGAAATTGTAATGTAGTTACACTGAGCAGAGTTCTGTGGAGAACTGACTGGCACTCAGCGGTTAGCAGTGTTGCCTCACAACGCCAGGAAGCCAGGTTCGATTCCAACCTTGGGTAACTGTCTATGTGGTATTTGTACAGTCTCCCAGTATGTGTGCGGGTTTCCTCCAGGTGCTCCAGTTTCTTCCCACAGTCCAAAGATGCACAGGTTAGGTGGGTTGGCTGTGCTAAATTACCTGTAGTGTCCAGGGATGTGCAGGCAAGGTGGGTTAGCCATGGGAAATGCAAAGTTAAAGGGATAGGGTCGGTGGTGGGGGCAGGTCTGGGTGGAACGCTGTTCAGAGGGTCATCACAGACCTGATGGCTGAATGGCTCTATCTACACTGTAGGGATTTTATGATTCTATGAACTGCATCCACTCCTTGTACCCACTACTACTTAGTTGTCCGATCTGGCAATTATAAAGCTTTTCCGTCATTTTTGGGTCAAATGACACTTACTTGGTGAATCTTGGATAAGTTTAGTTTACTGCCCATCAGAAACTTGACATTTGGGGTCACCTCCTGCACTTCTCCCCTCATCAACTGAATACTGTTCATGGATTCAAAGCCTTTCAAAGTATTAACAAAATTCCTGCAAGCATTTTCATTTAACTATGCAACTGTTAGAGAAACGCATTGTCAGAGCATTAATTATGATGAAGCTCTTTGCTTATTTAATGAGATATTCGTGGAAGCCACAATAACGTGTTTATGGAAGAGTGAGACAATTGTTTTTTGCAAGGAGGGGCACAAAGTATACAACATTTATATAACACCTTTACTGTGGTTAAAAACATCCCACGATGAGAAATGCAATCTGACACAGAAGGATAAGTTCGGACAAGTGGTCAAAAGTTTGGTCAGAAAGGAATGGATTAAAGAAGGAGCTTGTAGGTTTTGATTGGAGTAGTTTGTTTGCAGGCAAAGGGACCTCTGGCAAGTGGGAGGCGTTTGAAAGTGAGCTAGTTAGAGTTCAAGATTGATATGTTCCTGTGAGGGTGAAAGGGCAAGGTTAATAGGAATAAGGAACCCTGGATGACAAGAGATATTGAGGCCTGACCAGAAAAAAAGGAGAGGTGGCTCCTGTACAGGCAGCTGGGATCAAGGGATATAGGAGTTTACTGAAGATGGAAATCAAGAGGGCGCAAAGGGGGCACGAGATAGCCTTGGCTGAGAAGATTAGGGTGAATACAAAGAGGTTCTTTAAGTATATTAAAAGAAAAAGAATAACTAGGGACAGAATAGGGCCCCTCAAGGACCAAAGAGGACACTTATGTGTAGAGCCACAGGAGATGGGCGAGGTTCTGAATGAATATTTCTCCTCTGTGTTTGCCGTGGAGAAAGCCGTGAAGACATGGGAACTTGGGGAAGTTAATGGTGATATCTTGGGGACAGTCCATATCACATTAGAGGTGATGGTGGATGTATCAGAATGTATGATGGTCCTGACCAGATATATCCAAGAACACTGCAAGACGCTAGAGACGAAATTGCGGGGACCCTGGCTGATATATTTGCATCATCGTTAGCCACAGGAGAGGCCCCGGTAGACTTGGGAACTATAGACCAGTAAGCTTAACATCTGTGGTGGGTAAGTTACTTGGGAAGATCCTGAGAGATAAGATAAACATGCATATGGAAAGGGTTTGATTAAGAATAGTCAGCATGGCTTTGTGCATGGGAAAACATGCCTGACAAATTTGTTAGAGATCTTTGATGAAATGACCAGGAAGGTTGACGAAGGTAGGGCTTTAGAAGTAGTCTATGTGGATTTCAGTAAGGCCTTTGATAAGGTGCCATATGGTAGGCTGCCCCGGAAGGTTAGATCACATGGAATCCAGGGGGAGCTAGCAAATTGGATACACAATTGGCTTGATTGAAGGAAGCAGAGGGTAATAGTGGAAGGATGCTTGTCGGATTGGAGGACTAATGGAGTGCCTCAGGGGTCGGTGCTGGGCCCATTGTTGTTTGTTATTTATCAGTGATTTGGGTTAGAATGTGACAGGCCATGATTAGTAAGGTTGCTGAAATAGAGGGTATCGTTGACAGTGAGGAAGGTTATCAGACATTGCAGCAGAACCTTGATCAGCTGGGGAAGTGGGTCGAGAAATCGCAACTGAGTTTAATATAGATAAATGTGAGGTCTTGCATTTTGGAAAGTCAAATCAAGATAGGAGTTTCATAGTGAGTGGTAGGGCATAAGGGAGCGTAGTGGAACAGAGGGACCTTGGAGTTCAGGTACATGGTTCTCTGAAAGTGGAGTCCCAGGTAGACAGGGCAGTGAAGAAGGCTTTTGGCACACTGGGCTTCATCAGTCAGGTCATTGAGTATAGAAGTTCTGGAGTTCAATTGCAATTGTACTGGACATTGATGAGGCTAAACTAGGAGTATTGTGCTCAGTTTTGGTCAGCTTGCTATAGGAAGGATGTTATTAACCTGGAAAGAGTGTAGAAACAATTTGCAAGGATGTGCCAGGAATCAAGGATTTGAGTTATAGGGAGAGATTGGACAAGCCAGAACTTTTTTCTTTAGAGCACAGGAGACTGAGGTAGGGATCTTATAGAAGTGTAAATGATCTTGAGCAGCATGGATAGGGTGAATGCACTCAATCTTTTTCCTAGTGTTGGGGAATCAAAGACTAGAGGGCATCAATTTAAGATTAGAGGGGAAAGTGTAAAAGGGAACCTGAGGGGCAACATTTTTAAGTAGAAGATGGTACACATATGGAATGAACTGCCAATGGAAGTGGTTGAGGCAGGTACATTAATAACATTTAAAAAGCATTTGGACAAACACATGGGTAGGAAAGGTTTAAAAGGATATGGGCCGAGGCCAGGGAAATAGGGTTAGTGTGGACGGACATTTTGGTTGGCCTTGACCAGTTTGGGCCAAAGGATCTGTCTCAGTGCTGTTTTGAGAGGGAGGGTTGGATAGGCAGAGAGATTTCGGGACAGAGTGCTGTCTGTCAAATAACTGGATGCACAGTCATTAAGGATGGAGTGCTGAAAATAGGGATACACAAGAGGCTAAAGTTGGAGGCATGCAGATATCCTGAGGTTGCAGGATGTTATAAGGTGAAGTCAGGAAATGATTTGAACAGAAGGAGGAGAATGTTAAACAACAAGAACAGATGTGATCTTCTGCAGATTCCAAAAATTGAAAACTGTTTTCATGCCAGTGTCATATTGTGACTGTTATGACTGAACGCCAAGAGGAAGCCAGGCTTGTCCAACCGGTAGCATTATGCACATAATTAACAGTTGTACTTGGAAAAGCTTCATCAATCAATTAGCAATACAGTCCAACCTCTCTGTTCTAAATCCAGGCCAATTCTTTCTGGAAGAAGATTTGAATCATGCCCTGATTCTTCTGAGGAAGGGTCATTGGACCCAAAAGGTTATCACTGATTTCGCTCTGCAGACGTGCTAAATCTGCCGAGCTTTTCCAGCAATTTCTGTTTTTGTTCCTGACTCTTCTTAACTGATCAATGTCAGCTGTGTTAATAAGAGGAGGTGTGGAGAAGTGCCTAAGGACGTCACCACAAAAGGATAAAAACCAGGCAGATTGAGTATCCTGAGCCGACGGGGATGTTTCTGCTGCTATCTTTCTCTCACTTTCAAATTAACAGCGACACTTTCACACCTTTTATGGGAGGTTGACTGGCTTCAGAGTGCAGCCCAGGAGAGAGAGAAATGAATGGTACTTTTGAAATCATCAGCATGGAAAATTAATAAGGAAAAGTTGATGTTTTTCTAGCAACGTGAAGTGGGAATATTGGGAAACAGTTTTCCTGCTTTTATTAGCACCTTGGTGACTTTCTTAGAAGCACAGAATGATTCCACATTGGAGGAGTTTTGATCCATTTTGCTGGTGCTGATTCTCTGAAAGAGTTATCTAAATAATTTCAAACTCCTGCCTCTTCCTCCTTGCCCTTGCAAAGAATTCCTCTTCAGCTATACACCCAATTGCCTTTTGAAAGTTACTATTGAATCCGTATCAACTATTCTTTCAGAAAAGGGATTCAAGTTTGCAACAATTTGTTGCAAAAAAATTCTCCCCATCACCCCTCTGATTTTTGCCAGTTATTTAATATCTGCGTTGCCACTTGGCTATGTGTACAGATTCCCTTTATTTATCAAAACCTTTCAAAATCTTGAATACCTCTGCTAAATCGGCTCCTTTGTTTGAAGATGAACAATATACAATGTAGTCTCTCTGCATGTTCCTCATCTGTGGTACCATTTGAGTAAATCTGCTTGATGCCTTCTTCGGCACCTTAGCATCCTTCCTAAAGTACGGTGCCCATAATTTTAACCCTTTTTCAACTGGACATTTAGGATTGAATGTTGGGGGTTGCTTTCTATACCTGGAAGACTGTTACAATAGCCCAGAGAAGCGAGTCAAAATTCTTTCGGTCAGGAAGTGTGTCTCCTTCTTTCTCTGAAGCAAACTTGCAGCCAAAAAGATGCATTCCCAAAATACTGTAAGGAAAAACAGAATAACATAATTACTGGGTTGTATAATGCTATGACACACAGTTACAGAATTTGTGGCAATGTCAAAGAGCAAAGCGTTATCTTATTATCCCATTCTCTTATTCAGCTTTGCTAAATTCCCTTTTTTTAAATGTAGTTACATTCAACAAGTATTCCATAGAAATCACAGGGTGGAAGTGGGCCATTTGGCCCATCGGGTCCACACTGATGCTCCGAAAAGCATCCCACCTAGATCCATGCCCCTCTATCCTGCATTTCCCATGCTTAACCCACCTGGCCTGCACATCACTGGACATTATGGGCAATTTCCCATGGCCAGTCCATATAATCTGCGCATTTTTGGACTGTGGGAGGAAACCACAGCACCCAGAGGAAAACCACGCAGACACAGGGAAAACATGCAAACCCTACACAGACAGTCACCCGAGGGCTGGAATCGAACCCAGGTCCCTGGCATTGTGAGGCAGCAGTGCTGACCACTGAGCCACCATGCTGCCATGCATGCTTTGCAGTTGTGTCTTTCTCCTTGTCAGTTATCTGATCCATCCTGCAATCAGTCACAGGAAGCAGCCCTGGAATTGAATTAGTCAGGTCTTACCACATTACACAGCTCATGTGTGAGACTAAGAAAAGTGATGTTGCCAAACTGGATATCTGGTTACATCACTCAGCTGCCCTGGATGAGCCTGTTGTGAGTGACTCCACTGAGCTCCAAGTGTTGAATAGGAACTTGTTATAGAACTCTCATTTCCAAATCAGAAGTGAGTTCAAATCCTATTCCAGAGATGTGAGCATTAAAGTCAGGATTAACACACGAGTGCTGCACTGAGTGACGCAGACACTGCACTGTTGCTGTGTTTTGGCTGAGATATTAAATCAAGGTCCCATCTATTCTTTCAGGTGAAAATGATCTGATGATACTCATATTGATGAAGAGCAGGTTAATTCTCCGGAGTGTGCTGGCTAATATTTATCATCCAGTCAGCATTGCTAAAACTGGTTAACTGACAACGACGTTGTTTTCTATATTATAACAACCTTCACTTTAAAACCTACGGAATTGACTGCAGGGTGCTTTGGAGACATCCTTGACATTGTGAAAGCTGCTATACTGTTACAAATGTTTCCTTTCTTCCATCATCGTAAAGAGATTCTTTCTGTCCTGCTTTTATTCCCAATCTGTTTTTTTTTAACCTTGGAAATTTCATGAGTTTATTCTATCCCTGACGAAAGTCTGTGTCACTCCTCAAAAACTACCATTTGTCGATAGGTCATTAGCTACACTTACATGATAATCACTAAAAGTTTAAAATCCAAGTTTCACTGCACTGAGCCATTAACTCCCTGGTTTGCCTTGTATTCTGCCCTATAACAATGGCTAAAATAAAGATTGATAGCGTTTTCTTAAAGGATATTTAACAAAGTTGCTATGTGGGGTTAAGATACAGAGCAGCTAGGATCTGAGTTCTGGATTAGCTTCAAAGGATTGACATCCTACTCCTGCAAGTATATTCTTATATGCACCTTACAACTCATTCTGTGCTCTGTGATGCTCATCTCTTTTTTTGAGGAGAAAGTGAGGTCTGCAGATGCTGGAGATCAGAGATGGAAATGTGTTGCTGGATGAACTGTATGAACTGTATGAACTCAGATTTCACCAGTTTCCTCATTTCCCCTCCCCCCAGCCTGTCTCAGTCAAATCCATGAAATTCAGCACCGCCTTCCTAACCTACAATCTTCTTCCCGACCTCTCCGCCCCCACCCCAGTCTGACCTATCACCCTCACCTTGACCTCTTTCCACCTATCACATTTCCGACGCCCCTCCCCCAAGTCCCTCCTCCCTATCTTTTATCTTAGCCTGCTGGACCAACTTTCCTCATTCCTAATGCCCGAAACGTCGATTCTCCTGTTCCCTAGATGCTGCCTGACCTGCTGCGCTTTTCCAGCAACACATTTCCATCTCACCTCTTTTTTTCCCAATATAAGCAAACAGCATTCTGATCTATTTGCATCTGAATTATTGGGCCTGATTTTAACTCTGTGCAAGTGAAAAGGTCTTGTGTGAGTTAAAAGTTTGTTTACTGACTGTAATCTACCTCAAATCTTTCAACCGCAGTAGACATGAAAACTTATAGAGTGCACTTACAAAATGGAAATAAATCATAAGGGTGGAGGTCTAACATAGCTCAATGATCCATTTACCAACTCCTTTTGCTTTTCTATTTATTTTTTCTATTGATTACAACTAGTGCCTTGATTCCTTAAAATTATCACATGGTGAATGGGTATAAAGCATCATCTGCGTGGAACACAGAGAGGTCTATGACTCTAAGAAGAGGGGGCAAGGAGGATTGCATGTCTGAATGGGAACCTGCCCAATTTCCCACCCATTAACTGAAACAGCAAGTTGTGAGTACACCTTTCCTCATTTTTCACTCTGCCCAGCCTCTCCAATGAGGCTTTCCAGTGTGCTCAAAGGCTCTGGAGTTATCGCGTGAGGAAATATTGTCTCACACTCACCTAAAGATGAAGATGAAAAGCATCAGCAGCATGCAGAAGGTGGCAACGTTGTCCATTGTCTTCATCAGGACCACCAGTTGGCGCTGCAAGGCTGGCATGAACCGTACCAACTTCAGCACCCGCATCAGGCGGAAGGTACGCAGCACCGAGAGGCCCCCGCCTTGCTGTCCGACAATTTCCCACACACTGAGGGGAGCACAGTAAGACAGATCAAATTAAATGAGAAACACAACATGAATCTGAGAATTTGTCATCAATTACCATTCAACACTTGAACCTGGTAACAAGCAGGCATTTTAACTAGTGCAAATGTGGAAACTGGGGTTTAGTTATTACAGAAAGTTGCACTCTCGAATGTAATGCACAGAACTGGCAGAACAGCCAGAGCCACGGCTATCTTCTTTCATGAAATCAAATCCTTGGAGTTAGGTATTGGTCTCTTCATTTACTCCGATTAAGGTGAAGGGTCTAATCAATCTGCAGAGGGGATACTGTTCAGCAATGTTGATGTCTCGCCATGAGAGCCAAAAGGTTTTCACTGGGGTCCCAGTGCTCGAGGTCAGCTGCACAGGAGCCCTGACTTGTCCCGAACCTGTTTAATAAGGACCACATTCCCTGTGAAAGTTCAAAGTTTGCCATTCAACAGATGGACTTTGTCACAAGGAACTTGTTAGTGACTTCCTGTGTCCCTCTTCCTTGATCCAAAGGCTGCTTAGTAGTGGGTCTCACTGCCTTTTGGGGGTTAAATGGTCAGTAGGTGAGCTGAACATGTAATCTTAGATCGGGCGAGTGAGGAGCAGCACGAATGCTTTCAACCAGCTTGTGGGTTTTCATCAGTTGTTGGAGGTGCGGGATGTTGATGTTTGCAAGGTCAGGAAGCCAGGAGAGGGATGTTGAGCGGAAGGACTCAGTTATGCTCAGTGTGCGATGAACTTCATGAGCTGGGTTATCAGCTCAAACTTCATCCCAAAACATGATATGCAGCGAAAACCATTGCCATGCCAAAATCTGAAAAAAATCTTACCATAGCAGACAGCTACTGAGCAATTTTAATACTTCCTCTATACTTTAGGACTTATTATTGTCTAACTCTGCAATGGGTATCTCCAGAAGTCGAGACCTTCCTGAAAGCTGACCACACTGGTTTTTGTAAAGGATATGAGAGACGGAATGTGTAAACAAAGGGAAAGAGAGGAAATGAGGGACTCAGGAAAGGATGTGCCAAGGGGATACAGTTTGGTTTTGTGCAGTGGTGTAAAATGGATAATGGTCAGCCTGGTTTATATTTCTCAGGATATTTATTTTCTAATTTTTGTCTTTTCAAAGATCTCTTTCCCGGTGTTGGTGATATCCAACACTTTATCGAAAATGGCTTCCAAAAGAACCCGAAGGTAGCATAACGTCAGTAAATATCACAGCTTAGGACTGTCTAGTACACTGACCTTGTCGTGAAGCTTTTCAGGGGTCTTCCAACTGGGGTTGGGACAGTGGTTCAAAAAAATCCATCACAAAAGACAATTTAGAGTCCATTGCTTGGGTAAGGGGATTGAGGGGGGTGGGGGGTGCATGGAATTTAGACTGGACAACAACTAGGTTTAGGACCCTGTGTTAGCCCCGGTACTGTTCAACATATAATCCAATGACCTGACAATAACCACATTCCATATATTCATCCATACTGATGACATCTCTAGTGCCAACCAAGCTCCACCTTCTGTACCCTAGACCCATATCTTAACAACGATGTTACAAAATTCGCAGACTGTTGCAATACATAACATCTCATATTGAATCCCACTATAACCACATGCAGCATATTCCACTCCACAGTGCCAGTGTCTAATAAATTGTTTTTCCACACGGATAGCCAGAGACAATCCAGACTTGGGATTCATTCCAGATATGAGTTTCTCCTTCTGAGAACATCTGAAGAAAACAGCAGCAAGTGTCAAGACCAGAAACAACCTACCAACTGGACATGCTAGATCGATGCTGCTGTGAAAGCCTGAGAGATCTCAGCACTTGCCCAATTGTACTCTGCTACAAACTGTGATAAAGTGGCACACAGGTTTCCAAATGGGATTATTTGACATCACAACTCCAGTGATTAAGGGAAGGTGAAACAATAGTGTGTTGACAATATGTCATTTCCAGATGAAAATGCTGTCACACCTTTTGACAGGTCACACCCCTGGTCATATTTCTACTTAGACAAGCAGTAAGTTAGCCTTCTCTCACCTTTTACTGCATTTTCAATCTGACCCCTCACTTCTCAGGAATATTGAACGAATTCAATTGAACAACAAGGACAAACAGAGTGCAACACAAACAGACAAATATATATATATAAAAATGCACAGTTTAAAGCATCTCTCAGTTGTTCATGAAATACAGTACATCGCGGTGGCCAACAAGAATCTAACTAGTTTGAATATTTGGAGTTACTGTTAGATGTTCATCAGAGAGAAACAAGATTCTAAGAGAACCTGGTGTGACGCTCTGGGTGCAAACATCATAATGAGCAGTTCGTGTGCTCAATGACATTATTCACAAGGCAAAGTGTGAAAGTGTTGATGGTGTGAGAGAGGGAATGTGTGAGCTGAGAAAAAGAGAGGAAATGATGGGACTCAGGAAAGGAAGAGCCATTGGAGATAGGGTTTGATTTTGTGCAATGGTGCAAAATGGACGATGGTCAATCTGGTTTCTATTTCTGCTGATATTTACTTTAGAATGCTTGTCTTTTCAAAGAGCTCTACAAGTGATACCTTATTGTTTAATGCCTTCATGAATGGATTTTGCATCTCCTTGACAATTTACCTGATGACGACAATGATGCCATCGAAAATGTTGTAAGGGTTCTTGATATAACCGAATGGTCCATACACCAGGATCTTCAGAAGCATTTCCAGTGCAAACAGGCTGGTGAAGACAATATTACTGATCTCCAGGGCATTTGTGAGCTCTTCTGGCTGAAGAAGAAAATGAAAACTGCATCAGAATGACAAGAGGATAAATGTTTGAGTCTGGTCCAGTTTCCAGGCTCTGTCTCATTTTTGTTTGGGAGCTGTTGTAGTCTTTGTAGTTTTCTAAGTGAAGAACGTGAATTCAGCATTTGTTTTAACTGTTATCCTCCAATGAAGAGTGGTGTGGTTCCATGTAGAGTAAAGCCCTCCCTGATCTGTCTCAACAACATGTTTTAACCTTCCAACAGCCCTCTACTTACACTAGTACAAATTTTTCACATCCCTATATTCTTCCTGAAGACCAGTGCCACTTAGTATCCGACAATACCCCAGCCCAGTAGAAGATATACAGTACTGACCAAAAGATTCATTTCAGCTAAGACCTTAGGAACCAGCTGAGAGAGACACTTACATCCCAAATTAAACTGGTCTCTTCTGAAAGAAGCAAGGGTGATGTGAGAAAAAAATCTTTTCACTTAGTGAGTAGTTAGGGTCTGGGAATGCACTGTCTGGAAGTGTGGTGGAGGTAGGTTCAACTGAGGCAATCAAGAGGGAGTTGGGTAATTATTTGGATAAAAATAATGTGCAAGGATATGGGAAAAAGCAGAAGATTTGCACTGGGTAATGATGCTCATTTAATGAGCCTGTGTAGGCATGATGGGTAAATGTAACAATTTTGTGCTTCATTGGTAAAAGGCAATATGTTAATGCCATTAAAACTGAAAAGTTTTGTTCTGTATTATCTTTTTCTCTGATATCATCTGCTTTGACTACAAATACCAGTTAGGTATTTGAGTTGTGAATTAAATACAAGGGAATGGGTTGGTGCTGTTTTAAGTGGAAGATTCATTACCAATGTGTGAAGAAAGGTTCAGAAATGATGCACAAGGGTGTTACCAGGGTTGGGGGGGGGTTTGAGTTTTAGGGAGAAGCTGAATCAGCTGGGGTTTTTTCCCCCAGGAGTTTTGGAGGTTGAGAGGTTTATAAAATCATGAAGGGTGTGGATAAGGAGAATAGTGAAAGTAGCGAAGGTCTTTTTACCGAGGATAGGAGAGTCCAAAACTAGAGGGGATAAATTTAAGGTGACAGGAGACAGATTTAAAAGGGACCTGAGGGGTACCTTTTTCATGCATAGGGTGGTGTATGTATGGGACAAGTTACCAGAGGAGGTGGTAGAGGTGGGTACAGTTACAACATCTAAAAGACGTCTGGATGGGTACATGAATAGGAAGGGTTTAGAGGCAAAATGCTGGCAAATGAAACTAGTTCAGTTTGGGAAACTTGGTTCGCATGGGCGAGTTGGACCAAAGGGTTTTTTTCTGTGCTGTATGACCCTGTGACTCTATGACTGGAAAAGAAGTTCTCTGTTTGTTGATGTTTTCCCCTCTCTCCTATTGTGCTATGTAGAAGGCAGGCAAACATGATGGGGTGGATTGTCAGCAATGGGAACACTAGTTTTCCCTCTACTAAAACAGGCAAACCAGCTGGACATTCCTGTCTCAGCCTTGGCTGAAATGTTCAATCTCCACTTTGGTGAGTGAGTGAATCTGGAAACTATCAGGGCAATGTAAATACCCATTGATGGTCAGTTCATCTCTTAGACTTGATGATCATTTAATAACATGCAGTTGTAGGATTCAGAAAGGGTCACAGAGAACTACAGCACAGGAATAGGTGCTTTGGTCCATTATATCCACACCAGGCAAAAATAACCACCTAACTATTCCAATCCCATTTTCCAGCACCTGGCTCAGAGTGTTGTATGCCGTGGCATCTCAAGTGTACAACGAAGTACTCCTTAAATGTTATGAAGGTTTTTGCCTCTCCCACCCTTACTGGCAGTGAGCTCCAGATTTCTACCACCCTCTGGGTGAAAAAAGTTTCCTTCACATCTCCTCTAAACCTTCTGACCCCTTACCTTAGATTTATGCTCCCTGGTAATTGATGCCTACCTATGCCCCTCATGATTTCATACATTTCAATCATGTTCTGTCTCACTGCTCTTAAAAAAGCCCCAGTCTATCCAAGCTCTCTTCATAACTGAAACTTCCTAACCTGGGCAATATCCTGGTAAATCTCCTCTGCACTCTTTCCAATGCTATCATATCCCTCCTGTAACGTGGATCCTAGAACTGCACGCTGTACTCTGCTTGTGGCCTAATAAATGTTTTATACAGTTCCAGCTTCACCTCCATGTTCTTTAACTCTATGCCTTGACTGATAAAGTCAAGTATACCGTATGCCTTCTTAACCACTATATTCACCTGTCCTGATACCTTAAGAAATGAGTGTACATGCACACCAATGTCCCTCTGATACTATGAAACATGCTTATGTTGGTACCATGTATAACATTCTTTTCTATTGACTTCAAATGAAAATTGGGCACAGTATTAAAGTAGGTGGACCATCTCACTGTTATCCTTTCTAGTATTGCTAACATAGAAGAATTTCATCCATGTTATCTTTTATATCTCTAGTTCCTCAAGGAGAAAATGTGAAGCACCATTAATAGGTTAAAAAGAAGACATCAAATTAGTATAAATGGACAGGAGTTGAAAATAAATGATAGAAAGAACACTGAAATAAGTTCATTGTAGATGTGACTTTATTTATCCTGACAAAGTTTGGATCTAAGTCCAAAATGAAAACATCAACTGATGTATCAGCTCAGATCTCCCAAACTCTCAGTTCCTTCTTCAAACATTTTTAGCCTCCCAGATGGAACTGAAATTTAGTTTTGAAACCTT
Organism: Chiloscyllium plagiosum; assembly: GCF_037043375.1. Taxonomy (NCBI): domain Eukaryota; kingdom Metazoa; phylum Chordata; class Chondrichthyes; order Orectolobiformes; family Hemiscylliidae; genus Chiloscyllium; species Chiloscyllium plagiosum. The sequence goes on along the minus strand of NW_028270163.1, from coordinate 9,974,035 downwards.
TCATTGCTGCCTATTGATGCGATTAAAACTGGATTAATTAAAACATTGAAAACATTCGAAAACTCCTCCAAAGGATTTCACAGCAGTTGAAAGCACATGTCTAAGCGTATAAGACAATTACTGTACCTCAAGAATTTTTTATGAAGTGCTGTGCTGCTCATTAAATTTGTTTTATATAAGAGAGTTAGTCAAACAGTCTCAATGAAGAGCTTAAATCAAAAAAAGGTTTACCTCACTTGGGCTACTTCTGTGTGCACTCTAAATTGAAGAGTCACACTATTATTAATTATTGGGAGTCTAATACTTCCTTTGAATGAATTGGACTTAACATTTACTATAGAAATATACAACACTCTTCTTAGATGATAGTCACTGGTTAACGAAGTAACAACAAATGGATCTTTTTAAAGTTGAGAAATGGAGGTTTGAAGGACAAATCTTCAACAATGGATGATGATGTTCTGAGGAAATGGAAGTGCAACTTCTCTGGGTCATATAAACTGAATTGTAAAGTTGAATTAATCTTTTTATCTGCTTTTCAATCACTTTTAAGAGTTGGAAGTAAATTGTGGCACTTTATCTATCCCAGGTGCATCTATGCATCTATGCTCTTCACAAAAATAACCTAAAAAGATGAAATTTAGTTAGTTGTTACATGTGTAGTAAGATGAAGTCTGCACTCTTGGGAGTCGATATTAACAGGTTTTATTAAACATAATAATGTACAAGGCATGGTAAAAGAGGAAATTTTGCTGACATCCTATAGACTCAGGCTTCAGTTCCATGTAATCTGGCATCACTCAGGCATAGCTCCTCACGCACATGCTCAGTAGCTAAATTTTGAGCAAAGGCATAATTAAACCTTTACTGCACATTTTGCTAGTCCAACCTTTCTATCCAAGCATTCAATTGCATTTTAAATGTTCCCTAAAGTTTGGCAGAAGCTTGCAGTATTTGAGTAACAAAATTTATTTGACCATTTCATTTTAAAATTTGCTTAGCATTATGTCATTTTCTACAAATTTGACTGAATATGAATATATTGCAGACAGACCTCTTCAATACTATATATTTTAAACTATATAGTTACTATGAATGTGCATCAATGAAATCCTAATTTGACTTTCTTTACTCGATGGTGTAAACCTGACCACACTGCAGTCTAAACTGTCCTCCAGTGCCATACTGGGGGAAAGCTTCACTGTTGAAGGTACTGTCTTTTGGATGAGACGTTAATCTGGATACTTTTAGGTGGATGGGAATAGATCGCCTGGCATTATTTTGAATAAGTGTAACATCAATGCATATCCTTGAAACAGTGTCACACTATAATTCTTAGGTAGATGTGCCAGGGCTTGCAGACACGGTGGTTGGCATTCTGGCAGGTAGGGAAGCTCAGCTGCTGATCTCCTTCGCCATCTTGTCTCATTCAGCATCAGTTATTAGGTGATACACCAGTCTGAACAACCCATCTTGACTTCAAGATAGCCTGGCTTTGACTTCTTGCACTTGTGCCATTTGTGAACATGGCCTTTCTACAGATGCGAATTATTTTTTTGGCAGCGGCATCAGTGCATTTCTCTTTGTAGACTGAGTGTTCAAGTACGAGTAGGCTGATGTGTGTTGGTATCTTGTCAAAGGCCTTCCTGTCGTTTAGAAGCACATGCTCTTTTCGAGCATATACATGGGCATTAGCACTGAGTTATGACACAGTGCAAAAAGGTTACAAATATCAAATCCAGCACCATAGGTGGTCATTTTTATTTTAAATTGTTGAGATTGGAGGAAGGTGGGGAAGCAGCAGCAATGCCAATTTACACCCCACCTGATTTCATCTCCACAGGAGTGGCAACATTCTTCAGGTATAAACCCACATTCCTAGCATGTTAGATTAAAAGGGTGGCCAGTGTTTCACGTAAGTGAAAAATATTGCAAAACAATAACAAAATTGTTTTAAAAAATCAGGCTGAATGTGTGTAAACCAATTTATTCAGACTTGAAATACGCTTTGTTTTGTCAGGGATATGAAGTTCTTGGATCTTGAACTCTCTCATCTGTCCACTCCCTGAAAATATTCTGAGCAGACTGGTCCAATTTTTACCCTTCCCTTGAGCAAATCAGATCAGAGGATCAAGGCTGGCCCATCAACGTCTTTGAATGCACAACAACCTTTGGGTCAAAGTGATGGGCTTTGATGAAGAAAATGCTTTGGGGGCTACACATCCATAGAACCTTATCGAAATGATCAAGCTGAGTTAATTCTTGACCACTCTGATATATAGCATTAAACTGCTGACATAGTCATAGGTCAATTGCTGTTGTGAAAAGAGTTGGGCCTCGGTTAAGCATTGCTAAGGCATTGTTGTAATGATAGATTACTTGATGTTGCTAATATCATCAACACTTTTCATTAACATAGATCACATCCCCAGTTATTAGTCAAGTGATTTGATTGATCAGCAGTTTGCATTTATATGGCACCTTAATGTAAAAAAAATCCCAAGGTGCTTGCAACAATGTAATCGTACAAACATTGAGATTGAGTCAATAAGGTGGTGTTTAGGCATGATGTGAGGGCGGGTTAATAGGCCTGATTGTACAAATTTCTCTTTCATGAGTTCCTTTAAATGACAGATTGTTGCAGTCCAAAGCCTCATGGATGCCCTGTCTTCAGCTGTGAGGTCTGTTCAAAGTCTATTCCATTTAACACAAAGCATGTTCCGAATAAAGAGAAGTTATATTTTCCCTGGGTGGGGGAGCTGGAGCAAAGTAACCAAATGCTTCACAGAGGCACCCCTTAAATAACTGCTGGCAAAATGGGCTAACCACCGAGTTGTATATATTTATTATTGCTTCATGTACCTATTCTAATACACAGAATTGATAACAGCGATATGGAAAAAGAGATGAGACATTCGATGGGGAAGACATGAGGTGAGAGGTGAGCCCAGTATTAATATGGAACTGATGTCCTATCCTGAGCATGAAATGCTGAGATAAGCTCATTTAGGATTATTCCTCACAATGGTTTTCGGGCTTTGGAAGTGTGTGGAAGGGTGCTGACAAGCTGTTTCCAGAATTAGCACAATGCTAGAAACGGAGGAACTTAATTACAAGCTGTGGCTTCTGTGACAATCAAAGAGAAGTCGATTACAAGGTGCCAAGCTCCACATCACGGAGTGATAGAAAAGTAACATTCTTCCCCACTCCATAACAGGTGAGATTAACTGTTATCAACCAATTTTACAGCAAAGACTCTCAAAGACAATGGAGTGTTTGAACAGACTCATGAAATAGGCAAATACTAACGTTGCTATGGACAAAAATCAACAACAAATTACATTTATAAAGCACCTTTTACATACTGGAACACTTGGACAAAAATAGTTATTGAGCCAAAGCAAGAATCACTGAAAATATCCACTGGAGTGGTCGGTCTCACTGTTTTTAAAAGAAGATTTTTTTAATGTGGTGAGAACAAGAGAGGTGGCACAGTGGCTCAGTGGTTAGCACTGCTGCCTCACCATGCCAGGGACCCAGGTTTGATTCCAGCCTCAGGTGACTGTCTGTGTGGAGTTTGCACATTCTCCCCCTGTCTCTGTAGGTTTCCTCAGGGTGTCCATTTCCTCCCACAGTTCACAGATGTGCAGGTAGGTGCATTAACCACGGGAAATGCTGGTTTATGAATACAGAGTGGGGAATGGGTCTGGGTAGGATGCTCTTTGGAGGGTTGTAATGGAACAAATGGCCTGCTTCTACATTCCAGGGATTCGATGAGTGAAAAGGCTTCAAGTGGTGAACAGCAGAGTAGGATTGAGCAGTGTGAAGGCCTTGTCAGTGGGGATAAACTGAGAACCCTGAAAGGCACAGACACACTAGAACTGGAGGATTTATTAATGGCAAACATAATCTTGAATAGGAGTGCAAAATGATGATCGTAGCCTGTTTTGCACTGCTGCCAAAGGCATTCTGCTCCAAGCTCACAGTGAGTAAAGTTATTGAAGGGTTTTTTTTTCAAACATGTGCTTAGATTTTCAAGGTATTAAATTGGCACATGCACCATCAGTAGAGGTCAGTGCAAATAGGACAATAGGGATGTTGAGCTCACTCTGAGATAATGGGCTGAATTCTGGACAAGTTGGAAAATTATAGGGTGCAATTTGACAGTCTGGTTTGGAGACTTTGAAGTTGTCACACTTGGTAAAAATATAACCAGGAATGCTTTAAGATGAAGTTAGAGCTGGAAAGAGGTGGTCCTTGTGCTAAATTTAATATTGGCTTTGACAGTTGGCTCAAAATAGATCCTGAAAAATGTGTTGCTGGAAAAGTGCAGCAGGTCAGGCAGCATCCAAGGAGCAGGAGAATTGACGTTTCGGGCATAAGCCCTTCTTCAGGAAGGCTTATGCCCGAAACGTCGATTCCCATGCTCCTTGGATGCTGTCTGACCTGCTGCGCTTTTCCAGCAACACATTTTTCAGCTCTGATCTCCAGCATCTGCAGTCCTCACTTTCTCCTTCAAAATGGATCCTGAATATTGACTCTGATGAGTTTAATCTAGGCCAGAGAAGCTAGAAATAGAGGTGAAATCAAGAGTCACAGTGCAGAAATCAAGCAGGATAATATCAGGTTGGAGACAGTACGGGCCTGTTCATCACATGATAGACAAGCAGTTTCATGGAGTAGTGGTACTCAGTCTTAAAGCAGAGAGGTAAGAGTTGGGTGCTACCAGTCCTCAGAAGGAAGCTGTTGTCACTGGGGTAGCTTCTTTTCTTAAAGAAAGAAAAATAAATCTTGCCTTTGAATACCATTAGCTTTGAACATCTCAATGACTTTTATTTTGAATGTTACATAGACAAAAGTGGCTGCCCATTACTGCATAGCAAGATCCCATGGAAGAAAACAAGATGAATAAGAAGTCAAACCATTCTCGATAGTGTTGATTAGAATCACAGGAGCCCTACAGTGTGGGAGCAGGCCATTCAGCCCATTGAGTCCACACCAACTATCTGAAGAGCATCCCACCAAGACTCACCCCCTACCCTATCCTACCCCTTCACCCTTCACCCTTCACCCTTGCATTTCCCATGGCTAACCCACATAACTTGCACATCCCTGGACACTATGGACAATTTAGCACGGCCAATCCACCCAACCTGCAAATCTTTGATTGGAGGATAATTTTCTTCACAGACTTGAGCAGCGCACTCTGTTATTCTTTGAATTGTGCAGTGGGTACTTTTAGGTCCAACTGAACAGGAAAACAGGGCTTTCTTTTAATGCCTAATCTGATAGGTGGCCATTCTGACAATTTAGGACATCGTCAGCACTCCACGGATGGGGTCAGCCTGGACTGTGACCCAGAATGGGGTTAATTTCACAACCTTCTAAGTGTGAGCATTGGGCATGGACGGGTTGGACCGAAGGGTCTGTTTCCATGCTGTACATCTCTATGGCTCTAGGACTTTATGAGGACCAGGAATTGGCTGAAGATGGAGATTTATAGCGTGTACAGGTCTTACTGCTAGTGTGCTGGCTGATATTTGGCCAGACAGGAGTGAAACAGAACGTGGGAAGTGCCATGGAGATGGACTATGGCCCAAAGCAGTAGAGTGCTCAGCTTTACTACAGCGTGATGGCGCAGATTGCCTGTAATTCGTTTAAAAATGGAGCCATTGGCAATTCTTTCTTAATATAACCTGATTAATGTGATTCACAATACTGTGCCTTTAAGATAAGTTTTCCGTAGTGTAACTCCTGCAGAGGGTGTTGTCACAATAGTGCCAAAGTGTCTCTTTCAGCCAGACAATTGGTAAACAGCTTTCAAATTCTCCTTGGCTTTTTAAAAAAATGAGACAAAAGAATCATGAGTGCGCAGGGGCAGGGCTCTCACAGACTCACAAAGGTTTTTAGTTTGCTTTCAGTTAGTGAGAAGGCTTCTGCTGCTGCTGCTGAGCTAATAGCTTGAGTTCCCAGCTGCTACAGTGAAGTCTCAGTTAGAGAGTTGAGATTGTGGTGCTGGAAAGGCACAGCAGGTCAGGCAGCATCCAAGGAGCAGGAAAATCCCCGTTTCGGGCAGGAGCCCTTCATCAGGAAGGCTTTTGCCCGAAACAGCACCACACTCTCGACTCTAATCTCCAGCATCTGCAGTCCTCACTTTCGCCTCTCAGACAGAGAGGCTTCCTCTTCAAAGCCAAAAGGGGCAGATTTTTTTATGGACTGGAGAGAGACAGCACTTGAGAACCATAACTATGTTGCTGAATTGCATTTTTGCCAAAATGCATGCGTATGAGATGCTACCTATATTGGAACCATTGACAATTAGTGGTTAAATAATAGATTATCTTGTTAAGAATTTCAATAGAGTAATGTTTGCCAATTTTTCTTTATTTATATTTTAATAGTAGTGTAAGAATCAAGTGTGTGTATTGATTAAATCCATCAATTGATTTGATGGACCAATCAAATCACATCTGGAACACAGTACCTTATACAGGAGCGTCTCGGCTATCGCCTGACAATACCTTGGGGGAAGGGGGGGATTTGATCTGGTCTGGTCTGTAACAATACCTAGCTGTTGTATGTGCGAAAGAGTTTAGCAATCAGTGCTAGCTATTTTTAATCAACCTGTTCAGACATGTTAGAAGACAGATTTGGAGCAGCTGGGCTCCTGCCCCAGAAGTAGGGACAATACCAATGCATCACAAGGGTCCATGCAGCAACTAGAGCTACGAAGTGTAAGCTAATGCCGATCAGCAACTTTCCACAGGGATACTGTTAACCACATTCAATCATGAGTAAACCATGAGTCACGACTAACTAGAGTGGGGTGCCTAAGGCCTGTCCTGTTGCAGGGTTGTATGATAGAATTTACTGATTAAGGTAGGGTTCAAGTCTGTTCAGATTTACCCACTGACTCAATTATGCACATTGAAACAAATCCAATTGTAACTATAATCTTTCTGAAATTTAATTTTGATAAAACCCGCTCCCTTAAGTGCATTGGACTCATGCTGATTTTAGTGGTTAGAAGCGTACAGAATCACAGGTGGTTTGGAGAGAAGAGATGGGAGCAAACCCTTCACTGTGATAAAAGGGTCAAGAATGAGGGGTCACAGGTTTAGAGTAACTGACAGAAGAAGGAATGGCAATGTGAGGACACTTTATCGTGTATCGGGTGGTTGGGATCTGGAATGCTCTGCCAAAAGATGTGACAGAGACAGGTTCAACTGAGGCTTTCAAAGGAGAGTTGGACCATTACCTGAAGAAGAAAAAGTTGCAGGGTGAAAAAATGGTTTGTGGCATGAGATGAATTGCTTCTGAAATGAGCAGGTACATACATGAGGGGCTGAGTTGTCCCCTCTGTGCGAGAACCATTCTGTGACTTGGTGCTGATGGCTTACATCTGACAGTGGAGGCAATCTGATAATGGTTCAGATTGTAAGGTAAAGGTAAAGTCATCATACTATAACTAGAGAGAGATGACTGATGGTGGTTTAACCTGAGGATCATCTTGCCTCAGGTGGGAGGAGGGTCTTTCCTGGTAACCTCAGCCGGTGCAAGAATTGAGCTCCTGCTGTTGGCTTCACTCTATATTGCTGTCCAGCCAACTGAGCTAACCAACCCCCTTTTGGACAGTCATACAACTCATAACTTAAAAAAAAAACCAATTCAGGGGAAATGATACCTTACTTGATTAATTCAACAATGATCAAACATAAAATAATATCATCAAGACAAGCACAAAGAATGATAGAGAAACACAAACTGCAAAGCAATACTTGGCAAGAACTACTTTGATAAATGTACAAACTCAGTGCATGACAAATACCCTGGTGTTGGAAAACTGAATCATATTATGCTGGTAGCATAGTTATAAAGCTGCTGGACTAGTAATTCAGAATCTTAGCCTAATATTCTGGGACAGAGGGTTCAGAACCCAATTCATAAATCTAGAATTGAAAGCTAGTTGCACTCATAGTGACTATGATGACTCTTATTGATTGTTGTAAGTACCTATCTGGTTCATTAATGTCTTTTAGGGAAAGAAGTTTGCTGTCTCTACATGGTCTGGATTACTTTTTGACTCCATACACATGTGGGTGTCTCTTAACCATGCTTTGAAAAAGTCAAACAATTCAAGGGCAAATAAGGATGGGCAACAAATGCTGGCCTTGCCTATGATGTCCACATTCCATGAAAGAATGCATTTAAAAAACATTCAGGACAGTCTTGTATTCTCTCGTGAGTTAGTTAATCTCAGTCACAGGACTGTGAAGCACTTTGCGCAGCGTTAATCCCCCGGTTCGCAAAAATGGAAAATAAATTATAAAGAGTAGCCAGACATAATTGTTAACTAGTAGGTCCAACTAGAAAGGGACTGTTTGTAGATGCCGGTTTCCACAGTCAAACAGTCAGCTAATACTCACTGACTAGGGTGACATCCACAGAGAATAGCCATGCTGAGGGGGACTACAAAGAGCCTTTCGCAGTTCAGTGTCATCAGGAGTGCACAGGAGCGATTGGGGGAAGGACAGTTTGTGATAGTGCTGTACAAGCGAAATTATCGTGCACGACTGAATTCATGTTGTCAGTGCTTGCACAGCATTAAGTGTTTTCACAACAACTCAGCAACATTAACAATCAGCAGATTTAGAAAGGAGACAAGTTGTGAACACGACAAGCTGTGACACAGATTGTGAAAGGCAGATTTGAATTTTATAATTGTATCTGAATTAGCAAAAAAACTGGGCACGGAAGTCCAGTATTAATAACAGAAAAGAAAACAGTTAGTCAGATGGTGGAGAGGAATTACTGACATGCAGTGTTAGGTAAAGCTATGTTAGGTAAAGCAGTTAACGACTGCTCAACATTCAATGTTTTAGATAACAAGACAGTTCTGTATGAAGATAGTCATTCCTGTCATTTTGTGTATTCCTGCAGAAAAGGCAAAACACCAACCCAGCCCATCACTGCAGAAATCTATTGGCTGGAAAATGATGCCAGCGACATCAATGACATTAGGCGAAAGTGAGTACTGCAGATGCTGGAGATTTGAGTCGAGAGGCTGCCTGACCTGCTGTGCTTTTCCAGCACCACACTCTTGACTCTGACATCAATGACATTAGTCTGTTCATGGATTGAGGATTCTATCCTTCCTAATATTAGATCCAATATTTTAATATTTGAAACCTGTATTGGAAGACTAGCCTGTTTTAATCTTCCAATTTAGTGTAAAATAATTTTCGGGACGCATTTGATTCCATATCATCAACTATGTCATCAATCTCTGTAAAATCAGCTCTTGGGTAACCTCTCAGCACCGAAAAGAATAAAAGAATTACATTTATACAACATCCTGATGATGTCCCAAAGTACTGTCATCAATGAAGTGTAGTTACTGTTGTAATGTAGAAAACATCTCAGCCAACTGACGCACAGAAAGAGCCAGCAAATGACAATCAGATGAGGGATCAGATTTAGATGTCAGTTGAGGGATAAAGCAAAATCATCCCAGTTTTTCCTCACTCTCCAGAAGCCTCCACTCTCTTGGAAATCTAAATGGTAGTTTTTCCCAGCACTGCATGTCTTAATGGTCAGATCTGGATACAGTCACCGGTGTTCAGTCTCACCAGAGTGCTGTACATGGATTCCACTGACTTCAACTCCGCTGATTTGACTACAGAGGTCATCATTGTCAGCTGCGGGTTAGCTTATTCCCAGTGACATAGAAATCAGCTCAAAATCAGAGGACAGCGGAGGGTCATGTGGGAGCTTCTATTCACAGATTTGATAGTTTCCTGATGTTGCTCCTTCTGCAGGGTGGGATGATCGAAGTGACAGCTTTGGAGATAACACGGAACATTGCAAGGTCACATCCCACTGGAGCACAAAGTCAAGACAGATAATTCTCACAAGAAACACGGCCAGGTAAGTGAGATACAAGTTAAGGAAGCTAAAATCAGATTGTTCAGACTGAGTTGTGTACAAATCTGTTAACTGCATCACTAGGGAAACAATCATTTTGGTGGGGGATGTTCTGCAAACTGAAATCCCCGTTCCAGGAGAGACTTTTTGCTTTGCCTATCAGCCAACATATTACTAGCTCTGTAAGTTACTGTGTTTCAGTTTGTGCAATACATTTATAATCAAGTAGTACTGTACAGTCTGCAATGCTACGACTTGTCCTTTCAGTCGTTTTGGTCTCACACATCAGTGTATTGTTTAACTGTACAGAGTGAGAAGTATTGAGCTTGTATTAGAAAGACCCGGACAACAGTCTGCCAACCCTAATTGTGCAGAAGTCAGATGAAGAAGAAATGTCCCTTTCAGAATAGTTGCAAAAAGAGGACGAACAAATCTTGTGTTCTCCTGTATAATGTATGAATGCGACAGTTTGCTCTGTCTTAAAAGAGACACTCAAATTTCCGCGCTGTACATCTCTATGACTCTATACATAAAGGATTGATCTTCCCCTATTTAAATTCTTTTCTGTACAGGAGCATTGCTGGCAAGACTGGCATTTATCACCTTTATACCCCATTTTCTTTGACTCAATATTACCTAGGCCCCTTTCAACATCACTTCAGGATCAACTACATTGTTGTGTGCACAAAAACAGAAGTTGCTGGAAAAGCTTAGCAGGTCTGGCAGCATCTGTGAAGAGAAATCAAAGTTAAGGTTTCAAGTCTGGTGACCCTTCCTCAGAACATTGTTGTGAGAGTGGAATTCCACTTTACTTATAGGAATGGCGGGTTAATTGCAGAAAATTAATCTCCCACTATTAATATTCTGGGGGTTACCAATGACTAGAAGCTGAATTGGACTCCCCACATAATTACAGTGGCCAAAAGAGCAGATCAGAGGCTAGGAATTCTGCAGCAAGTAATTAACATCCTGACTTCCCAAATCCCATCCACTATCTACAAGGCAAAAGTCAGGGATGTGATGGAATACTCCACACTTGCCTGGATGGGTACAGCCCCAACAATACTCTAGAGGCTTGACACCTTCTCGGACAAAGCAGCCTGCTTAATTGGTATCACATCCGTAAATAATCACTCCCTCCAGCACTGATGCACAGCAGCATTTACAAGATATCAGAAATTCACCAAGGTTCCTCAGACAGCACCTTCCAAACCCACAGCCTCCACCATCTTGAAAAACAAAGGCAGCCGATACATGAGAGCAGCACCAACTTCAAATTTCAGCCTCTCACTATTCTAACTTGGAAATATACCACCAATCCTTCACTGTCACTCGGTCAAAACCCTGGAATTCACAGCCTTACAGCATTGTGGGTGTTTCCACTGCCAGTGGGCAGCAGTGGTTCAAGAAGGTAGCTCACCACCTCATGGGCAAAGAATGATAGGAAATAAATGCTTGTCAAGCCAACACCACCCACGTCCCATGAATGAATGAAAATGATTGAAGGAATCAGCTGGGATTCTTACACAAAACCAGTTTGGTGGTTACGTTTATTGATACTGGCTGTTCGTTTCTAGTTTTATTAAAATGATTCAAACTCTCATGGTGGGACTTGAGTCCTTGACTTACTCGTACAGTTGACTGCTCATTTACACCTGAATCATTGTTGCCCAGAGTCAGGGCAGTCGGTCCAGGAGGTCTGGGCAACATCCAATGCTGAAATGTGAACTGTTTCAAGAAAATAATATTCCTGAGATACAGGTGAACAGCTGAAGATAAGATTAATTATAAACACTGCAGGTTTAGCTGCCACTGATTAAGATTAAGTGCACTGACAGACAGGATCCCTTGGATAAAAGCCTCTGAGCTCCCAACAAGCCCTTGACATCTGCACTAAATTGGATAAGCCCTTCAAAAACAAGAAGGAAAGTCAGACATGGGTACAATTTTGTTTTCTCACAATGAATTCTGGCTAGAGAGTTTTGTGCTGTTTGAAAGTTAAAGCTAATAACTATTCCTCCTATACTGCTTCTCATTCAGGCAGAATAACACAAATTCACAATGAGCTGATGTTTTTTCTCACTCCTACTATTCCAATAATTTGTTGTGTTGACTATGCAACAATATCTTGCATTTATGTAGCATCTTTAACACAGTAAAATGTCCCAAGGCTCTTTGTCAACCATAATGACACTGAGCCAAAATTAGCAACCTTTTAAAATTTGTTCTTAAGATGTATGCTTTGCCAGTATTTATTGCCCATCTCTCATTCCCTGGAGGGTAGTTAAAAGTTGGCGACATGTAGACCAGACTAGATAAGGGCAACAGATTGCCTTCCCTCAAGCACATCAGTGATTCAGATGGGTTTTTACAGCAATCAACACTGCCAATGCCAATTTACACCACTGCCTCTGTCATTACAATATCCCCTTGATTAGGGAGAGGTTTCCAGAATTTTTTTTAAAACAGGAGAGAGAGAGAGAGAGAGATTGGGAAAGGGAGAGCCTGAGGATTGAAATTCCAGAGTTTAGGGCCTTAGTAGTTGAACGCATTGTCAACAACAGTGAAATGAAGATGTCATTGATGTATAAGAGTTTTGAATTGGAAGAGCATGAAGTTATTGGAGGTTTGTATGGCTTGAAGAAACTGTTTGTGATAAGGAGGATGAGGTCTCAGAGGAGTTTGAACACAAGATTGAGAAACTTAAGTTAAATTTCAACAGTTAAAAGATTTGTTTTGGAATATGACATGTCGTACAAGGCAGGATATTCAAATTATTCAAAGACCCCCAAACCCTTACACGTGTTTCTTCCATCTTTTGAAACTTGCTCAAAATGCAGATTTGTGGTGACCTCTTTTAATGTTCTCAAATTTGAATTAGTCTTGATTTCCTCACAGCTATCTACAAAACAGTAATGGAATCTTCCATAAATTGTAATGCATTCGCCATTGAGTAACTCACCTCCTGACTCCTTAAAACACTTCCACATTACAAAATGTAAGTCAGGCATGTGATGGAATACTCCCCACTTGTCTGGATGGGTACAGCTCCAACAACACTCAAGAAGCTTGGCACCATCCAAGACAAAGCAGACTGCTTGAATGGAACCACATCCACAAGCAACCACTCCATTCACCACTGACTCTCAGCAGCAATGTGTACTATCTACAAGATGCATTGCAGAAATTCACCAAGGCTCTTTAGATAACACCTTCCAAATTCCTGATCACTTCCATATAGAAGAAAAAGGGCAGTAGATACAAGGGAACACCAACACCAGCAAGTTCCACTTCAAGCCAGTCAATATATTGTCGAATCTTCAGTACTGTGGGATCAAAATTGTTTACTTCCTTCATTACATCAATGTAAATCTATACATGGGCTGCATGCTACAGCCACCTTCTCAGGGGCAACTAGGGATGGGCAATAAATAGGCAAAAGTGAGGACTGCAGATGCTGGAAACCAGAGTTTAGATTAGAGTGGTGCTGGAAACGCACAGCAGGTCAGGCAGCATCTGAGGAGCACGAAAATCGACGTTTTGGGCAAAAGCCTTTCATAATTCCTAATGAAGGGCTTTTGCCTGAAACGTCAGTTTTCCTGCTCTTCGGATGCTGCCTGATCTGCTGTGCTTTTCCAGCACCACTCTAATCTAAACATGGGCAATAAATGCTGACCCAGCCAGCAAAGCCCATGCCCCATGAGTGAATATAAAACAACTTCACTTGTTTGGTATTTGTTGTCACAAGAGTTTGTTCAGAGGCTGGATGACCCATATTCTGGATCATTTACAGGTGGTTAGCAAATCTCCAAGGCTGAAATATTTTCACTGACATCGTCAAAAGGGATATAGTCATGAAGCAGAAAATTGGAGCATATCCTGGTGATCTTGACTCTTAAATGTACCCCTCTTCAGTAAGATTCAGTAAGATTCTCTGGTCATTTCTATTATTTCCGTTTCCATTATCGCTGTCAGTTTTAAAACTGGGAATATGCAATACCCAAAGACTGCAGATATCACAGGAACTGGGGAAATAAGCCTATATTAGTGTAATTTTGAATGCTGTGGACAAGAATTTAACTCTTCAGACATTCATTCATCTGCCCAGGGTTAAATTGTAAATTTTGAGCCTCAGATGGACACATGTAAATTGCATTTCTGCTTGGAATACCTAGACAGCCAATGAATGTTCAAATAACATGAAGTAATGCGCCCTCAGAGGATTTTAAAATAAAATTATCTTCAGCCAAAGGCCTACTATAAATTTGTTCTAAAATATGAAACAGTTTTCATTGGAGGCTAGGATTGCATATATGGATTTTGATTGGAGGTCAGGACTGGGTCACTGGTCTCTGATTGGGGCAAAGGACTAGGTTTCTGGAGTTTGATTGGAAAGTAGGGTTTTGTAAATAGATTTGGTTATTTGTAAAGATTGGGCATACAGTTTTTGATTCAAAGTCAAGATTAGGATTGTGTTTTTTGATCAACAGCCAAGATCAAGCTTCGGATTTTAGAGGCAAAATCAGAAAAAAAAATTTGCTTTTTAAAAAAGGAATATCTGAGGGAATTACCAACATCACCTGAGGAGATAGCATTCACGTCTTTGCACTTCACGCTGTCAACATGACAGACTTCATTAAAAAGAGAGATCATGTAAACCTCAGAGGTTTGAACTTGGTGCACATTTCAAACTATTGAAAGCTTTCGAATCAATTGTTCACTTGGAATACCCGGAATGCCAACTCAGAACTCATCAATGCACTTACCTTAAAACAGATATTCCTGCAAAGAACATTTTAACTGAGAATGGTTCAATGATTACATGTCACTCCTATTCAGCTGATACAATTTTTCTGGAGATTTGCCAAGTGAATGCTACTTCAAAGATTCTTATTTTCAAAAAGTTAACCACAGGGATTAATAAGAGGGCCTCAGATGAAATATATCCTCAGATGAACCAATAGTCTGATGCTTGGAATTGATATGAGATACAGTTGTTGACTGGTAATGGACCAGGAAAACATATCCAGAAATATTCTTTCGCCAAGACCCAAATGCTAAACAGTTAATGAAGTCCTCTGGCTGCATAGTCACTAATCCTGTGTAAGAGTCACACAAACCAATTTTAACATAGCAATTTTTAACAAAGAATAATGTAATAATGCTTGTATAACCTCTTCAGTGATGGTGCATGATTGTTGGATCAGGGCAATAGAGAGGCCTGTCCTCTTTTTTTGATGTGAAGATGCCGATGTTGGACAGTGGGGACAAAGTCAGAAGTCACACAACACCAGGTTATAATCCATCAGATTTATTAGAAATCACAAGTTCCAAAAGCTTGCGAATCTAAATAAACCTCTTTTTCGAGATATGAATGATGGATCAATATTGCCCAGCTGGAAATGTAGATGTGGCCTCAGTTCTTTTGAATGTCTCCTCTAGTGTAGCATTTCCCTTGGTGCTGCACAGGACTGAGAGGTCCACTCCATTACACACTCAAGTCCCTTACATCCAATTTGAACCCATGACATTCTCCAAGATGACATAGACCAAAGAGTGGAGAGGTTCGAAATCTGAAGTAATAACCAGAAATTCTGGAAATACCATCAGGTCAGGCAGTATATGTGGAGGGAGAAATATTAATGTCCTCGGTCAATAAGTTCAATTCCAATAAAAGCTCACAGATCTAAAACAGTAGCCCTTTTCCTTGCATTTTCTGTTTTTATTTTGTCATTTAAATATTCTCAGTCAACATCAGTGTAGCACAACTGTTATAATGATAACTTCCATCAATACAACAAATTGGTGATGAAATTGAGAATTAGTCATTCCCTTTAGAACAGAAGGACAGAATTTGTCGGATCTAGAGTAGGCCATTTGGCCCACATCATTCAATAAGTTTATGATTGAACTTCTGCATTAACTTCACTTACCCACTTGACTCTAATTTCTCTGAATTCTTATGATGGTCAAAGAACTATCTATCTCAGACTTGTAGCCACAGTCATTTCAGGTAGAGAATTGCCTTATCTCAACCTGAAATGGTCACCCCCTTATCCCAAGACTGCGATCCCTGGTTCCTCCAAAAAGCAGGCTTTCAGCATTCATCCTGACAAACCCACAGAGCAATTTCAATGTTTCAGTAAGACTGCCTCTCATTCCTCTCAGCTCCAGAGAGTATGAAAGATTAATGCACTGTCAATGCTGGAAATGAGAAATTGAAAGAAACAGTGCTGGAAATACTTGGTATGTGAGGCATCCTGAATAGCTGAGTTACCGGGGAATCTAAGCCCATTCTACTCAATTGCTCCTCATAGAGCAGCTCTCCCAACCTGGGAATCAACCAGATGGACCTTGAAAGGATCTCCCCAAAGACAGGGAAATCATGGTGGCAGTAGAGTCGAATTTGGGCCAGTGCAGTACCCAGCAGTGAAGGTGGTGTCTGCATTGGCAGGGTCCATTGAGGACTCATAGTGGTGGGGGCATCGGTGGAGGTGAGATGGCGCCAAAGAGCAGAGACTTTCATTCCAACAGCGAAGGGGACTCATGTCTGGCCACCACGTGCTTGGTGGAGCACTTAACAAGAAGAACTGTAAAGTTGGACACTTTATTTCTTCATTTTTTGCCTTTATATTCTATGTTTTGGTTTATTTTTCTGTATCTTAAGATGACACCAGAGAGTGTGACACTATACAACACTTTTCACTGTATTTTGTGACAAGATATATGAGACAATAAATAAATCAAACAGATTACATAAATCTTAACTACAAAAAGACCAAAACTGCACAGAAGTTCTCCAGGTACTGGCTCGGTGTTTGTGCAGATTTCCAGCATCTGCAGGATTTTGTTTTCGTACCATTTGTCATCTTAACAGCTTGCTGGACCTTCATGTCAACATTTTATGACTTGCGCACAAAGTTACCTCAATCTCTCGAAAAACTAAATCCATGGGGCCTTAGATTTGACCATAAGACATAGGAGCAGAAACTAGGCCATTCAGCCCATCGAGTCTACTCTGCCATTCAATCATGGTTGATAAGTTTCTCAATCCCATTCTCCCTGTAACCCTTGATACTTAAGAACCTATCTATCTCAGTCTTAAAGATACTCAATGACCTGGCCTCCACAACTTTCGGTGGCAATGAATTCCATTGATTCAGCATTCTCTGGCTGAAGACATTTCTCCTTATCCCCGTTCTAAAAGTTTATCCCTATACTCCAAGTCTGTGCCCTCGGGTTCTTGTCTCTCCTACCAATGGAATCATCTTCCCAATATCCACTCTGTCCAGACCATTCAGTATTCTGTATGTTTCAATTAGATCCTCCCACATCCTTCTAAACTCCACTGAATATAAACCCAGAATCCTCAAATGTTCCTCATATGTTAAGCTTTTCGTTCCTTGGACCATTCTCGTGAATCTCCTCTGAACATGCTCCAGGGTCAGTGCATCCTTCCTGAGATTTAGGGCCCAAATCTTTGCAGAATACTCCAAATGTGGGCAGTCCAGAGCCTTCTAGAGCCTCAGAAGTACATCCATTCTTTTATATTCAACTCCTCTCAAAAAAAATGCCATTGTTGCATTTGCCTTCCAAAGATTAGATTAATTACAGTGTGGAAACAGGCCCTTCGGCCCAACAAGTCCACACCGACCCACCGATGCGTAACCCACCCAACCCATTCCCCTACATTTACCCCTTCACCTAACACTACGGGCAATTTAGCATGGCCAATTTGCCTAACCTGCACATTTTTTGGATTGTGGGAGGAAACCGGAGCACCCGGAGGAAACCCATGGAGACACGGGGAGAATGTGCAAACTCCACACAGTCAGAGAACCCAGGTCTCTGGCGCTGTGAGGCAACAGTGCTAACCACTGTGCCACCGTGCCGCCCAAACTACTGACTCAATCTGCAAATTTACCTTAAGAGAATCCTAGCCTAAAACTCCCAAGTCTCTCTGCACTTCAGACTTCTGAATTTTCTTCCCATTTAGAAAATGGCCCATGCCTCTATTCTTCCTCCCAAAGCGCATGACATCACAATTTCCCACGTTGTACTCCATCTGCCACTTCTTTTCATACTCTCCTAACCTGTCCAAATCCTTCTGCAACCTCCCCACCTCCTCAATGTACCTGTCCCTCTACCTACCTTTGTATCATCTGAAAACTTAGCCAGAATGCCCTCAATTCCTTCATCTAGATTGTTAATGAATAAAGTGAAAAGTTGATTCTGAAGAGCAACAATCTCTCACATCTCTGTTACAAACATAGGGAGCTCTGCACTTCCAACGGGGGTTTCCAATGTAGGGGAGCTTGGGTCTGGCCATAGGACCGTCAAGTCGAAACTACCAGGCCGGTCAGCTTAGGACCAATGAGGTAAGGGGGGGTTGGGGTGGGGTGGGGGTGATCAGTGCTTGGATAACACTGTATTCCTCTAGCTTCAAAACCATTTGCCAAATACAGGCCCATTCCTCTGATGCTTTGTGATCTGTTTATAATCTCCTTCATAATTCTATCATCCTCAAAAGCTCACATATTATTCACAAGTCTGTAGATAATTCCTCTGATATTTTTTATCAGGAATCTATACATGGTATTATAGAGATAGTGGTGATCTTTACCCCTCATTCCATGGCACAGCGTGACTGAAAGAAACAACAGGACTGTACGGTGCTCTAATCCACATTGTCACCCATTCCTCATGACAAGGGAATGATGATTGATTATGCTGCTAATTTGGAAGCAATACAGCTTTGCAGCTCTGGTATAAGCAACTTATTAGTCCGCAAGGATCCTGTTTCTCCTGTACTGTGACTCAAACACTCCTGTCAAATAATTACAACCTCTTATGTTGAGGACATTCTAGCTGCAGTTTCAATTAACACTGACAAAACACATTTGCACTGCAGTGTGTGCACACAAACTCTCGGAGACTTGAACAAAATGCAGCAAATCGTTTTCTTTGTCAGTTATGTTTCAATGAAGCTTGAAGTCCCTTTGGAGTAATTTGTCCCATTTCCAGGGTTCCTGACTGCCAGTCATAAACATCTGTTAATGCTCTCAAGTGATATAATAGGACATCTGTGACTCTTCCTCAATCCATTTTTCATGCAATAAGTTTTCAGTCTGTATCAGTGTGTCAACAGTAAAAGCCAGGAACTTAACGCATTTAAGGCTTTGGCTTTTAAAAACCATATGAATGGTCATTCCATGTTTCTGGAATTCCAGCAAAGAGACACATTAATAGGGACGGAGAGACAGTGACAACTTTTGTGATGTGGTGTGCAATTTATATAGAGTCATACAGCATGGAAACAAACCCTTCGGTCCAACCAATCCATGCCGAACATAATCCCAAACTAAACTAGTCCCACCTGCCTGCTCCTGGCCCATATCCCTCCAAACCTTTCCTATTCATGTACTTATCCAAATGTCTTTTAAATGTTGTAATTGTACCCACATATATATTATTACCATCTTTTTCAGACTTTGGATTTTGAACTAGTGGCATGTACATGAAGAGTTTTAATGATCAACTTTTCAGTATTCCTGGAGCCATGATTTTAAAGCCATTTATATCAGAGAGTAGCTGACTGGTACCCACCTGGAGTGATAATGGGAATTTGTATTATGAGAATTTATGACCAGAGAAAGCAAATAAGGAAAAGCATTAATTTACCTTGCTTAGGAAAACCTCATAGAATAGAAAACCTTTGGGTTCAGTTCTCAGAAGACGTGACTGAGGTCAGGTGTAAGAAGAGTTTCTCTTGGAGAAAGGAGTTAGTTCAGAACAGTTAAGAAACAGGTTACCTCAGTGTCAGGATTTTAATTTGAAAATTCCAGACCAGACATGTTTGGTTAGAACCCTGAAACATTTTCTGCTAAAAAAAAGTTTAAAAGTGTGGGACTGGAAAAGCATAGCAGGTCAGGCAGCATCTGAGGAGCAGGAGAGTCCATGTTTAGGGCATAAGCTTATGTCTGAAACATCGACTCTCCTGCTCCTCAGATGCTGCCTGACCTGCTGTGCTTTTCCAGCGCCACACGTTTTGACTCTGATCTCCAGCATCTGCAGTCCTCACTTTCTCCAAAAGAAAGGTTTAAGCAGAATTGTGTGAATAATCCAGGAAAAGGCTATCGAGCTCTCAATTCTGGGAATTGAAAGTAATAGTTAAGTCAACCCAATATGTGTGATAGAGAAGCAAACTCTCTTTGGGGTTTGAGTACTTTAAAGTTGGAATAGATGGGATCTTGCATTACTATGTGTTTCAAAATCTTCCAACTTATGGAAACTGTCTAGTTTGTTCTATTTTATTTGCAATTCTTTTATATAATAAACATCCGTGTTATTGATAAATCCAAATCCACAGCATTGCATGCTTATGTTCCAGTGAAAGCTCACCCATTAAATACAACAAAAAAAATCTATCAAGCTAGATTCATTCTGGGATCTGACTTGCCCAGTAATAGAATCAGCTGAGATCATAATGCATTGCAGCTCCAAATCTCGTAATTATATTATTTGAGCTTGATTATGAATTACTCACTTTATTTATTGATGTTGATACAGTTTTTGGTATCATTATAATTTAGAAAGATATAACAGAATTTTTATGGAGGTTTTCATGACCACTGGACAATTCAAAGGTGAATGAATCACCTTTGGAATGTCATACTTCCCAATTGTTTGAGAAGTCGGGCCAATCTAACATACAGGAAAATAAAGTGACGGTTACCTCAGCCAATTATGAACACTGGAAATCATTAAAATAGCTTATCAATGAGTTGGTGTGAACGTTTCCACAGATATCTGCCACAAAACACGCTACATTTTCTCCAGGATATCAGAGCTCACGTCATTATTACAAGTGGATAAGCTGAAAGCCATAGTCACATGATTGGAATGGTTGGTTTGTTTTAATCACTGTTGGTTATTAAGCTTTGACCTGTGTCTGACAGTCATCTTGTAACATCAGAAGAGAAAGCAGCTCTTAGGTAATGCTTTCCGCTGATCTCAATCTCTCTCAAATGTCTGAGTTCTGGAAAGAATCTTGTGTTTTTTCTGTAAAGTAAACTGATTCCCAGCTTTAACTGGGACTTTGATCAGCAGTTTGACTTTATCTGTTCTTCTGTGAAAGGAACTTCTGTGTCTACCCAACTAAAAGAATCTTCACTGGACATTTACTTACTGAACTTTTTAAATCAAATGAATGAAATCCAATACCTTTACTTATAATTAATTTGAAACTAGTAACTTCTTTCCTTCTTTCATGGAACTATGCAAGGCAGAACAGGCTCTTCGGCCCTAGATGTTGGGCCGACCTGTGAACTATTCTCAGTTCGTCCCCCTACACTATCCCATCATCATCCATGTGCTTATCCCTGTCTTGGGTGCATATATGTTGGCACGAATCATTCCTCATACCCCCATCAGTTTTTAATATAGTAATAAAAACTATTTTGCTGAAACCCTAAAACATTTTGCTGTGAATCATTTTAAACTGGACTTTAGAAACAGGATTTGGAGAAAATCATCATGGCCTATTTTTAAAATGGAATAAACAAAAATAAACAAGAAAGCTAGCCCTGCTCAAACACAAGATGATATGCTTAAAATGACATTTTCCTTTTGTCTGGGTCAGCCACCAATGTAGTACATTTAAAAAAATACTCATTGCTGTAATGTAAGGAGTGCAGCAGTCCATTTTATGCACAGCAAACTCACATAAACTTCAATGTGGTAACTAGCAAATAATCAGCTTTCTTTATTGATTGAGGGATATGTATTAGACAGGGCCCCAGGAATAACTTTAGTACAGATATTGGTGAGATACACCGCTGCAGGTCACCTATGATGAGAGTCATTGTTGGAGGTGTCATTATTATCCATTGTTCTTGCAGAACTGATGGCAGAAGGCTGAGTTTCAGTTTCTTATGACGTCTGGATAACATTCACCCTGGACAAACACCAGGGTGAAAGTCCACCAATCATTTACTAAGCATGGACAGTGCTAGCACATAATCACGTTGCATTCACCTACCTAGCAACAGTCTCTATACTCTGTGTACGTCACTACTGGAAGTGCATTATTGACATGTTAGAAATGTAAAACTAATTGCAATGCCCAATTATCTGGAAATTTCCATTATTCACAAATTGTATTGCACTTGGATGTAAGTCAAATACAAAACAGCCATTCAGGATCTACATAAATATGCAAACAAGGAAGACTCTGATTACAACTAAAGATAACTAAGGATCCCTGACCAAATACTCTTGTCACATTTTCATCAGGGAATCTTTTTAAAGGCATGCTGAAATATCAGGATTTGAAAGGCCACCATGTTTTGACAGAATTTGAGGAGGAAAGACTGAAATTACAAATAACTCCCCCACACAATCTTGAATGTTTACAGCCCAGCTTGAGGCCACTTGGCCCATCACACTAGCATTTCACTGGAGCAATTCCAAACTAGTCATTGTTGTCGTGTAGATAATGTGGCTGCCAATTTGTGAGGTCCCATTTACAGGTTTGCTAAAACTGCTCAGCAAAGGCTGGTGCAGATACGTTTGAAGACACGAGGAGTTGGAACTTGTATATGAGAGCAGTCTAAAATCTGACAGTTAAAAAAGAAAATCTGGAGTAGCTGTTGAAAAGAGACAAAAATGTAACAATTACACTGAGAATTCTGTGACAGTCCAGTTGAATATTCTGTCCTTTTTATTGTCAGATATGAGTTGGAACTTTTGTTAATTTATTTTAGTTTTCTCTCATTTAGTTCCACTCCCAGAGTGCCTACTGTCATGGAATGAAAAACACACTGTTCGTAGCCTATCTGTTACATTCACATAATTATTTCTATGTGACTGCGAGAATTTTTTTGTTTCTTTATGCTGGGCTGAAAAAATATGAATAGTATATCAAATGGTGTTGCTCGATATGCTTGTTAGAACTGGGAGACCTGCTGAGGTTTGGTATTCATCAGAGCTGACTTGTTCTTTTTTGAGGGGAGAAATATACTGACCTGATACAAGTCCCACTCCTTGGTTCCGCCAAGCGCTTCATAAAATATGCATACAATCAATCATTCTGTTCAGTTAACACCTAGGCTATCTTGTGTGGTACAACTGAACTGTGCTGTCACCATTTGATATGGCTTATAGGTGTATGAAATGGTCAGAACACATTCAGACATTGCCAGTGAACCCATTTTTTATTTCAATGCGTCAAAAAAAGATTTTCTCATATTTCTTCCAATTTAGTCTAGTGTAATCGCAGCTCACAATGTGGTCTCCTCTGTGTTGCTGAGACCAAATGCAGACTTGCAAATGGGTGACCGCTTTGCAGAACGCACCTGCTCTGTCCTCAAAAATGACTCCAATCTTTTTCCAATTCAAAATACCACCTTGCTGACATGTGACCTTTTCTGAGTTGGGCCTACAGTAGTGTGAAACCTAATGCAAGCAGGACAACCAGCACCTCAATTTATGACTTACATCTTCAGGACTCAATATTGAGCTCAAAACGGTGGCATGGTGGCTCAGTGGCTAGCACTGCTACCTCACAGCACCAGCGACCTGGGTTCAGTTTCATCCTTGGGTGGCTGTCTGTGTGGAGTTTTCACATTCTCCCAGTGTCTGCGTGGGTTTCCTCTGGGGTGCTCCGGTTTCCTCCCTGAGTCCAAAGATGTACAGGTTAGGTGGATTGGCCATGCTAAATTGTCGATAGTGTCCAGGGACATGTAGGCTAGGTATATTACCCATGGGAAATGAAGAGATATAGGGTAGGGTGGTGGGTCTTTATGGGTTGCTGTTTGGAGGGTCAGTGTGGACTTGATGGGCTGAATGGCCTGCTTCCACACTGCAGGGATTCTATAATTCAACAACCTTTGATTGTAAACTTTGTCTTTCACTTTGATTCAACCCCCCCCCCCCACCAAACAACCTCAGTGCCTTGTTTGCATGGGCGTACTCTCATGAGAACTGCCCTATATCTGCTATTCTCTCCCAACATTAACACCTACTCTGCATCTGTATTACTTCTCTTTACCGTTAACACTCGTTTTGCTCTGGGGTAAGTTTACCCGCTGTCCCCCTTCTCCCAACACTCCAATTCCTCTTCCTCAACAGCACAAAACCTATCACCTCTCCAAGTTCCTTCCGTTCTGAAGAAGTGAGCCATATCAGGCGGCTTCTCCCTCCACAGAAAGCTGCTAGACCTTCTGAGTTCCTCCAACAATTTCTGTTTTTACCATGGAAGGCAGTTTGCTGTTAGTGGAATAGACAAGCAACTGGACAGTCACAGACGGCTAGTTTGGGATTATAGTTGGCCTGGACTGGTTGGACCGAAGGGTCTGTTTCCATGCTGTATGACACTACAACTCTATAACTGAATGAGCATCTATCATTAACAGATATCACTGACATTCAGCTGCTCTTTAACTTGCAACACAGACACTTGTGGCAAACTTACTTCAATGAGGCAACAGTCTTATGGAAATGAATTGTATGTTATGGTGAAGCAGATCCATGGGCTCCATTCTAATTCTATTGCATCACTCAGAGCCACAGAAGAGATTGATTTGAAGTCTGTGGCCCAATCAGAGGGGTTGTTAATGGCTTGTCAACACCTTTTCACACTTCACTTACTCTTTCTGATAGTGTGGTAGAATTATAAACAGTGACACTCACTACAAAGGCCTCTGTTAATATGTCACAGTCGTCGGTTTGTGTCTGGGTCAACTATTGACAGCGAGATTTTATGGTGAGATTTGACCACCAGCTCAGGAAGGAGCTTGGATTCTCTTTTAAACTTGTCAGGGAAACATCAAAGTGAGCATCAGATGGTCCGAAAGATTAGAATGCTCAATGGACACAGCAACGAAGATGTGATTTACCAAGCTCTACACACATAAACTCAGGAAATGCTGCTACCAGATTGGCATATGGTGGCACAGTGATCAGTAGTTAGCACTGCTGCCTCACAGTGCTAGGTACCTGGGTTCGATTCCACCCTCCACCCACTGTCTGTGATGAGTTTTCATATTCTCCCCGTGTCTGCATGGGTTTCCTGCAGATGCTGCAGTTTCCTCCCACAGTCTAAAAATGTGCAGTTTAGGTGTATTGACCATGGGAAATGTAGGGTTACAGGGATAGGGTTGGGGGTGTGTGTCCAGCTAGGATGCTCTTCAGAGGGTCAGTGTGGACTTGATGGGCTGAATGGCCTGCTTCACACTGTAAAGATTCTATGATTCAAACCCTCTTTAGATTAGATTAGATTACATTACAGTGTGGAAACAGGCCCTTCGGCCCAACAAGTCCACACCGACCCGCCATCATCATAACTTCCTAACATCATAGTGGGTATTCCTACAAGGACTTCTTTTGGTTCAAGAAGGTAGCTCCCCACCTCTTTCTCCTGGATAATAAATGCTGGCCTAGCAATATCCATATCCCATGAATGAATTCTGAAAAAAAGTCACTAATTTCAATTTGACTTGTCGAGTAAGATTGTCCACCTGCCAGGAATTTTTCTGAATGCTCCAACACTGAAGGTGAATCTCTTCAACACCATGGCCAAAAGCCTTGGAAAGCATAAATTAAAAATAAGTGAGGAGGCAGGATTTTTTTTTTGACAAGAACTAGCATCTATAATAATATGATAAAGCATCGCAAAGAGAATGTTATGAAACTAAACATGACATTGAGCCACATAAGGATAGCTTTGGACAGATGATCAGAAGCTTGGTCAAAGTAAGGTGCTAATTAAAACAGGAGGGAGTGGGGAAGCAGAGGGAATTGCTGAATGTTGAGCCTAGGTAGCTGCTCAGGCACCAATCAACGCCCGTTAAGATAAAACAGAATTGGAGAAACACTGAAACCATGACGGGTTGTGGGGTGTGATACAGAGATAAGGGGAGCCATAAGGAACATGGGAAAGGGTTAACCTTGTCACTAAGTCCATTACTACAATTATTAAGGAAATTTGTAATCAATGATGATCATCCTACAATTGAGGCCTCACTGGACCTGGGCTTAGGTACGCCAGTGAACACAGGGTTCATAGGTGAACAAGGCTTGGCATGAGACAAGATGTAAGCAGCAGAATTTTACCTAAGTTCAAATTCAAAAAAGGTGAAGTGTGGGAGGTCAGCAAATTTTTGCAAGGTTTGTGAAGGTTTGTAGCTCAGGTTGAGGTTTAGGGTGTAGGTTTGCTCGCTGAGCTGTAGGTTTGATATCCAGATGTTTCATTACCTGGCTAGGTAACATCATCAGTGGCGACCTCCAAGTGAAGCGAAGCTGGTGTCTCCTGCTTTCTATTTATATCTTTCTCCTGGATGGGGTTCCTGGGGTTTGTGGTGATGTAATTTCCTGTTTGTTTTCTGAGGGGTTGATAGATGGTATCTAGATCTATGTGTTTGTTTATGGCGTTGTGGTTGGAGTGCCAGGCCTCTAGGAATTCTCTGGCATGTCTTTGCTTAGCCTGTCCCAGGATAGATGTGTTGTCCCAGTCAAAAAATTTAGACTGGGACAACACATCTATCCTGGGACAGACTAAGCAAAGACATGCCAGAGAATTCCTAGAAGCCTGGCACTCCAACCACAACACCATAAACAAATGCATAGATCTAGATACCATCTATCAACCCCTCAGATAACGAACAGGAAATTACATCACCACAAACTCCAGGAACCCCATCAAGACAAACATATAAATAGAAAGCAGGAGACAACAGCTTCGCTTCACTTGGAGGTCGCCACTGATGATGTTACCTAGCCAGGTAATGAAACGTCTGCATATCAAACCTACAGCTCAGCAAGCAAACCTACACCCTAAAGGTCAGCAAATGGCATTGGAATACTGGAGTTGTGATATAACAAACATATCATGAGGATGTCAGCAGGAGATAGTACAGGAAGAGGCAGAGCTGTGTGATCATATAGAGGGAATAATAAGCGGTCTTTGTAATGGTATGTAAATATGGCCAGATACTCATACCACCAATGATGTCAACACAATCTGGTGGCATTAGTACGCAAGAATGGGGAGCTTGAAAAGTATGTGGATTCCATTCAAATAAAGTATATTGTGTTTCCCACAATCATTTACATGGTTTAAATTACAGTTTCCCTGAATCAAATGAATGAGCCACATCTTCAGGTCAAAATTGAGATTCTGCCAATTCAAATTGAGATCATTTTCTTCCAACAGACAGGTAATAGTATATGCAGCTTTAATGGTTTATATATCAATAAATATTTAATTCAAATAGGCATTTGCTGAAAAAGGACATTGTGTCCAAGCTTTACATCTTTGCAACAATTTGCAAGAATACCAATTTAAGGTAAAAAGCACAATTTATAATATATGAGAGGACAGTATTGATTTGTTGGCATGTGAACCAAAATGCATCAGGTAATGATTGCTGACAGTGAACTATCAGTTTTCTTTAACATTTGAAACCAGGCTGGTTGACCCTGCTTGGTCAAGAAATTGCCTGGAGAAATACACCAGCGAAGGCATTGATTCAGGTACAGTGCATACACATGTTCTTTCTGCCTGAAAGGAAGACAATCTGCCTCATTTAAAATTTAGCTAATGCCTGTCAGTTAACTATCAATCGTCATTAGTGGGCAGCATGGTGGCACAGTGGTTAGCACTGCTGCCTCACAGCGCCAGTGACCCGGGTTCAATTCCTGCCTCAGGCGACTGGCTGTGTGGAGTTTGCACATTCTCCCCGTGTCTGCGTGGGTTTCCTCCGGGTGCTCCAGTTTCCTCCCACAGTCCAAAAATGTGCAGGTTAGGTGAATTGACCATGCTAAATCGTCTGTAGTGTTAGGTGAAGGGGTAAATGTAGGGGAATGGATCTGGGTGGGTTGCACTTCGGTGGGTAGGTGTGGACTTGTTGGGTCAAAGGGCCTGTTTCCACACTAAGTAATCTAATCTTAATTACCAATGTCCACTTGCCAATTGACCATCATTTTCTTCTCATAAAGCATTAAGGGTTAAATGATATTAAATTTGTAAAATTTAAATTTTATTTATTTGTATTTTTATGAATTGCTCTGATGAGTGCAAGATAAAAGAAGTTTTGACAAGATGTGCCTTGTGTTAATTTTATAATAAAAATTGACACTGTGCGCATCAATTAGTGTATAGCAATAAAAGTGGCAAATAGTTCAGTTTAATTCTTAAAACCATCTTCAGTGATTGTCAATGAAATTCTTTATAGCTGGAGGCCAAGGTGCCTGATTAAAAATTTGTATTTTCAAGGTAAATTCATTTTCAGTTCATTGTTAAAATTGCACCAGGTCACCACTCTTAAATCCATCAGGGACACAATTTATGAAAAAGAGTAAAAGAAGTAATTATTAGATTAGATTAGATTACTTACAGTGTGGAAACAGGCCCTTCGGCCCAACAAGTCCACACCGCCCCGCCGAAGCGCAACCCACCCATACCCTTACCACTACATTTACCCCTTACCTAACACTACGGGCAATTTAGCATGGCCAATTCACCTGACCCTGCACATCTTTGGACTGTGGGAGGAAACCGGAGCACCCGGAGGAAACCCACGCAGACACGGGGAGAACGTGCAAACTCCACACAGTCAGTCGCCTGAGGTGGGAATTGAACCCGGGTCTCTGGCGCTGTGAGGCAGCAGTGCTAACCACTGTGCCACCGTGCTGCCCACAAATTATGATCCATGAGATAAGAAAAGTAAATAGGAAATAGTAGCATGCCTAGGTCACGTGGCACATTGAGTGTTGCCTCAACTCCACTTATCCCTCAATTCACTGACAGACTAAAAATCTGCCAAAGTTAGCCCTATTTGTCAGATCCTGCCCTAATGCTGTGATTTTTGGAAAACTTTGTTGTAATTTGTGATTATGAAAATTTTATTAGAAAATGGAAACCTAACACCATAATTCCAAATGCATTTCAAATGTCTTTCCCCTAAGCAAAAGACTTTCTTTGGTTGTGTTTTGCTTCTCATTTTTCACTTTTGTTTCTTTGATTGTTACAAGAGCACAGGTTGGATAAAAGGCTGTTTGATGGACCATTGAAATTCATCAATTTATTCACCATTGACTAGTGTATACTGTCTGACTGGCAACAGCAGGGGATGTGAGGAAAGATCAGCTGTGGGAAGAGTGATTCAAGACAGGAGATGAGGAAATCTTCAAGGATATAGCCAATCAGAGTTGACAACCCATTCTCTGATTGTTAGGGATTCGTCATGTAGAGACCCTGCTGTACCTTAAGCTTCATGAAATTTATGATATTTCTGTACATGAACAGTTTCTGTTGCCCTTCCTGCAAAGATATGGCAATTGAGGATTGAAGATAGGTCTGTCTACTGACCTGTCAAAGAAAAACCCCAGAATTTCATTTTGAAAGACTTGTGAAGAATGTAATTTTATTGATGGAAGTTTACATTGAAAGTACTTATCCATTCAAGTTATCCTCAGTGAATGGAAGATTTGCCAAACATGATTTTAAGTATAGTGTGATATTTAAGTGAAGCCAGGGACCATATTTTCATTTTAGCTATGTCTAAAATGCATAGTAGAAGATTGCAATTGATATTAATGTCACTCATTGACATGACTGATTTTAAAAAATTGAATATTATTAAGCGGGAGAGGGTTCAGGAAAGATTTACCATGATGTTGCTGGGAACAGAGGGTTTGAGTTGTAAAGAAAGGCTGAATAGACTGGGAATTTTTTCCACTGGACCATAGGAGGTTGAGAAGTGACCTTATTGAGGTTGATAAAATGTGAGGGCTATAGACAATGTGCAAAGCAGGTAGCTTTTCCCTAGGGTGGGGGATTTCAAGACTAGGGGCATATTTTGAAGGGAGGGCAGCACAGTGACTCAGTGGTTAGCACTGTTGCCTCACAGGCCAGGGACCCAGGTTTGATTCCCGCCTTGGGCGACTGTGTGTAGTTTGCACATTTTCTTCGTGTCTGCATGGGTTTCCTCTGGGTGCTCCGGTTTCCTCCCACAGTCCAAAGGTGTGCAGGTCAGGTGAATTGGCCATGCTAAATTGCCCATAGTGTTAGGTGCATTAGGCAGGGGTAAATATAGAGTAGGGGAATGAGTCTGGGTGGGGTACTTCTCAGAGGGTTGGTCTGGACTTGCTGGGCCGAAGGGCCTGTTTCCATACTGTAGGGAATCTAATCTAATGAGAGGAGTAAGATTTAAAAAAGAAATGAGAGGCACTTTTTTTTACAGAGTGGTTCGTGTGTGGAATTAACGTCTAGAGGAAGTGATGGATATGGGTGCAGTTATAACTATTAAATGACATTTGGATAAGGACATGAATAAGAAATGTTTGGATATGGGCCAAGCACAGGCAGGTGGGACTAGTTTTGTTTGGGATTGTGGTCGGCAAGGACTGGTTGAACTGAAGGGTCTGTTCTTGTGCTGTATGATGCTATAAGTGGCATTAGGTTTTGCCATCTCCCTGCCTCACCTGAGCCCACAGTGTATTGATTCTACTAACTTTAGAGAACAGAGAGAGTTCAGTGTAACCAATAGGATGGGGAGAATGATCCAGATGTTTGAATCATGAAGCTGCCCTTGAGGGTACAGTAATGTCCTGCTGAGGAGTCAGGAAGGTAGTATTTGCAGAAAACTGAGTGCTGTATTCAAATTTGATGGTACTCATAATTACCTTCAATCCCCAAACAAAAAATAAAGCAAGTCTGTTCATCAATTATGCAGCAATAATTTGAATTTATACGGCACCTTTAATGCCTAAGGGGTTTCTTATGTGGCCACAATTTGAATTTATACAGCACCTTTAATCCTTAAGGGGTTTATAGGTGTTTATTGCGACAAAACATGATCAAGAAGATTGACCAAGTGCAGCAGAGAAAGAGAGGAGGAGATAAAATTCCAAATTTTAAATCAGAAGTTTCTGAGTCCTTAAACACGCTGCGGACTTCACATTATTGCAACTGGAACTCTTCACATTCACAGCTGCTAATTCCCTCCAATAGATGGCCCCTGTGCGCAGTAATTATGGACTCAATGTGTTGAAAGGGGAAATAGGGAGAGGTGGTCCTCAAGAGGTTCAGCAGCTTGTATCTGCCTGGTACTGAGGTAACCTCAACTATCATGTCCTCTAACAAACATGCATTCCTCCTCTATTCCTGTTACATTTCCTAATTTATCACCAGCTAACAGCATTCTTCAACATTATGAAATGTGTCCTTGTGAGGAATGGTTGCTATAAACTGAGAATATTGAGAGGGTGAATTGGACATAAACAGAGATGTAGGGCAGGTGATATCATATTGGATATCCAGTACACCATAAGACCATAAAACATAAGAGCAGAAATAACCCATTCAGCACATCGAATCTGCTCAGCAATTCAATAAAATCATGCTTAATCTGATAATCCTCAACTCCACTTTTGTGCCTTATCCTCATAGACCTTGATTCACTTCCTGAATAAAAATCTATCTGTCTCAGCCTTGAGTATATGTAACAACCCAGCCTTGATGGCCCTCAGTAACAAAGAATTCCTCTGATTCACTACCTTCTGAGAGAAGAAATTCTTCCTCATCTCGGTTTTAATATGTGACCCTTATTCTGAGATTACGCCTTCTGGCCCTAGACTCTTCCAAAAAGGGAAACAACTTTTCGCCATCCACACTGTCAACTTCACTAAGAAGTTTTCTACGTTTCAATAAGGTCACCTCTCATTCTTCTGAACTCCAATGAGTATACGTCAAGATATTTAACGTCTCCTCATTAGACAATGCCTCCATAGCTGGTATCAGCCGAGTGAACCTTCTCTGGACTGCCTTCAAGGTTAGTATATCTTTCCTTTGATAAGGGAACTAAAACTGTTCACAGTATTCCAGCTATGATCTGACTTGTGCCGTGTACAGTTTTAGCAAAACCTCTCTGTTTTCATACTCCCTATTTGATATTCAATCCCACTGCCTTCAATAGATTTAAACATCAGATGTATCCTGGACTGGGCAAGTGATTCCAGTTGGCTTGACATTCTGACCTGGTACAACTTCATCCCTTAAGTCTTCAAACTTAAAAGTGGGTGCTTACTAATTTACACCAAATAAAAATCCGAGAGTTTAAAGATATTAACACCTCTTGACTTTTGGTCTTGTCCCCGTCTCTACCTACAGCATGTTTCATCGAAAAGTGAAAGACAGTGCATCGGCACAAATGACATGACTTGATGAAATGCATTGTAACGTTGTGCTCAATCTATCTTAGACAATGGGTTTCCAGGTGTTAGCTCTAAAATAGAAAAGTAAGATGACTCTTGCTTATTTTAAGCCCAAAGGAAAGATAAAAGCATTTGAAGGTTACAGAAGTAACTTATTGTATCTCACCTGTTCGTGATATTCAATCCCCATGCTCAATGTATTGATGAGAATAGCAATCATAATTCCCCGACCAAAATACTTGCTGTCAACAATCTTACGGCAAGTGTCACAGACCGGCTTCCAAAACGTCCAGCACTTGTTTGCTGTGGTTACTCGCGATTGACTGCGCTGAGGGTCTCTCTGATCAGTGTAGTGGGTGTCCTGGGTGAACTCGTACACTCCCTCGCTGTCTGAATCCAGCGTCTCATTCTCCCTCACCTCGGATTCACTGCCCCTGATGCAAATGGGGCAGCTCTGCGGGTCGCAGTTCAGGATGTCAGCTGTTCCACCGGGAGAGCCATAGGGCAGGCAATGACCGGATAGCTTGCAGGAGCTTTTACAATGGCCTGGCAACAGAGTAATCACATTGGGATGTTTAATGCTTTAAAAATCAAAATTGCATGAAACAAAAAGACAGTAGATGCTGAGAAATTTGAAATAAAATCAGAAAACACTGGAGACACTCATCAGGCCAGGTAGTATCACTGGATGGAGGAACAGAGGTAACATCACAGGTCAGTAACTTTTTAATAGAGACGGAATATGATGAATTTACTGAGCGGCTTGTGATTCCAGCATTTTCTGTTTCTAACTGGGATCATACTTGTCCAAATAAACAGACTCTGAGGTTTACCCTGTTTCCATTTATTAGTACTAACAGTATTTCTGATTAAAGCACATACCTGAAGTATCAACTGCAGGGAATGTACCAGTTTCCTCTTTTGCATAACTTCCCTATAGCTCCACTTTGCTGGCTCTCACTGAATAAAGCAGCATTGTTTATTGACTTAATCATTTTATAAGCTTTTCTGAAATGTTTCCTTTCTGTTGAGGTACACAACATTGTTAAGGCCACTGTTGGAGTACTGCGTACAATTTTTGTTGCCCGGCTGTAGGAACGGGTACAGAAGAGATTTACCAGGATGCTGCCAGGACCGGAGCGTTTGAGTTAAAAGGAGAGGCTGGATAAGCTGGGACTTTTTTGACTGGAATATAAGAATCTGAGGGGTCACCTTACCAAGTTTTATAAAATCATGAGGGGCATGAATAAGGTGACAGGCCATGGTCTTTTCCCCAGGGTGGGGGTTCAAAACTAGACAGCATACTGTAAGGTGAGAGGGAAAAGATTAACAAGGGACCTGAGGGGCATCCTTATCATGAAGAAGGTGGTGCGTTTATGGAATGAGCTGGCAGAGGAGATGGTGGAGTCTGGTACAGTTACAACAGTTAAAAAACACCTGGATGCCTTTAGAAGTGTTTAGAGGTAAAGGGGCCAAATGCTAACAAAAGAAACTAGATTAACTTAGGATATCTGGTCAGCATGGATGAATTGATGACTCTGTGACCTGGTCTGTGGGAGAAGCTTTATGCTTTGTGGGACTATAGTTGGTGCAACTGTGACTTGTTGGACATTGGGTTGTGTAACATGCATGTAAACATGCAAATAGGAGCAATAGTAGGCCACTCAGCCCTCCAATCCTGTTCTGTTATTCAATATGGCCATGACTTATTTGATTAGTCCACATTCCCACATACATATGATAACCTTTCATCTCCTTGCTTATCAAATTCTTATCTACACCAGCCTCAGAGTCTGCTTCCACCTCCTTTTGAGGAAGACAGATCCAAAGACATATGAGTTATCAAGAGTCTTGAGTCAGGTATCAAATGTAACTCTTTCCTGTCCAGAAGGCATTTTACATCCTTCACTTAGCCCTTCCCTGCATTTTTTGGTGGCAAAATTGAGAGGCTGTCACTGGTATTGATCTGCTCGTCACTGACCATCCCAGCTGGAGCCAGGTGTTGGACTTGAATATCTACTTGACCCACTCAGCCGTGGCACTATTTGTAAATGTTGGTGTGAGGTCACCATCTGATGCTCTGCTTTGTTTCCTTCTTCTTATAAAAACCTAAGGGCAATACTCATGGGATGACTCATGGGAAGACCCATGGGAGGACCCATGGGAAGACCCATGGGATGACTCATGGGAAGACCCATGATAACACTGTGAACATTCTGAAATGGCAGTGAGATCGATTAGCCACAAAACCACTCAAGCATTAATTTATGAAAGAGCAAGACAGAAACATTACCAAAAATGTTGGTGAAACTTTGCCTTAATGTGACAAATTAGTTTGCTATTGACCTCTTTACATGTACCTACAGATGCAACTTAGACTCCATGACTTTCGACCCAGATTCAGAGACTTGCCTGCACCTTGTGATACACAAAATTGTATTTATTCATTCCACATATGAACCACCCTCTGTGTAAACTCAGGTGCTTTTTAAATCTTCTTCCTAATTCCTTAAAAATATGCCCCCTAGTTTTGAGCACCCTACCCTAGGGAAAGACCTTTGCTGTTCACCTTATCTATACTCATGATTTTGTAAACCTCTGTGAGGTCAATCTTCAATCTCCATGTGCTCCTGTGAAAAAAGTACCAGCCTATCCAGCCTCTCAAACCGTCCAGTTCCAGTAACATCCTTGTAAATCTTTTGTACACCCTCTCCAATTTAATACTATCTTTCCAATAGTAGCGCAACCAGAACACAATTGTAAAGGTGGTCTAACCAACATCCTGTACAACTGGAACATGATGTCTCAAGTTCTATACTCAATGGTCTGACCAATGAAGTGTGCGAAATGCATACTTCACCATCCTGTATTCCTGTTATGCCACTTTGGAGGAACTATGTACCTAAACCCCTAAGTCTCTCTGTTCGACATTCCTCAGGCCCTATGTACATTTGTACATGAGAATGGGTGCCCTTGGCAGAGCCAGTATTTATGGCCCATTGCCAAACTCTGTCAGACTGAGTTGCAGACTGTACAATCCCAGAGTTCACTCGAACAATCTCTGATTTTATCTGAACCCTTTGGTCACCCCTAGGTTACCATTCAATTCATAATTGGACCATTAATTCAAGTCAATTTTAGTGATTAGAAAATGCTTAATTGTGGGCTGAAGATTATTCTTGAGTCATCTCAGCTGCTGTGTGAAGGAATGGAGGACTAGGATGAAGGATGAAGACTACAGTGCAACTTGTTTAACTGCAAATTGCTGAGCTCCATTATGATTCGTACTAAGGGGATTTGTTGTTACTGTTTAAACTGGAATTAAACAGCACTTTATTCACCAATAGTGTGTGAACAGAATTCTCTATCAGCTTCCCATGCACTTACAGCTTGGGTTATCAGAACATTTGAATGTGTTGGGCCTGATTTCTTTAACTAGGAGCAGTGTTCATGTGCAGAGCTGGTTTCGAAATCAGTACCTGCGGAGTTTAATTCTTTTTTTCTCCCTCTTTTAAAGCTGATGGATGATAAATCAAGCTTTTCAGATCTGGACCTTTCTCACCAGCGCTGCCTTTGAGCAGCACTAGGCTTATTATCATGGGAGCTACTGAACTGCCTTCAGCTGGGAAAGGGTTCCCAGGTCTGGCACTGTTCCAGAAAATAAGCACCAAATTTGCTAACACTGACCCTGACACCAAATTGCCAGAACATGTAAACTAACCCCCACTGGAATGAGTGTGCAAGACATTACTGCATATGGGGTATAACAGCAGGCTCCCACTATTAGGCAACCGTCAAAATACCAAAGATAAAAAGCTGAGCATTATACTAAGCAGTGTTTTTCTCACTCTGTTGACAGTGAGGGTCAGGGAAACCGCCGTCAGCAAAGGGATTGGGAGAGATACTGATCCAAATGGGAGAAGGAAGAAGGAGTTGCTTTCTAAGGTGACCTGATAGTACTGCACGGACTCACTCTGGTCACTGTGACTGATGTCTGGCACCTGAAAAACCGAGGGGATTGGGCAATAAGCCAAATTGGGAACAATCTGAGGAGTAGAGGACGGCTGGATAATGTGGAAAATCCAACTTTCTGTCTGGGTGTGAAATGCTGCAGACGTTAACAGTGACATTCCCCCCTCCTCCATTATAGTGATTTTCGCTCCCTCCCCACACCCCCATCCCATTACAGTGACATTCCCCCATCCCCATTACAAATAGTGACTTTCCCTCCAACCCCATTACAAACTGCTACATTCTCCTTCCCCAATACAAACAATGACCTTCCCCATCCCCATTACAAACAGCGACATTCCCGCCATTACAAACAGCAACATTCCTCCCATCACAAACAGTGACATTCCCCCACTCCCGTTACAAACAGCAACATGCCCCCATTACAAACAGTGACATTCCCCTTCTGCCATTACAAACAGTGACATTCCCCCTCCCCATTACAAAAAATGACCTTCCCCCTCCCCATCACAAACAGTGACATTCCCCTTCTGCCATTACAAACAGTGACATTCCCCCTCCCCATTACAAAAAATGACCTTCCCCCTCCCCATCACAAACAGTGACATTCCCCCTCCTCCATTACAAACAGTGACATGCCCCCATTACAAACAGTGACATTCCCCTTCTGCCATTACAAACAGTGACATTCCCCCTCCCCATTACAAAAAATGACCTTCCCCATCCCCATTACAAACAGCGACATTCCCGCCATTACAAACAGCAACATTCCTCCCATCACAAACAGTGACATTCCCCCACTCCCGTTACAAACAGCAACATGCCCCCATTACAAACAGTGACATTCCCCTTCTGCCATTACAAACAGTGACATTCCCCCTCCCCATTACAAAAAATGACCTTCCCCCTCCCCATCACAAACAGTGACATTCCCCCTCCTCCATTACAAACAATGACATTCCCCCTCTGCCATTACAAACAGTGACATTCCCCCACTCCTATTACAAACAGTGACATTCCCCCATCACAGTGACATTCCCCCCATTACAAACAGTGACATTCCCCCCATTACAAACAGTGACACTCCTCCACTCCCATGACAAAAAATGACTGTCCCCCTCCCCATCACAAACAGTGACATTCCCCCTCCGCTATTACAAATGGTGACCTTCCCCCTCCCCCATTACAAACAGTGACATTCCCCCACTCCTATTACAGTGACATTCCCCTTTTCCTCATTACAAACAATGACCTTCCCCCTCCCCATTACAAACAATGACACCCCCCCCCCCCCCGACTATTACAGTGACATTACACCCTCCCCCATTACAAACAATGATACCCCTGTCTAATCTACAGGATGGGATGAAATGGGTTATGTTTTACTGCTCCTCACAGTTTCCCCGAATGGAAAATAACCCAGGGTCGACAGCATGGAACAGGAAATGTTTGACTTCCTGCATTCTCAAATGGATATGCATTTGATGTGAGCCAATCATATTCTTTGGCTGAATGGATTTTTTTTAACCTTAGCTGTATTGAGATATTTTAATAACAATCCCACCGTTGCCACCACGTTGCATGTGATGCAGACCCACTCACTATCAGTAATTTTTGAAGCTATCTCCTCATTTCTTCGTTTTAGGTATTTTTAAACAACCTGATTTGACAAAGGTGAGGGAAACAGTGGAACTTAGAGTCATAGAATTATACAGCATGGAAACAGGCCCTTCGACACAAACTGGTCCATGCTGACCATGGCACCCACTCAACCTTTTTCAATTGCCCGCATTTGGTGCATATCATACTAAATCTTTCCCATCCATGTACCCATCCAAATGTTTTTTTAAACGTTCCTGTTGTACCTGCCTCAACCACTTTCTCTGGCAGCCCATTCCACAGACACACCGCTGTCTGCATGAAGACGTTGTCCCTAAGGTCCTTAAATCTTTCCCCTCTCACCTTAAACCTATCTAGTTTTCAATTCCCCATCCCTGGGAAAAAAAATTACATGCATTCATCCTATCTACGCCCCTCATGATTTTATACGTGAACCCAAATGTTTTGGCCCAGAGATATGGACACTACCGCAGAGCCCTCAAACAAATGGTATGAAATGTCAGGCAGGTATTTAACAGATAATCTATCACTTTGTGGTCATTATGGGCTACTGACCCAAAATATAATGTTTTAATTTTGTCGTCTCTGATTCACCAGGAATTATTGGAGTGATAAGGAAGTCTAGGAAAATGACACTTTGTTATTAACGAGTCTGTTTTCTAGGGGAGGGTCTGTCTTAAAACATTGTCACTCACAAAGTGTGCCCTTGGTTCTGGTCAAGGCAAGGCTCTGATTTGCTCACCTGCACTCTGTGTTTCTAGGAGTCGATGCATTTTGCGATACGGTCCTGGCGGGATGTTGAGATTTGCCATTGCGTTGTCAGGATTCATGGTTGCATCCTTGAGGGTCTTCTCCCCGTTGCCATTGAGGTTGATCACCTCGTGCTGGGAGCCTGGCTGCAGGGTTGGGTAACTCCTGACATCGGTCGTCCTCTGGCCTCCGTCTGCTGCCCCCTGCCTGAGGGAGGACTTGCACTGCACCGGCTCGATGTGGCAGTTGGCATGGTAGATGCTGTGGACGGACTCAGTGTTGGAGGGAGCGGCGGGCGCTGGGAGAGGGTGCAGCTTGGCCAGGGGTGAGGGCAGGACGATGAGCCGGTTGGCGGTGCTGTGGTGGGCAGGGTCAGTCTCCGCGTCTCTGATCTCCGGGCCGGCTCGGGGGGCCCGCAGGTTCCCGTTGCTGACATGGTAGTGGTGGTGGTGATGGTGATGGTGGATCAGGTGGTGGACAGAGGATGCCCGCTTGCGTTTCCGTCGTTTGTGGGGTTGTGGGCCTGGCCCGGTCCTGCCGCCGGCTTGGTGGCTCCTCCGGCTCACCACTAGGTGGCACACACGCACCACCTCACGCCTGGCCTTCCGTGCCATGTGACTAATGTACTTGAGGAGTTCATCATAGCAGCTCCCCGGCTCAGAGAAACTGGCCAGTGTGCTGGCGTTGGACATGAAGCGAACCCGCTGCTCTTTCATCAGCTGGCTTTCACGCTGCTTGGTTTCGGAAAACTGGGTGGCTATGACGACTAGACATAAATTGATCATAAAAAATGATCCAACCTGGAAAAGAATGGAAAGATATAGGAGAGAGTTCAGAGACAAGCACTGCAATTTGACCCAGTAGCTGCCGTTAACGGGAATGTTGGAAACATTTCGGGAATTCAGCTTGGAATGGGGTTGGCAACAAATGCTGGGAGCAAATCCCAGGGGATTATGGTAGGAATAAAAGGAAGCACAATTGCAAAAGCAAAATACTGCGGAAGCTGGAAATCTGAAACAAATACAGAGAATGCTGGAGAAACTCAGCACATCTGGCAGCATCCATGGAGAAAGAGAAACAGAGTTAATGTTTGGAGTCCAATATTTCTCTTTCAGAACTGTGCTGCTTATGTAGTGCTGAAGAAGAGTCAGGATGGACTTGAAACATTAACTCTGTCTCTGTCTCTACTTTTTCCACTCCCCACAGCTCAAACTCTCCAACCCTGGCAACATCCTTGAAAATGTTTTCTGAATCTTTTCAGGTTTCACAACATCCTTCCAATAGCAGGGAGACCAGAACTGAACACAGTATTCCAAAAGTGAATTGAGGCCACAATGGGATCAGCCATTATCTTATTGAATGGGGAGGAGACTGTTCAGGGCCAAATGGCCAGTTCCTGGTTCTGTTTCCTCATTTGAATGTGAGAGGTCAGAGGGCAGGAGGGAGGCTCTAAATGACAGAGGCTCCAGGCCAAAGGATGTGGTAATGGGAGAACAGGCTAAGGGTGCATTATGAGGAGGGGAGAATGGCAGGGTAACTGTTGAGGCACAACTGTAAAATGCTTACTGTAAAATGTTTTTCCTTGTCATTCATATTTGAAACAGGTACTGCCCACTGAGCATTCCAGTCAATGGAGCTTTCTTATACATTGTTCTATGGGCAATGTTAAAACTACATCCAATGTATTAGCGAGTTTTGAGAAGATTTGTAGCTCAGGTTGAGGTTTTGGATGTAGGTTTGCTCACTGAGCTGGAAGGTTCATTTCCAGACGTTTTGTTACCCTACTAGGTAACATCTTTAGTGTACCTCGTGCGAAGCAATACTGCAAATTCCTGCTTTCTATTTATATGTTTGAGTTTTTATATGGTTTATATGCTAACCCAAAGAAACCCAAATATATAAATAGAAAGCAGGAAGTTTCAGCATTGCTTCGCATGAGGTCCACTGAAAATGTTACCTAGTAAGATAACAAAACGTCTGGAAATAAACCTTTCAGCTCAGCGAGCAAACCTACATCCAAAATCCACTGTATTATCCATTTTAAATAATTGAGCCTAAAATGTGAGACGGTGGGTTTGTACCGAGGATCAGCAAGAGGTCAAGGTGTATATGTGGTTTACATGAACTAGCCAGCACCTCTTAAAGTTAACTTGCATTTTGTAACGTTAACCTGCATTTTGTAAAGTTAATCTGCATTGTGTAATGTTAACCTGCACTTTGTAATGCTAACCTGCATTTTGTGATGTTAACGTACATTTTGTAATGCTAACCTGCATTTTGTAATGTTAACCTACATTTTGTAATGTTAACCTGCATTTCTTAAAGCTAATTGCACCTCTGGAAGCAAGCTAGCACCTCTTAAAGGTAGCCTGCATGGCTTAAAGTTAACCTACTTGCGGAGCATTTCAGAGGCCGCCTACTTGCGGAGCGTTTCAGAGGCCGCCTACTTGCGGAGCGTTTCAGAGAGCCGCCTACTTGCGGAGCGTTTCAGAGGCCGCCTACTTGCGGAGCGTTTCAGAGGCCGCCTACTTGCGGAGCGTTTCAGAGTTTGCACCCGATGTGGCCTCCTCTATATTGGGGAGACAGGCCACCTACTTGCGGAGCGTTTCAGAGAACACCTCTGGGACACCCGGACCAACCAACCCAACCACCCTGTAGCTCAACATTTCAATTCCCCCTCCCACTCCACCAAGGATATGCAGGTCTTTGGACTCCTCCATCGTCAGACCACAGCGAAACGACGGTTGGAGGAAGAACGCCTCATCTTCCGGCTAGGAACCCTCCAACCACAAGGGATGAACTCGGATTTCACCAGTTTCCTCATTTCCCCTCCCCCCAGCCTGTGTCAGTCAAATCCATCAAATTCAGCACCGCCTTCCTAACCTGCAATCTTCTTCCCGACCTCTCCGCCCCCACCCCAGTCTGACCTATCACCCTCACCTTGACCTCTTTCCACCTATCACATTTCCGACACCCCTCCCCCAAGTCCCTCCTCCCTATCTTTTATCTTAGCCTGCTGGACCAACTTTCCTCATTCCTGAAGAAGGGCTAATGCCCGAAACGTCGATTCTCCTGTTCCCTAGATGCTGCCTGACCTGCTGCGCTTTTCCAGCAACACATTTCCATCTCTGATCTCCAGCATCTGCAGACCTCACTTTCTCCTTAAAGTTAACCTGCACCTCTTAAAGTTAGGTCACCCCTCTTAACGGACAGCTACCTTCTTGCTCCAGCAGGTTGCAATGGTTTTTCTGCAGGACAGAAGAGTGCCAGTGGTACACAGTAGACTAATCAGTGGGCTCCCAGATTTGGGAATGTAGTGCTCTGGTGGAACAGAGACATTGTGGGGCTGGGGTGGCCTCAAAGGCAATGGGAACATATTATCAAGGAGCCTGCCTTCATGAATCTGGCCATAGTGCCACAAAGCACTGAATGACCTCAGGTGAGTGCTTACCTTCAAACGTTGCCTCTGACCCAGTGCAGCTTTAAGCTCATGCAGCAGTCAATGCAACCTAACTCATCAGTA
Source organism: Chiloscyllium plagiosum (assembly GCF_037043375.1). Classification (NCBI taxonomy): domain Eukaryota; kingdom Metazoa; phylum Chordata; class Chondrichthyes; order Orectolobiformes; family Hemiscylliidae; genus Chiloscyllium; species Chiloscyllium plagiosum. The sequence goes on along the minus strand of NW_028270163.1, from coordinate 9,932,031 downwards.
ACCATTGGCGATCTCTAGTGACCAGAAAGCATGGCTAAGATTTGTGATCTCCACTTTACCCTGACACACTTACAGGTGCAAACCTCACACATACACATCTCACAGCCATCACATCCCTGTAATTGTTCAGCTATACTAATAACATCACTCAGACAGACTCAGTGGGCTTATGCCCGAAACATCGATTCTCCTGCTCCTCCTGACCTGCTGTGCCTTTCCAGAACTACACTCTTGACTCTGATCTCCAGCATCTGCAGTCCTCACTGTCTCCTAGACTCAGTCTCATCGCACTATTCTCTACCTGGGGAAGTGGCACATAGCAATAGGCATCCAGTGGGAACAAGGCCTAGCCTCTCTTCCTGAGCCTGTTGGAGTGCTCTGAACCATTCACCCCCTCGTCACTGAGGCAGTGGCAACTAGTGTAGCTGAGACTGACTGGGACGCCAGTTCATTCCTGTTGTTGGGACCTTCTCAGGTCTCACTTGGCTGTTATCTTCCATTTTGGCACGAAACACCAGCTGTATTTAGGGTGATGTGCTCCTCTTTTCAAATGCCCTCTGCATTCAGCACTTCAGAGAACAAGAGCCCACTGCCTGGTCAGTCAGCAGTGTGTGACAATGACCTGTGTGAGCAGGAGTGTATGTTTGTTAAGAGCCCACTACCTGGCCAGTCAGCAGTGTCTGAGAATGACGACCAGGCAGTGGGCTCTTAATAAACATACAGGGGTGTATGTTTGCTGAGGACACACCCGGATTTACAGTCTGGCTCAAACACTGGCACTTTGTTGATTTTAGAGGACAGTTTACAAGTGGAATGGTGTGTCACCAGTGATAAGGGGGCTGCAGGCAGGGCAGGGGGATCGGAAAACACTGGCGAAACATGACGGTCTTGTTTTGTTGTAGAGGAATTAGGTGAGGACACTGAATGGTAGCCCTTGTCATCTCCTGTTTAGTTTGACATGGGCGAGGACAGAAATGGCTAACTGGTGCACTGTGACTGCTGCTCGGATAGCAGTTTCCTTTCTCTCTCTCTCTCTCTCTCTCTGTCTGTTCTCCAATGACCCACAGTGCAATAGCTCAAGGGAGATGCAGACTTACCATCTCTCTCGTCACTCTTTGCGAAAGTTCAGCACCACTCGCTGCTGTGTCCAACAACCTGAGTGAGATCCTCCAGCCAGGCTGGACATACATTGAGGGAGGCAGGCAAATCCCTCAACCACCAACATACCCCGTCCCTACCCTCCCCTCTCACCTCTAGAAAATTCAACCAATCACTTGAGGGGCTGCTCCCTTAGTCACAAGAGTGTTCTCTCCCATGATTGGAGGAGCAACAAGCAGTTAGCAAGTAAGGATTGGCAAAGAGGGGGATTCTGGGCAAGCTGGAGTCAGCATTGATGTCGGGCTGGGAATGTTGTTGGGGGCCAAGGTGTGGGGAGAGACATCTGCTGGGTTGTAAGGGGAGAAATGGGGAGGTGATGGCCTAGTGGTATTATCATCGGACTGTTAATCCAGAGACCCAGGCAATGTTCTGGGGACGTGGGTTCAAATCCCACCACGCCAGACACTGGAACTTGAATTCAATGAAATTCTGCCATTAACAGTCTAATATGATGTTGAGGTACTGGGGTGGACAAAATTAAAAAAACACACAACACCAGGTTATAGTCCAACAGGGTTATTTGGAAGCACTAGCTTTCAGAGCGCTGCACTTAGAGCAGTGTCTAAAAGCTAGTACTTCCAAATAAACTTGGCAGTCTAATGATGACCATGAATTCACTGTCAATTGTCAGATAAACCTATCTGGTTCATTAATGTCCTTTAGGGAAGGAAACTGCCGTCTTTCCCTGTCCAGGCCTCCAGACCCACAGCAATATGGTTGACTCTTAACTGCCCTCAGGACAATTAGGGTTGGGCGATAAATGTTGGCTTGGCCAGTAATGCCCTCATTCCATGAATGAATAAAAAAATTTAAAAAGGGGGTGCTGAATCTGGACAGAAGGGGAATGCAGTAAGAGGGCTGGGAAGAAATTGAGGGAGGCAGGAAGGTTGGGAGGAAGTGAGTGGAAGTGAGGTGGGTAGAACAGGAAGCTTGAAGAGAATTGAAGGCAGGGAACCTGCAAGGGGTGTTGGCTGAGAGAGAGGCTGCAAAGGAGACAGAACCATTTCATACCCATTCACAATGAATTAGCAGTGAGGAAAACTTGAAATCACTATGATAATGAATTATTTGCAAATGAACGTGGAATCTCTAACTTTAGCTGCATAGGTTGAAGAATTAACAAAAACCAAAAGAATTTCAGATGCTATAAATCTGAAACAAAAACTGAAATTGCTGGAAAAGCTCAGCAGGTCTGGCAGCATCTGTGAAGGGAAATCAGAGTTAACCTTCCTCAGAATGGATGGTAGCTAGGAAAATATCAGTTTATATGGGGAAGATAGGTGGGCGGAGGAGTAAATGATAGGTGGAGATAGAGTTGACAGAGCAAGAAGAACAGTTGGACAGACAAAGGAATAGATAATGATCTGGCTTGGAGGACGAATAGCTATTAATGGGGAGTGTTAGTGGTTAACAATGGGTGGTGTGTAATAGCAGACTTTGTGAATAACAAGGCCTGGTGTATGAGGGTTGGGGTCAGGACATAGGAAAGCTTGAGCCCTAAAATTGTTGAAATTGATATTGAGTCCAGAAGGCTGCAAGTGGAAAGTGAGGTGATGCTGAGCTTCGCAGAGATAGAGATGTTGACCAGGGAACAAGGTGGTGTGTTGAATTGACATTTTCCGAGCTACCATCAGATCTGAGGAAGGGTCACTCGACCCTGAAATGTTAACTGATTTCTCTCCACAGATGTTGCCAGACCTGCTGAGTAATTTCTGTTTTGGTTTCAAAAATTAATACATGGAGAAAATTTCATTGGGTGATGTTGTTATGAGCTCTGTGTGTCAATCGTTAAACTTAAATCAGATTGAGATCAATGCAGTAAAAAGGTAGTAATTACCTGGGTTAAAGTTCCACCTTTGCGAATATGTGAGGTAAACAAATTAGCTATGATCTCACTGGTCTGTAGTAACTAAGATTAGAGTCAAAGCCTTTTGTGTTTTGAAGTATGTGTCAAAAATTCGGAAAAGAAACCCTTGTTAACTTATGCCTGTTGTGCTAATTTAAATAATTCTAGGAATTTAGTGCTTGCCTTGTGTATAGTATCTTTAAGTTTAAAGCAGGGTTGGCCATTCTTGAGGACATCAATGAATTCTAATTCTGCTTCTGCGTCAGTCCGAATGCATCATATACACAAAATAATATATTCTGCATTAACACGACTACAGAAGATATTGTTAATATGTGATGGCATCACCCAATAACTGAGTTGATGAGAATGCACAAGGAGCCCTTGCAAACAAACAAGTAGTATCAGAAAATCAAAACGTAGACCCCGAGAAAGCCTCAAGAAGAGTCCTTGGAATGAAAAACCCATTCTTCACCCGGTCCTCCATCAACACTACACACACACACAATACCTCTGTCCAGCAAAGGCCAAAGCAGCTCAATTGAAAGTTCTGATGCCCTTGCATAACACGAATGGTGAAGGTTCTAAGAGCAGCTTAAAGCATGTCCAGCTGCGATTGTTTAAGAAATTGCATTAACAGGACCCACAAGGTTCAAGTAAACAGGTTAAACTTCAAATGAGTGTTAGACACTGACTGATGTCATGATCAACTTGCTTCTGTTACATGCTTGACAAAGCTGTTCTCTAACCCTCTCAAGGACGGTGGTCCACATAGAGTGCAGTGAAAAGTAGTTGAAAGAAGATTATTTTCAGCCTCTCTGGGTTCCCATAGTGCCTCAACCAGCAGGGCAAAGAGCCCAATTTTGCAACCCCTGCAAAAACCTGTCGTGGCCCCTCTCCACTGGAACTGGTCGTGTCATGGTGATAATCATAAACTCATGATTCAGAATCTTGGACTATTAATCCAAAGAATGCAAGTTTGAATCCTGCTGTAATTTGACAGAATAAAAGTGAGAATTTTATATTTAGTTTAAAAAGGATCTTGAAGTAAAAAGGCTGGGAAGTAAAAATCGGCATGAAACTATCAAACCATTGTAAACTGTAATGTTCATATGGATATAGGGAACTGTTGCTCTAATTTGGCCTGGATTCAGTTGTGGCTAACTCTCACTGGTTTTTTGGAATGGCCTCACAGTCCACTCCATTGAAACATGGCATTCTAAAGACAACGAGGATCAGATAGTCATAATCATAGAGTCATAGAGATGTTCAGCATGGAAACAGACCCTTCGGTCCAACCCGACCATGCTGACCAGATATCCCAACCCAATCTAGTCCCACCTGCCAGCATCCGGCCCATATCCCTCCAAACCCTTCCTATTCATATACCTATCCAAATGTCTCTTAAATGTTGCAAATGTACCAGCTTCCACCACTTCCTCTGGCAGCTCATTCCATACCCGTACCACCCTCTGTGTGAAAAGGTTGCCCTATAGGTCTCTTTTATGTCTTTCCCCTCTCACCCTAAACCAATGCTCTCTAGTTCTAGATTCCCCGACCCCAGGGAAAAGACTTTGTCTATTTACCCGATCCATGCCCCTCATAATTTTGTAAACCTCTATAAGGTCACCCCTCAGCCTCCGACACTCCAGGGAAAACAGCCCCAGCCTGTTCAGCCTCTCCCTATAGCTCAAATCCTCCAACCCTGGCAACATCCTTGTAAATCTTTTCTGAACCCTTTCAAGTTTCACAACATCTTTCAAGTTGATGCCCTACATGCCCAGAGAGAGAAAAACATTTTGACCTGAATACTTACTATGATGAGAAGGATAAAGTAGATGAAATTGTAAAACGAATGAGCATCCATGACAAAATACATGATGTCAACCCATCCTTCCAAGGTTATAACCTGAGAAAAAAATCAGATATTTCAGAAAGTCAGAGCTTGACATCAATCAAATCAAGCTGTTCTACTTCAACCGATCATTCTGCATTTTAACTTCAATAAAATCAAGACCTAATCAAGAAATAAAATTGCCCTTGCCCATTTTTGGATGGTTCTAGACTGTGTTTGATCCCAGACATTTGGTAATTGATGTCCTTGGCACAGGATATAAATCCACAAAAATTCAAAACTTTGACTAATAATCCAGTTAATGTGAGTTTAAATCCCAGAAGACTGTCAGACAGAACAAACTTTGGAGAATTTTATAATTGGTCCAGAAATGATCTGGAGATTAAAAACTGGGATTAGTAAAAGTCACCATAAGACTATCAGATTATCACAAAACCCCAACTGGTTCATACATGTGGATTAGGGAAGGATACCTGGCTCTCTAATCTGGTCTGGCTCCACAAAGATTTGCCTCATTTATGAAAGAAAGCTGATTGTTGTGGATTGGGAGGCAGGAAGTTAGAATTAGGTGTTTGTAACAACTAGGAGGAAAGCGTTGCGTGGTCCCTTTAAAAGGTCATGTGCTTTTTCTGTGCTTAGAGATTTAAAATGGATGTCTATGAGCAGCTGCTTGAAAGTTTGCAAGTATATAGAGAGCCCAAACTGAAGCATTTGTACAGTTAGCAGGCGAATCAGCACCCTGTTTACCAAGACAACAGGCTTTTGAATTGAGCCAACCAATTTGAACCAGGTGCTTAGACACCAAAAAATCTATTAAATTTAAATCCGATGGTTTTGACAACATAGGACCAATCCTATTGTAGAAATATTGATACGTATTCAAGGATATAAAAAGGGGACAGTTGGATAAAGAGCCCAGTGCAAGCTGCCATCCACAACGAGCTAACAGCCTTTAGCTCTCAAGAGAGAATAGCTGGCTCTCACAGCCTCCTTATGTCTCAGACTAAGCACCATCTAAATAACACAACTCGTTAATATTCCTGACAGAAGATTTAATGGAGAAAGCACAGAACATTCTGGAATACCTGGCGATAATTTCGAGAGGAGAAAGTGAGGACTACAGATGCTGGAGATCAGAGCTGAAAAATGTGTTGCTGGAAAAGCGCAGCAGGTCAGGCAGCATCCAAGGAGCAGGAGAATCAACGTTTCGGGCATGAGCCCTTCTTCAGGAATGAGAAAAGTGTGTCCAGCAGGCTAAGATAAAAGGTAGGGGGGAGGGACTTGGAGGAGGGGCGTTGGAAATGCGATAGGTGGAATGAGGTTAAGGTGAGGGTGATAGGCCGGAGTGGGGGTGGGGGCGGAGAGGTCAGGAAGAAGATTGCAGGTTAGGAAGGTGGTGCTGAGTTCGAGGGTTGGGACTGAGACAAGGTGGGGGGGAGGGGAAATGAGGAAACTGGAGAAATCTGAGTTCATCCCTTGTGGTTGGAGGGTTCCTAGGCGGAAGATGAGGCGCTCTTCCTCCAGCCGTCGTGTTGCTATGGTCTGGCGATGGAGGAGTCCAAGGACCTGCATGTCCTTGGTGAAGTGAGGAGGGGAGTTGAAGTGTTGAGCCACGGGGTGGTTGGGTTGGTTGGGGCGGGTGTCCCAGAGGTGTTCTCTGAAACGTTCCGCAAGTAGGCGGCCTGTCTCCCCAATATAGAGGAGGCCACATCGGGTGCAGCGGATGCAGTAAATGATGTGTGTGGAGGTGCAGGTGAATTTGTGGCAGATATGGAAGGATCCTTTGGGGCCTTGGAGGGAAGTAAGGGGGGAGGTGTGGGCACAAGTTTTGCATTTCTTGCGGTTGCAGAGGAAGGTGCCAGGAGTGGAGGTTGGGTTGGTGGGGGGTATGGACCTGACGAGGGAGTAACGGAGGGAGGGGTCTTTTTGGAATGCTGATAGGGGAGGGGAGGGAAATATATCCTTGGTGGTGGGGTCCGTTTGGAGGTGGCAGAAATGACGACGGATCTTACGATGTATATGGAGGTTGGTGGGATGGTAGGTGAGGACCAGTGGGGTTCTGTCATGGTGGCGATTGGAGGGGCTGGGCTCAAAGGCAGAGGAGCGGGAAGTGGAGGAGATGAGGTGGAGAGCATCGTCGATCACGTCTGGGGGTAAATTGTGGTCTTTGAAGAAGGAGGCCATGTGGGTTGTTCGGTATTGGAACTAGTCCTCCTGGGAGATGTGGCGGAGAAGAAGGAATTGGGAATATGGGATGGCATTTTTACGGGGGGCAGGGTGGGAGGAGGTGCAGTCTAGGTAGCTGTGGGAGTCGGTCGGTTTATAGTAAATGTCCGTGTTGATTCGGTCACCCGAGATAGAAATGGAGAGGTCTAGGAAGGGGAGGGAGGTGTCTGAGACGGTCCAGGTAAACTTGAGGTTGGGGTGGAAGGTGTTGGTAAAGTGGATGAACTGTTCAACCTCCTCATTGGAGCATGAGGCAGCGCCGATACAGTCATCGATGTAGCGGAGGAAAAGGTGTGGAATGGTGCCAGTGTAGCTGCGGAAGATGGACTGTTCCACATATCCTATGAAGAGGCAGGCATAGCTGGGGCCCATGCGGGTGCCCATGGCTACTCCTTTGGTTTGGAGGAAGTGGGAGGATTGGAAAGAAAAGTTGTTTAGAGTGAGGACCAGCTCAGTCAGTTGAAGGAGGGTGTCAGTGGAAGGGTACTGTTTGGTACGGCGGGAAAGGAAGAAGCGGAGGGCTTTGAGTCCTTCATGGTGGGGGATGGAGGTGTACAGGGACTGGATGTCCATGATGAAGATAAGGCGTTGGGGACCGGGGAAGCGAAAATCATGGAGGAGGTGGAGGGCATGGGTGATGTCCCGAACGTAGGTGGGGAGTTCTTGGACTAAGGGGGACAGGACTGTGTCGAGGTATGCAGAGATGAGTTCGGTGGGGCAGGAGCAGGCTGAGACAATGGGTCGGCTGGGGCAGTCTGGTTTGTGGATTTTGGGCAGGAGGTAGAAATGGGCGGTGCGGGGTTGTGGGACTATGAGGTTGGAGGAGGTGGATGGGAGATCCCCTGAGGTGATGAGGTTATGGATGATCTGGGAGATGATGGTTTGGTGGTGGGAGGTGGGGTCATGGTCAAGGGGGCAGTAGAAGGAGGTGTCCCGAGCTGGCATTGAGCCTCAGCGGTGTAAAGGTCGGTGCGTTAAACTACTACTGCGCCTCCCTTGTCTGCTGGTTTGATAGTGAGGTTGGGTTTGGAACGGAGGAAGTGGAGGGCTGCACATTCCGAGGGTGAGAGGGGTGGAGAGGGTGAGAGGGGTGGAGAGGTTGAGGCGGTTAATGTCGCGGCAGCAGTTGACTATGAGAGATTGAGGGCAGGTAAGAGGCCAGCACGGGGTGTCCAGGTGGATGGGGTCTATTGGAAGCGGGAGAAGTGGTCGTCAGAGGGTGGGAGAGAGTCTTGGTTGAAGAAGTAGGCACGGAGGCGAAGGCGGCGGAAGAATTGTTTGATGTCACGCCGTGTGTTGAACTCATTAATCTGAGAGCGTAGGGGAATGAAGGTGAGGCCTCTGCCGAGGACTGATCTTTCATCCTCAGAGAGGGGTAGTTCTGGAGGGATGGTGAAAACACGGCAGGGCTGGGAGCTAGGACCTGGTGTGGGGCTGGAGCTGGGAGTGGGGGCAGGGTTAGGTGTGGGGGTGGGAATCGGGGTGGGGGTGGGGTTCGATGTGGGGGTGGGGTTAGGCGTGTGGAGGGAGATCGGCGTGGGGGCGGGGTTAGGCGTGTGGAGGGAGATCGGCGTGGGGGCGTGGTTAGGCGTGTGGAGGGAGATCGGCGTGGGGGCGGGGTTAGGCGTGTGGAGGGAGATCAGCGTGGGGGCGTGGTTAGGCGTGTGGAGGGAGATCGGCGTGGGGGCGTGGTTAGGCGTGTGGAGGGAGATCGGCGTGGGGGCGGGGTTAGGCGTGTGGAGGGAGATCGGCGTGGGGGCGTGGTTAGGCGTGTGGAGGGAGATCGGCGTGGGGGCGGGGTTAGGCGTGTGGAGGGAGATCGGCGTGGGGGCGGGGTTAGGCGTGTGGAGGGAGATCGGCGTGGGGGCGGGGTTAGGCGTGTGGAGGGAGATCGGCGTGGGGGCGGGGTTAGGCGTGTGGAGGGAGAACGGCGTGGGGGCGTGGTTAGGCGTGTGGAGGGAGATCGGCGTGTGGGCGGGGTTAGGCGTGTGGAGGGAGATCGGCGTGGGGGCGGGGTTAGGCGTGTGGAGGGAGATCGGCGTGGGGGCGGGGTTAGGCGTGTGGAGGGAGATCGGCGTGGGGGCGGGGTTAGGCGTGTGGAGGGAGATCGGCGTGGGGGCGGAGACGCATGCGACGTGGTCGTTGTGCAGGTGAGTGATGTCACTGGGGGCAGAAGTGGCTGCGGCGATGGCAGAAACGGTGTTGTTCCCGATAGCCGTGGACCCCGCAGAGGCCGCGAATCTGTCGGCGATGGTCTTCCTGGCGATCGTGGAGGTGGTTGTCTGGGCGGTGATCGCGGAGGCTGCAAGGTCGGTGGGGGCGGAAGTGGTGTCATGGTTCGTGGCGGCGGTTACTGCCGCGGGTGCTGCGCTGCTCCTGCCCCACCGAACTCATCTCTGCATTCCTCGACACGGTCCTGTCCCCCTTAGTACAAGAACTCCCCACCTACGTTCGGGACACCACCCACGCCCTGCACCACCTCCATGATTTTCGCTTCCCCAGTCCCCAACTCCTTATCTTCACCATGGACATCCAGTCCTTATACACTTCCATCCCCCATCACGAAGGACTTAAAGCCCTCCGCTTCTTCCTTTCCCGCCGTACCAACCAGTACCCTTCCACTGACACCCTCCTTCGACTGACTGAACTGGTCCTCACCCTGAACAACTTCTCTTTCCAATCCTCCCACTTCCTCCAAACCAAAGGGGTAGCCATGGGCACCCGCATGGGCCCCAGCTATGCCTGCCTCTTCATAGGATATGTGGAACAGTCCATCTTCCGCAGCTACACTGGCACCATCCCCCACCTTTTCCTCCGCTACATCGATGACTGTATCGGCGCTGCTTCGTGCTCCCATGAGGAGGTTGAACAGTTCTTCCACTTTACCAACACCTTCCACCCCAACCTCAAGTTTACCTGGACCGTCTCAGACTCCTCCCTCCCCTTCCTAGACCTCTCCATTTCTATCTCAGGTGACCGAATCAACACGGACATTTACTATAAACCGACCAACTCCCACAGCTACGTAGACTACACCTCCTCCCACCCTGCCCCCTGTAAAAACGTCATCCCATATTCCCAATTCCTTCGTCTCCGCCGCATCTGCTCCCAGGAGAACCAGTTCCAATACCGTACAACCCACATGGCCTCCTTCTTCAAAGATCGCAATTTCCCCCCAGACGTGATCGACAATGCTCTCCACTGTATCTCCTCCACTTCCTGCTCCTCCGCCCTTGAGCCCCGCCCCTCCAATCACCACCAGGATAGAACCCCACTGGTGCTCACCTACCACCCCACCAACCTCCATATACATCGTAAGATCCGTCGTCATTTCCGCCACCTCCAAACGGACCCCACCACCAGGGATATATTTCCCTCCCCTCCCCAGCAGCGTTCCGAAAAGACCACTCCCTCCGTGACTCCCTTGTCAGGTCCACACCCCCCACCAACCCAACCTCCACTCTCGGTACCGTCCTCTGCAACCGCAAGAAATGCAAAACTTGCGCCCACACCTCCCCCCTTACTTCCCTCCAAGGCCCCAAGGGATCCTTCCATATCTGCCACAAATTCACCTGCACCTCCAAACACATCATTTACTGCAACCGCTGCACCCGGTGTGGCCTCCTCTATATTGGGGAGACAGGCCGCCTACTTGCAGAACGTTTCAGAGAACACCTCTGGGACACCCGCCCCAACCAACCCAACCACCCCGTGGCTCAACACTTCAATTCCCCCTCCCACTCCACCAAGGACATGCAGGTCCTTGGAATCCTCTACCGCCAGACCATAGCAACATGACGGCTGGAGGAAGAGCGCCTCATCTTCTGCCTAGGAACCCTCCAACCACAAGAGATGAACTCCGATTTCTCCAGTTTCCTCATTTCCCCTCCCCCCACCTTGTCTCAGTCCCAACCCTCGAACTCAGCACCACCTTCCTAACCTGCAATCTTCTTCCTGACCTCTCCGCCCCCACCCCCACTCCGGCCTATCACCCTCACCTGAACATCCTTCCACCTATCGCATTTCCAACGCCCCTCCCCCAAGTCCCTCCTCCCTACCTTTTATCTTAGCCTGCTGGACACACTTTCCTCATTCCTGAAGAAGGGCTCATGCCCGAAACTTCGATTCTCCTGCTCCTTGGATGCTGCCTGACCTGCTGCGCTTTTCCAGCAACACATTTTCAGCTATAATTTCGAGAGACTAATTTTTTAAAAATGTAAATGGGACTTGTATTGATTGGAACAGCATACCATTAGAATCTTGCTTTATTCGGGAATATTTAGCAGTTAAAAGGGATTTATGCTGTTTGTTAATAGTTTAGTTAAGTTGTTCACTGTCAGAGTTAGATGAATAAATTGTTACTTTTTGATTTTGAAGTGAGTGTCAGGGATTTATTTTATTTAACCATTAGAAGTTTCTGAAAAGCTGGTTATACCACTTTTCACACTCCTTTTACAGATTATAAGGCAAGGTGCTCCTCTTTGGATATTTCGGTTTTAGTTCTCTGGTTTAGTTTTAGTCAACCTCCGTTTTATAACACAAATTTTATAATTTATGCAGATACGTTAATAACAGATTGAGGCTACTAGACCACAGAAAATGACTGTTATGACATAAGGAAAGTTAATTATTTTTATATCTGTCGATAGTTTTCATAATGACACACCAGTAGGATGCTTGTTGGACTGGAGGCCTGTGATAAGTGGAGTGCGTCAGGGGTTGGTGCAGGGCCTAACCAAAGTCCAGCAAACCTCTATTAGAGGCTGCCTGCTCTAATAATACAGGCCTCGACTGATAAAGGCAAATGTCCTGTATGCCTTCTTCACGACCCTACGAACCTGTCTTATCAGATTCAGGGATCTGTGGACAAACACTTCAAGGTGTGCAGTGGAGATTCAGTGGGATGTTGCCTGGGATGGAGCATTTTAGTGAGGAAGAGAGGCTGGATAAGCTTGGGTTGTTTTCCTGTGAGCAGAAAAGGTTGAAGGAAACCTGATAGAGGCATGTAAGATTATAAGGCGCCTGGACAGGGTGAATAGAAAGCAACTATTCCCCTCAGTTGAAGGATCAATAACAAGGGTGCATAAATTTAAAGTGAAAAGCAGGAGGTTTAGAGGGGATTGAGATAAAGGTTTTGAACCAGATGGTGGTGGGAGTCTGGAAATATACTGCCTGGGAAGGTAATGGAAGGTAATGGAGGCAGGAAATCTCACAACCTTTAAAAGTACTTGACAAACTTTCAAAATGTCATAACAATCAAGGCTATGGGCCTGGTGTGAGAAAGTGGGTCTAAGTTGGTAGTAGTTCAGGCTTGATGAGCCAAAAGGCTTCTTCTGTACTGTATGATTCTAGAAATCCATGATCCCTGTTTCTACTCCCTTGTCTTATTCCTTCTTCCAAAGTGCATCACCTCCCACTTTGTCATGAATTGCATCTGAACAAAAAAAAAACAAAATAACAGCGGATGTCGAAACGCAAAAGAAAAACAGAAATTGCTGGAGAAACTCAGCAAGTCTGGCAGCATCTGTGGACACAAATCAGAGATAATGTTTCAGGTCCAGTGATCCTTCTTCAGAATTGACTGGAGCGAGGAAAAGGTTGGAATAAATGCTAAAAGAGAGATGGAGAAGGAGTAAATGATGGATAAAGATGGAGCCCAGGGAGACTAAACAAAGGAATGGGTAAAGGTCAGCCTGGTAGAACCAACTGCTGCTAATGGGGACCATTAATGGCTGCCAATTGCATGTGTGTGGTACCAGGCCCATGTGATGTCAAGGCCAGGTGCGTGAGGATTGGGGTAAGAACATGGGTGAAGATGCCTACAGGCTTGAGCACCATGAACCTTGGAACAGACTCTTGAGGTTAGATTGCCGAGGCCTGTTCTGAGGTCAGCTCCACAATGACGGGGCTCCCACTTGCTGGCGTGCAAAGCTTTGCTTTCAGGAAAAGTAACTTGGAACAGGGAAAAGGAAGGAAAGCAATGGCCAAAAATAAAGACGTGCGAGCGAGCAAGAGGACTGTAGCTGTTGAACAGGGACAGATGTGTGCGGGAGTGAAGCCAGCTGAGTGTCTGGGAAGGCAGGCAACATCTGTCAGTTGAGAGGCATGGAGTTGGGGGGAGGGGGGAGTGGTGGAGCAGGGGTGAGCTCGGAGGAGGGGTTGGGTTGTGTCTAACCGCGCTGTAGCAGTGGCATGTCAGATTGGGAGCACGTGTTGCCTGGACTAGTAATGTCGGTTACAAAATACTTCTGTTGCACGAAACAGCACCGAACCATCTCTCCTGAAAGAACATATAGTGCTGTGTTGATGAAGGAGCAGGGGCTTGGGTTGGGGGTGGGTGTGGGGACTGGTGGTGGTTGGGTGTGGAGTCAGAAAATGGTTCTCATTAACATCTGGAACTACTTATTAGCATACTACAGTGTGTTCGGAATCATTTCAAATAATTTTCAGGTCCTCTGTATCTCAGTGTTAACAGAAGGAAGGTTATAAATAAGAGAACTATTTATGGATGCAATTTATTTTCAGAAAGGGTTTTCTTAGGCTGTGGCCAAATGATGAGGTGCCCGCTGGTGTGCCCTGGCACTGGTTAATGGGCGGAAGGTCAAAGGGAGAGCTTTGTACATAATGGACCTGGAAATATATCGCCGTTCCTTCACTGTTGCTGGGTCAAAATCCTGGAACTCCATAGCACGCGGGCTGCAGCGGTTCAAGAAGGCAGCTCACTAAGGGCAAATGGGACAGGCAATAATTGATGCCCATATCCCATGGATGAATATAAAACAGGGAAAGCTCCACACAAGAGCAGTATTGTTGGACCTGCAGATAAGATTGTGGCATTGCTGCTCACGTATTGATGCCAAACTCAGATCCGTTTTCCCAGTGAACGGGAGTTGGTTAACACCAAGGTATAGAAGTGGCACTTTTTTTTAGAATAGGAAGCTGCAGGAGAAAAGGGTGTGAAAGTAATTGCGGGTGATAGTGAATTGAGGGATTGCTGAGAGTGTTGGGTGGAGTCTAAACTGGTGACGCACTGACCTCCTATCTTTGCAATGCAGCCCAGTGTGTATGGTGGTGCAGTAAACTACAGGGGTCACAAAGCCCTCCCAACTGCTCAGACTGCACAGAGCTTCCAGTAAACATTGGGATTGGGAAGGTCTGCAGCAAAGAGTGGGGCTGCCAACTCCTCAGGATTGGCCTGGAGTCTCCAGGAATCAATCTCTAAGACAATGCTGTGTCCAACCATGGAGAAACATCACAGGGAAATGCTTTGTTATGGAGGGGAGAGCATCAGTTTCTCAGAATATTTCTCTTTACCATTTACAAAACTATTGAAACTGTCAGGGTGGGGAAAGCCACTAGTTGATAGATATCCATCATCTAATTTGGTAATTATTTTGCTTTCTGATTGGTGTAGGTAAGCCAGTGGCTGAAGTGTTGGGGGCAAGTCATATGATGAGCCCACTAAGAGAACATTGATTCACAGGTGTGACAGAGGACAGGCTATAAATATTTCCCATATCACAGCAGCTAAACAGTATGTTCCAGTAACTTCCATTTAATCCTCTGCCTCCCATAGTGTGGAGGATGTGTCTGAACATTGTGGGAGATGACTGACTGGGTGGACAGTGCTTGGTTTCCTCATCTCTGCCTCTCCACCCATTAAAAGTCTCTGGTTGACAAAGGTCAAACAAGTGTAGCGATAACTACCTACTGCGATGCTCAGTGAGCTGTGCATGAACACTCTCACATGCATGGATTAACTTCCAATTCAAGCACGCCAGTTTGAGAGTTTGTTTCAGTTTTGCATGTTTTTCAATTAATCCATTTGAAAGAAGGAGAAAAAAAATAAACCCCAAGGATTAGTTCCGAAACATGTCAAGCATCATATCCAAAACTGAAAAGGCATTATATCAGAAAGCTTGGCGTGAGCTTCCCCCTCCCAGGATATGTAATAATGTCCTTGCAAGTTTTTTTTTTACTGGCTTACTGCCTTGTTCTGCCTTGAACACCATGCCCTGCGGTAAAAGCAAGATCCTAACCTCCTGTTTTATGCACTTAATCTTCATTCAGTTATTACTATGTAAAATATAAAAGATAAGCTGTTTATCAATTAATCCTCTTCAAGATAATTTGTTTGCAGGCAATAACTTTTGATCCTCAAGTGTTCCAGGCAGCTTTTGCTAAGGGCTACGCAGAGGAATTTGGAACTTTTTGTTCATCTCAGTTGAAGGTTACTGAGGTGATGTTGACGGTTACTGAGTTACCTTGAGAATATAGCACATTGAAGCTGATCATTGCTTCTGGCCAGAGCAAGTGGTGGATACCTGCATTTACGCTACAAGCAAACCTACACCCACCTCCCTTTATCTGAACCTGACAGAATATCTTTCTACTCCTTTCGACCTCGTGTTTATCCAGCTTTCTCTCAAACACATCCATGCTCGTTACCTCAGCTGCTCCTCATTCAAGTTCCATATTCCCACCAATTATTCAGTAATCAAATTTCTCCTGGGTTCTCATTTGCATTTATTAGTGAGTGGCTTATATTTAGGAACTTGCCTTGTATATAATATATATCTAGCTTGGGACTCTCCAGCATGTAGAAATATTTTCTCATGTCTAGCCGATTGGACCATTTGATGACCTCCTGTTTACTCTATAATTGATAGATCATGCCTAGTCTGTTCAGCCTTTCCTGATGAGGAAGTCTTTTTCAGCTCCTGTATGATCCTTGTCTACTTTCCCCAGTGCATCTGGGTCATAATACAGGGACCAGAAAAGTTCACAGGAATACTGCAGCAAATAACTCACTGCCTGACTCTCCAAAGCCTGTCCACCATCTACAAAGCGTAAGTCAGGAGTGTGACAGAATACTCCCTACCTGCCTGGATGGGTGCAGTTCCAACAGCACGCCAGAAGCTTGACATCATCCAGGTCAAAGCATCCCGCATCATTGGCACCACATCCACAAGTATCCACTCCCTCCACCACTAATACTCTGTTGCAGTAATAATATTTATTCCTCACAAAATACACTGTAGAAATTCACCAAAGATCTTTGGACAGCATGTTCCAAACTTATGGCCACTTCCACCTCGAAGAAAAAAGGCACCAGAAACATGGGAATACCACCCTCTGCAAGTTCCCCTCCAAGCCACTCACCATCCAGCCTTGGAAATATATCATTGTTCCTTCAGTATCAATGGGTCAAAATCCTGGAAGTCCCTCTCTAATGGCATCGCAGGTCTACCTACAGCACATGGACTGCAGCAGTTCGAGAAGGCAGCTCACCACCACCTTCTCAAGGGAAACTAGGTATTGGCCAATAAATGCTGGCTAGCCAGCATCCCAAGAGTGAATAAAAAAGAAAGTAGCAATATACGTGTGTGGTCTAACCAAATTTCCATACGGGTTGAATAAAACTGTGCTGCTTTTCAGTTCTACCTATCTAGAAATTAATTGCTTGTTTTTTTATTGCTGCTTTTCCAGCACCACCATTCGGGTTTGATGAGCAGCAATAACACTGCAGGGCCAGAAATATTTTCCCTGAATGACATAAAGCAACCTCTCACATGTTAGACAGCAGACCCAGGATCACTGTGTACTGAGACAGCATCAAATGCAACACATTCTCCATGGCAACCAGCACCAAAATGTACAGTACAAAGAATTTATTTTCTTGTCACAGTTGAATCCTATGACAGCAGGTCAAGTTGTCATAAGGTAAACTGTTCCTTTTATTTAATTGTCCTCAATGAGACTGCTGGGCTCCGATACAGGAATTCTGCTCTCTGAGTCACATCCATTCCTAACTTGAAGCTGACAGCCATCACTCACTCTGGTACATCTTGGCCAGAGCTGCCTGAATTGGAGAAGAAGTGACCCTGAAGGTGCCAGTCATTTGAGTGTCTCTGATAGGTCCACATGGAAACAAGAAAAAATATAACTTCCTTTTCAAATATTACCCACCCTTTCTGTGGCAGGATATGTGAAGCCAGCATTGGACTGTCTAGTAGTCTCAGGACTCCCAATATCACAGTGCTAGCAAGTTGTCTTTGCTCCTAAAGGGCTGCCTCAGAAGAAGACTTTTGTTCCTGAACTATAAGACCTTAAGACGTAGAAGCAGAAATTAGGCCATTCAGCCCATCGAGTCTGCTCCGCCACTCAATCATGGCTGATAAGTTTCTCAATCCCATTCTCCCGCTTTCTCCCCATAACCTTTGAACCCCTTGATATTCAAGAACATATCTATCTCAGTCTTAAATATACTCAATGACCTGGCCTCCACAGTCTTCTCTGGCAATGAATTTCTTAAGATTCACCACTCTCTGACTGAAGAGGTTTCTCCTTATCTCCATTCTAAAAATGTCTTTCTTTTACTTTAAGTCTGTGCCTTTGGGTCCTAGTCTCTCCTACCAATGGAAACATCTTCCCAATATCCACTCTGTTCAGGCCATCCAGTATTCTGTATGTTTCAATTATATTCCCCTCTCCTCCTTCTAACCTTGATCAAGTATAGATCCGGAATCCTCAAATGTTCCTCATATTTTCATTCCTGGGACCATTCTCATGAGCCTTCTCAGATCATGCTGCAGGGCCAGTACATCCTTCCTGAGATATGGGGCCCAAAACTGAACACAGTACTCTGAATGTGGTCTGACCAGAGTCTGAGAAAACCTCAGAAATGTATCCCTGCTTTTATACTATGCCCTCTCAAAATAAATGCCATCACTGCATTTGCCTTCCTAACTACTGACTCAACCTGCAAGTTTATCTTGAGAGAATCCTGGACTAGAATTCCCAAATCTCTTTGAACTTCAGACTTCTGAATTTCTCACAATTCAGAAAATAGCCCATGCCTCTATTTTTCCGATGAAAGTGCATTACGTCACACTTTCCCACATTGTACTCCATCTGCCACTTCTTTGCCCACACTCCTAACCTGTCAAAATCCTTCTGCAGCCTCCCCGCCTCCTCATTGCTACCTGTCCCTTCACCCATCTTTGTATAGTCTGCAAACGTAGCCAGAATGCCCTCAGTTTCTTCATTTAGATCATTAATGTATAAAGTGAAAAGTTGTGGGCCTAACACGGACCCTTGCGGAACATCACTTGTCACTGGCTGCCATCCTCACTCTCTGCTTTCTGCCAGACAGCCAAGCTTCCATCCATGCTAGCACCTTGCCTTTGACACCATGGGCCCTTATCTTACTCAGTAGCCTCCTGTGTGGCACCTTGTCAAAGGCCTTCTTGAAGTCCGGGTAGATAACATCCATTGGTTCTCCTTGGTCTAACCTGCTCATTACCTCCTCAAAGAATTCTACCAGATTTGTCAGGCATGATGTTCCCTTGATGAAACCACGCTGACTTTGCCCTATTTTACCATACACGTCCAAGTATTCAGAAATCTCATCCTTCACAATGGATTCCAGGGTCTTACCATGACCAAGGTTAGGCTAATCGGTCTATGATTTTCTGTCTTTTGCCTTACTCCATTTTAAACAGGGGTGTTAGGCTAGTGCTTTTCCAGTCCTCTGGGGCCCTCTCTGATTCTAGCGATTCTGAAAAGATCACCACTAACGTCTCCACTTTCTCTTCAGCTCTCTCCCTTTGAACTCTGGGGTGTAGTCCATCTGGTCTATCCACCTTTAGGCCATTCAGTTTTTCTAGCACCTTCACCTTGGTGATGGCCACCATACACAGCTCTGCCCTTTCACTCTCTTGAATTTTTGGGATATTACTCATGTCTTCCACTGTGAAGACTGACGCAAAGAAATTATTCAGTTCCTCAGTCGTTTTCTTGTTACCCACTATTATCTCTCCAGTATCATTTTCCACTTTTGCCTCTCTTTTGCCCTTTATATATCTAAAGACACTCTTATAGTCTTTCTTTATATTACTGGTTGGCTATTTAATCTTCTCCCTCCTTATTTCTCTTCTTGTTGCCCTCTGTTAGTCTTTGTAAGCTTCCCAATTCTCTGGTTTCCTACTGTGTTTTACCACATTATATGTTTTCTCTTTTGCTTTCATGCTATCCCTAAGTCAGCCATGATTGCCTCATCCTCCCTATACTGTGCTGCTTTTTCCTCTGGATGAATCTCTGCTGTGTCTCCTGAATTACTCCCAGAAACTCCTGCCATTGCTGTTCCACTGTCTTTCCTGCTAGGTTCCTCTCCCAGTCAATTCTACCCAGCTCCTCCCTCATGCCTCTTAGTTGCCTTTATCCAGTTGTAACACAATTATCTCTGATTCTATCTTCTCCTTCTCAAATTGGAGAGTAAGTTCAATCATATTATGATCACCGCCTCCTAACAGTTCCTTCACCTTAAACTCCCTTATCAAATCTGTCTCATTACACAACACTAAATCCAGTATTGCCGGTTCCCTAGTGGGCTCCACCACACGCTGCTCCAAAAAGCCATCTCATAGACATTCCACAAATTCCTTTTCTTTTGAACCACTACCAACCTGATTTTCCCAGTCCACCTGCATATTGAAATCTCCTATGATCACTGTAACTTTGCCTTTCCTACACATCTTTTCTATCTCCTGGTGTGGCTTGCGCCCCAGCTCCTGACTACTGTTTGTAGGCCTGTACATAACTCCAACTATGGTTTTTGTACCTTTTCGGTTCCTCAATTCTACCCACACAGATTCTACACCATCTGACCCTACTTTGTTTTTTAGTATTGATTGAATTTAATTTCTTACTAATAAAGCAACCACACCCCCGGCTGTCTTTTTGATAGGATGTATGTCTTGAATATTCAGCTCCCGATCCTGATCCCCTTGTAGCCATGTCTCCGTGATGCCCACCACATCATACCTGCCCATTTCAATCGGCACCATAAGCTCCTTTACCTTTATTCCTTATAGTGCATGCATTCAGAGAACTCCTTCAGTCCTGTATTAACCGGCCCTCTTCTCATTGTTATTCATTTGCCCAGTCTGCTTGAAGTTTGATGGCTAATCCTTTTCACACACTCTGTCCTATTTGTGTCTGTGCTGGAGATTTTAATAACCTCTCCTGAGTTCTGCATTCTTACTTCTTCCTTTAATTCAGGTTTTCTGATTTCCCCCATAACTGAATCCTCCCCTTTCTCTTTAATTTAAAGTCCTGTCTACAGCCCTAGTTATGCAATTCACTGGGACTTTGGCCCCAGCATGGTTCAGATGAAGATCACCTGATCGGAACAGGTCCCTTCTTCCCCAGTACTGGTGCCAATGTCCCAGGTTCTGATCAGACTGTCCGTGAATGTTATGTTAGGGCTTCATGGGGCACAGTGGTTAGCACTGCTGCCTCAAAGCAGCAAGGACCTGGGTTCAATTGCAGCCTTGGGTAACTGTGTGGATTTTCCATATTCTCCCTGTGTCTATGCAGATTTCCACTGGGTGATCTTCCCACAGTCCAAAGATGTGCAGGTTAAGTGGATTGGCTGTGCTAAAAAAAAATTGCCCTGTAGTGTCCAGAGAGATGCAGGTTAGGTGAATTAGCCATGGCCAATGTGAGGTTGGGGGCTGGGTGTGGGTGGGATGCTCCTTCGAGGGTCAGTGCAGTCTCGGTGGGCTCTTTCTGCACTGTAGGAATTCTATGAACTTTAAATTGTCACACAAGAATCTAAAGAAATAAGAATGACTTAAAAATATCTCAGTGGATTTCACTTGCAGGTTGGAAATCGATCAGCACTCTTGGTACAGACTGAGAACAACCTGACAGCAGGGAAAAGGGCCTGTGTAATTTTGAGAACTATTGCAGTACATGGTCATTACTGAGAAAGTACTGTACTCAATTCAGAATCAAAGAGTGACTCAGAGTCAAGTGCAACTAAACAAGTCGTCAGCATTCACTTCAAGCCATTTCCATTTCTCGAGGCAAAATAGTTCCCACTCATCTCTTGAGAATTTGCAGTTAATACTAATGCTTGTATTAATAAATGATGCTGCCCTTCATTTCAAAGAGCAAAATCTTGATTATCTTGCTCCAAAACTACTCTCTGAAAAAAAAAGGTTCACTGATTCTCTTCACTGTAGCCGAGTCTGTTATATATAGATACCATGCACTGAAGATTACTGCCTGCTGACACCGTGCACTAAAGATTAATGTCCTCAATAATTCAAGACTATTGTCCAATCTCACCAAATTATCGGTAACTAAGGAGCCAAAAAGAGTGAGGAATTTGATGTAATTAACATCAGCCAAGAAAAAGTATCAGAGAAACCCAACAGTCTAGAGATTGTCAAACTCCAGGACTTAATGGCTATCGCCTAGGGTCAGATAAAAGAGCTGAAGAGATTTTGGATGTAGTGGCTTCGATTTTCCAAAGTTTCTAAAATACTGGAAGGATTGAAAGGACAAGAGAAGAGAGGGAGTGGCGTTTTTGATTAGGGTTAATGTTACAGCTCTATTTAGGGCGGATATTTGTGGGAATAGTCCAGGGAAGCTATTTGGTGGAATTAAGAAATAAGAAAGAAATGATCACCTTATTAGATTTGTACTATATTCCCCCCAAGTAGTCAGCGGGAAATTGAGAAATAAATTTGTAAGGAGATCTCAGTTATCTGTAATAAGGTGGTTACGTTAGGGGATTTTAACTTTCCAAACAAAGACTGGAACTACTATAGTGTTAAGGGCTTGGATGGAGAGGAATTCTGTTAAGTGTGTACAAGAAAATTTCTGATTCAATATATGGATGTACCTACTAGAGAAGATGCAAAACCTGACCTACTCTTGGGAAATAAGGCAGGGCAGGTGACTTAGGTGTCAGTGGGGGAGCACTTTGAGGCCAGCAACCATAATTATATTAGTTTTAAAATAGTGATGAAAAAGGATAGACCAGATCTAAAAGTTGAAGTTTTAAATTGGAGAAAGGCTAATTTTGATGGTATTAGGCAAGAACTTTCAAAAGCTGACTGGGGGCAGATGTTCGCAGGTAAAGAGATGGCTCGAAAATAGGAAGCCTTCAGAAATTAGATAACAAGAATCCAGAGACAGTATGTTTGTATTAGGTTGAAGGGTAAGGCTGGTAGGTGTAGGGAATGCTGGATGACTAGAGAAATTCAGGTTTTGGTCAAGAATAAGAAGGAAGCATATGTCAGCTATAGGCAGGACAGATTGAGTGAATCCCCAGAATGGCATAAAAACAATTGGAGTAAACTTAAGAGGGAAGTCAGGAGGGCAAAAAGGGGAAATGAGATAGCTTTGGCAAATAGGGTTTAGGAGAATTCAAAGGGATTCTACAAATACAATAAGGACAAAAGAGTAACTAGGGAGAGAATACAGCCCCTTAAAGATCAGCAAGGCCACTTAGACATGGAACTAGGAGATGAGGGAGATACTAAATGAGTATTTTGCATCATGTTTACTGTGGAGAAGGATGTGGAAGATAATGGATGTGGGGAAGCAAATAACAACATCTTGAAAAATGTCCATATTACAGAGGAGGCATTGCTGGATGTGTTAAAACACATAAAGGTGGATAAATCCAGGACCGGATCAAGTGTACCCTAGAACTCTGTGGGAAGCTAGGAAAGTGATTGCTGGGCCCTTTGCTGAGATATTTGTATCATTGACATCCACAGGTGAGGTGCCGGAAGACTGAAGGTTGGCTAACGTGGTATCACAATTTAAAGAAGGTGGTAAGGACAAGCCAGAGAACTATAGACCAGTGAGCCTGACATCAATGGGGGAAAGTTGTTGGAGGGAATCCTGAGGGACAGAATTTCTATGTATTTGGAAAGGCAAGGACTGATTAGGGCTAGTCAACATGGCTTTGTATGTGGGAAATCGCATCTCATGAAGTTTATTGAGTTTTTTTGAAGAAGTAACAAAGAGGGTTGATGAGGGCAGAGTGGTGGACATGATCCATATGGACTTCAGTAAGTTGTTTGACAAGATTCCTCACGGTAGACTGGTTAACTAGATCACACAGAACAGAGGGTGAACTAGCCATTTGGATACAGAACTGGCTTGAAGGTAGAAGACAGAGGGTGGTGGTGGAGGGCTGTTTTTCAGACTGGAGGCCTGTCACCTGTGGTGTGCCATAAGGATTGGTGCTGGGTCCACTGCTTTTCCTCACTTGTACAAATGATTTGTATGTGAATGTAGGAGGTGTGGTTTGTAAATTTGCAGATGAGACCAAAATTGGAGGTGGAGTAGACAGCAAAGAAGGTTACATCAGAGTACAATGGGATCTTGATCAGACGGGCCAATGGGCTAAGGATTAGCAGATGGAGTTTAGTTTAGATAAATGTGAGGTGCTGCATTTTGGAAAGGCAAATCAAGGCAGGATTTACACACTTAATGGTAGGGTCCTGGGGAGTGTTGCTGAACAAAGTGACCTTGGAGTGCAGGTTCATAGCTCCTTGAAAGTGAAGTGACATGCACATAGGATAGCATTTGTTATGCTTGCCTTTATTGATCACAGCACTGAGTACAGGAGTTGGGAGGTCATGTTGCGGCTATACAGGACATTGGTTAGGCCACTTTTGGAACACTTCATGCAATTCTGGTCTCCTTACTAAAGGAGGGATATTGTGAAACTTGAAAGAGTTCAGAAAAGATTTATGAGGATGTTGCCTAGGTTGGAGGGAGAGGCTGGGGCTATTTTCCAAGGAGGGTCAGAGGCTGAGGGGTGACCTTATAGAGCATAGGGTAAATAGTCAAGGTCTTTTCCCCAGGATGGGGGTGTCCAAAACTAGAGGGCATAGGTTTAAGATGAGAGGGGAAAGATTTAAAAGGGACTTAAGGGGCAACTTTTTCATGCAGAGAGTGGTGCGTGTATGGAATGAGCTGCCAGAGGAAGTGGTGGAGGCTGGAACTATTACAACATTTAAAAGACATCTGGAAGGGTATACGAAAAGGAAAGGTTTAGAGGGATATGGGCCAAATGCTGGTAAATAGGACTAGATTTATTTAGGATATCTGGTCGGCATGGACGGGTTGGACCAAAGGGTCTGTTTCCATGCTGTACATCCCTATGACTCTATCACTCTACTGAAATGGTTCTAGTAGATTGGAAATTAACCAATGCAATACTGCTATTCAAGAAAGCCAGTTAGTCTGAAAAATGCTGGGTATTCTGGAATCTATTTTAAGGAAGTCTTAATGCATTTAGAAATTCATGTATGATCAAAGAAGTTTTACGAAAAAGAAATTGTGCTCCATAAACTTATGAAATTTCATTGAGGAGGTGACTTGCAGTCGAAATGGGGGAGTCAGTAGATGTAATATACCTAGATTTCCAAAGGACACGTTAAAAATGCCACATAAAATGTTAACGCATAAGATAAGGGCTCATGGAGTTAGGATGATATATTAGTGTGGGGAGAGGATTGAATACTGGGCAGGAGGCAGAGTGCAGGGATAAGCAGGACATTTTCAAGTCTGCCGGCAGTAACTAGTGGAGTTCTCAATGGTAGGTGATGAATATCAGGTATTTTTAATTCTATTGTGATCACTTAGATGATGAAACAGAATATGTGCTGGTTTTCTGATGTTATACAGTGATGTGGTTTTGTAAGCTGTGGGGAATATACAGTGTAGCAGCTAAGAGATATAGAACGGTTATATCAGGTGGTAGACAAGGTATTGTAGGGAATGTGGCTTTATTCATTTGGTAGGAAGAATGGAAGAGCAGACTCTTTTAAAAGTAGGTTATTAAGGAAACTTGAATATAGTGTACACTGAAAATAAGTTAAAATGTTGGTCCAGTGAGTAATTAGAAGATAAATGGCATAGTCTTTACT
The DNA here is from genome assembly GCF_037043375.1 of Chiloscyllium plagiosum. Taxonomy (NCBI): domain Eukaryota; kingdom Metazoa; phylum Chordata; class Chondrichthyes; order Orectolobiformes; family Hemiscylliidae; genus Chiloscyllium; species Chiloscyllium plagiosum. Next base: position 9,907,202 of record NW_028270163.1, on the reverse strand, counting down.
TCAAGGTTTTTTGGTGTACAAGACTTGTGTTTAGTTTTAGTCTTCATGCTTAAGTACTTTTGTTGGAAGCAGTGCATGGAGGTTCACTCGGTGGGTCCCTGAGTTGAGAGAGTGCGTAGAGTGAGTCCATACATTCTGGAGCCTCAGAGAGTGAGAGATGAGCTGACGTAAGATATCAACCATTTAAGAACCTGAAGGAGATTTTAGACTTCACACTGAGTGGCTGTTTGCCTTCAGTGGGGTATCCGAATCACAGAAGTGGAATCTCAATATTAAAGGGATCAACTATTTAGGACTGAAATGAGGAGAGGCTCCTTCAATCAGGGGGCTGTGGATATTTGGAATTTGTTATCCCAGAATGGTTATGGATGCTCCATCATTAGACATATTCAAGCTTGCGATTCCTGGGCTCTCCTGGAATTAAGAGATATGGGGAGCAGATGGGAAACTGGTGCTGAGGCTAGAGGTCAGCTATCATCATATTGAATGTTGGAACATGCTGAGGGGCTGTATAGTCTACTCCTACCCTAAATGTTCTTTTGCTGCCCACTCATGACTGACGTAGAAGCATAAGTAGGCCATCTTGGCCCATATAGTCTGCTCTTTAATTCAATGAGATCACAGCTAATTTGATAATCTGGGAGTAAGTGAGGACTGCAGATGCTGGAGATCAGAGTCGAGAGTGTGGTGCTGGAAAAGCACAGCAGGTCAGGCAGCATCCAAGGTTTCCTGATGCTTATGCTTGAAACGTCGATTCTCCTGCTCCTCGGATGCTGCCTGACCTGCTGTGTTTTTCCAGCACCTCACTGTTGAATCTAATCTGATAATCTTCAAAGGGTACTTCAGGATATGGATCAGTCGAAAAGTTGGGCAGAGAAATGGCAGATGGAGTTTAATCTGGACAAGTGTGAGGTGATGCATTTTGGGTGGTCAATTGCAAGTTGCCTTTGTTTTCCATAACCCTTGATCCCCTACTGATTAAAAATCTGACTGTCTCAGCATTAAGAACACAGAACAATATGGCAGAGAAATGGTCCCCTGGCATACCATGTCTGCACTGAACCTGACACCATCTATCTGTGCACGGTTCCTCTATTTACTTCCTGTACATGTGTCTGTTTAAGTGCCTTTTAAATGATGTTATTGTAACTGTGTTTACCATCTCGCCTGGCAGTGTGTTCCAGGAACCTACCACCCTCTGCAAAAAAAAAACTTACCTCACACATCTCCTTTAAATATTTCCCCCTCACCTTATTTGACATTTCCATCTGGGAAAACACACTCAGAATATCCAACCTATCCGTGCCTCTCATAATTTTATACACTTCTATTCGGTCACCTTGCTTTCGCAAAAACAATCCAAGTTTGTCCAACCTCTCCCCACAGCCAATACACTCCAATGCATGCAATATCCTAATAAATCTCTTTTGGCCCCCACCCCATTGACGCCATATCCTTCCTGGTGACCAGAACTGCACACAATTCTCCAAACGTGACTTAACTAAAGTCTTATACAGCTGCCACATGACTTGCCAACTTTTAGGTAAAAACAATGACAGCAGATGCTGGAAACCCACTGTCCCCATGGCTTGTCCTACCTGCTTATCTTCTTTTCCATCTATCCACTCTATTCTGACCTATCACCTTCATCCCCTCCCCCATTCACCCACTGTACTCTTTGCTACCTTCCCCCATCCTCCTCCAAGACCTATCACTTTCATCCCCATCCCCACTCACCTATTGTATTCTATGCTACTTTTTCCCCACCCCCACCCTCCTCTCATTTATCTCTCCACCCTTCAGGCACTCTGCCTGTATTCCTGATGAAGGGCTTTTGCCCGAAACGTCGATTTTCCTGTTCCTCGGATGCTGCCTGAACTGCTGTGCTTTTCCAGCACCACTCTTGTCAACTTTTATACTCAGTGCCCTGACAGCTGAAAGCAGAAATTGCTATATGCATTCTTTACCACCATATCCACTTGTGTTACCCCTCTGTCTAATAATCTTCCTCAGGATCCTGCCATTTACTAGATATTTTCCACTTGGAGTTGACCACCCAAAATGCATCACCTCATACTTGTCCAGATTAAACTTGATCTGTCATAACTCCGCCTCACTTTCCAGTTGATCTGTATCCTGCTGTATCCTTTGATAACTTCCCTCACTATCCACAACTCTACCAACTTTCATGTCACCTATAAGTTTACTAATCAGACCACCTACATTTTAAACCAACTCATTTATATATATTACAAACAACAGAGGTCCCAGCACTGATCCTTGCAGAATGCCACTGCCACAGAACAGTCTATAATGAGGGATCTTGACAAATGCTTTACTAAAGTCCATGTTGACATTGACCACCCTACCCTCATCTATAATTTTCGTCACTTCTTCAAACACCACATTCAACAACCCAACCTCTGCAATAAGAATTCCATAGATTCACAACCCTCTGAGAGAACAATATTTACTCTTTTCTGTCTGAAATGGATGATTCCTTATTCTAAGATTATGCCCTCTGCTCCTAGTCTCTCTCAAAAGGAGAACCAATTTTTCACATCTACTCTGTCAAGCCCTTGCAGGATCATGTATGTTTCAGTAAGTTTATCTCTGAATCTTCCAAACTGCAAAGAGTGCAGGCCCAATATATTCAACCACCCTTGAAGTGAAATATTCGTTTTCAGGCCAACACCATTAAAACACAGATTATTAAAACACCATTAAAACATTGATTATATAGAATCCCTACAAAGTTGAAATAGGCTCTTCGGCCTAACAAGTCCACACCGACCCTCCGAAGACTATCCCACCCAGACTTATTGTCTACATTTACTCCTGACTAATTCACCTAATCTGCACAACTTTGGACTGTGGGAGGAAATCGGAGCACCCGAAGGAAACCCACACCAACATGGGGAGATGTGCAAACTCCACACAGACATCTGGTCATCTATCCCATTGCTAGCTATGAACAATTAGAAGTGACAGCTTCATAGTTACTATTTCTATCCATCACCATAATAAAAAGAACTATTAGGTATAATTTGAGTTTTTAATATAATTTGGAAAATGATTTCCAAATAACAAAAAGGGAAGTAGGATTCCAGGTGTGGCTTTATTAACAGCATCTCCTGCTCTATGCCTTACAGAGAGTTGACCACCTTTGACTGACACTCCAATGCCATACTGAGGATGTGTTGAAGGGTTTGGCTTTGTGTTGAGGCATTAAACTGATCCCCTAAGCTGGTTTTTAAAGAACCCTGGAGCATTATTTAGAAAATAAATGGTGGGCAATATTCATTCCCAAGTCAACATCAAATCAACTGCCCATCTATCTCATTGTCAGTTGTGGGATCTTGCTGTGTACAATTTGGCAGTGATGCTTCCTGCACAGCAACAGTGACTTCTGTTTAAAATGTACTTCATTGGTTGTAGAATGCTGCTTAATATCCTGACATTTCCACAGTGTTCCACAGTTTTGACACCAGTTTCAGTGAATTACTTGTTGGCTGCTGTTGGCCTTTGTCAGAATGAGAGAAATTGAATCTGCCAGCCTGTCTCAAAATAAAAGCTGTAACCTACTGAAGGAAGAACACCTCAACGTACCTGAAATATTGCTATCCACGCGTAGCCAATGTTATCGAAGTTGATGGCTCCTTTGAATGGGTTGTGATCAGCAGGTTGGCACTGGGTATAGTACTGATTCCAGTTTATACAGCTGATATTGTCCGTGTTGTTACTCAGTAACAGGTAGTAACTTGTATCGTCGAGGGTACATTCAATGTTATTCACTCTTCTTTGGGGCACACTGCGACAATAGCGCATTCCATTATCCTTCAGGAGGGAACATATGAAGGGATTCTCATCATCATTTTCTGTGTGATAATATCGATCCAGCCCTTGAGAGGCAGGTCTATGACAAAAATGGAAAAAGTCACACAATTAGAGAGAAACAGGTTTGACATTAAGGTGGGAAAAGTGGCCTCAGGAGGTCTCAGGGCATCCTAATAAACCAGCTCGACAGTGAATTGGACTTTTTCTGGTTGCTATCATCTTGAATACTTCTTGCCTATGACATGATTAGACCTTAAAGATATGAAAGGCCTGGTCAAGTGATTAGATGCCAAGTGTTATTGACAAGAAGTAATGTCATAATAAAGATAAAGACTGCCCCTGGAGACACCACTTGGGATTGCACCTGCACTGCACTGTCCTACTTAGTTGAAATTACATCAGTTATTGAGCCTTATGTTTACAATTCTTTGTTTTCTTCATCTGGCAAAGGTTTTTTAGCACCATAACTTCCTTTGCATATCTACTTGGTTGCCACATGCAAGGTGACCAGCCTTAACCTCTCTGCTAAAGGGGCTCTGAAGGTGATACTTGTGAATAGTCAGGCATGTCTTTGACTGTAACTTTTTCTTCCTTCTTTTGCCAGCCTCACTTTTGCCCCTTGCTCCACCACAAAGATTGGAGTGGAAAATGGGAACTCACGACACATATCTGCCTGAGGTTTTTAAAATTATGAGTTGTGGATATCGCTGGCTAGGCAGCATTTCTTGCCCATCCCTAATTGCCCAGAGGGCGGTTAAGAGTCAAGCACATTACTGTGGGTTTGGAGTCATATGGAGGACAGACCAGGTAAGGATGGCAGCTTCCCTCTCTGAAGGACATTAATGAACCAGATGCGCTTTCATGACAATTGACAATGGTCTCATGGTCATCATTAGACTCTTAAATTCCAGGTTTTTATTGGATTCAAACTTTCCCATTTGCCATAGTGGGATTTAAACCCAGACTTCCAGAACATTATTTAGGTCTCTAGATTTATGGTCCAGCGATAATAACTCTAAGCCATCATCTACCCATAAATGTATCGTTCCATGGTCACCTCACTGATAAGGCATTATAATTGATTTCTTCATCTGTGATGGTGGGATTTGAACCAATGTTCTGAGGGCAAAAGCCTAGCTTCCAATTTACTTATTCAGTGACATTACCACCATTCCTTTATATACACCTTCGGCTTACTAGTTCAGTTTGGGAACACATTAGTACAAGTAAGGCAGGCTTCATTGATCTCTGACCCTGGAAGGAAAAATGAGTACAACTTGTGAATAACACATACTGGTTTGATTTGGTGTGTATATCTTGGAACAGTGCTCCAGTCTGACCAACACTTATTTCCAACATTGCACTGCCTACAAATGTGCTGTGAATGGAACAATGCCATGTATTGAAATTTTATTTTACAGCCAGAATGTTTTTGTCCTTCAACTGAGTGGGTTGTGGACAATTTCAGAGAGCAGTTAAGAGCCAATTACATTGTGGTGGGTCTGGAATCACACATCGGCCAGGCCAGGGTAGCCAATGTTCTTCACTAAAGGACATTAATGAATCAGATGGGTTTTTACAACAACTGATGATTGGTATCATGGTCTATTACTGAGACTGGATTTCATTTCCAGACTTATGAATGAAACTAAACTCCATCAGCTGCAATGGTGGATTTGAACCCATACCCTACACAATATAACCCTGTGCCCCGGATTACTAGCCCAGTGACGTTACAACTAGATCACCAGCCATCATGTTATAAGCCCTGCTGCAATATGGGCATGAAGTAAGGCTAGAATTAGACTAAACTGGGAGGTTCCCTTTTGTTCATAAAAACCAACATTTACTACAAAGCTTAGTCCTAAGGGATGTCCTTGGATGAGATGCTATGAGGCCATTAGCAAGCACTTACATGTATAGAATCTTTTATGTCTTCAAGGTGCTCCAAACCTCTCAGCTGTCAAATAGGTTTGGGAGTGTAGACACCATTGTAATGTAGGGAAGCATGGCAGTTAATTTTAACACAGTGAGATCCAACGAACAGTGATGAGATAGCTCAGCATTTAATCTGTTTGGGTGATTTTGGGGAATAAATGTTGGGCAGGCCACTGGGTTCAGCTACCCTGTTCCTCTCAATACAGTTAGATTCACCTGAGAGAATAGACAGAACCTCAGCTTTCCACCTCATCTCTAAAACTGCTGCCTGGGCAGCAGACTTTCGGTACCAGCTGAGATTGTGTCTCTGGTGTGACATATGAATATCGTGGGTGAGAGTCCTATCCATTGAGTCACAGCTGATCACATATTTGACTGACAGATCTTTTCTCCCTGTGAGATAATCCTTTGGTCCACAAAGTGGCTTCACAGCAGGAGCTCCTTCAGACCATTAAGTAGGAAAACAAAAATCAGGTGACACCTCAGGAGTTCTTTGTTGTAACAGATCTTTACCTCAGGAATTTGATGGAGTTGATGTTTTTGGTGGGGCTTGGGAAAAGGAGAATGGTGATTGTCAACTCCAGTAGATGGTGACAAGTGGGAGGAAGACACAAGATAATATCAAACCGAGGACTGGCCTCTATGGGACAGCAGAGAAGAAAACTCAGTGAAGAAAGATCCTTCATTGTGCGGTCAATCCTCAGAATATGGATGGGTGAAAAACAACACAAGACAACTTTCTCAATTCATGAAGGACATTCTTCCAACTTCATTAAGGGATTCCAGATAAATCCACACCTGTTCCAAATATACTTCTGAGCCTGCACAGAATTCCACTCAAATTACTTCCTACTTCCCTCATCATCCAAAATCTGCAAAGTGTCTTATCTTGATCCAAGCAGGAAATGTTCACTAATGATTCACCTTTTACAGGGCACATGTGTTTCACAGCAGGGACTCCCACTGTGGACTTGCCAGAGGTGGGAGATCATAAAATGCACTTTGCAAAGTGAGAGAGAGAGAGAGAGAGAGAGAAGCATGCATTTTCCCAGTGCAAGATCTACCACAAAACTTCAAAGGGGCCCTAGGTCCAAACCTTAGACTGAGCTGAGTCAACTGACCATAGGAGGAGTGCAGGTATGGTCTGGAGAATAAGCTGCACAGGCTAGTGGGTGGGAACAAGATTAAATACAGTCATTCCCAGCCACATTCCCAATCCAGCCTTTCCAACCAGCCTATCACAGTGTCATAGAGTCATACAGCATGGAAACAGACCCTTCGATCCAACCAGTCATTCCTGACCAAAATCCTAAACTAAACTAGTGTCCCTACCTGCGTTTGAACAATATCCCTCCAAACACTTCTTATTCATGTACATATCCAAATGTATTTTAAACATTGTAACTGTACCCGCATCCACCACTTCCTCTAGAAGTTCATTTCACAAACGGCCACTCTCTGTGTAAAAAAGTTGGCCTGCATGTCCTTTTTAAATCTTTCTCCTCTCATCTTGAAAAATATGCCCCCTAGTTTCGAAATCCCCTACTGCCAACTGAACCTGCATGTTAACCTTAAGAGAATCCTGTACTAAAAAAACACCAGCTATTCACCTTAACTACACCCTCCATGATTTTATAAACGTCTATAAGCTCACCCCTCAACCTCCTACGCTCCAGTGAAAAACGTCCCAGCCTATCCAGCCTCTCCTTATAACTCAAACCTTCCATACCAGGAAATATCCTGGTAAATTCTTTCTGAACCCTTATCGGGATGGGAAAATCTATAACAAAGGACGAGGTAATATCTTTCGGAGGGAAGGAACAAGAATTTGAAAAGGAATGCAATACAAATTATTTTATGCTAACAGTGAATAATTGAATGAAAGCTAACTGACAATCCGATGTACACACCGTGAAGCTAGGGTTCCACCTTGGCTTCATAGTAACTTCCTGAATCTGAGGTCAAAGGTCATGGGTCTGTGGTCCTATTCTAGAGAATGAAGCACAAAATCTTGTTTTATGTATTGCAGTGTGAGTTCTGCACTGTCAGAGGGACAATACTTCAGATAAGATGTGAAACAGAGGCTCTGTCAGGTGAATAGAAAAAATATCCCATAGCATGATTTCAATGAACATGAGGGGTGTGATTCCTGCTGCCTGAGATAATATTGGTCTCAAATAATTCCAAAAACAATTGATCTCTTCCTAATCAGAGCGCTGTGCAGTTTGTCTGTCACATTTCCTAGATTACAATGCTGAACACACTTCAAAAGCAGGCTGTTAAATGACATAGAAGGTGTTACAAAAATGAGATTTTTTTTTCTTTTGTTTTAGTAGTGTTACTGACAGTGAGAAAAGGATGTTGAGAGATATAGAGATACAATTTGGGTCATGTTGAATTAACAATGTGGAATGGGGAAAAAGACTGAACCTACAAATGGATTTTATCTAGTTGGATATTGCTTGACTGAAACACAGATCTTAGGTGCAAGTCCAGCATACTAGCCTTCCTGCTAAACAGAAAAATCATCACTTTGGCTGCAGCCTTCCTTCCATCAATGAGTTAATAAAAATGCTAAATCATTGTGATTTTAATTCCTTTTTAATTATGTTCAATTGCTAATGAACACATTTTGAATTTTGAATGTTTACAAAGATGCCTCGGATGGTAGAATTTTCTAAAGGACTCGCCCCAAGCGAGTCAAGGGGCTGGGTTCAGTGCATGGAGAATTAAGGGAAATGTTAAAGGGGAGGAAGGCTCAGCAGAGGTTATTAAAGTTTCCATAATGAGTAATAGGACAGAGTGTACGGAAAAGGTCAGGAATCTAACTTCAGGAACAGCAGAAGAAGGGGCAACTATGAGAAGAGGGGCAGTCAATGCAGGACTGAGGGTGTTGTACTTAAATACAGGCAGCATATGAAACAAAGCAAATGAGCTTTTTGGAGCAGCTTGTGGTAAAGCCCACGCAGGAACACGCAAAGCTGATTTGGTGATGTGTAATGAGGCAGACTTGATTAGGGAGCTCAAGGTCACAGAACCCCGAGTGGGCAGTGACCATAATGTAATAGAATTCACCCTGCAGTTTGAGAGGGAGGAGCTGGAATCTGATGTCACGGTATTGCAGTTGAGTCAAGGTACCTGCAAAGACATGATGGCGGAGCTGACCAGAGTTAATTGAAAAGGAGAGCCTAGCAGGGAAGATGGTGGAGCAGCAATAGAAAGGGTTTCTGAGGTAGTTTGGAAGGCACAGCAGAAAATTATGGCAGAAGAAACACACTAAAGGAGGGACAAGGCAAACATGGCTGACGAGGGAAGTCAGGGACAGCATAAAAGCAAACTAAAAAGCATACAAAATAGTGAAGGCTAGTGGGAAGCTATAGGATTGGGAAACCTTTAAAAGCCAGCAGAGGATAACTAAGAAAGCAATAAGGGGGCAACAGATGAAATATCAGGGTACATTAGCTCATACTTTATTTTAAAAGAAAATTGCAAGCGTTTTTTTAGATAAATACATAAAAAGTAAGAGGGAGGCAAAAATGGACATTGGAGCACTGGAAAATGAGGCTGGAAAAGTAGTAATGGGAACAAAGAAATGGTGGAGGAACTGAATAGGTACCTTGCATCTGTTTTCACAGAGGAAGACACCGACAGCACACCAGAACTTCAAGAGAGTCATGGGACAGAGGTGAGGGTTGTGGTCATTACTAAGTCTGAAGGTGAATAAATTACCTAGACCAGATAGACTACATCCCAATGTTCTGAAGGAGATAGCTGAGGAGAATGCAGAGGCATTGATGGTAACCTTTCAGAGTTGATAAAGTGTGGAGCTGGAAAAAGCACAGCAGGTCAAGCAGCTTTGGAGGAGCAGAGGATTTGATGGTTCCGACCTGAAACATCGACTCCCCTTCTCTTCTGGTGCGGCTTGACCTTCTGTGCTTTTTCCAGCTGCACACTTTATCGACTCTGACTTTCCTGCATCTGCAGTCCTCAATATCTCCAAGTTGGTGATCATTCAGGAATCAGTGGAGTCAGGGAGGGTCCCAGAGGACTGGAAAATGGCTAATGTAACAGCCCGGTTTGAAAAGGGAGGGAGATAGAAGATGGGAAATGATAAGCTGGTTAGTCCGACCTCAGTCGTTGGTAAGATTTTGGAGTCCATTATTGAGATTGCGGGGTACTTGGAAGTGCAGGGTAAAATAGGGCTGAGACAGCATGGCTTCATCAAGGGGGGGGGGGTCATGGCTGACAAATCTATTAGAATTTTTTGAAGAGGTAGTGAGCAAGTTGGACAAAGGAGAGCCAGTGGGATTTCCAAAAAGCTTTTGATAAGGTGCTACACAGGAGGTTGCTAAATGAATTAAGAGCTCATGATGTTAGGGACAAGGTGCTGGCATGGATAGAGGATTGGCTGATTAGCAGAAGGCAAAGATTAGGGAAAAAAATGGTCTTTCTCAGGATGGCAACCAGTGACTAGTGGGGTTCTGCAGGGGTCAGAGATGGGACCACAACTACACATATTATACATTACTGATTGGATGAAAGAGTAGGGGGCATTGTTGTGAAGGTTGCAGTGGTACAAAGGTAAGTAGAGGGGCAGGTAGTGTTGAGGAAATTGGGAGCCTGCAGAACAGGCTAGGAGTGTGGGCAAAGAAGTGGCAAATGGAATACAATGTGGGAAACTGTGAGGTAATTCACTTTGGTAGGAAGAATAGAGATATATACTATTTTTTAAACAGGGAAAAGCATCAGAAATCTGAAGCATAAAGGGACTAGGAGTCCTAGTGCAGGATTCTCTTAAGGTTAATATGCAGGTTCGGTTGGCAGTTAGGAAGTCAAATGCAATATTACCTTGACAGGGCTAAAATATAGAATAGGGATGTACTGCAGAGGTTGTATAAAGTTTTGAACAGATCGCATTTGGAATATTGTGAGCAGGTTAATAGAACATAGAACAATACAGCGCAGAACAGGCCCTTCGGCCCTCGATGTTGCGCTGTCCTGTAAACTAATCTAAGCCCATCCCCCTAAATTATCCCATCATCATCAATGTGCTTATCCAAGGATTGTTTAAATCTCCCTAATGTGGCTGAGTTAACTACATTGGCAGATAGGGCATTCCACACCTTTACCACTCTCTGAGTAAAGAACCTGCCTCTGACATCTGTCTTAAATCTATCACCCCTCAATTTGTAGCTATGTCCCTCGTATAAGCTGATGTCATCATTCTAGGAAAAAGGCTTTCACTGTCTACCCTATCTAATCCTCTGGGCCCCATACTTAAGGAAGGATGCACTAGCTTTGTATGGGGTCTGAATGAGGTTTACAAGAATGATCCCAGGGATAAAGGGCTTGTCATATGAGGAGCGGTTGAGGACTCTGAGTCAGTACTGGATGGAGTTTAGAAGGATGGGGGAAGGCATCGCAGAATACAGAGAGGCCTGGATGGAGTGCATGTGGAGAAGATGTTATCACTAGTAGGAGAGACTAGGACCTGAGGGCACAACACAGTGAAGGGACGAGAATGGAGATGAGGAAGAATTTCTTCAGCCAGAGGATACTGAATCTGTGGAACTCACTGCTGCAGAACCACTGTGGAGGCCAAGTCATTGAGTATATTTGAGACAGAAATAGATAGGTTAGTAAGGGGATCCAACATTATGGGGAGAAGGCATGAGAATGAGATTGAGAAACATATCATTGCTCCCGATGCGGTTTCTCTCTATGCTGGGGAGGCTGGATGCCTTCTCACAGAGCGCTTCAGAGAACATCTCCGGGACACCTGCACCAATAAACCCCATTGCCCCGTGGCTGAACACTTCAACACCCCCTCCCACTCTGCTGACGACATGCAGGTCCAGGGACTCCTCCATCGCCAATCCCTCACCACCTGACGCCTGGAGGAAGAACGCCTTATCTTCCGCCTTGGGACCCTTCAACCCCAGGGGATCAATGTGGACTTTACCAGTTTCCTTATTTCCCCTCCCCCCACCTTACCTTAGTTCCAACCTTCCAGCTCAGCACCGTCCTCACGACCTGTCCCACCTGTCAATTTTCCCTCCCACCTATCCGCTCCACCCTCCTCTCTGACCTATCACCTTCATCTCCACCTCCATCCACCTATTGCAATCTCAGCTACCCTCTCCCCAGCTCCACCCACCTCCCGTTTATCTCTCCACCCCCGAGGCTCCTAGCCTCATTCCTGATGAAGGGCTCCAGCCCGAAACGTCGAATTTCCTGCTTCTCGGATGCTGTCTGACCTGCTGTGCTTTTCCAGCAACACACTCTTGACTGAGAAACGTATCAGCCATGATCAAATGGCAGAACAGACTTGCTGGGCCAATTGGCCTAATTCTGCTCCTATACCTTGCGGCCTTATTGATTCCTGACGGCAATCGGAACTACTCCAAAGAGAAGAGGGAAGTACATTTTTTACTGTTGGAACTTGGTCATGTTTCACTGGCAACAGAGCATATTTCCTTCCTGTCTGTCCCCTACTTCAAGGTTCTCCCTCTCCTAAAATGGTGTTATGCCTTAATAAAGAACACACTCCCCTCAGTTGAAAAGTGTTGGCTTCCAGTCCCCTGACAGAGGAAATTATTTCAGCAGGCAACCCACTGTGGTACTCAGCCAGCACTATTGGAGGTGGCCCTCTGTTGGATCACTTATTAACTAGAGGCCCTGTCCACCATCTGGGGCATGTGAAAGATGCCTCCATTTCGTGAAAAGGAGCGGGGCCCTCACGCCCTTTACACTGGCCAATATGTGCCCCTCCAATCAAAATCCCTGAAGCAGACTGGTGGGCCAATAACTTGTGAAAACTTGCCACTTGTGAATTACTTCCTTGCTTGCCAACTGGGCAACTGCGTGGTTGCCATGAGCAACCTCACAGAGCAGGGAAATGAGCATTGGTGCTGGTAGAGTTGGCCCCGGTCCACCCAGCATTAAGTACATGAGTTGGCATTCTCCCTTCCCACAGTAACATAAGTGCGAGCATCAGATTTTAGATTGGGTGGGTGATAGACACATTGACTTGGATAATGGTCATTCCTTTTACATTGGTAACTGTGTCGTCCACGTTTTGAGATGAGACATACTCACATTGTAAAGTTCTCTTCGAGAAAGCACCTGTTTCGCAGCAATCCTGCCCACAGCTGGACCCCGACAATGCCAAAAATAAAGAAGACAAAGAAACAGAGGAGAAGTACGTTGCCTAACATAGGCAAAGTGTCCAGCAGCAGTGTCACCAGTATCCTCATACCTGCAGAATAAACGCAGAGACATCAAATAGCACCAGTCCTTAGCCTTCCTGCTGTGCAGGACCAATGACTTTATTAACCTGATAGGAGCTGTCAACCATTTGTCAGCCTATTAGGCCTCAGAAAGACAAATTGTTCAGTATATCGACGTATTAATCATCTGTCAGCTTCATCAATCATCTCTTAATAAAAATATATTTCCAAATGAGTTAATCTACCCACACTGTGCTGTGTCGGCTAATCAGCAAAGATACCTTCTGCAGATCATACATCAGTTATTCATTAATACCTATTACATCCTATTGAAATACATCTATCTGTCCTTTGTCAATTAGATGTTGTTTTGCCATCTCTCGATGATACATATCAATAAATATCAATTAATACTTTCTATCAATATTTCTTAAAAGATCAAATTATTGACATATTCTCTTTTTGTTGCACTTTATAGTGACTTTTTTTGTCAGACTTCAAAGCATATGCCCATTTTTGTTTCTTATATCGGCAGTTTCCATAGATGTTTGAATTGAAAGATTAAAATGAAGGGTTTAATGGAAATGCCCTGACTAATTGAACATGCCCTAAGCCAGGAAAGGAGGACTGTGCAGAGGACACAGTTGAGACACATTTAATGCCGTTGAGGAATCCCTCATGACAAATACAACCTGCTACCTTTTAAGTGTCTTAGGTAGAGTGTATACCTGCATTGTGTGCTTCTGGTGAAAACTGCACACTGTGCTATGCACAGAAACACTGGGATTTAAGGCTTTAATGACAGAGTTCAGAATTTTCCCCAGAAAACCTCACAAGTAAGGCATTTGATTGTTTTGCCCCTTAATGTCCACTATTTTGAAACTCTGTAGGGGAGATTTGCCAGATTGACACATGAATTAAGGGATTTCAGTTGCTTGGAGAGACTGGGCAAGCTGGAAATGTTCTCTTTTGAGCAGAGGGGGCCAAGGGGTTATTTAATAAAGGTGTTCAAAATTTTGAGGCTTTTTGGTCGAATACGTAGAGAGAAAATGCAAGCACTGGTGAGGGATTTGGTAACTTGACGACAAAGGCTGCAGGTAATTGGGAAAATAACCATAAGGGAGTTATCGTGGTCTGGAACACTTTACTTGAAAGGATGGTAGAAGCAAATTGAATTGTCATTTTCAAGAGAAATCATAAGGTACAGTTAATAAGTTTGCAGGTGACACCAAAATTGGAGGTGTAGTGGACAGCGAAGAGAGTTACCTCAGATTACAACAGGATCGTGACCAGATGAGCCAATGGGCTGAGAAATGACAGATGGAGTTTAATTCAGATAAATGTGAGGTGCTGCCTTTTGGGAAAGCAAATCTTAGCAGGACTTATACACTTAATGGTAAGGTCCGAGGGAGTGTTGCTGAATAAAGAGACCTTAGAGTACAGGTTCATAGCTCCTTGAAAGTGGAGTCACAGGTAGATAGGATAGTGAAGAAGGCGTTTGGTATGCTTTCTTTTATTGGTCAGAGTATTGAGTACAGGAGTTGGGAGGTCATGTTGCGACTGTACAGGCCATTGGTTAGACCACTGTTGGAATATTGTGAGCATTTCTGATCTCCTTCCTATTGGAAAGATATTGTGAAACTTGAAAGGGTTCAGAAAAGATTTACGAGGATGTTGCCAGGGTTGGAGGATTTGAGCTATAGGGAGAGGCTGAACAGGCTGGGGCTGAGGGGAGTCCAGAAGTAGAGGGCATAGGTTTAGGGTGAGAGGGGAAAGATATAAAAGAGACCTAAAGGGCAACTTTTTCACACTGAGGTGGTACGTGTATGGAATGAGCTGCCAGAGGAAGTGGTGGAGGCTGGTACAATTGCAACATTTAAGAGGCATTTGGATGGGTATATGAATAGGAAGGGTTTGGAGGGGTATGGGCCGGGTGCTGGCAGGTGGGACTAGATTGGGTTGGGATATCTGGTCGGCATGGACGGGTTGGACCTAAGGGTCTGTTTCCATGCTGTACATCTCTATGACCCTATGACTCTATGTATCTGGAAAAGAGAGTGCAAGTGAGTAAAACTAATTGGATAGTTCTTTCAAAGGGCTCGCACATGATGGTGGGCAAAACGGTCTCCTTCTGCACTTTTTGATTCTATAAGTTCTCTTATTCTTGGCCTTCCCACTTCTGAAAATGAAACTTGGTGTTTCTGCGGCAGCCAGGAATTCTCTGATCCCCCTTTACATTAAAATATCAAGAGAAATAGCTTAGGGGTGGGAGGCAGAGAAAATTGGAAGCCCCCCCCCGCCAAAAGGCTTAACATTTTATAAAGGGAGTATAGGAAACTGAAGCATTATTAGAATGGAAAGCAGTTCCAAGGCTATGCATAGTGTCTGCTGATTGATTTTCAACATTTATCTCATTAGGTTCCATAGAAAACCTTATTCATTCTCACGATTCTGGCTTTTGCCAGGAGTTGCTGAGCATAATTTTTTTATTCAATGTCCAAGCAGAGTGTATTTGACGTTGGTGGTCTATACAATATCAGGTCAAAAAAATTAAAATAGATAGAAAAGTGTCACAGAATGAATGATCTATAAATATTTAACATCTGAAAAATTAGCATGAAATCATTGCTGATAGGATATCTTCATATTTCAAAGGTTAGAAAGAGCACTCAATAGCCAAAGGGTCCATTTGGAGACAATGTATGAATAATAAAGTGCACAGCATGTAGGGACACTTTACAGTGTGACGCAGAAATCTAGACTTTAGTGCTTCACACAACTATAACCAACCTGCAAACATTCAGCCCCAACAAATAACTAAATAATGTGAAGGAGCCTTATTCTTTTCAACAATAAGGAGTTTTAGGTTTCCTAATGGGCCAACGCATTGTCGAAAAGTGAATAATGCCCTACAACATAAGTAATGGAAAAAACCATGCAGCATGTTTGGGAGTTGTGAAGACACATTGTGAATTGAGAATCTCACAACTTGCATTTGTACAAACAATCTCTCATCCTCATTGCCAGTATCAATCAGAGCTGGCCCAATGTGTTGATGCAGTGATGGATTGGTCCACTCTAAGCAGAGTTTCAAATTCCAATCTGCACTGACTTGGTTCACAACAGTCAAGAGTATGATGATTAGTGTGAGAGTGCCCCCTATTCTGGACAGGTGGAAGGTCAGCCAGGCACGCATGGTCGGGTTAAGAAACACTCAAGAGCAAATTAAGGGAGGCTGTTTGCCTTATTTGCTTTGGTATTCTGCAATGTCTTTCTTTTCATGTTCGATGGATATTTGGTTGCCAGTTTAGGAAATCTATCAATTTTTAAAATTCATTCATGGGACGTGGGCGTCTCTGGCTATGCTGGCATTTATTGCCCATCCCTAATTGCCCAGAGAGCAATTAAGAGTCAATCACATTGCTGTGGGTCTGGAGTCATATGTTGGCCAGTCCGGGTAGGTTTCCTTTCCTAAAAGGATTTTAGTGAACCAGATGGATTTCTCTCCAACAATCGGCAGTGGATAGGTCTTAATTCCAGATTGTTATTGAATTCTGCCACAATAGGATTTGAATCTAGGTCCTCTGCTCTCTGGATTGATAGTCCAGTGATTCAGGGCTGAACCATTAGCCTTAAGGCAACCTTTTCTCATCCTTGGATGGTAAACTCTGTAACCTCTAACGGAAGGGACCTTGCAATCTTTCTGAGCACGTGTGTTGCTTTATTCATTTCCTTGCCTTTCCACTCTTATCTCTCTCCATTATATGAACACTCATGGGAATGGTCATACTAAGCCCCTTGGTGAGGACAGGAAGCTAAAAGTTTCCCTGCCTGAGGCAGTTGAAAGGCAGCTTGTGTAATCCCCTCTTAGCCTTGCACCAGAGGAATGATGTTTCGTATCATCTCGTTCAAAGCTGACTAGTATCCAGAGCCTGTGAACTCAAATCCTTCCTGGTATGGCAAGACTAGGGTTAACCATGGGGTTAACTTACACCATGTGCAGGTGACATGGTTTCTAGGATAGCAATTTACTTTCAAGTTATTCTTTCACTGGATACAGGTATCACCTGTTGTCTGTCCATAACTGCTTTCTTTAGGCCATTTCTGAAGGCAGTCAGGAGTCAAACACCTTACTGTGGGTTTGGAGCTGTCTGCAGGCCAGACCAGATAAAGGTGACAGATTGCCTTCAGGTGGGGAAAGACCCAGAGAGGGTTTTATAACAATCAGCAGCAGTTTTGTGGTCATCACTGAGAAGACCTGCCAATTCCAGATTTACGAACTGAAATTAATTCCCACCAGCTGCTGCGGGGTGGGATTTGAAGACACAACCTCAGAATATTAACCTCAGCCTCTGATTTACTGGTGCTCTAGTGACATGACCAAGGAGCCACTGCTGCCCTGGTGTATGGATTTAGACCACTTTAACCAACCGAATCTGCCTCTCAGAAACGCAGGTCTACTTTAGAAAGGTCCTTTCTTTTCTTCATCTTCTTCCTTCTTCTCTCCTTCTCTCTCAACACAGGGAGAGGGGCATGAGAGCTCAGTGGTTAACATTGTTGCCTCATAAGCCAGGTACCTGGGTTCTATTCCAGCCTAGGGCGGAGTGTGGAGTTTGCACATTTTCCTCTTGTCTGTGTAGGTTTTCTCTGGGTGCTCTGGTTTCCTCCCACAGTTTACAGATGTGCAAGTTAGGTGGATTGGCTGTTCTAAATTGCCCATAGTGCCCAGGCTAGGTGGGTGAGTCATGGGAAGTACAGGGATAGTAGGTATCTTGGTGGGATCTTCTTTGGAGGTTTGGGACAGACTGGATGGCGTGCTTCCACACTGTAGGGATTCTATGATTTCTCTTCATTTGAGACTCCTCAAAATCTAGCTCTTGGTCTCCTATCCCAATATGTGGCTCATTGTCAAAATGCGTTGAAGTCACTATATAAATGTAGGTCACTGTTTTTTGCACTTTTCATGCTTCTCATTCCTTCCTATCCCTGGAGAGAGGCCCCCAGACAAAGCTGAATGCGCTTGAGCACCTTCCCTCATCCGTGACTGTACATTCCAGATTTCAGATCTGAAACAATAACACTTCTGCACCAAAAGAAATGGACAAAAGTTTGGCTCCAAATAGCAGACAACGATGAAGAAAGCACTTCAGTAACCATGACTAAACATATCTGGATCCAATTGGCATTTGTGTCTGTCTCTTGCTTTCAAAATTACTCATTTAGTCCAATCCAAAAATACTTGGGAGGAAGAGAAGAATTAATGGCTGCTGATACAATCAGTGCTGACAACTGTTAATATTGATGAAAATGATGGATGCAATTATTAGTTGTCCTATCACATCCTCTTATGTCTCGATTCAACCAAAATTATATTTCACAGATATGAGCTATGGCTAGCTGATTCGAAAATTAATTTACCTAATTATAGCAACAATTAAACAGCCGCAGGCTTGGTTTTCCTCATCTATCAGATTGTCATTAAACTGGATAAGATGATAATTTCTGGTCCTGGAATAGCTGGTACAACAGAACTTCTACTGATACAATAATTGTTATTAATGACAATGCCCAAAAAGACTGGCTTTTAATCTGACACTCTGAATTACAGCTAATGCTCAGCTATTCATCTTCAAGGTCCGCCTGATGGGTGATAAAATGGTGGAGTTACTGCTGTTTACTGAAATTAATTGGAGAGAATGATTGTTGAGGGTGGGGTAAATGGTTTAGTGCATTGGGCCGAGACTGAGGGCTATGTCATCACGGAAAGTAAGGGAGAGAAACACAGGAAAGGTAGACGAGCAAACAACAGCTTACATTTATATTGTACCTTTAACAACAAACAGAGTCCGACAAGCAGCCAACTAAAGAGATATTAGGAGAGATGTCCAAAAAGTTTGATCTGAAATAGTGTCTCAAATGAAGAGAGAGAGCGGGAGGCAGTCAGGTTTAGGGAATGAATTCTAGAGTATCAGAATGTGGTAGATGAAAGCATGACTGCTGATGGTTCCAAAGGAAGCAGAGAACGGCAGGTCATTAGCATCATGAGAGGGAGTGGTGTGAAGTGTGTGTGTGTGTGAGTGTGCATGTGTGTGCGTGTGTGAGAGTATGTGCATGAGTGTGCGTGAATGTGTGTGAGTGTCAGTGTGCGTGTGTGTGCATGTGTGCGAGTGTGTGTGAGTGTGTGTGTGAATGTGAGTTTGTGCGTGTGAGTGTGCGTTTGTGTGTGTGCGCGTGTGTGAGTATGGTGCAAGGTTCAAATCAATAGTAATGGATCAGATTTCTGTTGTATATTCCACCTTTTTTTATTCCCTCAAGAAGGTTGGAGTGAGGGCTGATCTGTTTCCATACTCCCAATGTTTGGGTTTCATTGCTTTGAAGGAAAGAAAAATTTACATTCCCCATTGTAGCGCCTTTCACATTGTCAGGAAAGCCTTCTGCAGCCAATGATGTCATTTCCATAAGGCCATAGGAGCAGACAAAGGCCATTCATCCTATCGATTCTGCTCTGTCATTCACCAAGATCGTAGCTGAATCCTTGGCTCCTCTTTCCTGCCTTTTCGCCATAACCCTTGATTCCCTTACTGATTAAAAATCTATCTCATCTCTCTGGTGGTAGTTATTTTATAAAGGCAGCACAGAGGCTCATTGGTTAGCAATGCTGCCTCACAGTGCTAGGTACCTAGGTTGATTCTAGCATTGGGTGTGACTTGTATGAGGTTTGCATGTTCTCCCTGTGTCTGTGTGGATTTCCTCCAGATAGATTAGATTAGATTACATTACAGTGTGGAAACAGCCCCTTCGGCCCAACAAGTCCACACCGACCCGCAACTCATCCATACCCCTACATTTACCCCTTACCTAACACAAGGGGCAACTTAGCATGGCCAATTCACCTGACCTGCACATCTTTGGGCTGTGGGAGGAAACCGGAGCACCCGGAGGAAACCCACGCAGACACGGGGAGAATGTGCAAACTCCACACAGTCAGTCGCCTGAGGCGGGAATTGAACCCGGGTCTCTGGCACTGTGAGGCAGCAGTGCTAACCACTGTGCCACCGTGCCGCTGCTCTGGTTACTTCCCACACTCCAAAGATGTGCAGTTTAGGTGAATTGGCCATACTAAAAAAAATGCCCATTGTGTCCAGGGATGTACAGATTAAGTGGATTAGTCATGAAAATGCGGGGTTACAGGGATAGAGTGGAATACTCTTCAGAGCGTCAGTGCAGACCTGATGGGCCCACTTGCCTCTTCATGTACTGTAGGCATCCCACGATTGTATTTCTTTTCTCCCCCTGATTACTTAGTAATTTTGCATTCTATTAATGCCTTCCACCATGAAGACTGATGTAAAACATTTATTCAATTCCTCTGTTTCCCAATTATTATTTCCTCTGCCTCATTCTGTAAGTGATCTTTTGTTTACTTTGGATTCTCTCTTCCTTTTTATCTATTTCAAGAAGCTCTTGTTGTCCATCTTGATATTACTTGCAGACGTATTCTCAAAGTTTATTTTCTCCATCTTTCTTATTTTTTGGTAATCTTTTGTTGGTTTTTAAAAACTTTCCCATTCTTCTAACTTACCACCGATCATTGCTACACTTTGTGTCTTTTTATTTCAATTTGAGGCTATCTTTAACTTGCTGGTTAATTATGGTTGGCTTATGCCTAACGGGAATACATATTTGCTATGAGGTCAGGAATGTTAGCTGTGGACATGGAGTCACATATAAACCAGATTAGGTAAAAAATCCTAATGGACATTAGTGAACCAGATGGACTTTTAAACAATAATTGAAGGTAAGTCATTATTGAGGCTAGTTTTTTAAAAAATTCAGATTTATTAACAAAGTTCATATCTAATAGCTGCCTTGGTGGAATTCAAACTCTTGTCTCTAAGGTTTGCCCTTGTTGCCTAGGTGCCTGGATTATTTGGCCATTACCTTCCTCCATCCTGAGCATTAGGCCCAGGCAACCTATTATTTTTCAATTGTGAAGATAAGCACAATATTTGTTCAATTCCTCTCAAAACGCCACATCCAGCTCTTTCTTGCAGTCACATCAGTTACCCAAAAAAATTAACTGGATCAGATGAAAATTGGTTCGGTATTGTTGAGGGATAGCTGTACTTACTGGGAACTCTGTTAATGGCTCGAAGCGGTCGCAGTACCCTCACAGTACGGACAGCTGATAGACTGACATTCTGTAGGTCCAGTGAATACTCTAACATGCTGGAAAAAAACAGAAAGATAACCACTGTGGGCCATTCACAATAATCGACAAGGTGATGGGTGTGGACCACCATTCACTTTTCACACCACGCATTTCCCAACACTTCTGCAATAGCAGCATCTTTCACATTCATGTTGGCCTCTTTACTGCAGGGGAGATAAAGAGGGAAGAAAGGGAGCGACAATAAAAAACTGCTCAAATTCAATAAATCAGAACCATGGCCACATATTTACAACAGACACATTTGCACCTGAAATAGAGACAAGGTTAATGTTCTGAATGGGAACCTTCATTGGAACTAGCAAAGCGATGCTTAAGAGGTCTCCTCTATGGTTGGAGATGCCAGTTCTGGTTCGAAAGATTTTAACATCAACCACTAATCACAATTTATTTCTTCCCCCCCACTCCTGGGTGCACTCCATAGTGAAACGTGAATGGAATCTTTGTCTTTTGATTAAACTGAACTGCTAGTCAAACAGATTTTGTTTGCTCATTCCAATATTTTTATGACTGATTAATGAAAGTGTTCAAAGATGTAGTAACTCCCCTATGATTATTCTCTCACTTTTGTTCACTGTGCTATCCAGACCAGCCCTGGAGCATTGGCAACCCTATTGAGGATGGAAGTGGCAGCACCATAGATACAGGCTCAAGGTACCTCAAAGGGTTCCTAACTCAGGAAGTGATTTTAAGCTGGAATCAACATGTTTGTTTCACTTACTGCGAGAAAGAATAACATACAGCACTTTATCGGTGACCACCAGGGAGGAAGTAAAGGAAGTTTAACTTATGTGGCACCTTCTACAAACCCAGCCAGTTCCAAAGTGTTTCACAGCTAATAAAGTTCCTTTGAAGTACAGTCACTGCTGTATTGTAAGAAACAATATTCAATTTGCACTAAGCAAGCTCCAACAAAGAGCACTGTGTTAAAGGGAACATAAATTGTATTTCTGATGAAAGAGGAACAAATATTGTCCAGGACATTGGTGAGAGTTCTTTTGCTTGAACCACATAAGAGGAAAGACAGGGCTTCCTTGCTTTAACCTCTTTTCTAAGCGATGGCACCTCAAATAGTTAACACTACCTCATGGGCTGGGCGTTAATGTTGGAGAATTACTGGGAGATCTGTGTTACTTTGGTAGGGGAAGGGGGAGCGAAAGAATGTAATGCCTTTTTAGCCAGCGCTGGGTCTTCTACAGAACGCAACCCTGCTGGTTCAGAAATCCTGCCCTCTGGAAGCTGCTAGCCAATCAGAGGCTGGAGGCTCTCCATACTGGAAGAGCCAGAGGAGTGATAGCTGGTGTTGGTAATGCTCCAAAGCCCAGCCTGAGGATTAATGCTGCTTCTCAGTCATTGGGGAATGGGGCGGGATGGGGGTCATGAAAAGTGGTTTACCAGAGATTGGGGACAATGAGATCTGAGGCAAGAGTGAGGTGGGGAATTCTCAATTCTAGCTCCCTTAATTAGATGCTGGGTGTTGGCCTTTGAGACCCTTCTATTGGGTTGTAAGCACACCTTGCTGGGTGGTTTTGGGGGGCCTGAGAGCACCATTCAACTCTCATTTAATCTCAGAGTCACCACTAACTTTGAGAGTAACTCTGTAATAATTGCTCTCATTGATGGCTCTGATTGACATTCTGCTGCCGGTGGGCTGTTTCCTGTGTCAGGTCCTTTCTGACCCCAACTTAATTGAGAACAGTTTTCCTGACATTGGGAATCCAATGCAGGAACTCCCAAGCAATTCTCCAGATGCAGTCTAGGCTAATTGTTTTGAGTAGGATGCATCTGTTTTGCAAATGTACTGCAGGGTTTGATTTGATTTATTAATATCACAATTACTGAGATACTGTGAAAAGTATTGTTTTCATGCTGTCCAGGCAAATCATAGCTTACACAAATACATCCGGGTAATAGAACAAAATGCAGAATATAGTGTTACAGATACAGAAAGGTGCAGAGAATGATCAACTCTAATATATGAAAGGTCCATTCAAAAAACTGATAACAGTGGGGAAGAAGCTGTTCTTGAATCTGTTGGTATGTCTCATTGAAGACATTTGTACAGACAGATCATGAGGTTTAAACCAAACGCTGCTCCCTACTTTTACCAGCAGTCCACAAACGGATAGATATTTAGTATTTGTAAACAGTGAGGGTACATTCCCCTGACTCCGTTGATGGACTCTGACTTTATAAGGATTAAAACAACACTGTGATCAAGTTAAACCAAAGGTAGTGTTTATTTCAAAAACTCTTAGGTGCCAGGGAATACTTTGCAAGTCAGGAATGTTAACACACATGTATGGGGATATAGAATAATAAAAGATGAAGAGGTTATTCTATTGGTAACAAATGCAAAGCAACCACAGGTTACTGAAATAACTCCACAAAGGCTGGTATCCCATCACCAAGTCACCCTTCATTTACACGTTCATTGTATATGGCACTGACTCAGCGAGCTCAGAGCTGGCTCCTAGAGTAAACAGAATCTCTGACACTCCTGTTTATACGTGTCAGCCATGACTGCCTGATTGGACCAGGTTTAACAGGTTAGCAGCACCAATCAGGCAACTCAAACCCTATACGGTCCAGTCACTAACGATACCTGTTTAACAACGTCCTTACTTTTAAGTTAGAGTTCAAAAGTCCCAGACTGGAACTGGCAAGCTGGAATTCCTTTGTGAGGATGGTTAATGGTCTCGCTCAACAGTTGAAAAGTTCGAGTTTGAGTTACTTTTCAGAAGTCTTTTGAGGAGGATTTGACATAATATACCCTCTGCTTCAATATTTTGATGAACGAAAGTTGAATATTTTCAGAGCGTACAAATACAGGTGGTTGACCCTGTTTTACAGGCCAGAGTATTTTCCTTAAAGACAGGTTAAGAGAGGGGGCAAAGAAGTGGCAGATGGAGTACAACGTGGGAAAGTGTAAGGTCATGCACTCTGGTAGGAAAAATAGAGGCATGGACTATTTTCCAAATGGGGAGAAACTTCATAAGTCTGAAGTACAAAGAGACTTGGGAGTTCTAGTCTCGGATTCTCTCAAGGTAAACTTGCAGGTTGAGTCAGTAGTTAGGAAGGGAAATGCAATGATGCCATTTATTTTGAAAGGACTTGAATATAAAAGCAGAAGAGACTCTATTCGGCTTTGGTCAGACCACATTTGGAGTATTGTGTGTAGTTTTGGGTGCTATATCTCAGGAAGGATGTATTGGCCCTGCAGTGTGTTCAGAGGAGGTTCATGAGAATGGTCCCAGGAATGAAAAGCTTAACATTTGAGGATCTGGGTCTATACTCGATGGAGTTTAGAAGGATGAGGGGGGATCTAATTGAAACTTACGGAATACTGAATGGTCTGGACAGAGTGGATATTGGGAAGATGTTTCCATTGGTAGGAGAGACTAGGCCACAAGGGCACAGCCTTAAAGTAAAGGGAAGACCTTTTAGGATGGAGATAAGGAGAAACTTCAGATAAGGGCGAACGGTGGCCCAGTGGTTAGCACTGCTGCCTCACAGCACCAGGGCTCCCAGGTTCGATTCCAGCCTCGGGCAACTGTCTGTGTGGAGTTTGCACATTCTCCCCGTGTCTGTGTGGGTTTCCTCCCACAGTCCAAAGATGTGCAAGTCAGGTGAATTGGCCATGCTAAAATTGCCCCATAGTGTTAGGTGCATTAGTCAGAGGGGAAATGGGTCTGGGTGGGTTGCTCTTCGGAGGGTCAGTGTGGACTGGTTGGGCTAAAGAGCCTGTTTCCACACTGTAGGGAATCTAATCAAACATGCTGAACCTATGGAATTCATTACCACAGAAGGCTGTCGAGGCCAGGTCATTGAGTGTAATTAAGACAGAGATAGGTAAGGTTTTGATGGTCAAAGGGATCAAGGGTTGTGGGGAGAGAGTGGTCAAATGGAGATGAGAAACTTATCAGCCATGATTGATGGTGGAACAAACTTGACTAATTTCTGTTCCTATGTTTTATGGTCTAAGACCAGAGTTAGGTTGATGTGGACAATAAATGTTGTGTGGCCTCTAAACTGTCTGCTATTTCAAAACTATATGGGTAAAAAAGCAACAATTCCAGAACATGCTGGAGTAACTCAGCAGGTCTGGCAGCGTTTGAGAAAAAACAGATTTAATAGACTCATAGAGTCATGTAGCATGGAAACAGACCCTTCGGTCCAACTCCATAAGACCATAAGACCATAAGACATAGGAGTGGAAGTAAGGCCATTCGGCCCATCAAGTCCACTCCGCCATTCAATCATGGCTGATGCGCATTTCAGCTCCACTTACCAGCGTTCTCCCCGTAGCCCTTAATTCCTCGAGACAACAAGAATCTATCAATCTCGGCCTTGAAGACATTTAGCGTCCCGGCTTCCACTGCACTCCGTGGCAATGAATTCCACAGGCCCACCACTCTCTGGCTGAAGAAATGCCTCCGCATTTCTGTTCTGAAATGACCCCCTCTAATTCTAAGGCTGTGTCCACGGGTCCTAGTCTCCTCGTTTAACTGAAACAATTTCCTAGCATCCACCTTTTCCAAGCCATGTATTATTTTGTACGTCTCTATTAAGTCTCCCCTTAATCTTCTAAATTCCAACGAATACAATCCCAGTATCCTCAGCCGTTCCTCATATGTTAGACCTGTCATTCCAGGGATCATCCGTGTGAATCTCCGCTGGACACGTTCCAGTGCCAGTATGTCCTTCCTGAGGTGTGGGGACCAAAACTGGACACAGTACTCCAAATGGGGCCTAACCAGAGCTTTATAAAGTCTTAGTAGTACATCTCTGCTTTTATATTCCAACCCTCTTGAGATAAGAGACAACATTGCATTCGCTTTCTTAATCACGGACTCAACCTGCATGTTTACCTTTAGAGAATCCTGGACTAGCACTCCCAGATCCCTTTGTGCTTTGGCTTTATTAATTTTCTCACCATTTAGAAAGTAGTCTATGCTTTTATTCTTTTTGCCAAAGTGCAAGACCTCGCACTTGCTCAC
This sequence comes from Chiloscyllium plagiosum, assembly GCF_037043375.1. Lineage (NCBI taxonomy): Eukaryota > Metazoa > Chordata > Chondrichthyes > Orectolobiformes > Hemiscylliidae > Chiloscyllium > Chiloscyllium plagiosum. Next base: position 9,880,968 of record NW_028270163.1, on the reverse strand, counting down.
GTTAAATTCCATCAGCCATTTCCTGGACCACTCTCCCAACCTGTCAAGATCCTTCTGCAGCCTCCCCACTTCCTCAGTACTACCTGCCTGTCCACCTAACTTCGTATCATCGGCAAACTTCGCTAGAATGCCCCCGGTTCCCTCATCCAAATCGTTAATATATAATGCGAACAGCTGTGGCCCCAGCACCGAACCCTGCGGGACACCGCTCGTCACCGGCTGCCATTCTGAAAAAGAACCTTTTATCCCAACTCTCTGCCTTCTGTTAGACAGCCAATCCTCAATCCATCCCAGCAGCTCACCTCGAACACCATGGGCCCTCACCTTGCTCAGCAGCCTCCCGTGTGGCACCTTATCAAAGGCCTTTTGAAAGTCTAGATAGACCACATCCACTGGGTTTCCCTGGTCTAACCTACTTGTTACCTCTTCAAAAAATTCCAACAGGTTTGTCAGGCATGACCTCCCTTTACTAAATCCATGTTGACTTGTTCTAATCAGACTCTGCTCTTCCAAGAATTTAGACACCTCATCCTTAATGATGGATTCTAGAATTTTACCAACAACCGAGGTTAAGCTGATTGGCCTATAATTTTCCATCTTATCCATGCTGACCAAGTTTACCAAACTAAAATAATCCCATTTGTCTCTAAATTATATGTGTGGATGTGTATCAAAATTGTGTTTTGTTATTTAATTTGTTACAACATGCTGGAGAATACAGTAAAGTGTTCTCTATGGTTGTAGTTTGATCTCTGCAAGCCCATTACAATGATACATGTGAGACAGTACACTGAGACCTCACTGCGTTGCCGTCAGACTCAACCCAAGATGCGAACTGGCCCTTGCCGTATTTGATACTTAGCCAAAAATACAAACTCAGGGATGTGCCGTGACCTTTCACCCAACAGCTATAAAAGAGAAGCAGTGTCAAAGGTATTTGCATTTCCATGGTGGGTTCTCTGTTGTAAACAGTAACAGAGGTTCCCTGCTGATCTAATGGTGGTGGGATAAACACTGTTATGCTCCTCAATAGTTGTGGACAGAGTAACTCTGTAGGATTCACCTCATGTATACAGTTATTTGGTGATTTCTACCTGGGGTGAGATAATGATTGACTTAAACCTTTGCTCAGGTGTACAATATACATCATCAATACACTCCTGGCCAATCCTAATCAGGAGAAGCTCTCAACTATTTCTGATGTGCTTTCAAGCACAGAATATTGGGTTTCCATGGAGACTGTCGGCACTTAGCACTGGTTTGAAAGATAAAAATATATGTTTTGTCATTCTATCCTGTTGCCACGTGTCATTATTCCATTGGAAATATTCGGAAATTTCTCAGCTTGGAGACAAATTGAAAGTAGTGTTCCTCAGGGATTGGTGTTGGGAACCTTGCCTTTTCTGATTTATATAAACAATTTGGAGGTTGGTGTTAAGGCAAAATCCCGAAAATTGAAAATGATCCTAAGCTAGGAAGGATAGTGAATTGTGAGGATGATGCTGAACAACTTCAGAGGGACATTGACAAGTTGGCCAAATGGCAGACGTTGCAATGCACAGAAATATGAGGTAATGCATTTTGGAAGATAAAAACATGGAGAGACAATACAGGCTCAATGGTACAAAGTTTGAGGGAAGTACGGGAGCAGAGGGACCTTGGGGTTCGTGTGCATGATTCTCTGAGGGTGGCCAAGCAAGTCGAAACAGTTGTTAAGAAGTCTTATAGGATCCTTGGGTTTATAATTAGAGACATAGAGCATAAAAGCAAGGAAGCAATGCTACACCTCTACAAATGATTGGTAAAACCATATTTGGAGTATGGGTTCAATTCTGGGCAATTTATTTGAGGAAGGATGTTAAAGCTCTGGAGAGGGTGCTTAGGAGATTCACTAGAATGACACCAGGAATGACAGATTTTAGATTCACGGAAAGGTTAGACAGATTGAGCTTATTCTTCTTGAAGCAGAGAAGATTAAGAGGTGACTTAATTCAGGTTTCAAAAATATAAACAATTTTGACAGGGTAAACAACGATATTCTGTTTCTACTACTTGATATCTCACAATTTCATGATTGTCAGCAAGCGAGCTAGGAGTGAGATGAGGGGAAACTTCTTTAGTCAGAGAATTTGTTAGGATTAGGAACGCGCTGCCTGGGAGAGTGGTAGAGGTGGATTCAATAATAGGCTTCAAAAGCGAGCTGGATATATATTTGAAAGGGATGAATCTCCAGGGCTATGGAGATAGGGCTGGAGATTGGAATGTGCTGGATGGCAGTTTCAGGAGATGGTATAGACATGCTGGGTCAAAATGGCCTCCTGTAGAATTTTATGATTCTTTTCTACTGACTTAAAAGCACTATATATAAAAGGAAGTTATTGTTGTGTCAGGACTCTTGGCTGATTTGTCTTATTTCAAATCAAAATAGTCAACTGTGCTAACTGTATCAGTTGCCCTCCCTGACAGACACAGACTAGAGGCTGAATCTAGAATAGGATGCAGTGTGTACAGGACTGTCCACATATATCAGCTGAGCCATGAGAGGAGGCCTCACATGGCTCTTTGGCTTCGTCAGTCAAATATGTTTCTTCTATTTTTATATTTTTTTTAGGTCCTTAATGGTTTCTATCGTCATATAATTGAACCAATTCCATTTTGAATTACTGGCAGCAATTGTTTTTATAGATAGAGTAACAAGTCCTTACGACTGATGTAACCATAAGTTTCACACCCAGATAGACGGACGTCCATGTCCTCAATGCACTGTGCGATTGGATGAGATCACAGCCTGACTCTTGGTCATGTTTGTTCTGCTGTGGAGCTTTGGATTTTGAGCTCTGTTTTAGGGGGATTCTGTTTTCAAGACAACGCTTTCAAAGGATGGCAGCACTGTGAGGGAAGTGAGCCTTCCTGTCTCCCCTTCTCATTGCCCCAAACATTTCGATAGCACCCTTTGCAATCAATGTTGTAATACAGGGGCCACTGTTGTCATTTCATGCACAGCAAGATTCCATGAACAGCAGCTTGATCAAACTGACTAACCTTGTTTGGTATTGGTATTAGTCAGGCCACAAACCCCTCCACAAAATGGCACCATGCAATCTTTCCCACTCATCAGAGAAAGCAGACTGAACCTCCTTCTAACTGTCAACATCAAGGCAGCATTTCTGACACGCAGCACTCCCTTAGCACTCCCATAGTGTCAGCCCAAATCTTGGCCTTGAGATCCAGAGGTGGAAATGGGCTCCACTGACTCACAGTGAATGGAAAGCAGTAGGAGCAATGTGGGTCCTGAAGTCTGGTTGGAGAACTAGTGGGAGCTTGTGTCACCTTTCCAATCGGAATCGCGATGTTATTCTGAGGTAATCAGGCACTTAACTGGACAGTGTTGGGTTTCTCACTGAGTAGATCAGGGCCTCAGGCAGACGTCAGCAGCACCATCGGCAGCAGTGGGTGCTATTGTACAGGGACATCCCCAGAAGGCCAACAACAATTGCCCAGGCTTGGGTAAGGGAGATGGGGTTGGTGTTCTCAGGGAGGGAGGTGCTGGTCAGTGGGCAGGAAGGCTGGGATTTGTCTTCCTGTTTCAGGTCACTCTGTTGGACTCAGAGTAGCTTTGAAAAATAGTCTGCACCCCAACCTCAGACGCCAGAGGTCGACTTGACAGGATTTGCCAAGCAGCCTCTCTGGGGCCATTTCAGGGCCTCAGTGAAAAGATTGTCTGCAAACTAGGGCCTCGGAGGGTCGGTATGGACTGGTTGGGCCGAAGGGCCTGTTTCCATACTGTGGGGAATCTAATCTAATCTAACTGGAGGGAGACAGCCTGGACTGCCTCTTTCCAATAACATTGCTTCCCTGCCTCCAATCAAGCCTCTGTGGAGAAGAGGCCATTAAGTTTTAACTAACAATTTGTATAAAGGCAGTGACTCTTAATGTCTGTGAATCAAAATGGATGCTGTTGAGTTGCTGTTTAATTTGGGGAGTGCAGGACCCTTGAGATGATGGATGTAAGGCACTCAGGAGAATCTAAGCAAATATATACTTTGTCCAAGAAATACTTCCATCTCATTTCTGTGTGGCTCTGTTTCGATAAAAGCTCCAAGTCAAGCACATCTCCTTTTAACCACATTAATAAATTGGTCAGGATTTCACAGTACATTCATTACAATCTCTTTCAATATTCAAATGTCATTTGAGTTGAACGGCATGAATCAATGAGAAGTAGACATTTTATTAGCAACAAAAAACCCTCAACGACTAATGTATCCTTTTGAAGTAACATCCTTCGTTGAAAACAATATTTTTTTCATTATCTCATCTTTGAGAAAAGCTAAATAATGTCCAAGTGCCCAAGCTCCTGGTTTCAAAATAAGCCATTCATAAACAGGCAATGGGTAATTGCTTACCACTTTTTAATGTAGTGTTCAACCCAAGCTATTGTTTTCAAAATTAAAATCTTTCATGGGGAGGTGGGTGTTGAAGACATCGCCAGTGTTTGCTGCTAATTCCTCCTTGGCCTTGAGCTGAGATGCTTTACTAATCCTTTCTGGAACATTCCAGTTTTACTATTCCTTTCTGGAATGACATCAACCTTGTACAATTCTGATGGCCTAAACATTTTTGCTGTTCTATCAACTTCACGAGTTCCACACCATCTTAGAAATTCCATGATCCAACAATGTTTCGATTAGATTGGCTAATTCCCTTGAACCAAGCTTGCTAGGCCACTTTGGAGGGCAATTAAGAGTCAAACACATTGCTGAGGGTCTGAAATCAGATGTAGATTTCCTTGCTTTGAGAACATTAGTGAACCAGATGGGGTGTTATGTCAATTTTTGAACATTTCATGCTCCACAATACTGAGAGAGGATTTCATTCCAAACTTTCTACTAACTGAATGTACAATCTGCCAGCTGATCCCATGAGAGTTGAACCCATGTCCCCAGAGAATTAGCATTGGCCTCAGGACAACTGATTTACCAGTTGTTATGATCCCAGCTGATGGTACAACTGGACAATTCAAATCTGGGAATGAAAACTAGCTTGTTAGACCATATGAGTAGTTTTTGCACTTGATTAACATTGTGGTTAGTCAATGAATCATATTTGCATGAGGCCACAGATGTTTTTCAACAACAGAACAGAGATTTATTATACAAAAGAAACAGAAAAACCTGAATATGAGGCAGTTGGTAAGATCATAACACAAACAGCAAAATAAAGTTTTAATCTGTTTCCCAACACTAACCTTTATTGATACTCAATCCCAGAGAAATATCACTCCTAACCCAAATATTTAATCTCTTACATAATTGGCTCAACCTGTTTTTTTTTCCTTGGAATGTTGATATAGCTTTATTATTTCTTTCTGAAGCTTGCACAATTCTGTTAGCCTAAATATGTTTTCTATCAACTTGACAAGTTCTACGCAAAGCTCTCTCAACTTAGAAATTCCATGATCGAACAATATTTCAGCTCGAGTATCTAGTTCCCCCAAACTAAAACATGATTAGCCTGCAAAAACAAAATGGTATGAATTGAAGTGCTGATTCTTGTCAAATGAACTGAAGTCTAAAGCTAAATAGTAGCCTCTGGTCTATCTGAAAACGCAGCAGTACAAATATCACAGCTCTTAACACCACAGACACTTGAAGCCATCTTGGAAATAATGCACTTAGGTCCCTATTCTAAATGACTTCTTGACCTTTTAAAAGAAAGTTACCTTCACAGAAATGACCAAAGTCTATTTGGCTCTATTGTAAAATCCAAATTCAAAAATGCTAATATATTATACAAATCTGGTACAGTGACATTACCACCACACCCACCATCTACTAGTGACATACGTAGACAGCAAAAGCTGTTGGGAAGCAGTAAGGTAATCTTTGAAGGTATCGTTTAAGAGGTGGCTTCCAAAGGGTCTCTTGCAGCTGTTTAGACATATGATAAGGTGGATAGGAAAGTGGGTGCTGCTTGCTGGAATGTAAGATTGGAGGAGCTGTTAATGTAGAAAATAAATTTGTCGATGATAATTTAAAAATCCGTATCAGGCAATTAATCAGGCTTGTGGGACAGAAATATTCACTGATCAGCTTTGGTGTGATCAGAGGTTAAAGGGGAGCTATCTTTTCAATCCAAGTCAATATGGGGAAGCAGGGCATTATCATTTTGCACCTTTATTATATGAAGACAAGTTTTCTCAATGGATCCGAGTGAATCTGATGATAATACTTCTTTGGTTGTACTTCCTGTGAAGCTCCATCCAGCTCAACATTTCCTCAGTGAGAAAGTGACTCTGATCCAGATCACAAAAAGGGGGTGGGGGGGAATGCTATACGTCACAGTCTTTCTAAGATGGTGTGATATATTGGGCAGGTTGGGTGCACTCAAATTGGAGATGCTCAGATCATTTTTGAGAGGGACTAATGCTGCAGGATGACCTGCTAACACTCTAAAACCTGGTTCAAAACATAGTGGCTATTTGGGTTTGGTGAAAAGAGCAGACAAAACTTTGACGGGAGTCAGTGTGTACAGGAGATGACAAGGGTTAGGGGAAAGCATTTGAAGAATGAAATTTTACGGCTGAACCCACTGATTGATAGTTTGTTTATTAATTCACTACTTACTCAATTCTATTCACTGTGCACTCAAATCATTGTTTACTCAGGGGATTCATTATTTATGTTCATAATCTAGGCATTCTAATAAAGACAACACAGCTAATCCAAACGGACTTTCACAATTTCTTTTTGTCAAAAACAATTCACACCAATGTTAAACTCAATTAAATTAGGTGCAGAGGAACAGGAAGAGGTCACTTAAACCTTCCAGCCTGTTCTGTTAGATTGTGATTGATTGGTATCTTAACTCCATCCACGCTTTTTATTTCCACATTCTTTAAGTGCTGAAAGAAAATTGAGTTTGGAAATCTTCAATTGAGAGTGCAGCCTCAACACCACCTTGCGGAGAGGCCTGCGATCTTTGCCCCGTTACCCTTAGTTTGATGTTGCTTCTGAATGGTCCTACTCTCGTTTTGCAAAGAAGCAATCTGCTTCCAAAGTGAAGTGGAATGAGGCTGCCTCCTCCAGAGAGTCTTGCTGTTTGGTGGCAATGTCAGATAGGGCTCTGACTCACTGCATGGAGATGTCTGGTATGCCAAGGCTGCAGTGCTGGTGAAAATTATTGTGCTTTCCTTACAACAGTCACGCAAATACCCTCTAAAATACAGCTCATTCTTACAAAATGAAAAACACATGGTTTGAAGTCCTATTCAAATGCTGTCAAAATGTTAAGTTACTTGAAATTTGGAAACTCTCCACATGTAAAGGTTTTTTTTTAAAATCCACTGACAAATTGCCCTTCTGAAGATTAGGTCACAAGCCAAAAATAACATGAGCAAAGAATTAAAAAAAAAAATTCATGTCCAGTTTTCTCCTGTTATCTGTTAGCTAAAGTCCGTGACTTATTCTGAGATTCAGATCTATAACGTGTCAATACCTGAGAACTGACTGAAATGCCTGTTATTCTATTGCTGGCCTAGCAGCAAGCCTTAGTCAAGGCCCACTCTGGGTGTCTGAGCACACTGCCTGGGTTGATGTTTCAATGCATTTCAGGGCAAGTGCAGTGAGATGGAGATGCTGTCCTTTGAACAAACTATTAACTGAGGCCCTGTTTGCCCTTTCAGGTGAATGTGTAAGATCCCATGCAAAACTCAATGAAGAGATCAGTATTCTCCAATTATCTCGGGCACAATCAAATTGAACCCAACACCTCACAGATGGTTTGTGTGATCATTAGCACCTTGCTGATTCGTGGGATCTTGCTGATTGCTGCTTGTCCTACACTGAAGAGGTGGGCCCAGCAGCAAGCGACGTGACTCCGACATTGGTGGGTCTGGTGCAGGCGGCAGTGATGCGATGGCAGAGGAGTTTTGGCCCAGGGACAAAAGATAGTGCCTGAGGATTGGCGACTTCAGTGTTGGTTGTATCTGGTGTAGATGGCAGTGAAGCAGTGGAGGAGGGATAATGGTGCAGGGGTCATAAGATAATGAGTTAGCTCAGGACTGATGGACTCTCTTTAAGCTATACCTTTTTTTCCCTTATTCTGAAATTATTCAAAATGGCGCCAAATCGTGGCAATGAATGAAAGCTTTTCACTGTATTTTATTGTATTTTTACTGTAAAATACATGATAGTAAAATTATTCATTTATTCAATAGCGGTGGTTACATTTCAAAACACACTTTTAATTGGCTAAAGCAGCTCTTTGCAGCATCCTGAGGTTCTAAGGGGTACTACATCAATGCAAGGCTTTTTATCTCTGTGCCAGTAGAGACCAGAAGCAAAACACCCTCCAGTTGTTCATCACACAGTGTATATATACCAGTGAGTACCTGGCAGGGTTTACTGTTGCTGTCAAATACGAGGCACTGTGTCATTGTCAGGAATTATTTTGTTTGGATCAGAACAGTTATACAATCAGGATGGGTAGTTGATAAAATTAACAGATTTTAGACAACAGTCAATGGCCAAAGAGTTTGTTTAAATGAAGGATAATGAATGGCTGCCAGGGAATTCATGAGCTGGATGTCAACAAGAAAAAGACATAAATTGAACACCCGTGAGATTGAAATATTGCTTTAAACTACAGTTAGGCCCTTGGTATTCCCAATAATTTAATCCATAATGTTTACTCAAAAAATTAAACATGGATCTGAACATATCTTTTTACTATTACACAACATGCTGAGTGAACATGATGAAAGGAAGAAAATCTTGCATTGATGTTCTACCTTTTGCCACTTCAGGCTTTTCCAAAGCGCCTATTCCACCAATCATTTCCTTTTGCCATGTTGTCATTGACATGTTTTTTAAAAGTCCAGTTTACGGACAGCAAGATCTCACAGTGATAGAATTGCACAACCTCTTTTACTGATGAATGGTTTGAAGGAAGACTATTGAGCAGGGTACCAAGGAGAGCTCCCATTGCATAATGGGATTGTTGTATCCAAAGGAAATGGGACTTTGGCTTCCAACAATGCAGCACTCTACCTTAGCACTATACTATAACTGTCAGCTCAAATGTCTGGAGCAGGATTCAAACTCTTAAACTCTGTCTTAGTGACCCAGAGTATTACCACTGAGGAACAGCTCACAGGACGGGACAGTTGCTCAGCAGTTAGCACTGTTGCCTCACAGCGTCAGGGACCTGGGTTCAATTCCAGCCTCGGGCAACTGTCTGTGTGGAGTTTGTACATTCTCCCCGTGTCTGGGTTCTCCAATTTCCTTCCACAATCCAAAGATGTGCAGGTCAGGTGAATTGGCCATGCTAAACTGCCCATAGTGTTAGGTGCATTAGTCAAGGGTAAATATAGGGTAGGGTGGGTTACTCTTCGGAGGGTCAGTGTGGACTTGTTGGGCCAAATTACCTGTTTTCATTAGGTAGAGGTAATCTAGTCTAAGCTAACGCCAGTCATAATGCCAGTCGGGTTAGCACAGTGGCTCAGTGGTTAGTACTGTTGCCTCACAGCACCAGGGACTTGGGTTCGATTCCTGCCTTGGGCGACTGTCTGTGTGGAGTTTGCACATTCTCCCCATGTCTGCGTGGGCTTCCTCCAGGTGCTCTGGTTTCTTCCCCACAATCCAAAGATGTGCAGGTTAGGTGAATTGGCCATGCTAAATTGCCCATAGTGTTCAGGGATGTGGAGGTAAGGTGTATTAGTTAGGGAAATGTAGACTAATAGGTGTAGGGGGGTTGGTGTGGATTTGTTGGGCCAAATGGCCTTTTTTTATTTGTGGGTGGCATGGTTAGCACTGCTGCCTCACAGCGCTTGAGACCCAGGTTCAATTCCCGCCTCAGGCAACTGCCTGTGTGGAGTTTGCACATTCTCCCCGTGTCTGCGAGGGTTTCCTCCGGGTGCTCCAGTTTCCTCCCACAGTCCAAAAATGTGCAGGTTAGGTGAATTGACCATGCTAAATTGCCCGTAGTGTTAGGTGAAGAGGTAAATGTAGGGGAATGGGTCTGGGTGGGATGCTGTTCGGAGGTCGGTGTGGACTTGTTTACAGGCCGAAGGGCCTGTTTCCGCACTGTAAATAATCTAATCTAATCTAATCTAATCTAATCTAATCTAATCTAATCTAATCTAATCTAATCTAATCATAAATGCAATGTCACCAGCAGGGAAGGAAATTGTAGCAGACCTCTCACTATCCCAGTCTGGTTTAGTGAATGACTGAACACTGCACCAATTCCTTTCTGAACCACATGGCTCAATGACATATCAGGAAGGGCATTCACTCATTGAGATTTCACAGATACATCACCTTTGAAGCTCTGCTGGGTGGCAGGAAAGAGAAAACCCCAAAGGGGTTAACAACACCTTCGCCTGAGACCGCTCTTCGTGCTGCTTGAGTTTGTTTTCAAATCTGGTTGTGGTCAAAATCGATTGTTTTTGATGAAATCCAGATGTGAAAAGCAAAGTCTCTTACGAAAACAGTAGTTCGACCAGGGAAAAAGTGAGGAGGCATAATCTGGCAAGAGTCTGGCAGTCAAATTCACCAAAACCAAGGGCTACTCAGGCAAGTGTGCGTGGGAAATAGCACCACACCTGTGAGGAGCAGCTGGGCATTAATCCACATACTGATGCCATGTTCTCAAACCTTAGCTTGAGAGAGGGACCCAAGCTCAATGGCTCAAGGTTTCATTTGCTAACAGAGAGGAGAGCACTGCTGCAATAAATCAGCCATTTGCACTGTGCTGGATTTAGTCAGAAAGCAATTTGATCCCTGAAGGGAAGTGACCTCTCACCCCATCGAGCCTACTTCTCGTGGCTGAGTTGTATCTTAACTCCATTTCCCGATCTCCATTCTGACACCTTAAATACTCTTCCAGAAGGACTATGGCGACTTTACCTTTTTTATCCTTACTTAAATATGGAGAACAAAACTGCACACAGCATTCCAAGTGTGGTCTTATCAGTGCCATGTGCAATTGGAGCAAGATTTTCTGCAATAAAGGCCAATACAAGTTTTGCTCAAATGTATACATACTGACTTTATGTGTGAACAGGAACATTTCCAAGTTTCACACCTTTCACAAATATTTTATTTTTTTTATTCTTATGACCAAAGTGAATAACCTCACACTTCCCCACATTATCCTCCAGCTGGCATTTTCCTGCCCACTCACTTAACCATCTATACTACTTTGTAGTCTCTTTGCATTATCTTCACAGCTTGCCTAGCTTTGTATCATCTGCAAACTCAGATACAGTGCTTTTGCCATCTAAATTATTAATACAGAGGCAAATAACTAAGACCTCAGCACTCACTGGTATTTCACTAGACAGTGCGTGTCAACCTGAAAACACCCCATTCGTGCCTACTCGTTGCTTGCTGTCCAATAACCAATCCTCTATCGACATTAATGTATTATCATCACTATTTATCTTTTATGTAGCAACTTCCTAAAAGCCTTTTGGAAAAAGATGTATACTACATCTTCAGTTTCGTCTTTATCTATCTTCTTAGCTGGATCTTCAAAACATTCTAATCCATTTGTCAAACCCAATTTTCCTTTGGTAAAACCATGCTGATATTGATCACCCAGCGATTTTCTCATTTCATTGTTAAGGCTTCGTGATGAATAGATGCAGCTCTCTCCTGACCATTGATATCAAGCTAACCAGCCAGTAGGTCCCTGCTTATTCCTCCATCCTTCCTTTCACAACCACATTATATTAATACTTCTGATCTGTTCAGAGCATTCCAGGAATTTTGGAACATTTTGGCAATTGCATCCACTATCTCAGTTGATTTCTTTCATCATCCTAGGATATAGACCATCCAATGCTAGAGCTTTAATTACTTTGGTTTCTCTTCTCCAGCTGCAGTGCTGATATCAATTACCTTAACGTTCTTGCTCCTTTTGTCTCCTAGGTTACCCTCCTTAATTTTCGTATCTTTTACTGTGAAGACAGACAACAAAATATTTGTTCGATATCGCCGCTATTAGTTCATTAACCATCATAATTTCTCCTCAGCTTCTTCAGGACCAACGGTCTTCTCTTATATTTATATGTTCACATGTAACAAATGGACTGAACTTTCTTTGAGTTACTTTAAATGCAGTTATGTCATTTTTTTCAAATAAGGAGACTGAAACTTTACACTGTACTCCAGATGTGGTCTCACTGAGACCCTGTGCACTGCGATAAAAGCTCCTTACTGTTATATTCCATTCCCCTCACAGTAAATGCCAACATTCCATTTGCCTTTCTAAACATTTGATGTAATTTAATGCATTATAAGCTTTTCATTTTAATCAAAGACTATCATTACCTTCCTGAGTAAATGCAAAATGGATCTTTCTCGTTTTTCAATAGAGTGTATTTTCATTGTATATTTTGAATTGTTTCTTTAAATGTTTCCCAATGTTTATTTATGGCGATATATTTTAGTCTATTTACCTAGTCAATCTTAGCCAGTTATTTCTTCAGACCTATGTAATTAGCTTTGTTTGATTAAGGTGCTTGTTTGTGATTGGAGTACATCATTTCTAAACTCAACATGGAATTCAACTGAATTATGATCACTAGTTCCCAGTGGACATATTACAACGAGGTTACTAATTAAAGCTGTCTCATTCCACAATGCAAGGCTTATGATAGCCTTATCCTTAGTTACTTGCCTGTTATATAGAATCACAGAATCGCAGCAGTATTATGGCACAGAAGGAGGACGTTCGGCCCATCACGCTTGCACTACTGGCTCATTAAATGCTCATTAATTACCCCAATGGTTGGAAATTGGTGTTCCCCTTAAACTTGCCTTCTTCAGCATTCCTGTGTAGCATGAGATCTCAATGAAATGTGTCACATTAGTAACTAGCCTTCTGTAAATGTAAATCTCTAGTATATGCAAACAGAGGAGAAATCATAAGAATCATGGAGGTTATGACTCACATCCAAGATCTATCAAGTACCACCCGACTCCGTTATCTATGCGGAGCACTGAAAATTAAGCAAGTAATGTTCTTTGAAGGAATGAAAGCAAACTGTCAGGTGGAGGGGACAACGCTCTCTTGGCATCATGGTTAGCTGCCCATGGTCATTGGTCATGAGGGTTTAAACAGCTGAGTGGCACAGAGGAGATGGCCAGCCCCAAAATAATATATTTCAATAGAGATAGGTGGGGAGATAGGGGGACGGAGTCAAGCCATCATCTTCTTGAGGGAAGACCAGGAGTTCCCCTATATCAACCTGAGGGAAGAACAAAGATGGCTGCCATCAAAGACCAGTGATGGCTACCCAGAAGGACCTCAAGACCACTGGGACATGGGATTGTGCTGTTTCTACACCTCATCCACCATAGGTCGTATATTGTCTTTCTTCACCTCAATAGTGAATGCACCACATTTCAATTGATGTTTCTCAATAAACTATTAGAAAATTGCCACACATCGTTGACTGTCTATATAAGGTAAGTGAGATTGTGAATCCCCTTAAAACAACACAATCTCCTGCTATTTCCCCATACCATTGCATTTAACGGTAAATACTGTGGCTACAAAAGAAGGCTAGGAATTCCATGGGAAGTAACTCACCTTCTGACTTTCCAACTAAAAGGCACAAATCAGAGGGGTGATTAGAATACTCTCTAATTCCCTGGACAAGAATGGTATCAACGCATTCAAGAAATTCAGCTCCATCCAGGAAAAAGCAGTCTGCTTAACTGGGACCCTATCCACCACCTTCAAAATCCATTCACTACACTACTGAGGTATACGTGGTATGAACCTGTACCATCTACAAAATACAAGTTCACCAGTCAGCTCCCAAATTTGCGATCTCTACCACTCCCAAAGAAGTGGACAGCAGATGGAACACCGCCATCTGCAAGTTCCCTTCAAGCTCACACAGTGTTGCTGGTTTGGAAATATATTACTGTTTCTCTATTGCTGCTGGGTCAAAATCCTGGAACTTCCACTCTAATCATTTTAAACAGCACAATTAGATCATCCCTTCCTGTTATATACAATTTTGTGCAGGGGAAGCAATTCTCTCAGTAAAAGTCTGACACTTATTAGTTTCAGAGCATCAGAGGAATTTACAGCAAGGAGGATGCCATTTAACTCATTGTGACTGTGTCAGCTCTGTGCTAGAATCATTCAGTTGTCCTACTTTTTCTTTATGACCCTGCATATCCCTCTAATGCAGCTTTTTATCCTCATTTCCTTTAAAAAAGCTAATCCTCGGTTATCATTCTGTGATCTACTATTTTCCCTTAATTTTGATGGTTGTTGGAGAGACTAGGAGGCCAGGGTACAGCCTTAGACTAAAGGAAAGACCTATGCTTTCCTTTCTTGGTCAGAGTATTGAGTACAGGAGTTGGGAGGTCGTGTTGAGACTGTAGAGAACATTGGTTAGGCCACTTTTGGAATATTGCATGCAATTCTGGTCTCCTTCCTATCGGAAAGATGTTGTGAAACTTGAGAGGGTTCAGAAAAGATTCGCAAGGATGTTGCCAGGGTTGGAGGATCTGAGCTATAGGGAGAGGCTGAACAGGCTGGGGTTGTTTTCCCTGGAGTGTTGGAGGCTGAGGGGTGACCTGATAGAGGTTTACAAAATTATGAGGGGCATGGATAGGGTAAATAGGCAAAGTCTTTTCCCTGGGGTCAGGGAGTCCAGAACTAGAGGGCATAGGTTTAGGGTGAGAGGGGAAAGATATAAAAGAGACCTACAGGCAACCTTTTCACACAGAGGATGGTACATGTATGGAATGAGCTGCCAAAGGAAGTGGTGGAGGCTGGTACAATTGCAACATTTAAGAGGCATCTGGATGGGTATATGAATAGGAAGGGTTTGGATGGATATGAGCCAGGTGCTGGCAGGTGGGACTAATTGGGTTGGGATATCTGGTCGGCATGGACGGGTTGGACCGAAGGGTCTATTTCCATGCTGTACATCTCTATGACTCTAAGCTTCTTCAGCCATACAGTGGTGAATCTATGGAATTCACTGCCTATGAAGGCTTTGGAGGCCAGGTCATTGAGTATACTTAAGACAGAGATGGGTAGGTTCTTGATTGTTAAGGTGTTCAACGGTCATGAAGAAAAAGCAGGAGAATGGGGTTGTAAAACTTATCAGCCATGATTGAATGGCAGAGCAGACTCGATGGGCTGAATGGCCTAATTTCTACTCCTATGTCTTATGGTCTTATCTTTCACTGGAGAAAAAGACTCCTAACCTCTTGACTCAGTGAGAATTTTAATTGATGGCCCATCACCAGAAAACAGAGAAAGTACATTTTCTTCATCCTTAGTTAAAAATCACGCAACACCAGGTTATAGTCCAACAGGTTTATTTGGAAGCACCAGCTTTCAGAACACCACTCCTTCATCAGTTGGTTGTCACACACCACCTGATGAAGGAGCAGCGCTCCGAAAGCTAGTGCTTCCAAATAAACCTGTTGGACTATAACCTGGTGTTGTGTGATTTTTAACTTTGTCCACCCCAATCCAACACCAGCTCCTCCAAATCATTCCTTCGTCCTATATGAGATGTTGATGTTTGAACTTTTTGAAAGGATACGTTACACTACCTGGAAAGACAATAAATTCAGTTGTATCTTACACGACATGTAAGATTTACATCAATTCTATTAATACCATATAAAAGGAAGAGAGTTTGCATCAAAGGTGTTTAAATATTTGTTTCATAAAGTGACTAGTACAGTGTCCACTGAGATGCTTACTCTATGTAAAGATATCAGGGATTGAGAGATGGGGGGGATTAAATGAGAAACGAATGGTGTGAGGTCGTGTCTGCCAAGAGAACACAATGGAATTTGATTAAGTTAGAAAACCTTCTCTTGTCAAAATCCAAGCTCAAAGCAGCACATTCTGGTCAGCAGGAGCTGTATTTAATACAAAGCAGGTGACGAGAAGACTTTGAAAAGGGGAAACATTCACGAAGTACAAACATGCAGCCTCTCATTAAAATGATGTCAGAGCTGGATAAAGCCAGAACACATGGTTATCCTGGCCGGTCATATAGACATCCTGGGCATTGAAGGTGCTGAACAATTACTTCTTGAAAGGAACAACAGGGCTATTTTTCCTGTCCTACTATAGCTGTGTTTGAAAATCATCAAGACGAAGGAAAGAAATATTACTTTTTAGCACGCAGCTACTGCCACATATGTTCAGTTCAGTTTCTCGAAATGTTACGCCCTAATTGAGACAACATTTGAAGGAACTGAATCCCTCAAACCTTTTCTTGGTTATCCACTAATGACTGTAGACAACCAGAATCTAATGCAAAGACACAAATGACATTCACTGTATTACAGTTAAACACAGAAAACCGACGGGCTGTGTTGTCTGAATACCTCACCTTCATGGCGGCTGTTGTTCTTTCTTAACTCCCACCAACATTCCCCTCCCCAAATATCCCACCCAGTCACAATCAAATGCTGAGAGTGAGGCAGAGGGAACAACGGGAGCTGGTATTAATGATTTCCCAGTACAACACTTTTGAGAGGGGGTATGGGGAGGGGAAGTGAAGTGCTAATCGGAAAGCTACGGCTTCAATACAATGGAAAATAAGAAGTCTGCATGTCCTTGCTTGCTATGATTTCCCTATACTGCTCATAAACAAAGTTTTCACTGTATCTCGGTAGAAGTGACAATAAATCAATCAATCAAGAAATATCATGATTCTCCACAAGCACACACTCCTTTACCATTGAAACGATTGCAAATCAGAGTGAATTTCTTTCAGTAATAACTTTTGGAATGCAGAATGTAAATAAGTTGAAGCACGATATGTGGTGTGTGTAACATACTGAGGAACAGATGACTTTGTATGAACTGTGAAAACATCTTTCAATCAACACACTCGGGTATGAAATCACACATATCTGGCTCAATGCAACTGGGCCAGAGGTAGGAACATTACCACTCAGTCACAAGAACCTCCTGGTACAAAAGGTATATGAACTGTTTACTCATAAGCAGAACATTGCCTGGGATTTCACTTGTGCCCCTCTAAGTAGACATGGGCTGAAAGAGAGGCTGTTCAACTATGAATATAATGTGCAGTTCTGGAAAAGCATCACATTAAAGTGTGAAAACACTGGCTCCAGTTCCATCCTTCCTTAGCGTTCTGGAGTTTAACTCAGCGTTCCAAATGACACCCACAACCACCAACACTGAGGTTTTCCTTGTTTCATGGCCAAGTCTAATTCATGGAGATTGATCGCAATGACATGTGCATGCTTGTGGGGTAATCCTACGAAAAGTGAACAGGAACATAGGAACAGGAGTAGGCCACTCAGCCTGTCGAGCCTGTGCCACCAGTTTGCAATCCTGTGGCTGATCAATATTTTTTTACCCAAACCATCTCCATAACCCTTTATGCCATGTAAAATTTGCAGAATGAGAGGACTGCAGTTGCTGGAGATCAGAGTTGAGATGTGGTGCTGGAAAAGCACAACAGATCAGGCAGCATCCGAAGAGCAGGAGAGTTGACGTTTCAGGCATAAGCCCTTCATCAGAGGCCTATGTCCGAAACGTCAATTCTCCTGCTCCTCAGATGCTGCCTGACTTTTTGTGTTTTTCCAGCACCACACCCTGGACTACCATGTTAAATTTGTCAACTTCCACTTTAATTATACTCAAAAAATGAGCTTCTATAGACATGGGCTGGAGGTCTGAGAATTCGCCAGCCTCTCAGTAAAGACATTCTACTCATCTCATTCCTAAATGGCGTCCCAATTTATTTTTAAATTGTGTTGCCAGTTCCAGTCGTCTCAAAAGTGGGAAATATTTTAACTTGCATCTACTCTATCCATATAAGAATTTTGTACATTTCAATAAGATCGCCTCTCATTCTTCAAAACACTATACTTTTTTTAAACTTGCTGCCTTCTCTCTCAACACTGCATTTACAGTGATGCTTGCTCATTGCAAGTACCTTTGGATGGTACCTTTTAACATAGAGACGCTGTTGTGGTACAGCTACCACATGCTGATTAGTAAGCTCTCCTGCTCTCACTGCCTGCCATTGGTGTGTTGGAAGGATTTACAGATTGGCAATCAACCTGTTTGTCATTAGGACACAATGGGCATCATGTCCTGAGGTGGGACTTTTTTTAGATTAGATTAGATTATTTACAGTGTGGAAACAGGCCCTTCGGCCCAACAAGTCCACACCGACCCGCCTAAGCGTAACCCACCCAGACCCATTACCCCTACACCTAACACTACGGGCAATTTAGCATGGCCAATTTGCCTAACCTGCACATTTTTTGGATTGTGGGAGGAAACCGGAGCACCCGGAGGAAACCCACGCAGACATGGGGAGAATGTGCAAACTCCACACAGTCAGTCGCCTGAGGCGGGAATTGAACCCGGGTCTCTGGTGCTGTGAGGCAGCAGTGCTAACCACTGTGCCACCGTGCCGCCCACCGGGACTTGGAACCTCTAACCCAGATACAGGGCTGTTACACACTGTATCACAAGATCTTGTCGAATAATTGCCAAAAACACTCCGACTGTTGCATCATATGTGGAAGCCAGGATGATAGGAGGAGCGCTTGGTGGATTTTAGTCTTTATCTATTGAACTATTCTTATGTTCTGCATTGCCTTCTCAACATTACCAATTAGTTTATCTTTTCCTCATATAAAAGGTCAACTGCTTATCGAATGAAATCATTTTTTATTCACTCATGGGACATGGGTGTCGCTGGCTGAGCCTGTCCCCAGTTGCCCTCAACAAGGTGGTGGTGAGCTGCCATCTTGAACCTTAGGTGGCATTAAGGGATAGTAATGCATAAATTATTACAATCAAACTGCACAAGTATGAAGAGACCTTTTTGATTTTGGATTTTCTCATTGAGTTATTCTGTCTAATACAGGGCCTTGGTGAGGCCATACCTGGAGTACTGTGTGCATTTTAGTCTCTTCATCTGAGGAAGGATGCTCTGGCCATGGAGGGAGAGCAACAAAGGTTTCCGAGACACATTTCTGCGACGACAGGACTGGCAAATGAAGAGAGACTGGATCCATTAGGACTACATTCACTGGAGTTTAGAAGAAAAGGGAAGGAATCTCATAGAAACCTGTAAATGTTTAACAGTGTCAATGCTGGAAGGGTGTTCCTGAGAATGGGGGAATCTAGTATCTGGGGTCACAGACAGGGTAGGACTAAGATGAGAAATGTCTTCACCCAGAGAATGGTGAACCTGTGGTATTTTCCGAAGGAGGTTGAGACCAAAACATTGAATGCTTTTAAGAAGGGTGGCTCAGTGGTTAGCAATACTGCTTCACAGCACCAGGGACCTGGGTTCAATTTCAGCATTGATTTCATTCTCCTCATGTCTGCGTGGGTTTCATCCCACAGTCCAAAGATGTGCAGACTAGGCGGATTGGCCATGCTAAATTGCCCATAGTGTTCAGGGATGTGCAGACTAGTTGGATTAGCAAGGGTTATAGGGTAGGGTGTGGATCTAGCTGGGTTGCTCTTTGGAGGGTCAATGTGAGCTCGATGTGCCAAATGGTCTGCTTCCATACTGTAGCGAGTCCATGATTCTGAGAGTTAGATATGCTTCTTAGGGTTAAAGGGATCAAAAGAGTATGGGGAGAAAGTGGGAACTGGGGACTGAGTTGGATAATCAGCCATGACCATATTGAATGGTGGAACAAGCTTGATGGGCTTAATGGCCTACTCTTGTTTCTTGTCATTATCATAGAATCATAGAATCCCTACAGTGTAAAGACTGGCCATTCGGCCCTACAAGTCAATGCTGACCCTCCAAAGAGTAACCCACCCAGACCCATTCCCCTGCCCTATTTCCCCTGACTAATGCACCTAACCTACACATCCCTGGACACTCTGGACAATTTTATCATGGCCAATTCACCTAACCTGTACATCGTTGGACTGTGGGAGGAAACCGGAGCACCCGGAACAAACCCGCACAGACATGGGGAGAATGTGAAAACTCCACACAGACTGTTGCCAGAGGCGGGAATCGAACCCGGGTCCCTGGCGCTGTGAAGTAGCAGTGCTAATATGCTTATCTTTCTGCCTTGTAGAGTTACTGTCTTCTAGTGGTAGGATTTCATGGCAACAAACAATTCCCGGAAAAGCTAATAGCTGACTGTACAATAAAAACCCACATTCACCAACCACACAGAGGCAGAACAAAGCTATTTGTTTGGTGCCCTGGTGTATTGAACTACATCCGAATGTTCATTAAATCTCCTCATGCTCAAATGCCTTCGGATCGCATATATGCAGATGTTCTTGATCTACTCATATTGAACCACACAGCCTTATTATCACACAAGCTGCTTTGTTCCTTTGAAGAATGAAGCCTCTGCTGAAGGATTTATTATAAAAGTTAATGCAATGCAAGGACAGCAGTCAATGAGACCAGGTCACTGCACAATGTCACATGGTTACCTGCCTGGGCGAGGAGTGAAAATAATTTGCAAAGATGAACCAGAACTGAAAGGTTGTACATATAAGGAAAGACTTTATAGTTTGTATTGCTTTTCTCTAGATGGGAAAAGACTAAGTGGCAGCATAGTAGAGGTCTTTATAATTGTGATAAGTGACTGCAGGGAAGATGATTCCATGTGTGAAAAGTCCAAGGCTATAAATATGGGATAGTCACCATGAATCCAGTCGGGAATTCCCAGCAAGAATGTGGAATTTGCTCACTTGTGGAATAGTTGAACTGAACAAATTAAGCACGAAGGAGAAGTGCAAAATAAATGTACAAGAGAGAAAAAAGGGCAGATACACTAATGTCGCAAAGTGAATTCGGAGTGTCATGGCAGTATGTGTGGAGTATCAACACCAGCTTCGAGTTTCTCCTTATTTTCCACTTTTGCTCCCATAGATAGTTATTTGTGGAACAGTTTGTAAATGATTGCCAGAGGCAGTAGAGTCATAAAGCACTGAAACAGACCTTTCGGTCCAACCAGTCCATGCTGAACATAATCCCAAACTAAACTCGCCCTCTCCTGGCCCCGAAACCTTTCCTATGCATGTACTTATCTGACTGTCTTTTAAACATTGTAACCATGCCTGCATCCACCACTTCCTCTGCAAGTTCATTCCAGATGCAAACCACCTCGATGTAAAAAATGTGCCCCTCATATCTTTTTTAAATCTCTCTCCTTTCACTTTTAAAATATGCCCGTAGTCTAGAAATCATCCCTCCCAGGGAAAAGAAAACTACCACCAACTCTATCTGTACCTTGTGTGATTTTATAAACCTCTCAACCTCCTATGCTCCTGTGAAAAATGTCCCAGCCTATCCAGTCTTACTTTATAACTCAAACTGTCCATACCTGGCAACATCCTGGCAAATTTCTCCTTCTCGAGTTTAATAATATCTTTCCTATAACAGGGTGACACAGTACTCCAGAAGAGGCCTCACCAATGTCCTGTACATTCTCAACCTGACTTTCCGACTCCTATACTTAAGGACTGAGCAATGAAGGCAAATGTGCTAAAAGCCTTTTTAACTACCCTGTCCATATGTGATGCAAACTTCAAAGAATTATGTATCTGACTCCCTAATTTCATCTGTTCTACAACGCTACCCAGGGCCCTACTATTAATTGTATAAGCCCTATCCTGGTTTGTTGCATGGAAATGCAATAATAGCTTGGGGGAAATCACTTTGCATTATGTATGGCTGACTGGGCACTCTCCTTCTCTTACTACTTGTCATAGGTGTATCAGAGAGATATACAATCAACACATTGAGGCCACATTATAAATGCACCTAATGTGACTGAAGGGAGTTTTAAGCTGGAATTTCAGGAGCAGAGGAAATGTCATTACTGGCTTGGAGCAAGCTGTGACAGTGGTTTCTTTCATTTTAAACCATCCCTTTCCATTTCTGTTCTCCCCAATAGGTATGGGAGAGAATGGGGAAAGAGATTTCACACTTCCCACATCACAAGGCTTCTATTATTTCAAACAAGAGGCACGTGGAACATATGTGGTCAATCACTTGAAGGGAAACCTTAGAAAATGAACATTTTTTTTTGTAAATGTAATTAGACAACAACATCTGTTCTCATTGGAAAATAGAGAATCCGGGATAAGATCCAAGTTTATAACATAATGAAAGGAATCGACAGGTGGATGGAGGGAGCCTCTCATTGCCAAAAAAGGACAGAGTTTGATTGCGAGGTAAGAGAGCCACAAAATGAATGCTATTGCAAATGTTAACTGCTTACAGTTCAGTGAGGCACTTGTGGGACTGATTGTATCCAAGTGCGGTTCATGGCGATTCAATTCATGCATTGTTCGCAACAGAATACCGACAGATTAGTAATTGAGCAGCAAGTGGAGAAAAATGAGCTTGGCATGAGGTGGGTGGTAGATATCACACATCAGTGATGGTCATAAGCCAAATACTAAATAAAAAACAAAAGAACTGTGAATGCTGGAAATCAAGAAACAAAAACAGAAATTGCTGAAAAAGCTAACAATGGGTTGTGTGTAATAGTAGGCCATGTGAGAGCAAGGCTTGGTGTATGGGGGTTGGGGTAAGGACATGGGAGAAAGTACCTAAAGCCCTAAAATTGTTGAACTCAAAGGTGTAAAACCTGCCCATTTACCTCCTCCTTCCTCTCTATCTAAGGGCCCAAACAAACTTTACAGGTGAAGCAGCGCTTTACGTGCACTTCACACTGTCTAGTCTCCAGCATTCGCTGCTCACAATGTGGTGTCCTCTACATAGGGGAAACCAAGCGTAGACTGGATAGCCGCTTTGCAGAACATCTATGTTCTCTCTGTAAAAAAGACCCTGAGCTTCCAGTTGCCTGCCACTTTAACACCCCCACCCTGTTCCCTAGTCAACATCTCTGTCTCAGGCTGGCTGCAGTGCTCCAGCGAAGCTCAGTGCAAGCTGGGAGCTGATTTTCTGCTTGAGAACTCCACAGGCTTTGGACTCAATATCCAGTTAAACAACTTCAGGGCTTGAGGGATCTTATCCGATGTCCTTATCCCAACCCCCACACACCAGGCCTGGTCATCACATGGTCTGCTATTACACACTACCCATTGTTAGTCACTAACAGTCCCCATTAGCAGCCATTCATTCATGCTTTAGTGGAAGCAAACCTTCCAGCTCAGCGAGCAAAACTACATCCATTCTCCTAGGCTGACTGTTATCCACTCCTTTGTCTATCCACCTGTTCTTCTCTCTCTTTGGGCTGTATCTCCACTTACCGTTTACTCTTTACCCCCTCCCCTCACCCTGTCTTCTGCACATAAACCAACTTTCTCCTAACTACCATCAGTTCTGAGGGAGGGTCACTGAACCCAAAACGTTAACTCAGATTTCTCGCCATAGATGTTGCCAGACTTGCTGGGCTTTCCCAGTAATTTCTGTTTTTTGTTTATAAACCAAATACTCTTTCTTTCACTAATTTGCTTTGGTTCATAAGAGTTAAAAATAAGTTTCAATGCATTACATTGTTCCTCTGTGATGTATGGAAGGAAAAGTGTATGAATGTGGAGTGAAGATGGGTGCAGCCTCTCTCTCTCTCTCTCTCTCACTTAATATTTCTATCTCTTGTGATGGGCTTTGCACTTCCACAACTGCGTGGAATATGCTTCCTTTCTAATCCACATTCCACTCCATCTTGTTTTCCCAGTTTTGTTATTTGCACTGAAACTAAATTGGTGCGTCTACCTTCAGAAACATATCCCTTTCCTTTTCCTCAGTTGAGGATTTCTGTTTGGTTACAATCAACAAGGACCTTGAGGGGATTTATCCCAATTCAAAAACATCAACATTGAGCCCATCTAATTGCTCTCACAACTGTGACAGATTTTTGCTGCCTGCCTGTTTAATCTCATCAGTCCCTGATGACCTTTGGCCTTTCTGTAAGAACAACGTGAGTGCACGATCAAAAACATCTTCCACTTCCACTTCCTCGAGTGACCATTCCCTCTGTGGCGCCCTGAATTACACATTCTTGCTTTAGTTTTCTCTTTCTCTGGTACTTTCCTGTATAAAGGCAGAAGGTACAATGCCTGCCCATTCACCAAGCCGTACAGAATCATCCTGGGTCCGAAACATATCTATCGCAGCCTTAAATATTCATAAGGACTCAGCTCCCACAGCGCTCTGTGGCAAGGAGTTTCAAAGACATTCAACCCTCAGACAGAAAGAAATTCCTCCTCATCCTAGTGTTAAATTGGCACCCTTTTATATTGAAACGATGCCCTCTGCTCCTAGACACTCCCACGAGGGGAAACATCCTCTCAGCATTCACCCTGTCAAGCCCTTTAAGAATCTGATATGATTCAATGAGATCAACGCTCATTCTTCTAACTTCCAGTGAGTAGTCCCAAGTCAATTACATCCGTACCAAAGAATTTACCATTGAGAACATAATTTTCTTCTGACTGGAACATTATATTGAAACAGGAAGCTTTCATTTTCTGCAGCACCTTGAGGATTTTAGTGGCCTGTGTTGTCAAAATACTTGCAGCTCAGGGTTCACACATTAGTTATCTACGTCTCTTTGTGGCCTGTAATAGTTTCCTGCTCTCTCAGAGCTACTACTGTTGTCTCTTGTTGGTTCTGCAAACTGTTTTGTTTCCATCTTTGCACATAACATAGGAAGTGTTCGAGAAGTGCAGGGGTCTGAAGAAGAGGCATTCTGGATTTGTAACGTTAACTCTCTTTCTCTCTCTACAGGTGCTGCTGCATCTGCTGAGTTACTGCAGCACTTTCTGCATCTTTATTACAGATCTCTAACATTTGCAGTATTTGGCTTTTACTTGTCCATAACACAGTTCTCTGCAGGTTCACTTTTTCCCAGTGCACATTGTTCCAACCTTACTTCGCAGGCTGTTGCATGTGACTGCAGGTCTCTGTGGCATCATGATACACAGTTAACACATCCATTCTCATTATAACACACTTGGACCATTCCAAAAATGCTTTACAACCAATAAGATACTTTTTGAAGCGCAATCAACAAGGTGTAAGAGAGGAGGGCAATGTTTGTCAAGTTTGTCAATGGGATTGGACAGATTAGTTCCCTTAACTAAAAGAAAAAAAACACACACTTGGAAGTCAGCTTTGACTGTTAAGTTAATGGACTTGATGAATTGTTGGAGCTACTTGAGTTGAAAGAGGGGATAATTTTTATGTCACACAGCACTTTTATCCACTTAACACGGTCTGCATTTATAACTGATAGTGCAGCAGTCACAATTCTTGGGCCTTGTACGATTGTCTAGTGGTGTGGTAATTAAAGTGCAAGCCCATGCAAAGACTTCCAGAGAGATGACTGTGGAGTGGATTTGTTCGTATGCGTGAGTTTATCAATATCTTAGGGCAGTGTCATCTTTCGCAATCAGTCCTGATGAATTTGTCTTGAAAGTGTGCATGTGACAAAGAGCCAACAAAATGACAGCAGGATATTTAACCAGAACATTTCACACCAACAAAAAAATTTTAACAGAATGCACTTTAACACCGCTCTATTCTATAAGACACTCAATGAACAAGAAGGCAACAGCCAAGATCCAATCAGCTCAGAGAACTTACCCGGCAATAACAATGAAAAAGTCAAGACGGTTCCACGTGTCACCGAGGTAACATTTCGGGCCAAAGATTCCCAAAGCTACCATCTTGGCAATCATCTCCACCGCGAAAAATGCAAAGATGAAATCATCGAAACCCTGAAAAACAGAATGAGTAGGCAGTCAATGTGTTAGACTTGAGTGAAGGCCGGAGCAGGGACGTTAGGCTGTGACTGTCCACCACGTTATTCAAAAACCTGACATTTATGGGATTGGATCACAGAGGAGCTGTCAGACAGCAACTTAGAAAAAAGGCAGGTTATTTACACTGTTCAGTCTGGAATCTGACGCATAATTGATCTCCTTATGTCTAAGCCCTGTGAGCAAATTGCTTGTAAAAAAATGATTAAGATAATTTCATTGGAAAATCTCCAATCCAATAGGACATTGGTACTTCTGAGCGTAGTGCTGCTGGAAGGCAGGAACAATGGCAGGCCATTCCACCCACAAGCCTGTTCCATAAGTCACTTAGAATATGACGATCTGTTTCCTAACCCTGGGCTGTAGTTAATGGAGCTGATGGTGTTTTCCGTCACATGTTGGAGAGCCAAAGAGAGGCCCATTTCTTCTCATATGACAATAGCTGGACTCAGTCATTTTACTGTACAGTGAAAGGCTTTTGCCAGATCAAGGACCCGAGAGGCAGAGGCTGCAGGTCAATCAGAGGTCAGAAGGTCAGAATAGTTTCCAGGAAGGAAATGGTTGCAGCTGGCTTATCATCACCAGAGGCTAAGGATCATTGGTGGATCCCAGACCCCTGCGAGGATGGGGGAAGGCTGCTGGTGAGGGCAGGCAGAATGTAAGTTATGAGGGGCATACTGTGGATGAGGGTAAATCAGAAAGGAGTGTGAATTCGGACAGATATGCTTTGAAAACAGGTGTGAAGCAGGGACGGTGTATAAGTGGGGCAGGTGCAAATGGGGCTGGTAAAAAGTGGGTGGGGTACATTGTCTGCTTGTAAGTCATATAGGTGTAAATTGGGTTGGTGTAAAAGGGCAGGTGGAATTTGGCCAGGAGCTACATTGGGTGGGGGTAAATTGGATGAATATACATCAGGCAGGTATAAATCAAACATAGGGTCGCACCAATGGAGGTTAATTTGGATGGGGGTTAACTCAGTCCAGAGTAAATTGGATAAGGGCAAATTGGAAAGGGATAAATTGGGCTTGTGTTAATTATAATGTGTGTAAATCAATGTGGAAATCTGCATTATATTCCAGTGTGTCTCCTTCAACAAGTACGGCAGGATGGAAGATGTGGCTGACCAGGTGTGGGCTGACATTGCTTACTCGAAGCAAAATCCAACAACAAGCCAATTTCATTTTTGTAGAACTGAAGATGGTGAGAGTACCTTGTACATTCAATGCAGAATGAGAAATGATCCTACAGCCATTCACCAATGGAGATCTTGTTTCTCTATGTTGGCCATGTTGGTTTTGACTGAGGCTCGTTCAGAGGGCAGTTGATCTTTGATGAGATGACCAGCTGCAGGTCACTCAGGAACTCTCCTTGAAGTGCG
Source organism: Chiloscyllium plagiosum (assembly GCF_037043375.1). Taxonomy (NCBI): domain Eukaryota; kingdom Metazoa; phylum Chordata; class Chondrichthyes; order Orectolobiformes; family Hemiscylliidae; genus Chiloscyllium; species Chiloscyllium plagiosum. The sequence continues at coordinate 9,853,814 of NW_028270163.1, read as the reverse complement.
GTAGTATTGATATTAACGTCTGGGAGAAGCTCACTACTAATTACTCAAACAACTTATCCGTCGACTTGCATCAAGCTCCATGTCTTAACATATTAATGTTGAAACAGAGCAGTGTCGGAGAGGGAAAGGAAACAAAAGAAATCTGGTCCTACTACCTCATGGCGTGTCTTTCCCCACGTTAATAACAACTTGTGATCAATAATTGGTCAGTCCAGTCCTGGCAGAAAAATATTAGATGCCATCCTCAAATCATCAGACAATTGATGACGCCAGGGACAAAACCTAGTGAGTGTTCTTTGGATGGCTTGTTTACATTGGGTGGTTGTAAATCATTAAAGGCAGCTCTATATCGGATAGGTGTAAATTAGGATGGGGGAGTAGATTAGATTAGATTCCCTACAATATGGAAACAGGCCCTTTGGCCCAACAAGTCCACACCGATCCTCCAAAGAGTAACCCACCCAGACCCATTACCCTGCCCTATATTTAACTCTGACTAACGCACCTGACACTATGGGCAATTTAGCCTGGCCAATTCACCTAACCTGCACATCTTTGGATTGTGGGAGGAAACCCACGCAGACACAGGGAAAATGTGTAAACTCCACACAGACAGTCGCCCTAGGCGGGAATCGAACCCGGGTCCCTTGCGTTGTGAGGCAGCAGTGCTAACTACTGTGCACCCATCTGCTAGTGTTTGCTTCCCATGGGATTGTTAAGGGGAAAGTTACACTTGAGCTCTGTTGCGCATATTACCCACTGGTGGTCACATTTGGACAGTGAGAACTTGCACATCTTGAATGCCAGTTATCTGTTCTTTAGTTTGACTTCCTCCTCAAGGACATTGACAAGTAGATGAAGTGGACAGGTAGGTGGCAGATGAGGGTTAACACAGAGAAATATGAGGTGTCACACTTTGATTAGAAAGACACTGTAAGGGAGTACAATTCGAAAGGGGATGCAAGAGCAGACAGTATGCACAGGGTCGATGTGTGCACAGATCACTGAAGGCAGAATGCCAGTTGAAGAAATCAGTTAATGAAAAGTACAGTATCCTTCGCTTTATTAATAAGGGCATGAAGTACAAGAGCAAGGTGGTGATGTTGAACATGTATAACACCCTTGTTAAACCTCAGCTGGAGTACAGTGCAGTGTCATGGCTGCTATATTATTGGAAAGGTGTGAATGCATGGGAGATAGTGTACAAGTGACTTGTAAGAACGGTCGCGGGAATGAGAAACTGGTTGAAGAACCTTCAGTTGGGTGGATCTCTTTAAAGAGAAGAAGACTGAGAGATTTGATTGAAGTTTTCAAAACCTTGAGTGGGCTGGATAGAGTAGAGAGGGAACAACTGTTCCTGCTCACGGAAGGAATAAGAATGTGAAGGCAGAGATTTAAAATGATATGCAAAAGAAGCAAAAGTAATGTGAGGAAAGTCTTTTTCACTCAGCAAGTAGTTAGGGTATGGAAAACACTGCCTGGAAATGCCGTGAATACAGGTTCACTCGAGCCAGTCAGGAAGACATTGGATGATTTTTCAGAATCAATTAAGTTAATTTGGTTTGTAGGTGGAGCAAGTGATTCAGAGAGCAAATGGAATATTGTCCTTCATTGCTAAAGGGATGGAGTTTGAAAGCAGGGTGGTTATGTTACAGCTGTACAGGGTGCTGGCGAGGCCACACCTGGAGTACTGTGTGCAGATTTGGTCTCTTTACTTGAGAAAGGATGGACTGGCACTGGAGGGGGTGCAGAGGAGGTTCACTAGGTTGATTCTGGAGTTGAGAAGTTTGGCTTATGAGGAGAGATTGCATAAACTGGGCCTATACTCACTGGAATTTAGAAGAATAAGGGGGGGATCTTATAGAAACGTATAAAATTACAAAGGGAATAGATAAGATAGAAGCAGGGAGGTTGTTTCCACTGGTGAGTGAAACTAGAACTAGGGGGGCATAGTCTCAACATTAGGGAGAGCAGATTTAGGACTGAGTTGAGGAGAAACTTCTTCACCCAGAGGATTGTGAATCTGTGGAATTCACCGCCCAGTGAAACAGTCGAGGCTGCCTCATTGAATGTGTTTAAGGCAAAGATAGATGGAATTTAGAACAGTAAAGGAATTAAGGGTTATGGTGAGCGGGCGGGTAAGTGGAGCTGAGCCCATGAAAAGATCAGCCATGGTCTTATTGAATGGTGGAGCAGGTTTGATGGGCTGAATGGCCACCTCCTGCATCTATTTCTTAAGTTCTTATGAAGTAGTCTGCAAGAGTATGGGGAAAGCACAGGAGATTGGCACTCAGTAATAGGACCAGAACAGGCACCTTGGGGAGAATGGTCTCCTTCAGCTCGACAGCAGTTCTGTACTTTGCAGTTCAAGCCAAAGTCAAAAGCCCACAGAGTTCACTGTGGCAGCTGGGGAGTGCAACCTGCCCTAAATCTAATAAAAAAATCTCTCTTTTAATATTACTAGACATCAGCTCCTGACATTCCGTTTACTGTATTGATTGACAGGGTGAAGCGCGAACAGCATGTACGTTTAAAAAAAGCAATCATTCACAGTTCATTTAGGCAAACATTCCATTTTTAATGTTGCATAAGATAAACTAATTTTAAAAATACAGCGTTTGCTGAAATTTGATGGTTAGGAGACTGTTGCTGATTTAAACATGCCATTAAAAAAACGTCTCACATCTGCCCGTAATGCTGAAGAGAACGTGGGTCTCTCAATGACTTGCATTAATGAACCAAAGTGAAGCTTGGGGTTAATGTACCGGATTCTGCACTGTCAATCTTCAAGGACTGCACTCGGAATTTCCAAGAATTACAGATTAATCCTGATATGATGCTATGTGCATGCACACAGTAGGAGGGGAGGTAGGTACATCGTGGTGAGGTCAGTGGACTAATAATTCAGAGCCACAGGATAATTTCTAGGAACATGGATTCAAATCCCACCATGATAGAGGGTGAAATGTGAATTCTATAAATTCTGCTGTTGAAACTAGTTTAATGATAACCATGTGTGGATTGTTATAAAATCTAAATATCCAATGCCCTTTAGAGATGGAAATCTGACAGTCCTTAACGCGTCTGGCCTGCTTGTGACTCCAGAACCACATGAATGAAGTCGCCTTTTAAACTGTCCTTTGAAATGGCCGAAAGATCCAATCAGTTCAGGAGCAACTAGAGATGGACAGCAAAAGCAATATCCACACCCAGCAAGATTAAATAAGACAACATTGTAGGGACCTTAGAATAAAATTAAATATCTTGATCATTTTTTAAATGTGTTTGTTCATTCATTATAAAAAGTATTTTGGATTATGAGGGGAGGGGACATTTTAAGTGTGTAGCACAGTTAAATGTAGGAATTTCGAAATCTGCAAGAATCTGTCCAATCAGAATATACAACCGGATCCAGGTGTGGTAAAACAAGAGAAGGAGCTTTCAACTTCACCTCTTGAACCATAATTTAGCCTTTGAAAGACTCTCCTACTTGGATCGGGCAAATATCAGAGTTTGTTTCGTCACAAAAAAATGACTAAAACTAGAGGGTATCGTTTAAGAACAACCTTTTGTACCTGGACATGAGATTTCTCTTTTCCTTAGAGGCTCACTAGGATGAGGAATTCTCTCCCCTCGATGGTAGCAGCTTTGAGAACTTTAAATTTATTCAGGATTGGGTTCGGGAAGTTTTTGATTGGTGAAGGCATCCAGCATCATGTGGGAGGAGACAACAAAGTCAAGTTGTGATCAGTCACCATTTTATTGAATGGCCAGTTGGCCTAATCTTGCTCCAAAATCCTGTCTAATTTCTGATTCCTCACTGAAGTGACTATTCTTCTGTTGCAAATTCCAAAAAAAAGACAATATAGATGAGCCTAATCATTACCATTATTTATATAGCACTTTTGATGTAATGAAACATTGCAAGGCACTGTGAAGTTCATGGTTAGTGTGGGTTCTTAGAAGTTGAGAATAGTCGAGAGACAGACGGAAATGTAATGTTGTACAACCAAATGACACAGACCATTCCTGAAACAACTGATCTGGCTATCACTGCTTATGGTTCCATCTACTCGTGTTGTTCTGTATGTCAGCTACAAGTGAACACCACATACAGATTGCTGTTTCAAAATGGTACAACGTTTCACAGGAATATTATAAAACAAAACATGACAGTGAGCCACATAAGCAGATATTAGATCAGGTGGTTAAAAGTTTTGTCAAAGAGGTAGGTTTCAAGGTGTCAAGGATTTGAGGAGCTCGGGTATCTCAGAAGGTTGCAGGTTGGCAGGAGATAGGCCATGAAAGGATTTGGAAAGAAGGATGAGAACTTTGAAATTAAGACCTTGCTTGACAGGAATCCAAACTAATCAACAAGTACAGGGGTAACAGGTGAATGGAACGTGCTTAAGTTGAGACATAGGCAGCAGAGGTTTGGAAGACCTCAGTGTTACAGCTGTAAATGTTGTGAGGGTAGCAAGGACTGTATTGGAATAGATGAGCCTGGAGTTAAAAAAGGCATGATGAGGGTTTCAGCAGCAGATGAGTGAAGATAGGAATGAAGTCAGGTAGAGTAATCCTCACTTACTATATGCACTTTATAGCCATCAGGAGTTGACAGCATCCCTCATAGGCACATGGCTGTTGACAAGTTGCTGTAAAACCTCTACAGATCCATGAACTCAGCATTGGGCAGATCTGAGATGTTCCAGCTCTGCAAGGTTTGGGTTTTATTATCAGCATGCACTTCTCAGTTGAGAGGACCAGCAAACAGTTCGGGTGAGTGGTCAGTGACTATTGGAGAATGTCCCTGCATCTCAGGCTCAGTAACAATGACCCTCGAGGCTAAATAGCCTAACAATACTCACTATCTTTGCTGATATATAAAGAATGGACACATGGGTGCGCTACTTACCTTTGTTATTTTGTGATGAAGACCAAGGATTTAGAGAAATGTAAGAACGTATGAAATAGAAGCAGGAATATAGAGCATGTTGTCTTTTAGGCTTGCTCCACCATTGAATATGAGCATGGTTGACCTTTGACTTCAACACCACTTTCTTCCCTGCTCCCCAAATCTCTTCATTCTTTGTGTATCCAAAATCTGTCTACTCAGCCTGAATGAGACAGTATCCACAACCCTCTGGGGTAGAGAGTTCCAAAGATTCACAATCCTTTGGGTGAAGAAATTTCTCCTCATTGGAGTCCTAAATGACCAGCTCGGCATCCTGAGACTCTGCACCATGTTCTAGATTGGTGGCACGGTGGCTTAATGATTAGCACTGCTGCCTCACAACACCAGGGACCTGGGTTTGATTTCACCCTTAGGTGACTGTCTGTGTGGAGTTTGCAAATTCTCCCCGTGTCCGTGTGGGTTTCTGCCTGGTGCTCCAGTTTCCTTCCATAGTCCAAAGATGTGGAGGTTAGGTGGATTGGCCATGCTGAGTTGTCCATAGTGTCCAATGATGTGTAAGTTAGGTGGATTAGTCATGGAAAATGCGGTGTTACAGGGAGAAGGTGGGTCTGGATGGGATGTTCTTCAGAGGGTCAGTGTAAACTGGATGGGCTGAATGGCTTGCTTCCACATATAGGGATTCTATGTCCCAGACAGGGGGAAATAGCCTCTCAGTCACCCCCCTCAGAATCATATGTATTTCAATGAGTTGACCTCTCTTTTTCTAAGCTTCTGAGAATGTAGTTCCAATTCACCCTGTCTCACATCATAGAACAATCTTCTCATCTTAGGGACCAATATAGTGAATGTTCATTCCACCAACGCCTTCCATAAAAACAGAGCCCAAAATTGTACACAGCATTCCAGGAGAAAGTGAGGACTGCAGACGCTGGAGATCAGAGTCGAGAGAGTGGTGCTGGAAAAGGACAGCAAGTCAGGCAGCATCCGGGGAGCAGGAGTGTCAACGTTTCGAGCATAAGCTCTTCATCAGGAATGAGGCTTGTGGGCCAAGGGGGCTGAGAGATAAATGGGAGAGGTGTGGGGCTGGGGGAAGGTAGCTGGGAATGCAATAGGTAGATGAAGGTGGGGATGAAGGTGATAGGTCGGAGAGGAGGGTGGAGCAGATAGGTGGGAGAGACGATAGACAGGTAGGACCATTCCAGAGGGCGGTGCTGAGTTGGAAGGTTGGGGCTGGGATAAGGTGGGGATAGGGGAAATGAGAAAACTGGTGAATTCCAGGCATAATTTCACCAATGCTGTGCATGATAACAAGATTTGATTCTGCATGTACACAATATCCTGAGCAAGAAAGACCAAAAGGAACTCTGCCATTCAAACTGCCCATAGTAGCAGTATGCCAACTTTCTGTGCATCTTGTTTGAGTACACACACCATCAACATTTACAACATTCACATATTTTGTAAAAATATTCTATTTTTTTCTGCTCTTATGACCAAATGAATATTGTCACACTTCCTCATTTTATACTCACTGCATCTGTCACTTTGTTGTCCAATCACCTAACCTCAAAAAAACTCACCACTATAGATTGCCATGAGGAGTACAGAAAGTACAGTTAGTAAGTTTGCAGATGACACCAAAATTGGAGGTGGAGTGGACAGCGAAGAGGGTTACCTCAGATTACAACAGGATCTTGACCAGATGGGTCATGGGCTGAGAAGTGGCAGATGGAGTTTAATTCAGATAAACGTGAGGTGCTGCATTTTGGGAAAGCAAATCTTAGCAGGACTTATACACTTAATGGTAAGGTCTTAAGGAGTGTTGCTGAACAAAGAGACCTTGGAGTGCAGGTTCATAGCTCCTTGAAAGTGGAGTCGCAGTAGATAGGATAGTGAAGAAGGCATTTGGTATTCTTTCCTTTATTGGTCAGAGTACTGAGTACAGGAGTTGGGAGGTCATGGTGCAGCTTTACAGGACATTGGTTAGGCCACTGTTGGAATATTGAGTGCAATTCTGGTCTCCTTCCTATCGGAAAGATGCTGTGAAACTTGAAAGGGTTTAGAAAAGGTTTACAAGGATGTTGCCAGGGTTGGATGATCTGAGCTATAGGGAAGAGGCTGAACAGGCTGGGGCTGTTTTCCATGGAGCGTCGGAGGCTGAGGGGTGACCTTATAGAGGTTTACAAAATCATGAGGGGCATGGATAGGATAAATAGACAAAGTCTTTTCCCTGGGGTCAAGGAGTCCAGAACTAGAGGGCATAGGTTTAGGGTGAGAAGGGAAAGATATAAAAGAGACCTATGGGGCAACTTTTTCACACAGAGGGTGGTGCGTGTATGGAATGAGCTGCCAGAGAAAGTGGTGGAGGCTGGTACAATTACAACATTTAAGAGGCATTTGGATGGGTATATGAATAGGAAGGGTTTGGAGGGATATGGGCCGGGTGCTGGCAGGTGGGACTAGATTGGGTTGCGATATCTGGTCGGCATGGACGGGTTGGACCAAAGGGTCTGTTTCCATGCTGTACATCTCTATGACTATGACTCTAAGATAAAAAAAAATCAGATTTAAAAAAAGAGAACATGAAAAAGTATTAGCAAGCAAGAAAGAGGAACACCCAAAAAGGTTTTGTCAATATAAAAAGAGCAAAAGGATAGTTAATGAAAAAGTGGGACCTATCAGAGATGAAGAAGGGAGCTTGTGTGAAGATGCAGAGAATATGGGAAGAATTTTAAGTAACTTTTTAAATCTCTGTATTCATGAAGGAAAGGGAAGATGTGGATACAGTAATCCAAGAGGTGCAGTGTGAAATACTGCAGGAAATAATCATATCGGGCTCTTGGTTAGCACTACTGCCTCACAGTACCATGGACCCAGGTTCAATTCCAGCCTCAGGCGACTGTCTATATGGTGTTTGCACATTCTCCCCATGTCTGTGTGGGTTCCTATGGGTGCTCGATTTCCTCCCATGATCCAAAGATGTGCAGATTAAGTGGAGTGGCCATGCTGTATTGCCCAAAGTATTCAGGGATGACTAATTTGGTGAGTTAGCCATGGGAAATGCAGAGCTACAGGGATCAGGGAGGAAATAGCAGATGCTCTGAGGATTATTTTCCAATCTTCACTAGACACAGGTGAGGGGATGGAGAACTGGAGGAATGCAAATGTGGTACAAAGGACATGCTAAACAATTATAGGTCTGTTAGTCTAATTTCAGTGGCGGGCAAATTGTTAGAATTAATCCCATAAGATTGGATAAACTGTCACTTAGAAAGGCATGGAGTAGTTAGGAATAGCCAGCATGGTTTTGTTAAGGAAGGTCATGCCTTACAAATTAGATTGAATTCTATGAGCGAGTGATGAGGAGGATCGATGAGAATAGTGCAGTGGATGTCGTCTACATGAATTTTAAGGCATTTGACAAGGTCCCACGTGGCAAACTGGTAAAAAAAAAGCCCATGGGATACGGGGTAATTTGTGAATCCGAAGTTGGCTTAGTAACAGGAAACAAAGGGGAATGGTCGATGGTTGTCCTTGCAAATGGAAAGCTGTTTCAAGTGGTGTTCCACAGGGCTCGGTGTTGGTACCTTTGTTCTTTGTTTTATTAACAAAATTTGAACTTGAGTGTATGGGGCACAATTGGGAAATTTACAGACAACCCAAAAATTGGCCAAGTAATAGATTGTGTAGAGGATAGCTATAAGCTCCAAAATGATATAGCTGAGTTGGTCGAGTGGGCAGGAAAGTGGCAGATGGAGTCCAACTCTGATAAGTGTGAGGCAATGCATTTAGGGAGATCAAACTGTAAAAGAGAATACATAATAAAAAGGAATATACTAAGAGGGGTAGATGAAGTGAGACATCTTGGCAAGTAAGCACATAGGGAAAGGTAGCAGGTAGATACAGTTGTAAAGAAAGCATATGGAATGCTGTCCTTCACTGGCAGACGTACAGAGTACAAAAATAAAGATATAATGATGAAACTGTGTAAGACTCTGGTGAGGCCACAACTGGAGTATTGTTTGCAGTCTGGTCACATCACAGGAAGGACATAATTGCTTTGGCTAGAGTGCAGAGAAGATTTACTAGAATGTTGTTAGGGCTGGAGAATTGTAGCTCCGAGGAGAGTTTGGAGAGGTTGGGGTTGTTCCCCTTGGAACAGAGAAGGTTGAGGCATGACATGGTTGAGGTTTACAAAATTGTGAGGCGTAGAGATACAGGAGACAGGAGGAACTTGTTTTCTTTAGCAGAGAGTTCAAAAACCACAGATCATTGATTCAGGCTAAGTGGCAGAAGGATTTGAGGGGATATGAGGAATACCTTCTTTACACAGAGGGTGGTGTGTGTCTGGAATTCACTGCTTGAATTGGTGGTGGAGGAAGACATCCTAAACTCCTTTATAATGTACCTGGATCTACACCATAAGTGCCGTAAGCTGCAGGGCTCTGGGCCATGTGTAGGCGGATGGGAGTAGAAAGGGCATATGGGTGTCTTCTGGTCAGCATGGACAAGGTGGGCCACACAGTCCCTCCCATGCTGTATCATTTCTAAGGTTCTTTGATTCTAACGTGTCTGTATCTGTTTGCAACTTCTTTCTAACTTCCTTGCAGCTTATTTTCCCACGTCGGTTTACGTTCTCAGCACATTCAGATACAATACTCTACCTCTTTCTTTAGGTCAATAATAAATGATGCTAAAAAGCTGAGGCCCCATCACTGATCCCTATACCACTTCACTAGTTACAGCATGCTAACTTCAAAATGCTCCATTCATTTCAACTCTCTGCATCCTGTCTATTAAGCAATCTTCTGCCCATGCTAACATATTACCATCAACTCCAGAAGCTTTTATCTTGCTTGTTAATATTTTGATCTGGCTTTTCATTAAATACCATGTGGAAATCCAAGTATACTAATTTCTCGTCACTACCTTGCTAGTTACAACCTCAGAAATTTCTAACAGATTTGTCAAACATGGCTTTCTTCTCGTAAAGGTATGTTGACTTTGATCATACTGTGACATTCCAAATACATTGCTAAGGCTTTCTTAACAATAGGTTCCAGATTTTCCCAATAACTGATGTCACGTCAACTGTAGTTTATTTTCTTTCCCCTCCTCCTTTCTTGAACATCAATGTTAAATTTGCCGAACTTCCAATTCACTGGGGCCATTCTAAAATCTAGGGAATTTCAGAAGAACATAACCAGCAGTTTCACTGATTGTACCGTTATCTCTTATAGAACCTCACAATATAGTCCATGATGTTTCAGAGGGTTTGTCAACTTTTGGACCTTTACAGTTTTCCAATGTTTTCCTGCTGCTGTCAGTGAGCAGAAGTTTCTCACTCTGTTGGCCCATTGGTTTATTTCTGTTATGAATCTTGTGACTCTGAAGGCAGTCACTGTCTATCCAATTTCCTTACACCCCATGATAATTTCTCCTGTCTCTAAGGGACTGACTTGCACTTTAGCTGCTCTGCTCCTTTTTACATTCTTGTCAAAATGCTTGCAATCTATATTTGTAGCCTTGCAGGATTTACACTATTTTCGTCACCTTTTATTTTGGTGGCTCATTGTTTGTTTTTACAAAATTCTCAATCCTTAAACTTGCTGCCATTCTTGTCAATATTTGAAGTCTTTTTTAATCCAATATTATTGTTATCCTCCACAGTAAGCAATGGATGGATATTTCTTGTTTTTGTTTTAAAGTAGACTGTTTTTTGATGAACATGTTGAATTGTTTCTTTAATATTTTCCCTCTGCCTATTTGCCACCATACCAGATACTTTTTATCAATCTTAGCCATTCTTTCCTCACACTTTTGTAATTAAGTTCTGTCTATGTTCAAGTATTTTGCTTGCAGCTGAAGTATGTTACGTTTTAACTTAACACCAAATTCAAATTTATTATGATCACTTTTTCCAGGAAATCTTTTAATATCAGATTTCATATGTTGCAGGTCAATAGCAAAGGTTAAGAAGGAATCCCAAGGACTTATTTGGAGTTTGAAATGAGGGTAAGTAGGAGAATAAACATGTATTAAATACCTGCTTTCAAGAGATAGCGATCAATTAGGATACAAACAACATGTTATCCAAGAGCTAGCATGCACTGGGGCCTTGGCCAAAGTGCTGGAGAAATTCTAGTTCAGGCTAAAGGAATTGAGAAAGAATATGTCCTGAAGGACAAATGGGTTAAACATCGGGGTGCTTAAAATCAGAGAATTATCTATGAAGCAGTGATAGTCATTTTGAAGGAATTGGTGGAGAACTTATAATAAACAGAACAGATCATATCGGTTCCATTTTCAAGATGTACTAAAACATGTCTGGGAAATTGCAACTCCATTATACATTTTATGTAGAAATCACCTTGTACTAGGCTTCAGTGTCAGGTAGTCAAATGTGAGGTAAAACCAAACAGAGTGCAGTTCAACAAATTCAGGATAGAGCACACAGGAGGTGGATTCAGGAGTCCAGGTAACTCCTGCATTGCCAAGAAAACTGTTGAGAGCTCTGTGGTTGTTAGCAGATACAATTTTTTTTAATTTTCCACCATAACCAATATTGCTGTGAATTTTCTAAGTTTGCTATCCTTCACCAAGTTCACTTGGCATCCCCCCCCCCAGTTAAACTTCAATCCTGAAAGTCACACTTTTCCTGCATCTCCAAACCATAATGTTCCTGACTGGTGTTACCATCATCATCATTTCTGTTATAGTCTGCAACAAACTGAGACCAACCTTTGCGTTGCCATCCCTTCGAATTTATTGGTTGATGTCCTCCACTGACTATAGGACCCATTCCTCTTTACAATACTGTTTGTACTAATCGGGAAATCAGGATAAATTGTGAGCACAGTTGTATTCCTTTGTTGTTGTCTGATCACTCATTAGTTTTAATATGTGTGAACAGATATATCTGACGTATACAGATCTGAGCTTGTACTACTTATGTACAGACACTAACAGACTATATGTATGCTAATAGGGATAAAATGAAAATATAATGGCTTTCAAATACTTCATGGCTGCTTAACCTTTGAAGGGATGTACAAGGCTTTCAAAAGAGCTTTTCCAATTTATGTCAAAACTGTCTCTGATGAAAAAAATCTATTCACTGTTGATCTCATGGTTTGCATTTCAAATGCACTTGTTTTTAAAGTTCTGAAACATCAGTGTACGTGTTTTGCTGCATCAAAAAGGAAAGTTGTCTTCAATTATCAAACATCACCCTGTCTCTTCCCCAATACATTAACACTGATGGATCAACATGGCAGATGGGAGTAATTTTATTTTCTTGTCCAGAATCAGGCGTAATTCATCAATCCTAACTTTTGTCAATTTGCCTTGCCCATTATCCCTTTTGTCATTGAATAATGCCACCCTCTCACAGTCCATCCCTGTGAGAGGGTGGCATTATTCAGTCTCTGCACTTCTATTCATCTCTGTCAGCTCTGGGTTCAGCTAAAAGATCAATCCATCAGAATCATTCATTGTATCAATATTGGAAACTGTTCAGACAGCTTCATCTTGTGTAAACAAATATGTTGGCAGTGAAAACAAAAACTCTTCAAAGAAACAGTAGATTAATACAAGGTCAACCAAATCAGGTTTCCCCTCTCCTCTACATGTATAGAAACATTTCTTCCTGAGATCTAAGTGCATGATCTTTTCTTGGAGCTCAGCCCAGCATTCATAATAAGGACACAATCCAGCTGTATCACACAAGTGGGTTGCACTGTTTTCCTGCTACTGTGGTTTCTTATGGAGGTTTGTATGTAACACAGTTTGACTTGCAGCCACCATGTCATTAGAACCCTGCACCTCTGCTCCTGCATCTGTTGAGGTTTGAATTTTAAGGGTGGCAATGTGTTATAGATCACTCAGTGGGTTGAGTTGTTATGGAAACATGCAGCATTTTTAATGCATGGTGTAGTTTGAGAAGTGTTAGAGACTGCAGAGACTCCATCGTTCCTCTTACCACACACTGACCAGGAATCTCTTCTGGCTTTACCAACAGTGATTGGAGGTGTTGGATGCATCTTACATAGAACAGAGAACAATACTTCTGGAACCCTGGGGTTAAAGATTAACCTGTGAGGCTGTGTGATGAGTACACCTTTCTGGGCATCCCGATGTGCAGCTTGAACCATGTGCTTCTAGCTCAGTGACAGGGACACTACCCATTGTTCCATGAGACTTCCCTTGAGCTCTGGGCACATGCTCAGATTAGTTTATTGTGAGGGAGGAGCACATGGAGGAGTTCCAACTTCCTAAGATGCATCTCACAGTTAGCGAGGGGTGCCTTCGATCCCTCTAACCTTGCAGACATATCACCAACTGCCCCCATCCCTGAACATGTTCAGCATTTGTACCTGAGAGTGAAACAAAGAGAGCTCACCTGGAGAATTTTGCAGCGCTCCGAGTCACAAGTATTGTCTTCGCAGGGTTGGAACATTCCCAGGGTGACACAATTCAGTAAGATGACCAACATGCTCATCCGTTCGAACCATGTAATGGAGCGAGGAGTTAAGGAAACATCAAGACACAGACACAGCAACAGATTATCACAAAGACCCAGTAAGGAAACCATACATTCAAAGCTCTGAAGGTTTAGAGAAATGCTTCCCTGAACAAACAAGGCAGAAATCTGGGAGGATTAGGTCACTGTCCAGATTAACGCAACCATCCTTGACTGTAGTTTGTTGGACTGGCTGTGAAACGGAACCAATCCTGTCAGTTTTCCACCTGGCAAGCTAGTCCAAGTATTTCCTTCATTGATCTGAGTTTCAGTCAAGCGCTCTCATGCACTCAGAGAGAATACGTACTTACAAGGGTTTAGATGTTCCATTACAGTGAATTGATGCTTCAAAACAGGAACTAAGCTTGTATTAAAACACTTTAACACTGTGAGGAGAGAGTTTCTCAGTGAACAGTTTGCTCCTTCAGCCCTCTCCCCTCATTTTCTGCAGACGCTGGCTCTCAATAGATCACAATGGCATGGCAATTGGAATCTCACTCAGGTAGCATCTCACTTACCTCCTTCAGACAGCAGAATTATACAGCTATTTTACAAATCATGCAATAGATGTAAAGGCACATGCAGATTTGAAGGGGAGTTAGCTGGCTCTCTTTTCTCACGGCCATATTTCTGAAAGTCGGACATAGATTCCCATTGAATTGGTTCAAGTTGATGGGTCAAGTACCACAACTGTTTGCCACTGTCTTCTCCTGGATGGCTGATCAGACTGATCTCCTGCTCTTATTACTCACTATCAGAAACAAATTACAGGCTGACAACCAACTTGTTTGACCCCATAATAAACAAAGTCAATGAGTTCTGGAGTGGGATTTGAACCCAAGATTTCTGGCCCAGATGTATGGGTGCTACCCACAGTGAAACCTGACCTTGAAGCATGGGGTAAGGTGAAGAGACATGTGTCTGAGAAGTACCACGTCCAGTGACACTGGCATAATTCTGCATCAGACTCTCACCACCTTAGTCAACTGAGCTAACTAAACCCCACGCTAGAGATCAGGGTGAGTTGCTCATGTGTTGTGGAATTGCACAAGTTACATGTGACCAGGGATTGTCTGAACAGCCTCTTGAATGCTGAATTCTTAGATCAAAGGCATTTAGTGAGCTATCTAAGCTGAGTGGCACCAGTCCCTCAAGGAAACATCGCAGTCTCTTTCAGGTTGAGAATTCCTGCTATCTCACCCATGAAGAAGCAGGGATTTTCTTTTTCTGTGCATGACTTGGACAGTTGGCTGAAGCTGGTGGTGTTCACATGCCCTTGTACAACGGTTTTCCTGGGCAGTGGGGATTGTGGAGTTGGGAGCCCTTGTCACAACAGAACCCAATTCTGCCCTCAACAGATTATAACCAATAAAAGATACATTTAGGTCAGGTATGAGGAGGTTCTGCGTACAATGAATGACTAATGCACACAATGAGTCCACATGAAGGTGATATACTTGAATCATTTCAGAATGACTTCAGTTGGGCTCGTGATAAACTCCATTTCCCTTCCATCCAGGATACACCTACAGGTTGGAGTTGGATACTGAACTTTGGCACTGGGTTGGAGATAAGGCTCATGCTAATGAATGCTTTGAAGCTCCCATCGCTGTTTCAAATTAACCTGAATACATGCCCAGTGTTGTACTGTGCGATTATCATTTTTATTGGATCCCTTACACCTCTTGTCTGATTTCCTATGTCCTATTCCCATGGCAGGAGCCAACTAATATGCCCAAGTGGCTACTCCTCAGGCCTGACCCAATCATGTGAGTTCAAATGGGGTATTTCACCACTGAGGCATCACAAATTCACTGACGTGTCATGGTATAGAAGGAGATCATTCAGTCCATCGTACATGTACAAACGACTGACATTACCTAGTGTCAATCTCTTGCCTTTTCCCCTTGATAGAGTTGTTAAGAAGGCATATGGTGTGTTTGCTTTTATTGGTAGAGGGATTGAGTTTTGGAGCCACGAGGTCACGCTGCAGCTGTAGAATCTGTGGTGCGGCTGCACTTGGAGTATTGCGTACAGTTCTGGTCACCGCATTATAGGAAGGATGTGGAAGCTTTGGAAAGGGTTCAGAGGAGATTTACTAGGATGTTGCCTGGTATGGAGGGAAGGTCTTATGAGGAAGGGTTGAGGGACTAGACGGTGTTTTCGTTAGAGAGAAGGCGGTTGAGAGGTGACTAAATTGAGGTGACACACATGATAATCAGAGGGTTAGATTGGATGGACAGTGAGAGCCTTTTTCCTCAGATGGTGATGGCTAGCATGAGGGGACATAGCTTTAAATTAGACATCGGACAGATGTCAGAAGTAGTTTCTTTACACAGAGAGTAGTAGTGGGGTGGAATGCACTGCCTGCAACAGTAGTAGTTTTCTTTATGCCATGCCACTGAGCTCTCTATCTCTTTCCCATACTCTGTTTCATCATTGTTTGAGTTTAGGATTGAAGTAGCTAACCTAAGGGCATTTAAATCATCATTGGATAAACACATAGTTGAAAGTGGAATAGGGGGCAGATTGGTTTCACAGGTTGGCGCAACATTGAGGGCTGAAGGGCCTGTACTGTGCTGTAATGTTCTTTGGTCTATGTTCTAGCAAACTATTTCTATCCAAATGACCATCCAATGACCTCCTGAGTGCCACCATTGAATCTGCCCCCACCAGTTCTCTAGGCATTCCATTCCATACTACTCACTCTGAAAAAGATTTTCCAATGTCATCTGCTTTGTTTGTACATTATTTTAAATCTATGTTCTCTTGTTTTTGTTCCTTTAACAAGCAGAAACAGTTTCTGCCTATCTACTCTATCCAGTTCACTTATGGTTTTGAAAACTTCAATCAAATCTGCTCTCAGCTACAGGGAGAGCAGTCCTGGAGCCATTCTTGTAAATCACTTCTGCTCTCCCTCCAACACATTCACATCTTGCCTATAAAAGAACATAGAACATAGAACAATACAGCACAGAACAGGCCCTTTGGCCCACGATGTTGTACCGAACATTTGTCCTAGCTTAAGCACCCATCCATGTACCTATCCAATTGCCGCTTAAAGGTCGCCAATGATTCTGACTCTGCCACTCCCACAGGCAGCGCATTCCATGCCCCCACCACTCTCTGGGTAAAGAACCTACCCCTGACATCCCCCCTATACCTTCCACCCTTCACCTTAAATTTATGTCCCCTTGTAACACTCTGTTGTACCCGGGGAAAAAATTTCTGACTGTCTACTCTATCTATTCCTCTGATCAACTTATAAACCTCTATCAAGTCACCCCTCATCCTTCGCTGTTCCAATGAGAAAAAGCCTAGCACTCTCAACCTATCCTCGTACGACCTATTCTCCATTCCAGGCAACATCCTGGTAAATCTTCTCTGCACCCTCTCCAAAGCTTCCACATCTTTCCTAAAGTGAGGCGACCAGAACTGCACACAGTACTCCAAATGTGGCCTAACCAAGGTCCTGTACAGCAGCAACATCACTTCCTTGATGTTGGAAGTGGCGCATACAACTGTACGCAGTATTCCAGGTGATGTCTGACAAATGTCTTATACAAGTTCAACATCACTTCCTTGTTGTTGCACTCTGTGTGCCAATTAATAAAGCCAAGGACACTATGTGAGGTTAGCTACTTCAGTCTGAAACTCAAACAATGATGAAACAGAGTACAGGAAGGAGATAGAGAGCTGAGTGAAATGGTGTGAACAAAACAACCTCTCCCTCAATGTCAATAAAACAAAGGAGTTGGTCATTGACTTCAGGAAGCAGAGTGGAGGACACGCCCCTGTCTAAGGTGGAGGTGGTCAAGAACTTCAAGCTCCTTGGAGTAAATGTCACCAATGATCTATCCTGGTTCATCCACATGGATGTAACTGTCAAGAAAGTATAACAGCACCTCTACTTCCTCAGAAGGCTAAGGAAATTCAGCATGTCCACAATAAATCCTACCAATTTTTAGATGCACCATAGAAAGCATCATATCCAGATGTATCACACCTTGGTACCACTCTGAAATTACAGAGAGTTGTGAACTCAGCCCATTATATAACCAGAATTCCTTCCATTGACTCTGTCTATACTTCCTGCTGCCTCAGGGAAACAGCCAACATCATCAAAGATCTTTACCTACCCCAGTTATATTCTCTTCCACCTTCTTCCATCAGGCTGAAGTTACATAAGTTTGAAAACACATCTCAAAAGATTCAAGAACAGCTTCTTCCCCGCTGTTATCAGATTTATGAACAGATCTCTCAAAAATGAGAAATTATGTTTCTCTACACCTTTGCTGTAGCTATAATACTATATTCTGCATTCTGTTCTATTACCCTAATGTTGTTGTGTAACCTAGATAGCACGCAAGACAATACTTTTTACTGTAACTCGATACATGCAACAATCATAAATCAAATCAAATCAAAGTCTACATGAGCACAGTCTCAGTTTCTCCTCTTGTCTTGTGTTGCTTTCCTGATGCCTCTGTGGTGGGCAAGGCTTCCTGCCAACATCATGTCAATGAGCGTGTAAAATAACCCCTCAAATATTGTCAGAAACATTCTCCTGAAACATTCATTCTGTTTTCCTCCACAGACCTGCTACCCAGCTGACTGAGCATGCCCAACAATCATCTCTGCTTTTTTCAGCCTCCCAGCTTCTGCAGTGTTTTGCTTGTATGGGATGTTCAGCTTTAAAGCAACCAAAATGCCCAGCCATTAGACTTTCAAAGTCTAACGAATGACAGCCTGTTCCTCCGAGCTGACAAATCTCCATTCTTAATAACAGGAAATAGATAAAGAAAATCATTTTGACAGATTAACTGATAAATAAATACAGAGCAATTGCAACGAGATTGTTATAATTGCCATCCAGCTGTCTGTTACTGTGAGTTCTGCTGACAAAACCAGATATACAACAGGTTAGGATCCTTGTTGGTAATTCCTCTTTGTGAAGGCTGGTTTCTATGTCTGCAACCAACCCACACTGATGTGAATTTGGCAGGGAAAATTGCTCTGGTGAGTGCTCACCACTTTTGTCCCCCGCATAAACAGTCAGATGGCATAAGATTAAATAAAGAAAGAAGGAACTTGCATTTACATGGCACCTTTTACTATTGGACTGTTCCAAAACATTTCCACAGATGGCTAACTACTTTTGAAATGTGGTCACTGTTGCAGGGTAGGAAATACAATTTGCATTCTCAAACCCCCACAAACAGGAGTAAGAAAAATTAACTGCTCCTCAGTGGTATTGGTTTGAGGCATAAATATCAAACAGGACACAAGTGAGTGCTCTTTGAAAAGGTGAATCCACCTGAGAGGGCAAGCAGACATTCACAATTTAACGCCCCATGTGAGTAGCAGTGTGGCACTCCTTCAGTACTGTACTAGAATGCCAGCCTGCATGATACACTAATGTTCCAACAGCAGGCTGGAATCTACAACCCTCTGAATCAGAGTCAAGTGCACAACTGAGCCCTGTTTTTACATTAAACAATCCAGCATGACAGTACTTGATTTTGAATACCCTTTACATTCTCTCGAGCTCAAGGTGAGCATCACAGAGCCCCTTGAGTGTATTTGGCTCTGAGTTTAGCTACACACTCCAGATAGAAATGTGGAGTTGAAACTATTACCATCAAGCAAGAAGGGATAAACCAGCACCCTTTCCTATTTTTTGTCAACCTCCTCAATGGGTCACAACAAAGATTTAAGTTATTTCTAGCTCAAGGTTGTAAGTCCCTCCAGTTAAAATGCAGATTAGATTAGATTCCCTACAGTATGGAAACAGGCCCTTTGACCCAACAAGTCCACACTGACTCTCCAAAGATTAACCCATCCTACCCTATATTTACCCCTGACTAATGCATCTTACATTATGGGCAATTTAGCATGGCCAATTCACCTAACCTGCACATCTTTGAATTGTGGGAGGAAACTGGAGCACCTGAAGAAACCCAGACAGACACAGGGAGAATGTGCAAACTCCACACAGACAGTCACCCGAGGCTGGAATCGAACCCGGGTCCCTGGTGCTGTGAGGCAACAGTGCTAACCACTGAGTCACCGTGTGGCCCGCTGTAGTTACCTATTTTTACTGTAAACAATAGGCTAATCACAGGTTTCCTTGAGTTAAAGAGCAAATGCAATAAATGCAACATGAAGCATACAGCTTTCATACACACATAGTCATGATTTGGAGATGCCGGTGTTGGACTGGGGCGTACAAAGTTAAAAATCACACAACACCAGGAGCGAAAGCTAATGTGCTTCCAATTAAACCTGTTGGACTATAACCTGGTGTTGTGTGATTTTTAACTTTATACACACATAGGGTTGAGATTCCAGTATAAAGGAAGACAAAAGAATCAGCAGTTTTAAATTGTTTGGGTGTCTCTCAGGCATGAAGTTTTAACGACTGATTGATTAGTTTCGTGGATGATGCCAGTCATCACAAATATTGCAGTCACCTTCTGGGTCTTTAGATCTCTTCCAGTCAGTGATATCAAACTGAGCACTTCTCTGCTTGGAATTAAGAGAGAGAGAGAGAGAGAGAGAATATTTCTTAGTCGGTGTTCAGTTCTTCCTTATTTATTCTATCTCATTTGGTCTGCCAAATAAAAACCTCCTTGAAAAAGGATTTAGCTGCTGAGATTATAGTTTCCACACTTGGTAACTGTAGGGAGGTGTTTCATCTCCAATATGTAGAGATTCTCACAATGGTGTAAAGGAAAAAAAAAACGAGGAGGAAATTTTCACCTGCTCTTTGGGAAAATATTAATTTCGGGTCAGACTGTCTTTGGTTTAATCCACATCTGTTTCATGAAACTTGGCCAAACTGTATGAATCAAATGCTCCCTGTGATGGTTTAAAATATGCATGTTTTTGCCCTTTTATAAAACTATTTCTTGCCATGAATACTCCAGGTTTTAAACTGACTGATGGAATTCAAAAATAAATAGCCCAGATTTTATATCATCTTAACAAGATCACCCACCATTCAATTAGCTGTGATCTTATTGAATGGGAGAGTATGCTTGAAGGGCTGAACAGTCTATTCCTACACCTAATTCCTATGTTCTTATGTAGATAGCTGTCTCTCTGCAAAGGTAACATGCATAGCTCAGCTCTAGGTTAGAGGATTTTTAAATGCTGCAAACTAGTGAGCAAAAGAAGCTCAGCTACAATTATATAAGTCACCGAGTCATGGTTAGAGTTTATGTATCTGTCTTCTTTGCCATTCTAATGCCTTGCCTTCTCCTGGCATTACTGCTTCATGAGGCATTCTCACGGGTGCCAGTATCTTCTGACCCCCTCTCTGGTTATTTTGATGTAACTTTAACCTCATCAATTAAGTGGGGAATGGGCCCTTTCCAATCAGTCAGTAGTTTTGCATCACACTCAATTTTCACTTCTGCTGATATTGATGCAGTATAAATAAGCATGATGTCACATAGGCATAAACCAAGCTAACTTGTCCATAGTGTCCGGGGATGTGCAGACGAGGTGGGTTAGCTATGGGGAATGCAGAGTTATAGTTATAGGGTGGGGGGAGGGAGCTCTTTGGAGGGTCGGTGTGGACATGATGGACCAAATGACCTGCTTCCACACTTTGGGGATTCTATGGTTCTTTAATGCTATGAATTAATAAATAAACAGTAGAAATAAAAGAAGCAGAGTTAAAAGGAAAGAAAAACATCCAGATCTTAAAGTCCCATCTCAATAAAGGTATATGGAATAGCTAAGCGCAATTGCTGCACGACAGACAGGAGGAGGCAGTTAGCTTAGCCCATTCGTGGGACCTTGCTGGCCTCTAAATCCTAATCTCAGTAGTACACTTTGATCACGGAGGGATCACTGCAGAGTTGGTCCAGTGGATGTGAGATTTACCCAAATACAAAGGGGTGATTTCATAACAGCTTATTAAAAGATCCCAGTTTAAATATAAGCTAAATTAGCAGAAAGGGACATGATTGGAAGAAGCAAAAATGGCCTTTAGTAGAGTGATATACTCTTCTTGTCGAATGTGGGCGTTCAGAGAGAGTTTACGTGTTACTGAGGATTATATCTGCAATAGGTTGCGAATCCTATCAGATCGAATGGATCGGTTGGAGAGACAGCTAGAGGCAATGGGGAGTTTACAAGAGCAAGAGGATGTCATGGATGGCATTAAAAGGAAGGGAGAAAAGTTGCAGATACAGTCACATAGATGTGTTAGCTCCAGGAAAGGTAAGAGGGGTAGGCAGCTACTGCAGGAGTATTCTGTGGCAATCCCCATTTCAAACAGGTATGCTGTTTTGGAAAATGTAGGGGGTGATGGATTCTCAGGGGAATGTAGCATGAACAGTCAAGTTTCTGGTATTGAATTTGGCTCTAATGCAATGAGGGGTACGTCTGGTTCCAAGAAATCAATTGTATTAGGGGAATCTCTAGTCCGAGGCACAGATAGACATTTCTGTGGCCAATAGCAAAAAATCAGAATGGTGTGTTGCCACCCTGGTGCCAGGATCAAATTTATCTCAGAGAGGGTACAGAATGTTCTCAAGGAGGAGAGGGCCCAGCAGGAGGCCATTGTGCACATTGGCACCAATGACATAGGAAGGAAAAAGGATGAGATTCTGAAGGGAGATTACAGAGAGTTAGGCAGGAATTTAAAAAGGAGGTCCTCGAGGGTGGTAATATCTGGATTACTCCTGGTGCTATGAGCTAGTGAGGGTAGGAATAAGAGGATAGAGTAGATGAATGCATGGGTGAGGAGCTGGTGCATGGGAGAAGGATTCACGTTTTGGATCATTGGGATCTCTTCTGGAATACAAGTGGCCTGTACAAGAAGGACGGATTGCACCTGAATTAGAAGGGGACTAATATATTGGTGGGGAGATTTGCTAGAGCTGCTCTGGAGGATTTAAACTATTAAGGTGGGGAGTAGGGAGGTGGGTGGGGGTGGGACCCAGGGAGATAGTGAGGAAAGAGGTCAATCTGAGACTGGTACAGTTGAGAAAAGAAGCGAGTCAAACAGTCAGGGCAGGCAGGGACAAAGCAGAGAATAAGGTAGGACTGATAAATTAAACTGCATTTATTTCAATGCAAGAGGCCTAACAGGGAAGGCAGATGAACCCGGGGCATGGTTAGGAACATGGGACTGGGATATCATAGCAATTACGGAAACATGGCTCAGGGATGGGCAGGACTAGCAGCTTTATGTTCCAGAATACAAATGCTACAGGAAGGACGGAAAGGGAGGCAAGAGAGGAGGGGGGGGTGGTTGGCGTTTTTGATAAGGGATAGCATTACAGCTGTGCTGAGGGAGGATATTCCTGGAAATACATCCAGGGAAGTTATTTGGGTGGAACTGAGAAATAAGAAAGGGATGATCACCTTATTGGGATTGTATTATACACCCCCCAATAGTCAGAGGGAAATTGAGAAACAAAGTTGGAAGGAGATCTCGGTTATCTGTAAGAATAACAGGGTGGTTATGGTAGGGGATTTTAACTTTCCAAACATAGACTGGGACTGCCATAGTGTTAATAGTTTGGATGGAGAAGTATTTGTTAAGTGTGTACAAGACAATTTTCTGATTCAGTATGTGGATGTACCTACTAGAGAAGGTGCAAAACTTGACCTACTCTTGGGGAATAAGGCAGGTACAGAATGTCGGGAAATAGATAGTGACAGCTTGAAAAATGTCCACATTACGGAGGAGGAAGTGCTGGATGTCTTGAAATGCATAAAAGTGAATAAATCCTCAAGACTTGATCAGGTGTACCCTAGAACTCTGTGGGAAGCTAGAGAAGTGATTGCTGGGCCCCTTGCTGAGATATTTGTATCATCGATAATCACAGGTGAGGTGCCGGAAGATTGGAGGTTGGCTAACATGGTGCCACTATTTAAGAAAGGTGGTAAGCACAAGCCAGGGAACTATAGACCAGTGAGCCTGACGTCAGTGGTGGCAAGTTGTTGGAGGGAATCCTGAGGGACAGGATGTACATGTATTTGTGCGTGGGAAATCATGTCTCACAAAGTTGATAAAATTTTTTGAAGAAGAAACAAAGAGGATTGATGAGGGTAGAGCGGTGGATGTGATCTATATGGACTTCAGTAAGGTGTTCGATAAGGTTCCCCATGGGAGACTGATTAGCAAGGTTAGATCTCATGGAATACAGGGAGAACTAGCCATTTGGATACATAACTGGCTCAAAGGTAGATGACAGAGGGTGGTTGTGGAGGGTTGTTTTTCAGACTGGAGGCCTGTGACCACAAGGATCGGTGCTGGGTCCACTACTTTTCGTCATTTATATAAATGATTTGGATGTGAGCACAAGAGGTATGGTTAGTATGTTTGTAGATGACACCAAAATTGGAGGTGTAGTGGACAGCGAAGTAGGTTATCTCAGATTACAGTGGGATCTTGATCAGATGGGCCAATGGGCTGAGAAGTGGCAGATGGAGTTTAATTTAGATAAATGCGTGATGCTCCATTTTGGGAAAGCAAATCTTAGCAGGATTTATACATTTAATGGTAAGATCCTGGGCAGTGTTGCTGAACAAAGAGACCTTGGAGTGCAGATTCATAGCTCCTTGAAAGTGAAGTCGCAGGTAGGTAGGATAGTGAAGAAGGCGTTTGGTATGCTTTTCTTTATTGGTCAGAGTATTGAGTACAGGAGACATGTTCAAGGGAGGTCATGTTGCAGCTGTACAAGACATTGGTTAGGCCACTTTTGGAATATTGCGTGCAAATCTGGTCTCCTTCCTATTGGAAGGATGCTGTGAAACTTGAAAGGGTTCAGAAAAGATTTACAAGAATGTTGCCAGGGTTGGAGGATTTGAACTATAGAGAGAGGCTGTTTTCCCTGGAGTGTTGGAGGCTGAGGGGTGACCTTATAGAGGTTTATGAAATCATGAGGGGAATGGATAGGATAAATAGACAAAGTCCTTCCCCTGGGGTCAGGGAATCCAGAACAAGATGGCATAAGTTTAGGGTGAAAGGGGAGAAATATAAAAGAGATCTAAGGGGCAACTTTTTTACACAGAGGGAATGAGGTACATGTATGGAATGAGCTGCTAGAGGAAGTGGTGGAGGCTAGTATGATTGCAACATTTAAAAGGTATTTGGATGGGTATATGAATAGGAAGGGTTTAGAGGGATATGGGCCGGGTGCTGGCAGGTGGGACCAGATTGGGTTGGGATATCTGGTCGGCATGGATGAGTTGGACCGAAGGGTCTGTTTCCGTGCTGTACATCTCTATCACTCTAACTTATGTGAACGCAACTTTGGTCCGGGATTAAACAAAGCATGGGGAAGCACAGGGATATCAATCCCTGTGGATAGTGAGAATAGTTTCTTCAGAAAAGGTTACATTGGACCCATCCATGGATGAAGCTGCCCTCTGCAGCTGGAGGAGACAGGTTCTGCTCTCTTTATCCTACTTACGAGCACGTTTTTGTTAGACTAAAGCCAGCCTGGATTACTTTCAACCATTTCTTCCTGACCAGAATGATCTTTCTGTCATTTGTGATAGTTGTTTGTCTTTTCCTGACATTGACTCAGATAGTTGATTCGCATATTGATCAGGATCGAGTCTGCACTTTATCAGGCTTTAGAAATGTCTTCTTTTGGGGCCTGTGTTTGTGTATGGCTTCCGCAGAGATAACAGACTTACATTATCCTACATTAGCAGCCTGCTGTTGGTAGTTTCTTAGTAACAGGGAGAGCAATTTCTATAATAATCAATTAATTTTATAAGGTTTTTATCAGGTTATTAGAAAGCTGTTTGTTTATCATCTTGACAATCTGATGGTCTGACATAATAAATACCCTTATAGAGGCTGATTTTTAATCTATTGATATGTGCTTCACTCAAGGACTGAAAATATCCATCCACCTCAATATTTCTAAATGAAAATATGTATGATACACTGATTGAATCCAGCCATATATTCTGATAGAAAAGTCTGACAAAGGATGCACCTTTGCTTATTGTTATGCAACTGCTTTAAAAATCTATAATGAAAGTCCATTTTACGCCTGCCAGCAGAGAGGGTCACATTGTGACTGATCAATGCTACACAGCACGGTGTCAAGTCGATTGATCTGATTGAGTTCCATTCAGCCTGATGCACTATATTCAAAATGTGTAGCAATGGACTGGCTATGGAGCTTGGGCAGCAGCCCGTCAATTCAAATCCTGCCATGGCAAAGTGTGAACCGGGCTCAGTAAATCAGAACCAGCACCAAGACATCGTCATGGCAACCCCACACATTTACAGATGCCCTTCAGGCAAGGGAGACTGCTATCCTTGCTCATGCCAGCTTGAGTGAGGCTCTAATCCAATCTCACATATTTCCTACTGAGCAAGCCACTCAGGTGTAACACCATCGCTTCAAAGGATCTTCCACGTTAGTGCATCGCAGGAAGGGCAATCACTGGGGCCTTTCCAACCACATTCAAATCCCAAGAACAAACAGCCTAACAGTGTGGTATGGGACTGAGCCTCCATCTTGTTGCAGACAGCATGTCGCTCCAGTCTGGTGCTAACCTGGTAAAATGTTAATCTTGTTAAATACGTTGCTCATCCATCCATCACATTTGTTGGTAATAATGTGTAGAATGAGAAGTACTTGGGAAATGAAATGTCAGAAAGATAATTCCAATAGAGGAAAACATTATGAAGATTCAAATAAGACACAAACATCCTGTTCTCTTCCAGAGAAATCATGAAATTTTCTTCCCCTACTGCTTCCCTGTTCACTGACTTACACAGGCTTCTGGTGTCAAATAATGGGAAAATTCTCATCTGTGTATTCACCTTCCTCCAAGGTCTCACTTTTCCCTCTTTCTATAATCTCCTCCAGCCCCACTAATCCTCCAGCAGACTTGTACACCTCTGAATAAAGCCTCTTGACTATCTCGGATTTTAATCTCTCCACCATTTGTGACTGCACTTTCAATTCCTTGGATCCCAAGCTCTGGCATTGCTCCCTGGCACCTCTCAATTTTGCTTTGCTCCGTTCAGACATGCTGTTACACCCACCTCTCTGTCCCAGCTTTTAGTGATCTGGCCTAATATCTCCTTATGTGGCTGGGGCTTAGATTTCCTTTTATCTTTGTTCTGTGAAGCTCCTCAGGATATTTTCTTGTTGCTGAAAACGCTTTGTATTGGGATCTGGTTCTCCTCAGAATATTTATAACTCTGGTCAGCCTGACACAAATAAATCTCGGTTCCAAATTCAACTTGAACTCCAGCCATGGACATTGTACCTTCAACTAGGTCAGAATTCTGGAGCTGTCCATCCAACTTCATTGGAGAAGCAGTACCACTAGCAATACTCTTATCCCAAAGAATATGAAGATAAACTCTTAACTGTTCCACTGTTATTAAAAGCCTCCCCCACTCATACTACTTTTGTACTGTAGGCTTCAGTCTGCTTAAGCACTCCCTGGAGATTTTTTCAGGGAATGGGCAGTAATTACTGACTTAAAGAAGAAGATCATATTTCAAAGAGACAGTGTTTACACATAGCACAGAGTTGTACTATGGTTTTAAATCTCTCTGATCCCATTTTAGGGTAAACACTTGTCTGTGTAAATCCCCATTTCACTGCAGCTCTTGAGATAATTCAAAACCCTCCCCAGCTCTGCACAAACACAACAGACACTACAATCAGTCACCCTTGATGTTCTTTCAAACAAGCCATCTCAGTGAAGAAGGCTATCTAAGATTACAAAGGGATTGTGATCAATTGGGCCAATGGGTTGAGGAGTAGCAAATGGGGTTTCATTTGGATAAATGATAAGTATTGCATTTTGGTAAAACAGACAAGGGCAGGACTTATATGTTAATGGTAGGGCCTGCGTATTGAAAGTGGTATCACAGATAGACAGGGTGGTGAAGAAGGTGTTTGGCATGCTTGCTTTCATTGCTTAGATCTTTGAGTATAGAAATTGGGATGACATGAAAGACCCTCCTTCTCCACCCTTGCCTGAGGTATGATGATCGTCAAGTTGAACTCATCACCTCTTTCTAATGAGACAGCAGCCCTGTAGTCTGGTAAGACTATGGCAACTTGAAAATAAAGTAAGTAAAGCAAATAACGTACTTTTTGAAGTGTACTTACTGTCATAGTATGGGAAACATACCAACCGGAATGTGCACAGCAAATCTCCACAAACAACAGTTTCAATGTTGGATCACTTTTGTGAAGTTGATTGAAGGAAATTTATTGGTCACCAGGCATAACTCATCTGTTCCTCAAAATAGTGCTGTGGCATCTAAAACATCAAGCCAAGCCGGCAGATGGACCTTTGTTTAACATCTCATCCAAAGGATAACATTGCAACTCTTCCTCAGTATTCAATGGAGAGTTGGCCTTCATTTCTTGCACACCCTCACGTAAACCCTGAACCAGAAATGCTCCAATTCAGAGACAAAAGTGTTACCAAGTGAGATAGAGCTGACAGTTTTGATCAATTTGGTAGATTTATAGATCAATAGAAAAGTAGAAAAGAGGATTTTGTTGTTTTTAATCATATAATGGGATGTTGGCAGTGCTAACAAGATCAGACTATGTTGCCCTAATTTCCCCATGAGGTTATTTCAGAGCATAGTTAAGAATTAACAATGTTGCTGTGGGTCTGGAGTCATGTAGGCTAGCCTAAGTAAGGATGGCAGTTTCCTTCTATGAAGGGCATTAGTGAAGCAGATGGGTTTTTTTCAATGATAGATGATGGTTTCATAGTCACAATTACTGAGACTAGCTTTCAATTCCCGATTTTCTTCAATTGAATCAAAATTTCAACTGATGTCATGGTGGGGTTTGCTTTGAGTCTCTGGGTTACTAGTCCAGTGACATTACCAGGAGAAAGGGAGGACTGCAGATGCTGGAGATCAGAGTTGAGAGTATGGTGCTGGAAAAGCACAGCAAGTCAGGCAGCATGCTAATGAAGAACTTATGTTCGAAACGTCGACTCTCCTGCTTCTTGGATGCTGCCTGACCGGCTGTGCTTTTCCAGCACCACACTCAGTGACATTACCAATACGTCACCATTCTCACTGATTCCAATTTGGCAAGATTGGAACTCAGTTCCACAGTCGGGAAGATTTGAATGCACTGCATCATCAAGCCCCAGCGTAAATCTCCTCCAAACAATCAAGCAAAGCTGAAGACCCTTCAGGTTTGTTGAAGGAACCTCAGTCCAGGTCTGGGAGATTGGTGAGAGTCACGGTTTAGAACGCTTTATTCTGCTCTGCTACAGTCCCTTCAAACTCGTGAACAAAGATACAGCTACAATCCTGCAGATCGCAGGACAAGTTAAAAACTAAGTGGCAAGAACAAGAAGTACCATTTTCAAAGTCTAGACTCCTAATGTATTATGGATTAAATATGAGTAAATCCTTTGTGAGAATCAAGTGGTGTTATTTATGACCCTGCTGAGTGCTTATGAGTTTGATGACTCATCTGGGCTTTACTTTTTCCATTCCTATTTTTCTTTTTGTCTCCTGGTTTCTGAAGAAAAATCAATCTGAGGAGCAATTGATTCAAAATACTGGAAGCGGCTTATAGTCCGCAGTAATTTCACGAACAAGCACGATTGCCTGTAGAGGCTGCAAAGTAACTTTTTTATTATTTGTTCAAGGAATGTGGGCATTGCTGGATGGGCCACTGTTCCAGCTGGTCCCTTTTTGCCCTTGAGAAGGTGATGGTGAGCTGCCTTCTTCAACCACCGCAGTCTCTAAGGTACAGGGACACAGACAGTCCTGTTAGGGAGGGGGGTTCCAGGATTTTGACCCAAGTGACAGTGAGGGAATGGAGATGTATTTTCAAGCCAGGATGGTGAGTGGCTTGGAGGGGAACTTGCAAGTGATGGTATACCCATGTATCTGCTGCCCTTGAACATCTATATGGTAGTGGTTGAGGGCTTACAGGGCGTTAGTAGAAGAGTGTTGGTGAGGTTCTGCAGTGTATTTATAGCTCTCACTATGCAACAGTGGTGAAGGGAGTAGGTTGTTGAAAGTTTTGGATGGAGGGCCAATCAAGTGGGCTGCTTTGTTCTGGATAATGCCAAGTTTCTTGAGTGCTGTTGGAGTTGCACTCATTCAGGCAAATGGGGAGTATTCCATCACACTCCTGACTTATGGCCTTGGAAATGGTGGACAGCCTTTGGGAAGACAGGAAATCAGTTAATCATTGCTGAATTCTGAGCCTCTGTCCTGTAGCCACCAAATTTATATGGTGAGCTTGGTTCGGTTTCTGGTCAATGGTGCTCTATGGGAGATTTAATGATGGCAATGCCATTGAATGTCAAGGAGTGACAGATTCTCCCTCTATTCGAGATGGTCACTGCCTGGCACTTGTGTAGTGTTGGTGTTACTTATCACTTGTCAGCCCAAGTCTGGATGTTGTACCTTGCTGCATGTAGTCACAGACTGCTTTAGGATCTGAGGAGTTGTGAATAATGCTGAACATTATGCAATCATCAGTGGGTGTTGCCAGTTCTGAGGCACTCTTATTTACCTCAGGGGTGCAGCTCTTCCGTCACTGTGAACATCCCACAGCGCAGCTTACAAAACACGAGACTCAAAGTAATCATTTTTCTTAGTCTCACAAGTCACGCAGGTTCAAGCTAATCTTATTCCACATCAGGACAGAGGGATATCACTTCATGATTCCCTTTCTATGCTTGCTATCTGCATCAATTGGGACAGAGGGCTTGCATTAGGGTGAGAGTTCATGCTTTCTCAGCAACTTGTTCATTTTTTCTCATCTTTATTATCAGCTCAACAATTATGCAAAATAAGTTTTCGACATAATAGTATGTGCCAAGATGTTTCATACGAACTGATACCTAGCAATGTCAGATCAGCTGTGATCCAACCGAATGGTGGAGCAGGATCCAGGCTGTTCTATTTTGTTGGTAACATGTAACGTTAGGGTAGATGACCAAAGTTTGGTCAAAGAGGTAGGTTTAAAGGAGCAGCTTAAAGGAGCAAGGAAAGGGAGAGAGGTGAGGAAACTCTAATCTTTGGGGGTTTAAACTCTAAAGGGACAACCTTGAAAGATAGAGGAGTAAGTGTTGGTGATATTTTTGAGAGTTGTGGGATTGGAGAAGATTATAGAGAAAGGGAAGGGTGAGACCATGGAGAGATATGGAAACAAGGATGAAGCTTTTTAACATCTAAACATTGACTTTGTATCTCCTTATTCTGGTGTCTCTGTCAGAGGAAGTAGATTAGATTACTTACAGTGTGGAAACAGGCCATTCGGCCCAACAAGTCCACACTGCCCCGCCGAAGCGCAACCCACCCATACCCCTGCATTTACCCCTTACCTAACACTATGGGCAATTTAGCGTGGCCAATTCGCCTGACCTGCACATCTTTGGACTGTGGGAGGAAACTGAAGCACCCGGAGACACGGGGAGAACGTGCAAACTCCACACAGTCAGTCGCCTGAGCCGGGAATTGAACCCGGGTCTCTAGCGCTGTGAGGCAGCAGTGCTAACCACTGTGCCACCGTGCCGCCCACACTTGTGAGTGTGTGCATGCGTGTGAGAGACAGAATGCACTTGCTCATGGCAAAACCTGTGTGTGCGTGGAATTTTTTAACATGGGGAAGCTTTTTAGTGCACCCAGTTCTGAGTGAGAAAACTCTCCCACTCTGACCAGGTGCCAGAGGCGCAGTGGAAGGATTTGTAGTTTGATCAAGAACCTGTTTGGGTTTCTCTGTATCCAACTCTTCGAACTGTGTTAAAATTTCAAACACCTTGGTCAGACTACCATTCATTGTCTATGCTGAAGGAAATATACAGGTCAACGTTATGCAGTAATAACTTGATTTTTGAGCACTCCTACCTCTAAGGTATAAGCCCCAGCCCAGAGCTTGAACACAACAGTTAAGGCTGACACAACAGGACGGTGAGGTTGTTATACTTTGGAATGAGGTGGTATCTGTTCTGGTGGATGTAGAAGATCCCATGCCATTGTTTTGAAGGTAAGCAGATGAGTTACCCAGGTTTCCCAGCTGATATTTATCCCTCAATCAACATTACACAGAAAAAAAAGACTGTCTGGTCATTATTCCATTGTTTAGGAGAGTTTGCTGTGTGCAAGATTGGCTGCTGTGTTTTTACATTAGCTGATTGTGCCTATGGCAACTCTGTTCTGGCTGAGAG
Organism: Chiloscyllium plagiosum; assembly: GCF_037043375.1. Lineage (NCBI taxonomy): Eukaryota > Metazoa > Chordata > Chondrichthyes > Orectolobiformes > Hemiscylliidae > Chiloscyllium > Chiloscyllium plagiosum. The sequence continues at coordinate 9,822,201 of NW_028270163.1, read as the reverse complement.
TTACAACAGCAGCTTAGGATAATATCAAGAGCACATAAATTGTACAACAAGCTTTGATATATCTGGCCCTGGTGCCTCGTGCCTCTGAAGATGTGTAATAACTGTTTTAAATACCTTACTTTAGACTGGAGTGCTCACTGTTGATGTTCCAGCTCCTGACACTAATAAAGAAATGTAAAACTAAACAGCTCCTGAAACTGTGGTGACAGAATGTCTGACATCACCTGTTTCTATTTAAACCGAAGCAATGTTGTCCTCGTTATGCTCCGTGCAATTGCAAAGACACCATTCCTGGAACTTAAAGCAACAGTTTCTAAGATGGCCAGACATTTGAATAGCTGTACGGCACAGTGGCACAGTGGTTAGCACTGCTGCCTCACAGCGCCAGAGATCCGGGTTCAATTCCTGCCTCAGGCAACTGTCTGTGTGGAGTTTGCACATTCTCCCTGTGTCTGCGTGGGTTTCCTTCTGCAGTCCAAAAAAGTACAGGTTAGGTGAGTTGGCCAGGCTAAATTGCCTGTAGTGTTAGGTGTAGGGGAATGGGTCTGGGTGGGTTACTCTTTGGAGGGTCGGTGTGGACTTGTTGGGCAGAAGGGCCTGTTTCTACACTGTAAGTAATCTAATTCCAAAGCCTTTAACCTGGATTCAGCCTTCCTTTAAAAAAAATAGCAAAGACAGTCAGCTCAAAGAAATGTAAAAGGGAGCCCCCTGACCCATTCACAAAATGCTGTATTTGCTGCTACTGCACCAGCTGGGGTTACATTCATTGCCCATGTAGTCACAATGCCTGCGATGTCAGAGATCCCACAGATAGCTGCCTGGATCAAAGAACAGGACTTTGTGTTTTATTAAGCAATTCAATGATGTTTTAACAGCACCAATCAAATGTTTTATTCAACGTACAGAGTTTTCAATGTTGCGTGATCTTACTCTTAGCAAGTTTTGAGAAGGTTTGTAGCTCAGATTGAGGTTCTGGATGTAGGTTTGCTGGCTGAGCTGGAAGGTTCATTTCCAGACATTTCGTCACCCTACTAGATAACATCTTCAGTGGGCCTCCCCGTGAAGCACTGCTGATAATTCCTGCTTTCTCTTTATATGTTTGGATCTCTTTGGGTTGGTGATGTCATTTCCTGTGGTGATGTAATTTCCTGTGGTAACATATAAAGAGAAAGCAGGAATCATCAGCAGTGCTTCACCTGGAGGCCCACTGAAGATATTACCTAGTAGGGTGACGAAATGTCTGGAAATGAACCTTCCAGCTCAGTAAGCAAATCTATATCCAGATCTTACTCTGCTTGTTTAATACCATGGTTAAAAGTTGCAGTTTTCAGAGACTATTGATCCCAAAAATCTTAGGATTTTGATATGCCTGATGGCCCACTCCCTCACTGCTTGCACCGTTCCCTCACAGTTTGCTGCTCCCACAAGTGAGAGAGCAGGTCACTGCATGGAAGGGGGGCAGTTAAGGCTCAGAGCATATTGTCCAAGTGAGGTAGCGACTGGGGTGGTGCATGGGACAATGGGCAAGCTGCGCAGGCAGGTGGGTAAACATTCATGGGTGCCCAGTGATGATGCAGCAGTTCAGTGCATGTGCCTATGAAATTGAGTTGATGCAGACATCAGCAGCACCAACTGCATGTTTCAGTGTGTTGGTAGAGATACGCTGCTCAATTTACTCAACTGGACGGATCAAGCAATAGTCTTTAAACAATGAATTCTTGTGGAGAATAGAGCCAAACTTCAATCAAGAAAACCATATCTCCAGTGTCATCTAGTTATGACCATATTCAGGTAAGCTGGTCAGGTGATATGACAATTCTTTTGTATTTGTTTTTTTTTTTCTCCAGCCTGCAGAACCAAAGCAGAAGAGACAGTGAAGATGAAAACCTCTAAGTGGGCGTTCTTTCTCTCTCTGTCTCCATCTATCCTGCCTGCTGAAGCCTTTTTCCTGCTGTTTGACCATTCACATGCTGCAGGCAGCATTTTAAGAACTAAAGGAGCAGCTGCCAGCTCCATAAGATGAACCATCTGTCAAAGTATCTGAGCTGTCTGGATGGTGAATCCAGCTCCATTGAGCTCAGCCTGAAACATCCAAGTGATCAATCTGGAAGATCCATGTACCATTAACATTCATTAGACTTTAAAATACTGCTCAATCTACCCTCTCACTTTCCAACTTTGTACATGCAGACCTTTGAGTGCATGAGCATGTGAGAATTAGAGAGTTTCTAGAATTTGACTTAGGATTATGTGTTATGTACAGTAAATTCTATTCTTTTTGTGTGAAAGAACTTTCAAGAAAATCTGACTGCGTGTGAATCACAGGATGTCAGAGTATTACAGTGCATTCAGCTACTATTCCTATACTGGCTCTCTGAGCACTTTGTGCCAATCTCCAGCCTCTTTGTTGTAACCTTGAATATTGTTGTCTGCACCACACTTTCAGATAGTGCTTCCATATCCTAACTACTTACTGTGTGAAGAAGTCTCACCTCACATTTGTTTAACTTATAAAACACCTTAAAACTATCCCTGTGGTTCTCAATGCTCGAATGACTGGAATTGTCTCTCCTACCCACTATATCCAGTCACCGCACCAATTTGAAAGTTTACGTCAAATCTTCTCTTCTGCCATATTCTCTCAAATCAATCAAAACTTCTCCAATCATAGAATCCCTGCAGTGCGGAAGCAGGCCATTTGGCCCATCAAGTCCACACCAACCCTCCAAACAGCATCCCACCCAGACTCAGCCCCCCTACTCTATCCCTGTAACCCTGCTTTTCCCATGACTAGCCCACCTAGTCTGCATATCTCTGGACAATTTAACATGGCCAAGCCACCTAACCTGCACATCTTTGGACTGTGGGAGGTAACCGGAGCAGCTGGAGGAAACCCACACAGACACGGGACGAATGTGCAAATTCCACACAGACAGTCGCCCGAGTCTGGAATCGAACCTGGGTCCCAGGTGCTGTGAGGCAGCACTGCTAACCACTGAGCCACCGTGGCTCAAACTGAAGTTTCTCATCCTTGGAACACTTCTGCATGTTCTCCCATGCATTTGCATCCTTTCAAAATTCCAGCTGAGATCTTATTAGTGTCTTATATAAGTTCAGCATTATCTCCTTGTGCTCTACGCTCCTATTAATTAATATTGTATGTTTCATATGGTGGCTCAGTGCTTAGCATTGCTGCCTCACAGCGCCAGGGACCCAGATTCGATTCCAACCTTGGGCAACTGTCTGTGTGGAGTTTGCACATTCTCCCCACGTCTGCGCGGGTTTCCTCCGAATGCTCCGGTTTCCTCCCACAATCCAAAGATATGCAGGTTAGGTGAATTGACCATGCTAAATTGCCCATAGTGTTAGATACGTTAGTTGGGGGTAAATGTAGGGAGAAAGGTCTAGGTGGGTTGCTCTTCGGAGGGTCGGTGTGGACTCGTTGGGCCGAAGGGCCTGTTTCCAAACTGTAGGAAATCTAAGCTAATCTAAAAAAAGGTCTTTCTCCCTGTCCTAAAACTTGTACAAATATTAGCAGGTCTGTTCCTGTACACCTGCTAGAATGGTACTCTTTATTTTATGCTATTTCTCTGTGCTCCATCTACAAAATGTCTTTCATAGTCATAGCACTTAGACTGTTAAACACTCACTGAGTTGATAGTGTCCTCTTCTAAAAAAATCTGATGTGGTCAAACGAGGAAAGGGAGAAGGGGGGAGCTATTTTAGCTTTTCTCTCCTGCTCATAAAAAAACAACCCATGGTGTGCAATGGAAAAGGCCAAATTATTGAAAAAAAATGGCGTTTCAAAGTTAAATGGTATAGGTATTCTTATTATAGCTTTGTATATGAGCTCCCCAGAGTTATTAGTGGGTTGACTGTGGTCAGGTTTCAGGAGTGTGCGTGCTTAACGATGAGAGGATTCTCGAAATATTCTAATTTCTACTCTGACAATTGTATATGTCCTACCAAATCTAACCCCATATCCTTTATATAATCAAGAATGCCAACTTCCACTTGTGTGAAATATCACCAGATTCTGCCCATTCCTCAGCTCTGATTTTTATTCTGGCTACCTTTAAGTGCGACTAAATCAATAGACTCGTGGCTTCCCCTCACTCCCTGCACTGTCAGTTAACCAGAATGGCTCCAAGATTTAGCCATTTGTAACCAAACTCAAATGGGGATCTTGTAGCACTGGGGCTAGCATCCTTGCCTCTGTACCAGAAGGTCTGGGTTCAAGTTGGCCTGAACATTCTCTTTCTGCTTGTAACCTTTCAATGACTCCGAGTCCCACTCCAGAACTTGAGAGCCAAGGATGGTGCATTGAAGATACTGCCGACCTGTAATCTCCTGACACATACCAATGGCAGGCAGAACGATGGAGGGTTTTCTGGTCAGTCATGTGAAAGAGAGAGTTTGGAGCCTCCAACATTACTGACCTTGCTCCTTGCTACAATATGGATACAAAAGAATACTTTATTATAGCTACAAAGTCTCTGCGGGAACCCAATTGGCTGGGCAGTGAATATGTTTCGTACTGACAACACTGAGTAATGGGTCAATTTTCATTGATTGCATTCCATTGTGGCTTAGGATGCTGAGCAACGTCAGCAAATAGGTGACTATTCCTGTGCTAATGGCTATCCACACTTCAGCCTTCATGAGGATCTTGGACAACCTCCCGTACCTCATCAGAGGAGTTCCAAATTGGTAAAGTGAAAAACCATCCAATATCATCGCAAAACATTGGCACCTGAAAAGTAGCGACATTAACGTTGATTGGTTCCGGTGTAGATGGCGGCGAAGTGATGGAGGAGGGATGGCAGCACTATCGTCATTGATGATGACCTGGCTCAAGACCGATGAATGCTCATCTTTCCTTTTTTGTTTCCTATTCTTAAAACTATTCAAAATGGTGCCAGACCGTGGCGACAGTAGATTTTACTGTTTTTCCCACGCAGCAATAAAAACAAATTATTCATTCTATTTGAAGCGAACAACTGTTTCACCTCTTTCTTCAAAGCCTAAATAGCTGTAAAACGTGTGATTGCAATTTAACCATGGATTGGTTAAGGTCCCCATTTCATTACTCACTAACATTCCGAGTCACTGCACATCACAAATCAATGGCGTGCATGCTAATTAATTCAGGATGATGCCAGGCTGAAGGTGCAGAAGGGGGAGGTGTGGGCAGGGGAGGAGGTAAAAATAATGATAAATAAACACTACAGTAAAAAGGTCTGATAACTGTTCCCCAATTACACTAATTGATCCATTTAAATTCAACCTTCCCTACTGTCTGCTCCTATCCTGGCTCTAAAAACAGACCTAAATATTATTGCTAATGACCAGGCTTGTCCTAACCCCTGCCAAGTTATACTTAATATTGCTGAGCGGAGTTACTTGTCACAGATTTCTAGATGTACTCCCTGCCTGTCATACCACAGGGATCCAAACTCACCGTCAGCAGCATAATTCGTCCTCTGATTAAAAAGTCACATCTTACCAATAGCAAAGCAATTTGTGAAGAAGAGTTATGTTTGATTCAGAACGTTAACTCTGTTTCTTTCTCCACAGATGCAGACAGACCTGTTGTGCTTTTCCACCATTTGTCATGTTTAGAATGATTGAATCTCTACAGTGTGGAAGCAGGCCATTCAGCCCACTGAGTGCACATTCATCCTCTGAAGGGCCTCCCATTCAGACCCACCCTCCAACCCTATCCCTGTCACTCTGTATTTCCCATGGCCAATCCACCTAACCTGCACAGCTTCGGACATTGGACGAGAGTATCCAGAGGAAACCCATGCAGACACGGTGAGAACGTGCAAACAGGCATTCACCCGAGGCTGGAATTGAACCTGGGTCCTTGGCATAGTGAGGCAGCAGTGCTAATCACAGTGCTAAGCCACATGCCATCCCTAAGTCTTACACTGTTAACCTGCATCCCTGCAGGTTTGCAATCTATTAAGAACAACTAGAAGAACAGGTTTTTGGTTTCCATCAACCAATTATTGGGCCGTATGGCAAACATACCTGGCATCACTCTGGCAGTGAAATTCAAATGTAACACGGCTCAAATGTGTGGCAGGTAGAGTATAGACTGTACACAAAGCAGCCTGTGCTTACAAAGCCCGAACAAAATGTCGACTGTCAGACGTAATTCTGTAATTGGACAGCACTTGCTGAATAATCCCGTCTGTGTGCCATCAACAAGCAATCTAAGATAATCGGGAACTTATTGTGAGGCTCAGAGAAGTGATATATCTTCATAAACAGGTAGCTGTTTCCTGCAAACACAAGGAAAACACCCAGGTATTTAATTTAGTGGATTAAGTGGGAGCTCAGGGACCTTAGTTCCCTGCTGTTTACTCCATGGCAATATCTTGGTCAATTAGAATGGACTTGCCAATTAATCAACATTCTTTTTTCTGGTTGTATAAACTGTGGTGACTGCTGGAAATTTGGCATTCTTGCATCTGTCCTGATGAGTGCGTGATGAAAAACTTCAACCACAGGTTGCTCTTTTCAGGGTTTCTGAAGTTCGGAGTTACTGAGTGACTGTTAATATACATCTTGCTCGCGTTTTGGTAAAATCTTGGTAAAAAGGTCTTGATGAGTGTTTGGGGATCTTCTGTGCAGCTCCAGCAGTAAGTGAATACGAAATGCTGAGGATCCCGTGGAGTCGTGCTTGAAATACACATTGACACTCTATTTACGTACAAAGAGTTAGTCAATATTAGAAGAGGGTGCTAGGATAAGTGCTGGTCACTAAAATGTAATGCAGTCCCTTTCATGATAGTGAGTAGGCTTTTGATGTGACCAGTCTTTAGTGAGATGCTGCGTGGTTGTTCCTCCTGGCGTCTTGCACTGATGGATGGGCTAAAGCAAGGTTTCAGCCCAAGACTTCACCTTGGAGTATTGTTAGCTCCTGAATGCACTGGCAAAACCTATGCCTATTGAGTTCAATGGAGCCTCTACTTCATCCTCCAAAACCACAGGTTTGGCTGAGATTAGCAAAGTCAGTGGGATAACAAACTCAGGGCCTGATTGCTACCAGTGCCTTGTGCTAGTCAGAGTAGGAATGGCAGGATAACTACGATGAATACATGGTTTGAAGGATGGTGCAAGAGGAAGGGATTCAAATTCTTGGGACATTGGAAGCGGTTCTGGGGGAGGTGGGACCAGTACAAACTTGCTGGGTCTGTACCTGGGCAGGACCTGGGCAATGTCCCGAGGGGGAGGGTTTGCTCATGCTGTTGGGGAGAGTTTAAACGAATATGGCAGGGGGATGGGAACCAATGCAGGAAGTCGGAGGAAAGTAAAGTAGAGGCAGAAACAAGAGACAGGAAGGGGAGAAGTGAAAGTGAAAGGCAGAGAAACCAAAGACAGAAATCAAGAAGGGCCGCATTTCACAATGGTTCTAAAAGGGCAATAAATGTCAAAAAATGAGCCTGAAGGCTGTGTCTCAACGTGAGGAACACTTGTAATAAGGTGGATGAATTAACTGGTCAGACAGTTATTAATGGATATGATGTAATTGAATAGAACAGAATCTCTGCAGTGTGGAAACATGAGCCACCATGTCACCCTAAAGATCTGATGCTGTACCGACTGAGCTACCCAGGCTCCCAAAGAATCGGGTGAATTCGTAATGAACAACAGAGAGACGGCAGACCAGTTGAACAGATACTTTGGATCTAGCTTCACGAAGGAGGACCTAAATAACCTTCAGGAAATGTTAGGGAACAGACAGCATGAAGGAGGAAGTGAAGGAAATCTTTATTAGTCAGGAAATGGTATTGGGGAAATTGGTAGGATTAAAATCCAATAAGTCCCTAGGGCCTGATGCTCTGCATCCCAGAATACTTAAGGAAGTGGCCTTAGAAATAGCAGATGCATGTTGATCATTTTCCAGCATTCTATAGACTCTGGAAGAGTTACAATGGACTGGAGGGTAACTAATGTAACCCCATTCTTGAAAAAAGGAGGGAGAAAGAAAATGGGGAATTACAGGCTGCTTAGCCTGATATCAGTGATGGAGTCAATTATTAAGGATGTAATAACTGAGCATTTGGAAAGCAGTGATAGAATCAGTCCTAGTCAGCATAGATTCACTAAAGGGAAATCATACTTGACAAATCTTCTGGAATTTTTTGAGGATGTGATCAGTAGAGTGGACAAGGGTAATTCACCAGATGTATATCTGGACTTTCAAAAGGCTTTTGACAACAGGAAATGAGTAAGGGAAATTAAAGCTTATGGTATTGGAGGTAATGTCTTGGATAGAGAACTGGTTGGCAGACGGGAAGCAGAGAGTTAATGGGTTCTTTTCAGAGTGGCAGGCAATGACGAGTGGGGTACTGAAGGGTTCACTGTTCACAATTTAATCAGGATGATGGAATTGAATACAGGTCAACACTAAGCTGGGGAACAGTGTGTTCTGTGAGGAAGATGCTAAGAGGCTGTAGATTGACTTGGACAGACTGGCTGAGTTGACAACTACTTGGCAAATAAAACATGACGTGGATAAATGTGAGGTTATTCCCTTTGGTCACAAAAATAGGAAGGCAGAATGGTGGCATTGTGTGCAGTTTTAGTCTCCTAGTCTAAGGAAGGACATTCCTTCTATTGAGGGAGTCCAGTGAAGGTTAACCAGACTGATTCCCAGGATGGCAGGACTGAAGAAAGATCGGATCAACTGGACTTGTACTCCTGGAGTTTAGAAGAATGAGGGGGGAGTCTCATAGAAACATATAAAATCCTGATGGGACTGAACAGGCTAGATGCAGGAAGAATGTTCCCAATGTTGGGAAGTCCAAAACGAGGGGTCACAATCTAAGAATAAAGGGTAAGCCATTCAATCCTGAGATGAGGAAAATTTCTTCACTCAGAGATTTATGAACCTTTGGAATTCTCTCCCACAGGAAGCTGTTGGGACTAGTTCATTAGATATATTCAAGAGGGAGCTGGACATGGCCCTTGCAGCTAAAGGGATCAAGGGGAGAGGGTGGGAATGGGATACTGAGATTGCATGATCAGCCATGATTGTATTGAGTGGTCGTGCAGGCTTGAAGGGCCGAATGGCCTTCTCTGGCACCTATTTTCTATGTTTCCCAACTGGAGGGATAAACATACTTAACCTCACCCTCACCAATCTGCCTACCGAAGATGAGTTCATCCCTGATAGCATTGGTGGGAGTGACTACTGTACAGTCCTTACGTAAATGAAGTCTTCATCAAAGACTTCACCAAATCAAATGGCGTCTATGAAGCCTGTAGCACTGTGTAACTTCAGGCCTGTAGGCTATGTGCAAACTGTCATTCCTGATTTACTGTACAGGTTAATCAAAGCTCACCAGAGACTTGCAATTAAATACTGAGAGCTTGAATGCAGAGTTTCACCATTGTTCATTACACATTAAACAGCAATTTCAAAATGCACATCCTTTATGGCTAAATTAATTCTCACAAGAAAGCTGTGAGACACCTCAGTTATGATTTCATGATACACTGGTCATGGATTGTGTTGGTCATTTGTTCAGCATTCTCCAAAGGTGACAAACTGAAAAACTGGAGCTCACTGATTACTGCCCATTCTGCAAAAGACGCAAGCGAGCGAGCTTAAAAAAGTAAAATTACAAAAAGCAAACTTCAAATCTCATACATGTTGATAGTTTGTCACCGAGTGCCCATTACAAATGTAGTTATGTTTCTCCTGTTATTCTGTCTGAGAAAGTCACAAAGATGGCATCGTGAAAGCTAGGTGCAGCATTTATTCAGCCCCCATTTTTCCGATGGTGGAGTTAACCCATCCCCATGTCACCTGCTGTGGGTAACGCAATGAAGGCCAGAATGATCCTTCTGGATGGGTTTCCCCTCGGTCCTTTGGTTCAGGTAAATATTGCAGTCATACAGCAAGAAACATGACTCTGGAATGCTGTCTGAAATGGCCCATCCAATATTCAGTTAACCTGCTACAAAATCTTGTGAAAAAAAACTGAAACCTGACAGACCACTCAGCATTGACCCAGACATCAGAAATGTACAGCCCTGTTGATGAACCCTGACTAACATCTGGGACCTTGTGCTAAAATCCGTCCCACAAACTAGCCAAGCAACATCCTGTTGTTCATCCCCCATTTTATATTTTTATTGACCAGAGGCCTGGGCTCAATTCCACTCTCGGGCGACTGTGTGAAGTTTGCACATTCTCCCTGTGTCTGTGTGAGTTTCCTCCGGGTGCTCCGGTTTCCTCCCACAATCCAAAGATGCGCACGTTAGGTGGATTGGCCATGCTAAATTGCCCACAGTGTCAAGGGATGTGCAGGCTAGGTGGGTTAGCTATGAGAAATGCAGGGTTATGGGAATAGGACTGGGGGGCTGGTTCTGGGTGGGATGGTCTTCAGAGGGTTGATGTGGACTTGATGGACCAAATAGCCTCTATACATACAGAGGCCAAGAAGGCAGCTTGTAACCATTTTCTCAAGGATAACTAAGGGCAGACCATAAATGCTGGCTTAGCCAGCAACACTTGAATGAATGAGAGAAAGGAATGCTGAGAAATATTATTGAGAGATGTTTTGAGGACAAATGAGCAAATATTTTCATACTTGCATATTGGAGCTTTCAGCTTTTCAAGGAGGTCTTCACCAGTCTGGGCAGACGGGGTGAGTAATGGCTGCCAGATGCTTCCTCAATGAACCTTATTGCGAAACAGTGTTGGTGCATTGATTGTAGTTGAAGATTGGATTAGGCTTTTGAGTTGATGTGAACGAAACGCTAATGGAATGTTGGCCTTTAACTCAAAGAAGGGCTCATGCCTGAAACGTCGATTCTCCTGTTCCCTGGATGCTGCCTGACCTGCTGCGCTTTTCCAGCAGCACATTTTCGGCTCTGATCTCCAGCATCTGCAGTCCTCACTTTCTCCTTTAACTCAAAGGGGCTGGAGTAGAAAGGGAAGGAAGTGTCGCTTTGATCGCATAGAGTATTGAGCCCATCTCCACTGGAGTCTCACACTCAGATTGGGTCACAGCACCTCAGATGGATCAGCGGTAACAAGACTGAATAGGATAAAATGGTGATGATACTAACCCTGACTGTACTGCCTTCTCCGTGGGAGACTGTATGTGATCTGATTGAAGTGTTGAAAATGTTAACCGGGTTCAGGAGGATAGATTCAAAGAAACTATTTTCTGTAGTGGGGGAAGCAAGGGGAATTATCTGGAAACAAAAAGCCAAGGCGTTTGGAGGAAAATTGGGATGTGTACAGGGCACTGGAAATCACAGAGTGCAGAGGCTTTCTGAAAGAACTAATTTAATCCCTTTTCCAACCGTTCCCTCAAAACACTGCATAATCATAAATGGCTAATTATTTCTTCATAATTTAACTCTCTAAGCCAGGATATCATTCTGGTGAATTTTCACTGAACTCCATCAAGGCTGATAGATCTTTCCTAAGGGGTTTGCAGCTCTCCAGACTTTGTAACAGCTGAATGCAGTTGTGATCTTCCCAAGATCAGGTCTTCTGCTGACTTCTCCATGCCATTCACTCTTCCGTCTTCCTGTTCCATAAGCTTCAGGCAGCCTCTTGCTCTGGAGGAGCAACCCAACAGGAGAAATGACCACAGGTAGTATTTTCCTGTTGCTTTCCACATTGTGCTTCAAGGAAACACAGGTTGACTTCCTGAAGCAATTTGTCCCTTGAAATTCTGACTCTCAGCTAAGGAGGAACCACCTGCTGAGGTCTCAAATGCATAATTAATCAAATGCAAATCAAAGCCACATCCACATGCCTTTTGAAAGTACAGGTTGTTCTGTTATAATGTGTGTTATAACCTGTAACGTGAATTCGCTGTAACGCGATTGATGAATTGGGGACACTGTTTCTTTTAAAACATGTGTTGGCTGTTATGTGATTACATCATTAATACTTTAAACGCTGCTTCTAAAACGTGATATTTCTAGAACGTGGGGTTGCACAACAACGTAACCATCACGTTATTAGATTACATTACAGCGTGGAAACAGGCCCTTCGGCCCAACAAGTCCACACCGACCCGCCGAAGCGCAACCCACCCATGCCCCTACATTTACCCCTTACCTAACACTACGGGCAATTTAGCATGGCCAATTCACCTGACCCTGCACATCTTTGGACTGTGGGAGGAAACCGGAGCACCCGGAGGAAACCCACGCAGACATGGGGAGAACGTGCAAACTCCACACAGTCAGTGTAGAGTTATAGAAGAACTGACTGTAATTCTGGTATCTAATGGCCCCTTCTGTATTTTGTGATTTTGCGTAATTCCAGATTGCAACATCTCTGTGCATGGAAAATAAATTCTCCTTTCTCCTCTGAACCTTTTCTCAGTTATTTTAAAACTGTGACCCCTGGTTACTGATAACTTAACAGAGAAAACAGTTTCTTCCTGATTGCTCTACCTCATCACTTTGAAAGTCTCTGTTCGGCCACTTTTTAACACTCTCTGTTCAAAGGAGAACAATCGCATCATCTCTAGTTTTTCTACAATTTCAGCTCCCTCCTCTCTGACATCATCCCAACAAATCGAACTCTTCGAGGCTTCACATCTCTTTGTAAGCGTTGTGACCAAGGTTACATGTACAGCACCGTACTGAGACCCAAACAGAGATTCCCAAGTGAGAAATTAAATGCAACACTAATTTTGTGAATTTTTAAAAATGATTCGAATACAAATGAATTATTAACTTAATTTGGTGTTGAATTGAAACTGTAAACTTGACCTATTTCCTTTAAAGGACTGAATTTTGGCCTCTGAGGTTGGATTCATAGTTGCGATAATGCCTCTGTCCTGGAAGTGCCTGCAACCTGTATTTGAGTCTCTGAGGAAATAGGAACAGGCCTGGCCCCTCCTACAGCAGGCCTGTGGTGGCAGTGCAGATATATGGGCAGATCCGAGACCTGCCTCTCTCTCTGCTGGGACATTGGCTTGCTGGGCCATTTCAGAGCTCAAGAGTCAACCACATTTCTATAGGTCTGGAGTCTCACAACAGTCCAGACAAGGTAGGGATAGCAGATTACCTTCCCTAAAGGCGTTGGAAGGATGAAGAGGGCATAGATTCATGAAGACCCCGATACTCATTCCTCACACCCCAAGCACACTTCATGCCCCAGTCTTTTCCCTGTACATCTTCCGTGCTCTCCATAATACCCAGGACCCTTGCATGTGCCCTCTGCCTCCTTCAAAAACTCTTGCCTATAGATTCCACTATGGCTACTCCCTCCCTCCCCATACTGTCCTGTCTGCATTTTTGCAGAGGGGAGGAGGGGTTGGTAATATGTGCGAGTCTGCAATTGTGTGTGTATGTGAGTGAATGAGTATGTGTGTATATGTGGGTGTGTGCGTGAGTGTGCGCACGCGCATGTGCGTGTGGTGGGGTGGGTGGTGTGTCCAAAGGCACCCCACCTCTCCTTCATTTCTTATCTGGCCTGATGAGGATGGTGAGAGGTGCCTCACATCTTCTTCCTCCCTCAGCCGTTACCTGGCCCTGGGCTGCAGAACCTAGGAACTGGGGCCAACTTATACTCCTGAACCAGGCCAATGCTGCTGGAGGTGCCGGGACTACAGAGCTAACAAATCTGATTGGCTGGTGGCAGCTCTTTGGGACATTTACCAAAGAAAGGAACTGGAGGATAGTCATTGGACCACCTCACTTTCTCATTGGAAGTGGGGCACAAAACCCTGCTATTATCAATGTTTTGTCTTCATATCTACTCCTATGAACTCAAGAATTGTAGTTTACAATGGAAAAGAGCAGTACTGGAGAAAGTACTCATGCCTGAAACGTCGATTCTCCTGCTCCTTGGATGCTGCCTGACCTGCTGCACTTTTCCAGCAGCACATTTTCGGCTCTGATCTCCAGTACTATAACAGTTTCACAATGCTGATCAATATAACGGTCACCTATCCTTTAAGAACAAAACTATCAAGCTATTAAGATCAATAATCACTACATTAAGAACACTCTTTAATTATTATACACCATTTAATTATGACCTGTGAGGTTGACCTTCAAAATCAAAAAGTTCCCAACCCTTGACGAGATAGCCTCCATAGTTCATGCTTCTCGTGAGAAGTCATGAACATAAGTCCTGCTAAAGTCTGCCCGATTCCTTCAAAGTTGTTCTGAAGTGACCACTTCTTCAATGGAGTAGGTAAAGGTGGGTTTGCTGAAGGTGGACTTGCTCCCTGCACCTTTCACTTGAGGTCACAAAGCTTCCACAGGATTGGAATAGATGAGAAATTCACCATTTCTGAATTTCTTATTCCATTCTGACAGGGAGGCATGCATGAAAGTCCAGCCCTTTATCTCAGCAAACATATTAAAATCCAGCCCTTTATCTCAGCAAACATATTAAGCTGAGACAGACAGAGACCAAGATGAATATCTTGCCTGATTTTAATTTGACTCCTTTATTTATTTTTCCAAAATAAACAAATTAGGTAAATTTTGAAAGTGTCTCAAACAGAAGGGTCGTGATTGCTATTACTTCTGCTTTGTTGATTGTTGGAAAATGCAAATATTCTAATTAGTGACATCTTTGCGAAGGCAGAGAGAGAAAACAGAGACACACGACAGAGTGAGAAACTGAGACTGACAGAGACAGGTTCCGGAAGCAATCCCTGAATTAATTACTTGTGAACAGTTCCTGAGGGGCTTTTGCGAAGCAGAGGGTAATTTTTCTGTCTCTTGAGTGAGAAGGTCTCAGTTTGAATCTCACCGTGGAACTTGCAGACTGATTTTTATTTCACAAATCCATTGAACGTGCATTTAGGCGAAAGGGGGAGAGAGATTCCTCATCAGCCACAGAATGGAAAGAAATTAGACCCAGCAGCATCACTATCCATAGCCCTAGGCTGCAACTTGCATGCAAAAGTACATATTGCAATAGCAGTAAGTGGCTGTTATTGTCAGATGTCAGCAACTCAACATTTTAAACATCCTACTTTCCACTCCATGTCTTAGCAAACTCAGTTCCCTCAATCTGGTGTTGCTGGAGGATGATCAATTCTACCTCTCTGGCATGCCCCACTGTTCCCCTAGCAGCCAAAACCTGTCTCCCAGTTTTGGGTCCTCTCTGGGCAGTCAAACTCCATTTTCTCTGTCTTCACTAGCTTACCCTCAAGTGGCTATGCAGCCTCAGTTTAAAAAAAAGTGGAAAAAAGAAGAAAAAATAAAAGCATACAGAAAGCAAATACTTAAAATGATTCTCAAAGAATGACACTGGCATTATAGTCAATGCTTAAACCATGCAAATCGAAAAGAAATTTAGTCTCTTTGGCCTTGATGGCAGAAGCACTCCTTTTATTAAAAGGAAGCCAATTCTCTGCTATTTATTTATGTAACTTTCCTTACTTAAAGCATCTTGTAAGAGGCTGGACAGGATCAGATGAGGATAAGTGACAGGATAAAGTGAATCGTAAAACATCTCAGGCATGGCCAGCTTGGGGCTCAACGATGGGCTCTGTACGTTTGAGATGAAGGGAGAGGAAAGGGCTCCTGTTTGACAGGCCTCATTACTGAAGCAAATTACTGACAGATTTTATTCTCCTCCTCTCCAACTTCCAAAGCGCTCCCCCTCTCCCTTTGCACACACACACACAGTATGGTCTTAAAGGATTGACTTACTGCAGCAGCGCTGAACTCTTGTTTGTCTCAGCATCAGTTTCTCTTGATGTTTTGAGGTGTTAATAGCTCACCTTCAAGAAGCAATGCAATGGACAGCTCGCAACACAATGTCCTCCGACCACGAGTAACTCACACAGCAATAATAGCAAGACACATAAAGCCGTTTAGTGAAACCATAGATGAGTTCCAGCACAGAAAATCTGTCATATAAATGTTGAGTCTCTGCTACAGTAACTCAGCTTGTCCCAACACCTCCCTGTCCCATTCTATTTTATCTTCAGGAGTTTATCCAATTCCATTTTGGAAGCCATTGTAAATCTCCCTGCAGTGCAGATCTTAACCAATTCCCGCATAAAAATATCTTTCCTCATATCACCTTTCCTTTTGTTAACCAGCTGTAATTGCTGTACTCCAAAGCTTGAGCCTTCAACCAATGGGAACCATTTGTCTCTCTGTTTGTACTGTCCACACTTTGCAATTTTAACAACTTTATCAATCAGCTCTATAATACCTTCAAGTCCAGAATCTTGCACCACTTTCTCAACTTGCCTTGAAGTTTTTCAACAGTTTCTGTACTTATATCCCAAACTCCCACTGCCCACGGGCCCAAAATTGCCAAATCCTTTTGTTAACTTGCCGATACCATCAAGCACGATGTTAGAATAGCACTGAATTCTGAAGATGGGTCACTGAAAGCGAAACATTAACTCCGATTTCTCTCCACAGATGCTGCCAGACCTGCTGAGTTTTTCCGGCAATTTCTGTTTTTGTTTGTCACTTGAAAATTCACATTGGTTTTATATATATATATAAAATCCTCAGTGTATATAACACTGGCTATACACAGCATATGTTTCTCCCACCTTATTTGAATAAATCCCAAGTCTGCCTGTATTAGGGAGTGGTGGAGTACTTATGGATAGGGGAAGATAGGAAACCTGCTAGGGCTGCATTGGAATAGTCAGATCTGGAGGGAACAACATTCAGCAGCGAATGGGCTGAGGCAGGATGGAGATACTGGAGAAGTATCTGGACTGGGATGGTGTGTTTGGTCAGAATGCCATCCCAGGTGCTGCTGCCCTAAATGCCTGCTGCAGTCTCGGATACTCGCAAGGGAGAGTAATGGGTATGGTAGCTAAGGAAATAATCGGCTCAATTTTTGCCAGAAATCAGCTCAATATCATTTTTGTTGAATTTCGAGGAGGGTTTCATGCTAGTGCTCCAAACTTGCCTCATGACTAAGTATCACACCCTTATGATGTCTGACTCATTTGATAGTAGCCTGATTCTCCCACTCATCGTGGGCAGCAATAAGTGCCACTTCCGGGAATTCCAAGATTCCTGGCACTGACACCATAATTAGAAGGCCGTGTGCACTTGGTGAAGCGCTGGCACACTGCACTGTTGGAGACATTCAGCCCGGACGTGGTAGACAGGGGAAAGTGGTGCCCTGATTTAAAAACAGCGATGTTGTGATCCTGCTGGATGGGATGGTACAGAGGAAACCCATTGTCTTTCCACAGGACCAACAGAAGAGATCACAACCACAGAACTGCCAGCCTGCTCTCAGGTTGCTAGCAACCCATGACAGTGGGATTGCCATGATTCAGCAGGAATCCCAGGCAGTGTCACAAGAATTCAGTGACCTTCTTCGCTCCATTGGGAGCCACTATCTTCCTTCACATTCCTCACACACACTCCATCATTGTTACTGTGCCTCCCTCTCACTGAGGCTCATGCTCCATCACTCTCACAATTACTTATATTTTCTTCCCTCACTTTCTCTTGCCCACCCAATTGTCCCGAGGCTAACTTTACGTAGCTTCAGTGCTTCCGTTTCATTCACCTGGGCTACCTCATCACCTTTCCCACATCAGCACCAGTGCAGCAGCTCTGCTAGCCACCTACATTTCATTGCAACCCTCAGTCGGTCCCATTCCAGGAGGGGACAGCACACAGTAGGCCTGAGAGAGCCAAGGAAGGACTTCTCACCCCCTATGATGTCGGTTTTCTGTCTGTGACTGACTACTTTAAACATCTGGCTGACCATGTCCAAGCCTGTGGATTGATATTAGAGGCGGTCCTTGACTTACTGTACCTGCAGTCCCTGACTGATAGCACACACACCCAACCCTCTTGACATTATAGAGGACTGCTCCCTATCACCATTTGGTTAGTACACGTGGCAGTGTCAATGCTGCTGGCACGTGGTGCAGCCGTGAGACTGATGCAGCCAAACAGAAAAATAGCCACCCTTTTGGCTGATCACTGCTGACAACCAGAACAACCTCCATGGCTCTGTGTCTGTACCGAAAGGAAAGTCAAAGCAAAAGTACTCGGAACCTATTAGCTCTGGCAGAGGGGGCAAAGGGCAAAAAGGGAAGGTAAGGCATGCCAGAGAGGCTACGAGTCTTGAAGTATACACAAAGCAAATGAATGGTTGGAGAGTGAGGTAAGGATACTTAGCCCAATCCCTAAGCTGGGTACTTGTCCCGAGGTGGCTAGTGTCCTTGCAGCTGCACTGTAATGAGAGGGGCTGCTGGGAGCATCGAAGTACAGAGGTGTGCTATAGGTGAATTGAGGATGTTGCCATGATGATGATGATGATGATGAGGTGAAGGTGGTATGTGCCAATGTCTACAATGTGGGGTGTGTACAGTCACTATCCATGGAGTATGACCTGAGATGCTGGTGTTGGGGGGTGCCCTAGGTGGAAATCCAGATGGGCAAACAATGAGTTGTAGTTGTTAGGTCCCCGCTCAGACATTCGGGTTGACGAATCTCAGCATCACCATTCTGTCTGGTGGGTGCAAGAATTGGAAACTGTTTACCAATGAGGTAAGATTAGGTCATAATGAGGGTGATAAACACTGATTATCAATGCAAATAGGCCTGTCGCTGCTTCCTGGTGAGAATCTAGTCTCGTGGTCCAACACTTGGATTGAAAAATGGGCCTTTTTGCTGTTGAGAAGGCCCTCACTGGAGATCTCACCTAATCTTGCTGTCGCCCACATTGTTCAGGGGCTGGCGAGAGTTTGCCCATAGTATTCAGCCATTTATTTGTACTCTGCTTAGCAAAGAACAACTCCAAACACATCAGTCAGTCAGGACAAAAGGAAGAACAACTGCACCATATTCAGAAATATTCCTACCTCATCTGCATTAGCAGGCAAAATGCTATAAATAAAACAACTTTAACAGAATAGCATCAACAGCAGAGCAGCATGAGTACAAAGGTTACGTAAAGTTCATGAGAATGGCTTCAGAGTAGTTGATGATTTGTGCCTTTTGCCTGCTTCTGACCCAAGTCAATTATAAGGATGGGCTCTTCAATATCTTTAACTGACAATATGCCAATTACTGGATATTAAGCCATGGTGAGGATAATAGATGAACAACAATTCGAGGTTATCTTTCAAATAGAAAGGCTGTAAAGTGAAGACAAACATCCATCACAGTCTAAAATGTAATTGGTTGTGAAGTCCCAGCAACTCTACCTCTGTCGTATGATCCTGATCTCAGCAGCACCCTATTCTCTACTACTGTGACATTCCCATGTTCCAACACAGATACCTTTAATGTTTTTTCACTGCCGCCTTGCTGTGTCATTAGCATTCCTTCCTTTCTCTCCTTTGTCGAAGCTGTTCCTTCATTCTTTTCCAATTTGACCCTGATGGCACAGACACTCCATCTGTCATAAGAAAACTTCCCTTTCTACTGTTTCTCCAGATCTAATCTTGAGGATTTGGCAAAGAATTTATTCTTCTGCTTCACTCTATTGCAGCAAATCGACCAACTTCATTTTGTTCCCAATTGTTCTTCACTATGAGGTATTTCATTGGCTGTGGAAAGACTTGCATAAAAGCCTTTTCTGCGTGTCCGTGGTAAAGCCAACCTTTTGTTACCCATTCCTGGCTGCCCTTGAACTAAGTGGTTGGCTTAGCCAATTCAGAATCAACCACTTACATCACAAATAAGGGTCACTGGGTCGAAATGTTAACTCTGCTTTCTCTCCACACATGCAGTCATAGAGGCATGGAAACAGACCCTTCAGCCCAACTTGTCCATGCTGACTAAGTTTTCCAAATTAAACTAGTCCCACTTGCCTGCAGTTGGTCCATACACCTTAAAACATTTCCTATTCATGGACTGGCCCAAATATCTTTTAAACGTTGTAATTGTACCTGCACTGGCAGTTCATTCCGTGTATGAACCAACCTCAGTGTGAAAACCTCAGGTCCCTCTTAATTTTTTCTCCACCCAGCTTAAAATTATGCCCCTCTGGTTTTGAACTCCCCTACCCTAGGGAAAAGGCCTTAGCTATTCACCTTATCGATGCCCCTCATGATGCTATAAACCTCTATATGGTCACCCCTCAACATCCCACCCTCCAGTGAAAAGTGTCCCAGCCTATGCAGCCTCTCCTCATAACTCAATCCCTCCAGTGCCAGTAACATCCTTATAAGTCTTTTCTGAACCCTTTCCAATTTCATAACATCCTTCCCATAGCAGGGTGACCAGATCTGTACACTGTTTTCCAAAAGTGGCCTCACCAACATCCTGCACAACCACAATATGACGAGCCAACTGATAGACTCAATACTCTGACCAATGAAGGCAAGTGTGCCAAACATCTTCTTTCTACCCGTCTACCCTGGCTACCTGTGAGGCAACTTTCAAGCAACTATGCACCTGAATCCCTTGGTCTCTGAGTTTGACAACACTCCCAGTTTGACAACACTCCCCAGACTTGCTGAGCTGCTCCAGCAGTATCTGCTTTGTTATATAGATCACTGTGGATCAAGAGTCACATGTAGGCTAGACCAGATAATAAAAGTTAATTGCCTTTCCTAAAGGGATGACTGAACCAGTTGGGGATTTTATGACCGCCGTTAACATGGTCACTATCACTGATGAGACAAGCTTTGTATTCTAGATTTGTGAACTGAATTCTAATTTGATCCCATATTTATTCACTTGGCCCTCTGAATTACAAGTCCAGGGATATCATCATGATGTCACCATCTCCTCCCATTATGATGACGTCTTACAGCAGCCTCATATCTTCCTCAGTGAAGGTGACTCCAACGATGTCTTACCTCTGTTCTCAGACTCTCTTAATGAAAGTTCAGTTTTACCTCCCCTCTCCTCCCCTCGGAGGTTGCATGTGAACATTGTATTCTAAAGGAATGTGATGTCTCATAGCTACCCAACTTCAGCGCTATTGAAAACAAAATATGCTGGAAATCGCAGTGAGTCAGGTGACATGCATGGAGAGACAACAAGCTAATGTTTTGAGACAAGATGACTCTTCATCAGAGCTGAAGTGAAATGCAGAGGGGGACAGCATTTATGCTATAGTGAGGGTAGTGGGGTGGAGTGCTGGGGAGAAAGGATGTTGATAGTTCAGTTTAAGTGATTGGAATGGGAGAATATTAGAACAATGTGTGTCTAACTGCCAGACTGGGAGGAACAGACAGTTCCCCTGGGGTAGGGGGAGAAGAGAGAGAACATGATGACAAAGAATGTAACAAGTAAAAACAAGGGGAAAGAATGAGGGTGGGTTTACAGTCTGAAGGTGTTGAACTCAACAGTAAATCCAGATGGTTGTGAAGTGCCTCGTCTGAAGACGTGATGTTGTTCAGCGCTACTGCCTTTGCTGCTATATTTCTGATGTTATGGAAGTAGGTCATCCGGGCTATTGGCCAAGTTCAGCTGGGTAGCACTCTCACCTTTAACATGGAACTTAACCTGTCACTGTCTGATTCAGAGGCTGGCTTTCCAGTGTAGTACTGAGGGAATACTGCACCATAAATAGGTCACATCTTTCAAATGAGATGTTAAACTGAGATGCCATCTGCTTTCACAAGTGGATATATTTTCAAAGAAGAGAAGGGAAATTCTGCCTGGAGTCCTGGGTTCAAGGTTTATCCTTGAACAAACATCACTCAAAACAGTGGCAGGCTATTTTCAGCCCCTTGGTTTTAACACCCTTCACCTATTAGGCACTCTTTGACTTGTCCGGGCATCTCCAGTCTCTACTTACTGGACTCTGGGGTACACAGCATTGGTATCCTGCAGTTGTAACCACTGCTGTTGCTCTTGGAGGTGCGTACCATTGTGTAAAAGGGACAGCAGCTCAGTGACAGCCACTTGTTTGGTTGCAGGCCCAAAGAGGCTGAATGGCCTACTGTGTGCTGAATATTATCACATTACTAGCAGATCATGCAAATAAGTGTGTACCTTAACACATACGTATCTGAATGGGATTTTACATTAAGCTTGGTACTTTGCTGTCCTGGGCTGTTTGAGGGATTGGCATCCGATGAGCAAACTTGGCTTTGCAAATTGTTATTTGGTCATATAAAGCTTGAGTATTGTCTGGAAAGGCATTTTATTGAAGGCTTTGTGTTAGTTGAATGTAGCTTTCTGCTGAATATTACTAACTTTTGTCTTGATGATCAGGCAGAGGTTGGCCTGGTCACTATGCTTAGAAGAGCTTAGGTGGGCTATATAACCATGGTAACCAGATGAATGAGAGACATTGGGAAGTTCTGATGATATGTTGCTGTTTCCATGCTGTTATTCTAATGACACCTGTACCTTTGATGCACTGTAATTTAGTGGTTGCATGTTTGGGATGCATGCAAGTTTAGGAAAATAATTTAGAGCATGTTGTCCTGGATTGTGTAGGACAATGTACTGCAGCACTCACATTAAACTGTTGAATCTAAGCTCATTAAAGACCATGGTGAAATCTTGTAGGGCTCTGGTGAGATATGTGGAGCATTGGATAAAAAGTCCAACAAGGCTCATAGAGTCAGAATCCCAAACTAAACTCACCCCATCTGCCTGCTCCTGGCCCATATCCCTCCAAACCTTTCCTATCCAAGTGCCTTTTAAATGTTGTAAAAAAAGAATTTGCCCACATCTTTTTCAATTTCTATCCTCTTAATGTGGAACTTCTCACATCATCCCTCATGCGTTTCATAAGCAGCATGGCCAGTTTCTCACTTGACAACGGTGAGCTGCCAAGTAAGTGGGGTAATAATTTGTCAAACACCTTATTTATATTCAGCTTTTAATCTTACTAAACTTGCCAAACAAACTAGTTGTTTGAGAAAATTCAACATAGGAACCATAGCTGGTACCTGACGAGTTCCACTCACTTCTTGCTCTGAACAACCATGTTGGGCACTAGGCGACAAGATCTCATTGTGCAGTGCTGGCCACACATCATACACCAAAGACATTGCATTTGAAAGGTACCAGCCTCTAAGAACCCTCATGGTACATCTATGATCCACTTTCAGGATGTTTCTGCACTTCAGTGCTACCCCTAAGAACTTTGGATGAAGAGTCCCTGGACTCGAAAAGTTAACTCTGCTTTCTTGCAACAGATGCTGACAGACCTTGCTGAGTTTCGCCAGCACCTGCTGTTTCTGTATGTTGTTAATGAGACGAGTCTGGTAATAGATGTGATGTGAAAACTCGCAAAATCTTTGCAATGAAAATCCTCCTCAAAAACACAACGTATCTCGGACTCAGGCCAAAAGGAACGGAAGATGTAGATCTGTGAACACAAACCGGAATAAAGTCACTTGATGGACCTGACAGCGCAAACTAGGGTGGTATAGCATGAATGACCTGGTTCTGTCGGTGTTGCACACTGATGTCTATACTCCAGAGATTAAAGTCATGGAATCAATTAGAATGAGAAAACAGACCAAACACAATACAACATACAATAAAACATATGTCACTTGCACTAACAGATACTTCCGCGCCTCAACACACACGTCTCACAGATACCATCATTGGAATGAAGGACAAGAACCAAACTAGAACAACATAATGTGCAGTGAGAAATATCAGTACACCTCTCTACCATTACATGGTTGACTGAGTCAGGTCTCCAATTACTGATGTAAAGCCTGTAGGTTTTGACAGTTACTGGCCTACACAAGAACAGTCTGGAGCTATATTTGCAGCCCACACAGTGCTGCAGGCCAAACAAGTCTTGACTCACTGTTATCTACCCTTCCATTAACTGTTTCATTCACTCCTGACCTTTAATAAATATGCTTTGCAAGCAAGCTCCTGGAGGCAGCATGTCACAGTACATTTGTACTCGGAGTCTCTCAACTCAGATAGGGTGAGTATGGCTTGGGGCTTCCCATTTGGAACTTCCGATGGCTGCTGACCAATACATGAGATCCGGCATAGTGAGGTCATGTCGTGGTCTCGACATCAACTTTCCAGTTTCCCAAAGCACTCTGGGCAGGCAGGTGCAGGATTCGGCATCACATCCGCCACTTTGGAATGAAAACCACCATCAATGGGCAGCTGAGCCAACTGACCTGAACAGTACACTGACTGAGACACACTGAGATTGGGGATGACAAAGGAAAACTGGGGTGAAAGTACAGAAGACTGCATTTCCATTGCACAGCAAAACGGTGTGGATATTGAAATAGGCTCCAGACTGCCAACTTGATCAGTTCGTGTTTGATCTTTATTCAACCTAACCATCTCAATGTCCTTCAATCCCTTCTCTGCCGAGAAACATGCTGAATTACCCATTAACCTGACTTATATTGCCCACTTCACAGGTCTTTGGCATAAATTATTTCACAGATCTGTTATCCTGAGGTAAGCAAAGTTCTGACTGATTTGGTTTTCATCTGTAAATTTTCAAATGTTTAATTGTGTCATCTAGAATCTAAAGGTTTCATGCATATAAAAATATACTTGCATTTATGTAGCAACTTACAATGTCTTAAAAGACTTTACAGCCAATTATTACCTATTGAATACAGTGACTACTATGCAGGCAACGATATATAATAGTGAATATTTTGCTTTGATCAATTTTGCTATGTTCATTGCATCATGATTTGGAGATGCTGGTGTTGGGCTGGGGTGGACAAAGTTAAAAATCACATAACACCAGGTTATAGTCCAACAGGTTTCTTTGGAAGCACTAGCTTTCAGAGCGCTGGTCCTTCATTATATCATGTTGAAGAGGTCAATCAATTCACTTTACAGTCTTGCAAATACAAGAAGAATCATAGATTCCCTACATTGTGGAAACAGATCATTTTGACCCTCTGAAGAACATCCCATCCTGACCACACTGGTCTAGTAACCCCGCATTTCCCACAGCTAATACACCCAGCCTGCACATCCCCGACACTACAGGCAATTTAGCATGGCAATTCCATCTAACTTGCACATTTTGGATTGTGGGAGGAAACCGGAGCACCCAGAGGAAACCCGCACAGACACAGGGAGAATGCGCAAACTCCACACAGACAGTCACCCGAGGCCGGAATTGAACCCAAGTCCCTGGCTCTGTGAGGCTGCAGTGCTAACCACTGAGCCACTGTGCTGCCTTGTGAATAGCCTTTTGAAACTGGGCGTTGCAAAAGTCAGGGCTCCTCATTGTCAAGCAACGTTTTCATATTGTTTACAGGACTATGATGTGCACACATGAAACTCAGGGATTGACACAACACTGCACTAACCCTCATCTCAGCTAAGGCTCTGGTTGGGCCTTTTTTTGGACAATGAACTGTCAGTGTTGAGAGTGAGGTGCTCGAAAAGCACAGCTGGTCAGGCAGCATCTGAGAAGCAGGAGAATTGATGTTTCGGGCATGAGCCCTTCATTAGGAATTCATTCAGCACCACACTCTCGACTCTGATCTCCAGCATCTGCTGTGCTCACTTTCTCCAGTGTCAGTCAGATTGTCAAGTGGAAGTGAAAGTGCCAATCGCTGCATGAGGGGAAAGGGAATAAAACGGTTTACAGAAACTGGTGAGACAGTCTGCCCTTCCAATGACACCTCAATGTGCCTTCCAGCCAGCTTTAGGAAAGAATTATGAATAGTTTCGCTGCTTACTCCCTCTGTCAACCAAAATACTGGATACATGAGCAATGCAAAGAGAAGAGGATGCAGTTAACATAAATTATATTTTATATTTAAAACAAAGCAAGACCTTGCTATAGTCTGGACTGACTGTTTATCCAAATTTGACATTGATGATTATCCAAAACTGATCGGTGTTTATGCAGCAGCTGGAACAGTCTTTATTCACCGCTGTAATACTGGCCCAGGAATCCGCACTTATTATGGTGTTTACACATGAACAGAAAATCGACCACTTCTCAGTGATTTAAAGCAGACAGTAACTGGCTGCTCTTCAATCTTTGAATATTATCTTTGAACCAGTCCTTGTGATGTTTACGCACTAACCAAAGGTTGATCTGCCTGTTGGTGTTCAAACATTGACCAGAAATTGGCTGCTTCATAGAAAAGTTGCTAAGAATCCTAAATATTGCTACGTGTCAGACAGAATGATATACCAATACATTCCAGTTCAGATCTTCAAGGAGAAGGGTGAAAACCTCTTCAGCAGATTAATATTCCCTTTCACCAAAGGGCAGACTAATTTTGGTTGATACATTCAGATTATACTCTGTGGTCAATACACAAAACATGCTTCTGTTTGCCACAGTTGCACATTTATGGATAGTCCCAGTTGCAAATTATTGAGGTTGTTCCTGAACAGATCCTGAAATTGTCTCCCTAAGATTATTATTCTTTGTCACATTTATCTTACAAGATACAGTGAAAAGAGTTTTGCTGCCACAATCCAGTGCCATTTTGAGTTACAAAAAGAATAATAAGAAATTACATGAATAGAGTTCATTTTCTGCACAAGGGGTCTTCAAGTACAGGTTTAGGATTTCTGCAAGGCGTCCCAGGCCTCAAGGAGTCCCCACACCTCAGGCCTAGCATAGCCAGGAGTCCTTTCTCCAGGCACCGCCTCTGCCACAGCAATCCACTGCCACCTAACAAAGGTCCCCACTCTGGGCAGTACCCATGCTGCAGCCATCCAATGACCAAGTTCACGCTTCAGGCCTACCGCAGCCAGGAGTCCTCGCACCAGGCACTGCCACAGCTGCAGACCCACTGGGTGTCCCAGTTCAGGCTCCGGGTTGAGTGGGAGCCAGGCATCCTCGTTCTGGGCACTGTCCCCGCTGACGAGCCGCCGAGTCCATACTCCGGTCCTACCGCAGCCAGGAGTGCTCGCGCCAGGCACCACCACTGCCACAGCTGATGACCTGCTGAACACCGCTCCAGCTTCCCCACAGCGCCAGAAGATGAATTTAAAAAGATAAAGGAAAAGACGAGAAAGGAGAGAAAGGGAAGGATGTGGCCAGCCTGAGACAACACTCTGAAGTTGCAGTGTTCCACTGCAGCAATTCATCAAAGCTGCTTAATTAAGCATCTCTCAAATGAATGATCTCTATCATTTAAAAGGACAAAGGAAGCAGGTAGTTTGGAACATCATCACTTCCAGCTTCCCCTCCAAGTCATGCACCACTCTGACTTGGGTGCATAGCGCTGTTCCTTCATTGTCTGCAGGTTACAATCCAACACCTACTCCTCCTTGAGAACACTGTGGAAATACCTTCACCCCATGGACTGGAATCATTTACAAAAGTGGCTCAGTGTTATTACTACTACCGTTGCTAACAGCAACTTCTCAGGGAAAATGAGGGATGGAGCAAAGTTAGCGATACTCATTTCCCAAGAATGACACCTTTTGAAAAGCACCTCAACCACCGCCAACAGACCTAATATTGCCAATCCTTTTCATTTACTCTGAACTTAGTGCAATGCTTGTATTCCAAGCAGAAAACTACAAAGCAGGAAGACACGTGATGAACATTGTGGTACAATCTTACCCTGACTGGCCAATCTTTGACTGATAGTACAGATGCCCTTTCAGTGACACCAACCAGTGAAATGTGAATGCTCATGTGCAGATGAAGTTCAATACGCTCATTAACTGCTTGAATGACTGTTATTGAAAAATGATAATATCATAAGTCACACAACGCCAGGTTATAGACCAACAGATTTATTTGAAATCACAAGCTTTCAGAGCTTGATGAAAATAAACCTGTTGGACTATAACCTGGTGTCGTGTGACCTCTGACCTTGTCCACCCCAGTCCAACACCAGCACCTCCACATCATAGAAGAAGGATGTTTCATGAGCTTACTCTGACTTCTCCACCTCAACAGATCCTTGAAAAAAAAAGCCAACAGGCATCAGGGGACCTATGAGGAGTGATCCCTATGAATAGGCAGAACTTTCAATCCTCTCAAAACCCTTGCAGAATTAGTAACGGGGGTCGGTCTTCCTTTCTAATGTCGCTGATTTGCTGAACAAAGTGGGATGAAGCTCAAGGGCTCATTAAAGATCAATGAGCACTTCTTATTGTTTAAGTAATTAAAGCAATTAATCATCAGGAACGACGAATTAAAGAATTACATTTATTTAATCACCTTAACATATTTTCCAGGATCAGTTCCAAGTACTTCACATACACTGAATTACTTTAATGTACGTTGATGGAATGTCAAGCCAGATATTCCAAAAGAATCCTCAAATCACAGACTCCTCCACAGTGTGGATGCAGGCCATTCAGCCCATTGAGTCCAAACTGACCCCCTAAAGAGCATCCACCCAGCCCAGACCCCCCACCCTATCCCCGTAACCTGTTTTTCCCATGGTTAATCACCCCTAACCTGTGTATCAATACTCACTATGGGCAATTTAGCATGGCCAATCCACCTAACCTGCACATCTTTGGGCTGTGAGATGAAACCGGTGCACCTGGAGGAAACCCACGCAGACACAGAGAGAATGTGCAAACTCCACACAGTCACTTGAGGGTGCAATTGTACCTGGGTCTCTGGTGCTGTGAGTCAGCAGTACTATCCACTAAGCCTCTGTACTGCCCCGAAAGCAGCAATGAGGCAAATGATCATCTAACTTGTTTGTGGTTGTAGAAGCCAAAAACTTGATCTTTTACATAATGGGATCTTCAGTGTCTACCTGAGTCTTCAGATCATGAGTAAGTAACTGATTGATGTCTTTCAGAGGAGTGCACCTCTGACAAACACAGCACTCCATTCAGTAACACTCAGTCTGGACAAGGCAGTGAAATGCATAGGGTTTAAACCCACACCTTCTGATCAGAAGTAAGAGAGAAAACTAGAGGCAATTTTTATTTGAAGAATGTCCTATGATAGGAAGAGGGAAGGAGCTGGTAACAAGCATAACATCCTCTGTTATGTCAGTAACTCTAAAACTCTGACCAGTGAGGCAGGGTTTTGGCATTTTCTGGAGCTCAAAGTTGAGAAAGAAGACCCAGTAATGGAGCAGAGCTTCAGGGACCAGGGCTCTCTTGGTAAATATACTCATAGATAAGAGAGGATGACAAATAATGTTTTGCTTCAAAGTATAATTGGATTTAGAAGATGAATTGACTGCCAGAAATGAAGACAACAGTGTTTTTTTTTGCAAATGGTTGTCATAAAAGATTCCATAGCATTAATTTGAAAAAAGTACTGGGAGATCTTCCCAGTAGTCTGACTAATATTTATCTTTCAACCAACACCTATAAAGCAGAATATCTGATCATCATAACATTGCTTCTTGTGGGACATTATTGCATGAAAATTATTTCAGATATTATTAAAAGGGGCCTTGACCTCCTGGCCATTCCTACTTGCACTACAAGGCTACGTAGGCTCTGTATAGACTTGAAGCAGATATGCGATATGCCTTTAAGAAGCATGCTCATGATGTCATCATGATACCATGCCATGTGACCTAACCAGAAGATCCCAGCTAAAGTCTCACCTGCTTCTGATGTGATACAACACAGCTGCCAGGTTGAGTTAAAAACATATGCAAGTCTGCCTTCATCCTACTGCGTCCTATTGCAGCATGACATGCTGAGGGTAACATGTTACAGTTCTTCTGAATAGCTTTAGAACATAGATCAGTACAGCACAGTACGGGCCCTTTGGCCTTTGATGTTGTGCTGACCTTTTAACCTAATCTTAAGATCAAACTAACCCTTTTACTGTCATCTATGTGCTTACCCAAGAGTTGCTGAGCTTGAACAGAGACACAGAAGTGCCTGTGAAGTGCTGTAATAAAGGTTTAGTGAATTTTTTAGTAACGAGAGGTATTCAGCTGTACATGACTCACATCTCTTTCTTATGATATGGAAGGTAAACTAAGCATGATAGAGTGATACAGATGGTCCAACTCGTTCATGCTGACCAGGGTTCCCAAAACAAACTAGTCCTATTTGCCTGTGATTAGCCAATATCTCTCTAAACTTTTCTATTCATGTACCCTTCCAAATATCTTTTAAAGTTTGTAACTGTACCCACCTCTACCACTTCCTCTAGCAGTTTATTCCAGATTTTCACCACACTCTGTGCGAAGACATTGCCCCTCAGGTTCCTTTTAAATCTCTCACCTTAAACCTGTGCCCTCTACATAGAAAAAAGAACATTACAGCACAGTGCAGGCCCTTCGGCCCTCAATGTTGCACCGATCAGTGGAACCAATCTGTAGCCCCTCTAACCTACACTATTCCATTTTCATCCATATGTTTATCCAATGATCATTTAGATGCCCTTAAAGTTGTCGAGTCTACTCCTGTTGCAGGCAGGGCATTCTACCCCTCTTTTCCTCTCTGAGTAAAGAAACTACCTCTGACATCTATCCTACATCTATCATTTCTCAGTTTAAAGCTATGTCCCCTCATGCTAGCCATCTCCATCTGAGGAAAAAGGCTCTCGCTATCCACTCTATCTGACCCTCTGATTATCTTTTATGTCTCAATTAAATCACCTCTCAACCTTCTCTCTAACAAAAACAGCCTCAAGTCCCTCAGCCTTTCCTCATAAAATCTTCCCTCCATACCAGGCAACATCCTAGTAAATCTCCTCTGAACCCTTTACAAAGCTTCCACATCCTTCCTATAATGCAATGACCAGAATTGTACGCCAAACACCTGGTGTGGCCGCACCAAAGGTTTTTATATCTGCAACATGACGTCATAGCTCCGAAACTCAGTCCATCTAACAATAAAAGCTAGCACACCGTTTGCCTTCTTAACAACCCTATCAACTTGGTTGGCAACTTTCAGGGATCTATGTACACGGACACTGAGATCTCTCTGCTCATCTACCTACCAAGAATCTTACCATTAGCCCAGCACTCTTTATTCCTGTAGCTCCTTCCAAAATGAATCACCTCACACTTTTCCGCATTAAACTCCAATTGCCACCTCTCAGCCCAGCTCTGCAGCTTATCTATGTCCTTCTGTAACCGACTACATCCTTCGGCACTATCCACAACTCCAACGACCTTAGTGTCAACTGCAAATTTACTAACCCATCCTTCTACACCTTACCCGGGTCATTTATAAAAATGACAAACAGCAGTGGCCCCAAAACAGATCCTTGCAGTACACCACTAGTAACTGAACTCCAGGACGAACACTTCACATCAGCCACCACGTTCTTTCAGCTAGCCAATTTCTGATCCAAACTGCTAAATCACCCTCAATCCCGAAACTCTGCATTTTGTGCAATAGTCTACTGTAGGAACCTTTATCAATCATCTTACTGAAATCTCGATACACCTCATCAACCACTTTACCATCATCCACCTGTTTAGTCACTTTCTCAAAGAACTCAATAAGGTTTGTGAGGCATGACCTACCCCTCATAAAACCGTGTTGACTATCCCGAAACAACTTATTCCTTTCTTGATGATTATAAATCCTACGTCTTATAACCTTTTCCAACAACTGAAGTAAGGCTCACTGGTCTATAGTTGAGGGCGGCACAGTGGTTCAGTGGTTAGCACTGTTGCCTCACAGCACCAGAGTCCCAGATTCAATTTCAGCCTCGGATGACTGTCTGGGTGGAGTTTGCACATTCTCCCCGTGTCTGCGTGGGTTTCCTCCTGTTTCCTCCCACAGTCCAAAGATGTGCAGGTCAGGTGAATTGGCCATGCTAAATTGCTCATAGTGTTAGGTGCGTTAGTCAGAGGGAAATGGGTCTGGGGGGGTGGGTTACTCTTCGGAGGGTCGGTATGGAATTGTTGGGCTGAAGGGCCTGTTTCCACACTGTAGGGAATCTAATATAATCTAATTACCAGGACTGTCCCTACTCCCCTTCTTGAAAAAGGGGACATTTGCTATCCTCCAATCCCCATCCCTCTTCCTACCTACGTCGTTAGTGCATATGTGGACCACAACTTGAGGCTGCTCTCAAGGATCCCGAAAACATGATCATAGACATCACGAATCCTGGCACCTGGGAGGCAACACACCAACTATGAGTCTCTCGCGTTCCCACAGAACCTCTTATCTGTCCCCCTAACTATGGACTATCCTCTAGTTTTGAACTCTCCTACCCAAAGAAAAAGACCTTTGCTATTCATTTTATCTATGTCCCGCATGGTTTTATAAACCTCAATAAGATCACCCCTCAACTTCCTTGGCTCCAGGGAGAAAGGTTCCAGCCTATCCTCATAGCTCAATCCTTCCATTCATGGTATCATCCTTGTCAATCTTTTCTACACCCTCTCCAACTTAAGATTGTCCTTCCTATAGCAGGGCAACCAGAACTGTACACAGTAGTCCAGAAGTAGCCTCACTTCAGATCATGATAGCTGTAATCATTTACTATCACATCATATTTTCACAGAGTTGATATCTCTAATACATAGGAAGCATGCATTTAAGGTGAGGGGGGTGGGGGAAGTTAAAGGAGACAAGTTTTTTTTACAATGAGAGTGGTGGGTATCTGGATCGTATCTGCTAGGGATGGTGGTGGAGACAGACACATTAGGGGCATTTAAGAAGATTTTAGATAAACACATAAACGTGCAAGAAATGGAGGGAATATGGACCAAGGTCAGGCAGAAGGGATTAGTTTTATTTGGCGTCATGTTCTGCTTAACATCATGGGCCGACTGGCCTGCTACTGTGCTGTCTGATTCACATCAACCTACAAGTGAGATATGAAGGTGGTGACTGTGGAGGGGGGGTGGGACGAGGTTGGGGGTTGGGGGGGGGGTTGGGGAGAAGGGACAGTCGCTGATGGCCATGACTCCTGGAGGAGACTGTTTGGGTAGGCATTGGTAGGAGCAAACAGATCGAAAGTCTGAGCTTGCCAAGAAGAGGAGGCAAGTTGCAACAGAAGCCTTGGCCGCCCCCTGTTTTCCTCAACACCAAAGGAGGCTAGGGATTAGCACGGGCTCCTGAGCTACACTGGACGGTGCTGAGCTCCCACACACGACCATCAGGGTGCAATCATCATTTTATGAGAGACGGAAGGCTGCCTGCAAGGCAGTTAAAATGCTTGGGACATCCTGTGATTGTGAAAGATGTTATATAAATGCAAGTCTTTCAAAACCTTCTTTGAATTTGGATTTAACTGAACAACCTGCAGAAGGGCAGAAGCTGTGCGTGAATACTCTGCAATTTTCACTCAGTTGACCATCTTAAATGTTAGCAGTTCAATAAAAGCAAATTTCCAAGTCTCTGAGCAAATTATCATTGACACATTAAGTAAAAGGCAATTGATTGCAAAGTAACAGTGCAAATCCTTTGGGTTTTTTCTCTCAAAGGGACCATTTCCCGATTGGACTATTGCCCGTATCCTACCTCTTACTGCTTTCAATTTGCACCTTGCAGAGTAAATCAATCAGAAAATGGGGAAGGTACAAAGTAACAAACACTTGAGACAATTGTAGGCAGGACCTCATCCATTTCTTCAGTAGCTCAAATACAATTTTGTTTTCGAACAGCTTGTGGGGTAAATAGCTGTAGTCTCTCTGCAAAGATTGCAGCGGAATAAAAAGGTTACATTTGAGCAGATTAGCAATATCAAGCCAGTGAACAATGGGGAACCAATGAATTTCATATCATTCTGTTCTCCTCAGAGCACAACTGTTGTTCCATACAGCAAGGACTGAGCCTCCAACTGGGTTCTTATGAAAGGGGGAAAGCGTACATTCTATTCACAATCTGTTGAAAGGCACATTGCAGAGGAATACAAGCTTCTGACGTAACGAGCAATTGGGACATTCCAACTGTGCAGCGAAAAGGACAGAACAATAGAACCTACATTTATATAGTGCCGCAGGGCCCAAGCACTTCATGGCCAATGAATTATCCACATTAAGGACATTTGTTTCCTGCAGCGAGCTTCAGCAGTCTGCCACACTCATTGAGATCTTAACTCTAAAAGGATTTTGGCTGGGCTACGGGAACCTGAACTGAGATTTAATTAATTTCTATTTCTTGATCACTGGGATTGATTTCGAGTGACTCCTGCTTGAGCTAACTCGAGCAGAAAGGGGATGGTGGTCTCCCTGCATTGTTAGGATCAATGATGCCAGCTTTTTGAAATGGGCTTGTCACTGCCTGCCCCAAGCACTAAGTCCCTTTGGATACGGCAGTCGAGATGCTAGGATACAAATGGATTCCTGATCACTAATTTCCTGGCAGGAACTTGCAAAGGTTCTGACCAGCTCCCTGGGCAATGAAGATGTGAACTACTTCTGGCTGTCTGGAGGGAACAGTAGTGCACCATGGTCCCCATAAATAACCTGGGCCATCCTATACCACTGCACCATCCCAGAAGCCCATACCTCTGTGCTTTTAAACCCGCTCAAAAGAGTTTTGGACAAAGTTAAAAATCACACAACACCACGTTATGGTCCAACAGGTTTATGTGGAAGCACCAGCTTTCGGAGTGCTGCTCCTTCATCACAACTACCTGATTGTGTGAACTTTAACTTCGTCCACCCCAGTCCAACACCGGCTCCCCCACATCAGAATTTTGGAGGCAGTTCCAGCTTGATTTTCAGGATTCAATCTGGCAAGGTGTTTTGGAGCTGCCTGTTAGGCGGCCAGCAGCTTGCCTGCTTCAATGAAATGAATTTGGAGCCTTAGACTGGCAGGGGTCCTTCTTCCCTGTCAGAATGGGCAGCTGGTTAGAGGTCAAAACCTAACTCGATGTCTACTTTCAGAACTGAGTACAGTCGTAGACCACAGAACACCATATGTTAAAGGAAAAGGAATAACTAGAGAGAGATTAGGACCAAAGTAGACACGTCTGTGTAGAACCACTGGAGATGAACGATGTCCTCAATGAATATTTCTCTTCTGTGTTTACTGTGGAGAAAGACATGGAGACTTGGAACTTGGTGAAGTTAGTGGTGATATCTTCAGGACAGTCCATATCACAGTAGAGGTGGTGTTGGATGTATTAGAATGTGTAAAGGTGGATAAATCTCCTGGTCCTGACCAGATATATCCAAGAATGTTGCAAGAGACTGGAGAAGAAATTACAGGGGCCCTGGCTGATATTTTTGCATCATTGTTAGCTACGGGTGAGGTCCCGGAAGACTGGAGGGTAGTGAATGTTTTGTCATTATTCGAGAAGGGCTGCAAAGAAAAGGCTAGGAACCAAAGACCAGTAAACTTAATGTCTGTGGTAGGTACGTTATTTGAGAAGATTCTGAGAGTTAAGATATACATGCATTTAGAAAGACAGGGTTTGATGAGGAGTAGTCAACATGGCATTGAGAGTGGGTGATCATGCCTCACAGATCTGTTAGACTTCTTTGATGAAGTGATCATGAAGGTTAACGAGGGCAGGACGGTAGATGTAGTCAATTTGCATTTCAGCAAGGCCTTTAATAAGGTTCCACATGGTAGGCTGCTGTGGAAGGTTAGATTGCATGGAATCCAGGGGGAGCTATCGAATTGGATACACAATCGGCTTGATGGTAGGAAGCAGAGGGTAATAGTGGAAGGATGCTTGCCAGATTGGAGGCCTGTGACTGGTGGAGGGGCCTCAGGGGTCAGTGTTGGGCCCATTACTGTTTGTTATCTATATCAATGATTTGGATGAGAATGTACAAAGCATGATTAGTAAGTTTGCAGATGACACTAAAATAGGAGGTATCATGGACAGTGAACAAGGTTTTTAGAAATTGCAGCAGGACCTTGATCAGCTAGGGAAGTGGGTCGAGAAATGGGAAATGGAGTTACATATCGATAAGTGTGAGGTCTTCCATTTTGGAAAGTCAAACCAAGTCAAGTCAAATCTAGGAGTTTCTTGGTGAATGTTAGGGTTTAAGGAAGGTGGTGGAACAGAGGGATCTTGGAGTTCAGGTGCATGGTTCTCTGAAAGTAGAGTCACAGGTGGACAGGGCAGTGAAGAAGGCATTTCACACACTGCCCTTCATCAGTCAGGGCATTGAGTATAGAAGTTGGAAATTTATGTTGCAGTTATATAGGATGTTGGTGAGGCTGCACTTGTAGTACTGCATTCAGTTTTGGTCACCTTGCTAGAGGAAGGATGTTATTAAACTGGATAGAGTGGAGAAGAAATTTGCAAGGACGTTGTCAGGACTCAACGGTCTGAGATATAGGGAGAGGTTGGACAAGCTAGGATGTTTTTCTTTAGAGCATAGAAGAATGAGGGGAGAACTTATGGTGGTGTATAAGATCATGAGAGGCATGGATAGGGTGAATACATTTAGTATTTTTCCCAGAGTTAGGGAATAGAGGACTAGAGGGCATCAGTTTAAGGTTAGAGGGGAAAGAATAAAAGGGAACCTGAGGGGCAACATTTTTACACAGAGGGTGGTACACACATGGAATGAGCTGCCAGTGGAAGTGGTTAAGGTGGGGATATTAACAATATTTAAAAAGCATTTGGACAAATACATGGATAGGAAAGGATTAGAAGGATATAGGCCAAGTGCAGGGAAATGGGGTTAGTGTGGATGGACATATTGGTCGGCATGGACCAGTTTGTGCCAAAGGGCCTGTCTCTGTGCTATAGGGCTCTATGACTGGTTCTCATCACTGAGGGAAAGTGGATGGATGTGTTGCTGAGGTTAACTGAGATTAATTGGAGTGACTGTGATTGTGGTAACAGGCTGCGATGGCTACATGAAGTCAGCAACCTCTCTCAGTCTCACTTCTGCCACAAAGTGCCATGTTTGATCAAGCTATGGCTGTTAAGAACATAAGAACTAGGAGCAGGAGTGGGCACTTCTGCCCCTTGGGCCTGCTCCCCAATCTCGGCCTCAAGTCCGCTTTCCTGCCCGTTCCCCATAGCCCTTTAACCCATTACTGTCTGTAATGTCGGTATCTCGATCTCAATCTTATTCAGTGCTCCGACATCCACCGTAGTTTGGGATAAGTGACTTCCACAGAATCATGGTCCTTTGAGAGAATTAATTCCTCCTCATCTCTGTTCTAAATCTGTTACCCCTTACTCTAAAACTGTAACCCCTCATTCTAGATTGGCCCATGATGGGAAACATCCTCTCCACATCTACTTTGTCAATCCCCTGAAGCATCTTACGAACCTCAATTAGATCTCCTCTCGACCTTCTAAAGTCTAGTGAGTATAGGCCTACACGGCTCAATCTCTCCTCATAAAACAAGCCTGTCATCTCTGGAGTTAATCTCGTAGGTCTGATTGCAACTGCCTCCAGTGCAATTAGATGCCTGAAGTCGAGTTGCTGCTGGAATTGCTGCATGAGTCTCCTCTAACCTTACCTCGTCTAACTCGCTCAACGCAAGCATCTATACCTCTCTCCCTTCTGTGTTTATCAGATCGGGGATGGATAAATACAACTAATTGCTACCTTTCAAACTACTACCCATTCAGTTCATAATTAACCATCGAGCTGAATGAATTTACTCCATTGCTTTTGGTTGTGAACAAGTTACCAGATCATTAATATTATAATCAGCAATGCACCTGAAAGGGTGACGGAACATTACTCAACAGTCAGTTTCTGAAGGGAATTGGATAGAAACATTTTTTTCTCTCCATTTTTTAATGCAATATAAGTTTCATTATCAAGGCCAGCTTTGTCAGCCATCCCGAAATGAGCTTGAAGTGATTTCAACCTCCATTAAGAGAGCTCCCCTTTGAGGACCCAGTGTACGTACTATGCAGTGACAGAGAGAGTCACCTAAGAGTGGAATCAAACCGTGTTCCTGGTGCTGTGAGGCAGCAGTGTAAACCACTGAGCCACCAAGATACCCTCATATGATCATCATTAATCTCAGCCTCACCTCCACCTTCATGCACATTCCTCATAACCATTGACCCCTTTAAGATCAAATATCTAACAAAATTCTTCAGCCCATTTTGGAAGTAAAGTTCTTTTACATGTGAAGTTGGGTTCGATAATTTTTTTGTCCTGTGTTCTTCTATCTATATCCTTGTCAGGACATTGTCTATTCAGTATTTCCTCTGAATTTCATGGCCACTACTGGAATTGTACACTTCTGATGATGTATTTCATGGGTGTGAAAATGCTGTGAGGTGTATGACAGATGCATATTCCATTGTAATCCCTTTTACTATAGAACCCTGAGTCAATATTACTTGATGGGTTTTTAAAAAGGATCAGCAAAAGTTGAGAATCAGGTTACATTACATCACAGAGTACTGAAGGATCTCCTAGAATATCTATTTAAACTGAAGTCAAATTAAACAAAAGGAATTTTTATATTCAATAAAATCATCCCTAAATGCACTGCATTAAATTGATGTCGAGTTGGGGGAAGACAGAGTATTGGACTGGGCTGTGGCACTGAGTGTATAATGTATACAGTGTACTGTGGCACTGCAGGCTGACATTTGAAATCCAGAGTTTCCCACTCTTCACACATACTAATTAAATGTGTTGAACTGCACCTCGTGTAAATGCCAGTTGGAGGTTTGGTGCTTGCCGTATGGACCTCAGGAATATTATGCAGACTGGTTCGTTCCAGACTAACAGCAGAACAGAGTTCTGGTGCCCAGAGTCCTGGGAGCAGCACGTCCCTCTGCTCTCCCTGCTGCTGTTGACAGATTTGGACAGCAAATCCATCGCGGGGTAGCGGTGAACAGGAAAGCCCTCCGTTAGGAATCACCTCTTAAGCCTCTCTAACTCTCCTTCCTCCTTTCAGATCCTCCTTAAAATCTACCCACATGACCAAGCTTTCTGTCACACAGAATCCCTACAGTGTGGAAGCAGGTCATTCTGCCTATCAAGTCCATGCCAACCCTCTGCAGAGCATCCCACCCAGAGCCACCCCCTGTCCTATCCCTGTAACCTTGCATTTGCCATGGCCAATCCACTGAGCCTGCACATCCCTGATACTATGGGCAATTTAACATGGCTAATCCACCTAATCTGCACATCTTTGGACTGTGAGAGGAAACCGGAGCACTCGGAGGAAACCCATGTAGACACAGGAAGAACAGACAGTGACCTACGGGCGGAATCAAACCTGGGTCCCTGGCACTGTGAGGCAGCAGTGCTAACTACTGAGCCACCATGCTGTTTGTTGTCTAATATCTCCTTATGTGGCATGGAATGTCTGATACTGTACCTGCAAATTGCTTTGGGAATGTGGTGCTGGAAAAACACAGCAGGTCAGGCAGCATTGGAGGAGCAGGAGAATCAACGTTTCCTGTGGAAGGGCTTATGCCCAAAACGTCAACTTTCCTGCGCCTCAGATGCTGCCTGACCTGCTGTGCCTTTCCAGCAACACACTCTCAACTCTGATCTCCTGCATCTGTAGTCCTCACTTTCTCCAAATTGCTTTGGGAAGTTTTGCTTCTTTAAGGCACTGGCTGGTTGCAAATTCTTGCTGTTTTCTTTACCCCTTCATTTTACCGATTACACATTCATTTCACTTGTTTTGCAGGATAACACTAGCTTGAGGCCAATGGATCTGCAGGATAAATAATCAGCAATTCCCCATGACCTCAGAAAATGTGGCAATGAATTCAATATAAATGCGAGCTGCTGACTTTAAATGGCTGGCGGGTCGTATTCAGCATTGTGCTTTTTGATAACTATATGAGAAATTAGTTTAAAGGGTCGAAGAGGGAGCAGGAGACAGACCGCAGTCCACTTCAGGCTGAATTAATATATATAATTAGAGCCTCAATCTGCACTATCTTTTCAAGAGGCTCTATTTCACTTACATGAGATTTTCAAAATTGTCATTATCCTCTTGTTTCCCTGTACCATACTCAACAGTAGTTTATAATTCATCATTTTCAGTGATTTTTAATGAATACCAGAGCATATTTGAATCATCGGTCCCCCAGCCCCTTCAGAATGTACTGATGGCTGTAAGGCAGACTAGACGTTGTTGTGAATTAACAGCAAAGTTACAGATACTTTTGGCAATATATTTCTTTTGTTAATTCTCGTTCTGGGGTCAAGTGAAACGAGCCCTGTATTTGGTGCTGACACAAATCTGTTCTGATGAAATGTCAGTGACCTGTAAGATCAACTCTATTTTTATCTTTATAGATCTAATGCAGATTTTTGAACATCCTGTTTTTATTTCATGAAACTAATTTGTAACTAATTTCAGTGCAACTAATTTGTAAGTGCAATTCTCATTTCCGCCCCGAACCCATTTTGTAAGATTTGCCATCTCTGGCTGGATGTATTCCTGGAG
Organism: Chiloscyllium plagiosum; assembly: GCF_037043375.1. Lineage (NCBI taxonomy): Eukaryota > Metazoa > Chordata > Chondrichthyes > Orectolobiformes > Hemiscylliidae > Chiloscyllium > Chiloscyllium plagiosum. The sequence goes on along the minus strand of NW_028270163.1, from coordinate 9,782,127 downwards.
TTTGGGTATTTGACCTCTTGCTTTTTTTTTGTTTTCTTTCAGTTCAGTCACAGGTGTTGGTGTCAATGGCTAGGCCAGTATTTATTGCCCAACCCTAACTGCTCAGAAGGTATATTTCTATGGGTCACATGTAGGGCAAATACCCTCCCTAAAGGACAGTGGTGAACCAGTATCTGTGGAGAGAAAGTACGCATTTATTTCAGCCTCTTTGGAACAGTCATCGAGACTTGAAGCGTTAGCTTGCTTTATGTCCATGATGCTGCCTGACTCTCTGCGATCTCCAACGCTTTTTGACTTAAGTACAGATTCCAGCATCTGCAGTAACTTGCTCCTATATTAGTTAACCAGATGGGTTTTTCTGATAATCAAAAATGGATTCATGCTCATCATTAGGCTCTGAAACCCAGATTTTTATTGAAGTCAAATCCCACCATTGGCCATGGCGGGTCATTGGTTGCTGTGGAGATCCATCCTCACAGGCCACCATACTCCTGCACCAATTAGAAAGCGAACATACTTCTGTTTTTAATAAGCTACACAACTTGTTTGGTGGTATAAATTCTGACTGACAGTCGAGAGTTGAGATTTTTCTCAACACACCTGTAATATTTTTTATCCAGTGAGACAAATTGTTCATTAATATTTGAAAAATGAAAGCCTTGTTTCCGTAACATATAAACAGAAAATGTCAAGAGATACTCAGCAGATCCTCAATCTGAAATGCTGACATTATTTCTCCACAGGTGCTGTCTGACCTTTTGAGTATTTACAACATTTTCTGCTTTGATTTCAGATTTCTGGTACCTGCCCATATTTTGCTTATGGAACTTGTGCATTATATTTATTTCAGCCTCTTCAATTTTTCTCCTGGGTTTTCTCCTCAGGTGTCTTAGAGATTAATCTTCAACTTCTGAAGACTTCAGGACTATCCTGGAGGGTTACTGTTGTATGTTTTATATTCAGTTTCTATGCAGAGAAGATGCTATTTCAATGTTTGAGAATATTTCTGTAGTTATAAAATCGCTGCTCTCATGCTAATGAGTCAGGCTCCCTTGTCAGCCTGTGTTGCCTTTTGCTTAGCTCCAAGTCCACATCAGAATGTATCAATCAAACATTAGAGCCAGATCAGTTATCAGACTCTCATAATCAAACACGAAGCAACTGAACAATTGGACACTATTGTTATAAAGATAAACCCATATTCTCGCAGGTACAATTATTCCTTTGTTGCTGAGATCAATTAAATGAGGTGTAGGTAAGATACTAGGGTAGGATTAGATAAAGGAGCTACAACAGTACAAATTTTCTGAGGCAGTCACCAAACAGAAGAATTTAAGTAGAGTTTTATTTCAGGGGATTGCATGGCTGGAGGAGAGACCATGATGGGTTCATCAGCAAGAGGTGAACTTCAAAGGGAGTGAGGGGCAAGAGATAGGCCAGCAGAAGGGAAGCTAATCTTCCTCACTGTTAGATTGTATTGACCGAGCCCTGCAAGCAAAGGAGGATGGCTATATTTAAAGTACAGACATTCAAAATGGAAAGCCTTTCTATCTAACAACTTTGCAACAAAGCTCGATTTCTCCTTCCTACTTTCAGGGGAAGGCTAATGCCACTAATCGCCCTCAGCTGCTCCCAGCCTTATCACTGGGTCACTATTGCTGAGACTTTGTCGTTCCTGTAAGGCAGGATCTATGCTTTAAATCTAATTCTGAAAGACACCCTGCCTGGCTTTATTGCAATGTGGCCAATGACGAAAACAAACAACTGATCTGATTGCACCACAGTCAGAGACAGTATCACTGAGAAAAAAAACAAATGATGATCAGTCCCGAGGACAGAAAATGTCAGCCTGGTAGGGAGCATGTTTTCTGCAATCAATAACCTTCTGTGGGAAGATAGCTACACAAATAACAAAATACTGCTGTTAGTCTTGTAGTAATGATTCAGATTAATAGTGGTCCAAATGTTAAGCAGTTGGTATGTTAAGTATCAGCCTGGTCTCCAAACTGACTCCTCCCCATGACAACTAGGCTGTTAAAAGACTCTAGAAAATTGTCATAGGCATGAGGAATGGAATCTCATAACCATTCCAGGATCTGAGAATCTGGAGGAGGCACAGGCCTAGCATCTGATTAGGGAACTCTGTCAAGTGAAGTCTCATAACTGGCAGCCCTGTTAAAGACACAGTCCTAGTACCTGGTTCCTTCAACAAAGAGGAAACTTTTATCATTAAAATCCCTTCGGCATAAGGGGATCAAATATAGTTAAGGGCCTTGACAGTATTCCAGCTGTAGGACTGACGTCTTATGCTCCAGATTCTAATGATGACCATGAATCTGTTGTTGATTGTCAGAAAAACCTATCTGGTTCACTAATGTCCTTCAGGGAAGGAAACTGCCATCCTTACCTGGTCTGGCCTACATGTGATTCCAGACCCACAGCAATGTGGCTGACTCTTAACTGCCGTCTGGGCAATTAGGGATGGGCAATAAATGCTAACCTAGCCAGTGATGCCCTCATTTATGAATGAATAAATAATACAAAATCACACATACACTCCCTACACCAGTGACACATATTGCAGTAGTATATCCTACGACAAGATGCATTGCAGCAACATAGCCCAGTTTCTCTGACAGTATCTTGCAAACCTCAAACCAACAACCATTTGAAGGACAAGGGTAGCAGATGCATGGCACCAGCAATTACAAGTTCCCCTCCAAGTCACACACCATGCAGACATGGAATCATATTGCTGCTGCTTCACTGTTGTGGATTGAAAACAAACCTGGGACTCTAGCACTGTGGACGCCACATAGGCTGCAGTGATAGCAACAGGCAGTGGGAGAGCTGCACTATCAAGGTAGCATCTTTCAGTTGAGATGATGCACTGGGATCCGTTTGTCCTCTCAAATGAATGTTGCAGATCCAGACTCATTTTGAAGGAGAGGTGGTGTGCTCCCCTCAATGTTGTCACTAATGTTTATTGCTTAACCAATCTGAGATTGTTGGTTGTGCGATCTGACTGTGCACAAATTGATTCTTAAATTTTCAGCATTACAACAGTATTAACACCTCAAAATTCCCAAAACAGTAACCAGAAATGTTCTGTGATTGGTGGGATAGGAAGCATTAGATTTTAGCAAAAGTTATGTCTGAGAACGAAATACTCAAAAGTACCCTCACATCCAGAGATACCTACTTCAAGTTGAAAAAAACATGGAATCATAGAATAGAATTGCTACAGTGTGAAATAGGCCTTTCGGCCCAATGGGTCCATCCCACCCCCTCTGATCACATATCTAGTGCAGTGACTAGGGCGGAGTCTCACACTCTTGGGCTGAGAGTGTTGGGTTGTAAAGAAAGAGCTTCTGGGCATAGTGGAGACTGCTCAGTGTCAGCAGGATAGATGGAGAGGTAAATCATTGGGTTGGATCAAGAGTAGATGGCTAAGAATTAAGAGGTTTTGAACGTGCAGTTAGGGAGAGAAAGAATCCAAGTGCGGACATTGAGAATGAGGACTTAACAGCCTTTTCCTGGCAAAAAGTGAAGGTAAAACTGAAGGTGGAACAGAAGAGGAAGGAGAAAAATCAGACGTGTGGATAACATTGAGAAATGGACCAAAGGAGGCTTGAAGAAAATCAGAGAAGCAGCTGGACAAGACAAAGACTATGGTAAATGAAATCGATGAATCGATGGGCTCCCTCATGTGTACGTAAGTTTGTGAACACCAGTGTCTCTATGATTATTTTGTACTGTATAAGTGGTCCTTCTTGTAATGCTGTTCTTGGCAGTGTTCCTGGGCATTAGGTAGACGTACTTAGCACCCAAATATAATCTACTGAGCAGAGTATGAACTCAGAGAAAACAGAAGGAAAGAAACTTTGTTATTTTATGCTACTTTTCTGTACTGAGATGAAGAGAATAGCACGGAAAATGGTCAAAGGCTGACAGTGCAAGTCAAAGGAGGAATAAACTGATAGAAATATTTTGTGGACAATATGACCAGTTGGCCAATTACTGTATACAATACTCAGGAAAACAGAAATAATAAAGTTAACTATGTTGGAGAAATCTAATTATCCCACAGCAAATACACAATCATCCCAGAAAACATCCCAGTATTTTCAGAAATTCAGATGTTAGCCTTCTGTAATTCATGGATGAGGATTCCCAGATCTCTCTGTTCTGTAGCTTTCTCCATTTCAATAACTGTCAGCTCATCTATTGTTCCTGCCAAAATGCATCACCTCACATTTTCCCCACATTGTATTCCAACTGTCAAGTTTTTGCCCACTTACTTAACCTGCCTTTGTAGATCCTTTGTGCCATCGTCACTTGCCTTCCCACCTATGTTTGTGTCATTTGCAAACTTGCCAATAGTACATTCCTCATCCAAGTCATCAATGTGTATTGCAAACAATTGTGGCCCGAGTACTGATCCCTGTTAGCACCCAATTAATTATAGGTCGCCAAACTGAAAATGACCCCTTATCCCAACTTTCTCTTTTCTATTAGTTAGCCAATTCTCTGTCTATGTTAATTTACTACATCCAACACCGTTGACTCTTATTCTATTAAGTAGTCTTATGTGTGGGGCCTTTTAAATGCTTTCTGAAATCCAAATACATTACATCCACTGCATTCCTGTTATCTATCCTGCTTGTTACCTCCTCAAATAATTCTAGTAAAGCTCTATGCTGCATCTGCTTGAACATATGCATTTTTAAATCCTCTGCTATTACATCCATATAATAGACTTTAATATTTTCCCAATAACAGACACTCAGTTAGCTGGCTTATTGTTAACTGTGTTTTTTTTTTTGTCTTCTTCCCTTTTTAAATAAAGGTTTCACTATTGCAGTTTTCCAAGCTTCTGCGACTTTTCTAGAATCTGACCTCTCCTGGAAGATTACTACGTAATCATCCACTGTCTCTGTAGCTGCTTTCTTTAATATCGTGGGATGTATTCCATCAGGTTCGGAGAAGATTTTGGTGTTTCACCCCATTTATTTCCCCAGCACATTTTCTGCAGATACAGTTACTGGATTATTTCCTGCCCTTTTGTCCCTTGGTTATTTAATATTTTTGGAATGTTATTAAGTGAAGACTGATGTTAAAGTGTTTATTCAACTCCTCTGCCAAGTTCCCCATTATTATTTCCCCAGCCTCGTTCTCTAAAGGTCTCTTTCCTTTTTATATATTTAAAGAAGCTCTTGCTGTCTGTTTTCATATTACTTGTAAGTTTACCCTCAAATTTTATCGTCTCACTTTTTGTTCTTTTTACGGTTGTCTTTTGTTGGCTTTTAAAACTTTGCCAATCCTCTGGCTTACTACTTGCAGCATTGTATGTGATTTTCAATCTGACACGATTCTTAACTTCCCTGGTAAACCATGGTTAGCGTATTCCCTTCTTAGAATCCTGTCTTTGCTGCGTGCCATGAATTATTTTCTTAAATGTGTGCCATTGCTTCTGACCTTTGCTGCTAAACCCCTTTCCCAGTCCACTCCAGTCAGGTCTGCCCTCATTCTTTCTTAATTGCTCTGACTTAAACTTAGTTCAGCTGTTTACAACTCAAGCTTTCATTGTCAAACCAAATGCTAAATTCAAATACGTTATGGTCAATGTTTCCCAGGGGATCTTTAACTCTGACATCATTTATCAAACTTGCACATTGCCAACTCCAAAATAGCCAGATCCCTGGTTGGATCCACAACATATTGTTCAAAGAAACTGTCCCGAATACACTCTATGAGTTCTTCCCTGTGATTTTCTGTGCTAATCTGACTCTCCCTATCTCCATGAAAACTAAATTCATCCATGATTAATGCACTGCCTTTATTATGTGCCCTCATTATTTCCTGATTTATTATCTGTCCCACCATCTAGCTACTGTTAGGATGCCTGTAGGCTGCTCCTAACAGTGTCTTCTTACCATTTTGTCACTATTTAAGTGGTCACCCATGATAAGATATATTGTGACAGGCTGATATCTAGTTAACAGTGCTCCTGAGTTTTAGACATTTTTCCAATTAAAATGGAAAGTATTCACATTTCTCTGGCTCTGTCCATCAGGAACTCGCCATAGATTGAATGAATAATTTTGAAACTGCGGCAAATGTCTGGAGTTACATAGTGTAGAACGTGGCCATTTAGGCAACTGTGGCGATGCTGTCTTTTTGAAAGAGCTTTATGAGTAGTCCCACTGGCCTGCACACATCACGAGAACTGGTTAACAGAAATGAAAGCAGGCAATTCCTTTATCTGCATTGTCCCTGCACGGTGAGCAGTGAGAGTTCACCAAGTGACAGAATAGAATGTTGCTCATTTGTGGTAATAAATGAGGGTGTCTCGTTAGGGTGGGGGGTGTTATAATTAGGGAGGGGTGGATCAAATTCTGGTTTACTTGAAGATGCAGTTCAATGTTACTCCTTGCATTCTAATTACTAATAATTATCCTGTAATTCCACTGATGGTCCTATTCAGCGGCATCAAACTTCACCTGCTGAGTCAGACGCGGGCGTGAAATGCTATTAACTGAACGTAAACACAGGTGGCAATCCAAGCGGCAGCACAGGGCACTGCCAGCTTGGAGACATGTTGTTCAAACCTAATTACAGGTTCAGTACACCCTGCTCTCAAAGTCTCTCGGTTGTCAGGCAAAGCGACCTGTTGAGTTGTCAGGCCATCAAGCTGTAGATTTTTTTTCCCCCAGCAGTTAAAGGAGCAGTGTTCTTGTGGGCACTGTTTCTTTTCCAGTGCTGGTGTGATTCTGTCTGACCCCTGGAAACGCAGAGGCAATGGTGCTCAATTCCTGGATGAGGGCATATGCAAGAATTTGAGTACAATCCAGGATAAAGCAACCCACTTGATTGGAACCCCATTCAACTTCCACTCCCTCCACCACTGACATCCAGTAACAGCTCTGTGTACCATCTAATGTAGTAACTCATAAGGCTCTTCCAATAGCATCTTCCAGACCTATAGCCTCAACTACCTAGAAGAATAAGGCCAGCAGCAGCTACACTTCATTCATTTTCCCTCCAAGCTACCCAACACCCAGGCTTGGAAATATATCACTGCTCCTTCACTGGGTAGGTCGCTGGGTCAAAATCCTGAAATTCCCTCTCCAACAGCAGTGACTGGAAGAAGGCAACTCACCACCACCTTCTCAAGGGAATTACGAATGGGCAATAAATGCTGGCCCAGCCAGTGATACCCAAAACAAATTAAAACAGTGACTGGGAGATAGATCTCATAGAATACAGACATTGCCTTGAGTAGAGCTGCTGACTGAAATTCTGGCAAACTTAATTTTAGCAGAGAAATCAACAATGAGGTCTGGCTGCACTGGTGGAGAGAGAAACAGAGCTAACGCTATGACTCTTCAGAACCGAAAGGTATTGGTAAATAGATACTTTTTGATACTTTTGACAAAGAAATGAAAGTGATTGGGAGATCTGTGTAAAACAAATCCTGATTTTAAGACAAATGAAGATTCAGGAAGAAACAAAGAAAAACAAAATTAGGAGCAGGAATAGGCCTGTCAGTCCTTTGGGCCTACTACACCACTCATGACCATGGCTGATCCTCTACCTCAACACCATACTCCCACTATCTCCCCATACCGCTCAATGTTTTTATTACCTATAAATCAATTTCCTTCTTAAATATATTCATTACCTTGGCCTGCACAGCCTTCTGAGGCAGAGAACTCCAGGGGCTCCCCACACTTTGAGTGAAGAAATTTCTCCTCACCTCAGGTGTTTTTGATGGTCCCTCAACATAAAGCTGACAGCAAGGATCAGATCCAGAGAGAGGGATACTCAACGTAGTCTTCCTAGCTTTTATTCCTTGATGTTCTACACAGCTTCGATTGGAAAATTCCAGAGTGACTCCTGTCCAAATAGCAAGTCATAACTTCCTAGAGGACCTTTCCGCTTCCCCACACACCTCCCCATTAAACCCACCCTGCAAGGTGCCCAGAAATGCTGGAATGTCATGGGCATCCAATCTTAGTATATCACTGATTCCCAGCAGGATTCAAGCCAGGGTCCAGGCCAGGAACTGTTTATAGGTGTCAGCTTGTCTCACTGCTCCTCTGGCAGGTATCTTGAGGCCTGACTTTCAATGTGCTGTATTTTATTCAGTTGTACTGTTGCCTTAGAATCAGAGGTCTGTGGGTTCTAATTTCGCTCCATAATTCGGGCTGACCTTTCAGTTCAGTAGGATCTCTCAGATTGGGATGTTAGACTGCATCTCTATCAACAGGTTGATGTACAAAATCCAGGGACACAGCTTAAAGACAGGCAGGGGAAGCTCTTTGACCGGAAAACTCACAATCCATTTCACTAAACATCATGGGATGAGAAATCATTTGGCAGTCTGTGGGACCGTCCTGTGTGTGCATCAACTCTTATGTTCTGCCCACCTGCAGACCCTACAATAAATCACCACTCCCAATTCCTGGACTGTGAAGCTTGTGGTTGTGAAAGGTGATCAAAAATAAAACAAGTTATTTCTTATTGTAGTTAATTGTGCATAAGCCTAAGTAACAGGAACTGCACTTCAAATGTAATTAGTTCAGTGTAGATAGGGACTTTGACCCAGGAAATTAGTGATCTGTGGGTGTCTGTCTAGCACTATTAGACCATCACCTTACTGACCTACAGTCACCATTAATGAGACTAACAATCAATTACAGCTTTTATTAGTTGAATTTAGCTGTGGTGGGATTTCAAGCTCATTAGTCTGGATGGTTCAGTTACTAATCCAGTTACATTACCTCTATATGTCGGCCTCCCCCTAATCAGGGAGTGAGGGTGGGTCATGGAATGAGTGAATCAGCAGAAAGTGTGAATTAATGAGTGAGTAGAAAAAAGGAGCGAGAGCGAGTCAGGGAGTGAGTGTGAATAAATGAGCAAGTGTGAGTCAGGGTCTGAGCGTGTTTCCAGCTGTCGTGTGTCAGAGAGTGAGTGTGGATCCTGTTCCCAAAGATTAATTTGGTCTGGATTCACTGTCTGGGTGGTCTGTGCGTGTGTAAGTCATTAATATAGGAGAGCTGATGATGTGAGATTGCTCTCCGTCTCTTGCTGGACATCCAGTGGTTGTGTCTGCAATCAACACAGGCTGAATGATCACACCATGGCCCAGCTACTAGAGGTTAGATTGTCAGACATGATCCTAACTCCAGAGAAGGTGCTGCCCTTTTAGAAAGTGCACACTGAAGTGGATTTGAGTTTCTAATTCAAGCTCCCATCAATTAATGAAGTGCAAGTTGAAACATTGATTAATAATGATGGGTTTTGTACTATTCAGAACCTTTCTCAGCTATTTTGAGCCTCTTGTTCTCATTAAGGTGAGGAATTATGAGCTGGGAAATGGAACATTACCTTTTGCCTAATGATAAGTACTCTCAGGTATGGTCTAGTTAAGCAATAGTGCAATCTTGACAAATATAAGGTTTGCTACACCTTAAACAAAACAATCAGGAACAGATGGGCATTACTTAGCAGTGTTAGCTGAGAATGACAACACACACCTATTAATGATAATGCTTAAAGGCAAAAACCAATTAATTTCCAAAATGTACGTAATACAGTGGTGATGCACATTGTTCAGTGGAGTTGATATCCAAAATGGTAGCAAATCTATATTAACCGTCACCGTTAATAGCTATCTGTCATCACTCAAGAATAACAAAAAGTACTGATAAGATCTGTCCAAGATATCCATCTGTGACAACTGAGGAATCTCCACCACATCCCTATTCGTGCAGTTCAGTTCATAATTGCATTTCACTTTTTTTTTGTTTAATAAGAATGTTCTGCAGCCTCACATTCCAAAGAAACATTGATTTCGATCAAGCAGCTTTTTGTTAAGGCTGGAGTGTCTCTATTGCTTGATATCACATGATATCCTGTGACGGCGCAGTGGCTTCGTGGTTAGCATTGCTGCCTCACAGCACCAGGATCCCAGGTTCCCAGGTTCGATTTCAGCCTGGGGTGACTGTCTGTGTGGAGTTTGCACATTCTCCCTGTGCTCCCTCTCCGGATGCTCCTGTTTCCTCCCACAGTCCAAAGATGTGCAGGTCAGGTGAATTGGCCATGCTAACTTGCCCATAGTGTTAGTACATTAGTCAGAGGGAAATGGGTCTGGGCGGGTTACTCTTCGGAGGGTCGGTGTGGACTTGTTGGCCTGAAGGACTTCAGCAAAACACAAATGGGATGTGCTGTGGTTATTGTCAATGTGCTGTGCTGGAGAGCTTCCATAGTGATTCTCCATCATGGATCTATGGCCACCAGTGGGATCCATAGGCACAGGGGTGAGAAAGAGAGAGCAATATGTTTACAGAAGATAAAAAAAATTCTAAACATGGCAAGAACTGTGAGAGGGACTGTTGTTTCTCAAAGTGGACCCTGAAGGTGTACTGTCTTTCCAAAAAGAGTCATGAAGGCAACCACTAAAAACAAAATATCTTCAAAAAATGGCCCCGGAAAAAAATGCATGAATCAACAAGTGTGGTGCTGGAAATGCACAGCCGGTCAGGCAGCATCCAAGGAGCAGGAGAGTCGACTTCCTGATAAAGAGCTTATGCCCGAAACATCAACTCTCCTGCTCCTTGGATGCTGCCTGACTGGCTGTGCATTTCCAGTACTGCACTCTTGCCGCTGATCTCCAGCATCTGCAATCCTCACTTTCTCCCTGGAAAATGCATGTACTTTTTGAAAGGAGGTCCCATTGACATGGAATATTATATCACCTTCACTCTCTGTGCAACTCAAAGTCAATTAAATGCTTATTTTTGAAATGCAAATATGACTGCAATGTAGAAAATGAAGCAGCCAATTTGTTACCAGCAAGCTCCTGCAAATTACAATGTGCTAAGGGCCATATTATCTGTTGTAGTAGTGAGGGTTGAGAGTTAAATATTGATCAGAACGCCAGGGCCCTCTCCCCTGTTCTTCAAAGTGAGATTGAGTGCACTGGTGGAGAGGGCAGGACAGGGTTAGGATTTAAAATCTCAGCAACTCTGACAGTGCAGCATTCCCTCAGTACAGCACTGGAGGGATTAGATTCAGTGTTCACATCTCTGGAATGGGCCTCTTCTGGGACTGACCCAAGATTAACAGTTTACAGAGGCACAGAGGAACCTCGATTGTCCAGCTTTCGGTTAATTGAACAAAATACGCACCGCCAGTGTCCTTCGGGTAATCAAGGGTCCTCTGTAACTAGGACAGGACTTATTGCATGATATACCATCTTAAAGGAACTTTCAAGGTCTGCCGTCCTGGCTGACGACACATTTCCATTTAGTGGCCTGATTATACTTCAGTGTTTAGAAGAATTAAAATAGACAAAAGGTTATTTATAACCTGGTCATGCTAACTGATTGAGCCAAGATATTGTAAAAAACAGATTTGTTTTATTCTTCATTTTGGATTGGGAAAAGGACTGCTTTGAACCAAAGACAGTGGAAGGAGTTGCACCACTTTTTAAAAACGAGTTACTGGAACTCATTGTTGCTTTGTCCAAACGGTGAAGCAGTGGGGGAAGATCTCTGAGGCAGCACTGCTCCATGAGTGAATTTTTTCATTCATGGGACATGGGTGTTGTTGGCCAAGCCAGTATTTATTGCCCACCCCTAATTGCCCAGAGGCAGTTGAGAACAAGCTTCACCCAGAAACAGCTTGCTGATTGCTTTGTGTTAGCGATAGCAGAAACCACCAGCATGATGGTAGCTCTCTGCCTTCTGGGCAGATGAAGAGAGTGTGTCAGCAATGCAGAGGTTAGGGTTAGGGGAGAAGCCTCCAAACTGCATAAAAAAGCTCACACACTCTCTCTCTCTCTCTCCCTCAGTAAAGTAACTAAAACCTGAGGTTAGCGAGCTGTTCTCTTCCACTAGCTACTGTAAGCTGTTGTTTCTAACCAGTGACTGAAATACGGTAATAATTAGTACGCCAAGCACCCTGTGTCTTCAACAAAGAACTGAAAGAATCTGTACAGAAGATCTTCAAAGAAGTAAAAAGGGATCCTCATCAAATCCTGTCGACACGTACTCGTGAATTTTGTTTCCCCAATATTTTGTTTGCCAACTATAACCTCCATGTTTGTTTGCTTGTTTGTGTTAGAATTTTAACTGGTAGAGGCATATTAATAATTGATATTATTGTTTTCCTGTGGTTAAGAATGATTTAGTTGTAATAACTAGTTGTTTCTTCCTCAGTACAGAAACCTGGTCAGTCCCTTCTGTTAACCTGGCAGGAAAATGGGGAACTTCTTTGAACCTTGATTCAAATTTGAACTTTTGTGCTGACTCCTGGAATAGTGCGGTTTGAGTTTCAGCGCACTTTTGCCAAATGGATTGTGACAATGCTCCAACTTATTCATTTCATGTGCAAATAACAGACAGTGAAACTTTTTAAAATGTCCTTTCTCAGCTCTTCAAGGACGTTAACCTCCTCAGGACACTATTATTGAAAACCAAAGACTGAGAAAGATCTGAACATGGAGGGACAGACCTAGGTGAAACATTTTCAGGTGGTTAATACCTGGGCAGCGGCACACTGCGTCTTTTAATGTCAATTAAAATAAAAATGAAACAAAATAATGATTGCACTGGTTTGAATCGAGGACATTTTAAATCAAATTGAAACAAAACATATCTTGGGAGGTTGAAACTACGTTATAAGCATTACCGGAATCATCAGAAACTACGATGAGATTTGTTAAAATGTTAAAGGAACAGTTGAAAATGTTGTAAGCTCATTGTGTTTCCCAACCAATGACAAGTAATTACAGGTTGAAAAGGGTAAGCAGTCAAAATGTATAATTGGAATCAAACTCAGTATGTGTAGAGTCTGTGTGACTGCACCCAGATAACACACAGGTTGGAGGATGTTAATGACATTGTAGTTGGTGTACATTTTATTGCTGGAACAGCACAGCAGGTCAGGCAGCATCCAGGGAACAGGAGATTCGACGTTTCGGGCACAGGCCCTTCTTCCTGAAGAAGGGCCTGTGCCCGAAACGTCGAATCTCCTGTTCCCTGGATGCTGCCTGACCTGCTGTGCTGTTCCAGCAATAAAGTTTCAACTTTGATCTCCAGCATCTGCAGACCTCACTTTCTCCTCCTAGTTGGTGTACATTGCAGACTGGATAACAAGCTGTTATTTAAATTCATAGATCTTGTTTATTGATCAACACCTCAGGATTGCCCTCTCCTGTAACATAATGACTACATCCATGTACCCTGATATAGGAGCGATACGGATCACAGTGGCAGGGTAGGGGAGATAGGAACTCAGTGTAGAAGAGATGAGGAGATGAAGTATGAGATTGCAATGCAGAACACGATGCACTCCCGAAACATCTGCAATCATCTGCCACAAACTGTAAAGAATGAATGGAACAGTTTGCACGATTCCAAAATGCATGTAACATAAGATTTAAACACACGGGTGGCACAAAGGTCATGAAGCAGGGATTAGTATTCCACCAGAATCAGATCATTACAAACTTGAAGGGAAATTAAGGTTACACAATGAAGATGCAGTATTCACATGGCATTACATGTGGCTTGCATCTGGCTGAGGAAATCCATTGTCTGCCTGCTCCTTCTTCCCATGCGGCCTCTTTCCTCCAAAAGATACCTTTTTCTCCAGAGCGGAAATGGTCTAGCTGCCCTGCCCAGGGCCCTCCCTCATGATCACCATCTGCTGCCCGAGGTTCTGGCACAATTGCGCGATCTCTTCGGCTCGGTGGCCTCTCTCTCCATTGCCATCTGCTGCCAGAAGCTCAGTTACATGTACTTAACATGGAAGAGTGTTATGTGCAATAGTTCAATGAAAGAATTTGGAGAAACCTACCAAAGACAGGTAGCAGTTACTCAGTGGGAGAGGGAAACCATTACTGCACACAAACTACCAGCAGAGAAAAGGATACCTGTCTCTCCCATTATCCCTACCTGGGAGGAACAGCGGATAGAGGGTAAAGCAGGAGACAGGAGTGGCTCGGTCTTAGGATCAAATATGAAAGCTGATGAATTTCATCTAAAATCATAGGTGAGTCGGATGCAGTTCATACACTGCATTTAAGTGAAGTCTATAAGAAGTTTTGTGCTTTTAATAACAAGAAACAGACAAACCTGGAAACTTGCAGCTAGTTCATCATTGCCTGAAAGAAGAGTAAAGACGGTAGTGTTTCAGACATTGACTCTCTTCGTGACCCCTATGCTTGAAAAGGATCTATTCTGGTGCCAAATAATCCGAACTTGAAACATGTGGTTGCTCAACGCGCGTTGGAAAATCATGTTTTCATCAGTCTGAGGTTTTGACAACAATATGCAGTGGTTAAATATATTTATCTGGGGAATTATCTGTCTGAAGGACAACACTTGTGTCAAGTATATATCTTCATATGTTCTAAATGTTGTTAGCATGCCATTAGATCGTCAAGAACTCACAGCTGTATGGGGGGGGGGGAGGAGGTGTGAGGGATGCTGGGAACAATTGAAGGAATGGGTCTCCAACTCAAACACTGCATTGTTCATCAACCCCTTCCTCTCAGGAGCCTAAACATCCAATCCTTCCATCATTACCACACATTGTAGACATGATACATGACTGGCCAACTGGAAATGAGGCAAACAGGATGATTATCTCACTTTCCATTTGATATTTCGATGGATATCTAGGATATCTACAAGGTGCCCTGCAGCAGTTTACCAAGGCTTCTCCAGCAACATCTCCTAAACCTACAACTTTTACCACCAGGAAGGGCAAGAGATAGGGGAGCAAGGGAACTCCAATGCCTCCAAACAGCCCGTGCACTGACTATTGCTCCCCACAACAAAACTCCCAATGTCCAGTCAGGCACTATCCTGAATTGGACAATTAACATGTGCCTTCATCAGCAATACATCAAAACTCATTGAAGATCCAGTGTAAAAGCACTACAGAGCACCTAGGTCATACAGACATCACTGGGTTGAGAAGGTGACTCACAAAGACATTGGGATGGGAAGTGTGGTCAATACATTGAAATACTTATCCATTTCTAACCACTGTACAGTGTGATTATATCAGATAGTGTATGCCTTTTTAAAGCTGGGTATAATTGCATGATATACATTTTTTGTCAATAAGAATTAATGCAATGGTGCTGAACTCACAGACTATAATTTCTAGTGAATGTCAAGTATATATCTTCATATGTTCTAAATGTTGTTAGCATGTCATTAGATCGTCAAGAACTCGTTTACTGTACTGTCAAGTGTGAATGAAGGGGAACATAGGTTTTTCATTTATAATTAAACTGGAGCTTAATTTCTTTAATGAATGGTGTGACAGTTTTTGTAAAACTATACAAGATTGAAAATAGAAATGGAAAGAGCTTAATAGCTTTATATCTTTTGCCACATTCTGCAAATGAATTTTAAACATTACATTAGCATCATTTATCACATCTCAAAGCATTCCAAGGTACAACAAGTTGCCTAGGAAAAAAAAGTGAGGACTGCAGATGCTGGAGATCAGAGTTGAGTGTGTGGTGCTGGAAAAGCACAGCAGGTCAGGCAGCATCTGAGGAGCAGGAAAATCGATGTTTCGGGCATCAGGATTGCTGATGAAGGGCTTATATCCGAAATGTTGATGCTCCTGTTCCTTGGATGCTGCCTGACCTGCTGCGCTTTTCCAGCAACACATTTTCAGCTTAAAGTTCAGTGAGGCAGGATGTAGTTATATCAAACAATGAAAGATCTCCCAACTGTCGTGATTGGAACCAGGTGAATCACATTGACTATAATCAGGGAGCCTTGGCTGACAGAGATAAACAGGGTATTGAGAGAGTGTCCTGGCTTCAGGGACTGTCTCTGAGCTGGTTGGTCACAGCCAGTGTACCGTGTACATGTACATAAAGGGTGACTTGGCGTTTGGATACCAGCTGCTGTGCAGTTATTTCACAATGCCACAAGATCTTCAATGTGAATCTGAAGCTTTGTAGCTAACTAATGGGGACTCAGAGGCTGGGGAATGGCCCTTTAACTGTACCCTGGAAAATCAGTTGAGTTTGTAAAATATTCTGACCATCAACCAGTCAGACCTCCCCATCCAAACAGACCAAACGATCCTCTGTCCCTGGTTCCAGAGGGTGTGAACTGTACATAGAGGGGGTTCAAACCTCGGACAATGAAACAAGATTGGACACCTCCTAGCAGAGCGCTTTAGGGAACATCTCCGGGACACCTGCACCAATCAACCCCACAGCCCCGTGGCCCAACATTTCAACTCCCCCTCCCACTCTGCCGAGGACATGCAGATCCTGTGCCTCCTCCACCTCTGCTCCCTCACCACCTGATGCCTGGAGGAAGAACGCCTCATCTTCTGCCTCAGAACACTTCAACTCCAGGGCATCAATGTGGATTTCACCAGTTTCCTCATTTCCCCTTTCCCCACCTCACCCCAGCTCCAACCTTCCAGCTCAGCACTGTCCTCATGACCTGTCCTACCTGCCTACCTTCCTTTCCACCTATCCACTCCACCCTCCTCTCTGATCAATCACCTCCATACCCACCCCCATTCACCCATTGTACTCTTTGCTACCTTCCCCCACCCTCCTCCCTGACCTATCGCCTCCATACCCACCCCCCATTCACGCATTGTACTTTCTCCCCACCCCCACCCCCCTCTCATTTATCTCTCCACTCTGCAGACACCCAGCCTCTATTCCCGATGAAGGGCTTTTGGCCGTAATGTCGATTTTCCTGCTCCTCGGATGCTGCCTGACCTGCCGTGCTTTTCCAGCACCACTTTAACCTAGACTCTGGTTTCCAGCATCCGCAATCCTTGTTTTTATCTAAACACGCCAAATGCCATATTTATAAACTCGGAACACGATTACACCTTCTAATGATTTACAGCTGACTTTACAAGCCAATGGTTTCCACTGAATGTTGACGATAAGACCTTCAGACAAATGTTTACGGGGGAATTAGGCAATAATTTTATAGGGTGGGGAATTTCAAGATTAGGGGGCATATCTTTAAGGTGAGAGGAGAAAGATTTTAAAAAGATATGGGACAATTTTTTTTACACAGTGAGTGGTTCATGTGTGGAAAGAACTTCCAGAGGAAGTGATGAATGCCATTACAACCTTTAAAAGACATTTAGATAAGAACATGAAGAAATGTTTGGAGGGATGTGGGCCAAGTGCAGGCAGGTGGGACTAGTATAGTTTGTGATTATGGTCAGCGTGGACTGGGTGGGCCAAAGGGTCTGTTTCTGTGCTGTATGACTCTATTTCCTGCCTGATTTGTGAACGTGTGGACAACTCTACGTGTATGTGTGTGGCTGCAGTGTACCAGGGGAGTAATGACAACTCAATCATATAACCTACATCAAAGTACATAAGAACATAAGACATAGGAGCAGGAGTAGGCCATCTGGTCCCTTGAACCTGCTCCACCATTCAGTGGCTGATCTACTTCCTGGACTCAACTCTACTTACCTGCTTACTCAACATAACCCTAATTCCTTTCCTTGTTAAAAATCTATCCAGTTTTGCCTTAACAACATTCAATGAGGTAACCTGAACTACTTCACGGGGTGGGGAATTCCACAGATTCACACCCCTGGGTGAAGACGTTCCTCCTCAACTCAGTCCTAAATGCGCTCGCCCTTATTTTGAGCCTATGCCCCCTAGTTTAGATTAGATTAGATTTCCTACAGTATGGATCAGGCCTTCGGCCCAACAAGTGCACACCGACCCTCCAAAGACCAACCCATGCAGACCTATTCCCTACATTTACCCGTGACTAATGTACCTAACACTATGCTGAAAATGTGTTGCTGGAAAAGGGCAGCAGGTCAGGCAGCATCCAAGGAACAGGAGAATCGACATTTCGGGCATAAGCCCTTCTTCAGGAATGAGGAAAGTGTGTCCAGCAGGCTAAGATAAAAGGTAGGGAGGAGGGACTTGGGGGAGGGGCTTTGGAAATGCGAGAGGTGGAGGGAGGTCAAGGTGAGGGTGATAGGCCGGAGTGGGGTGGGGGCGGAGAGGTTAGGAAGATGATTGCAGGTTAGGAAGGTGGTACTGAGTTCGAGGGATTTGACTGAGACAAGGTGGGGGGAGGGGAAATGAGGAAACTGGAGAAATCTGAGTTCATCCGTTGTGGTTGGAGGGTTCCCAGACAGAAGATGAGGCGCTCTTCCTCCAACCGTCGTGTTGCCATGGTCTAGCGAAGGAGGAGTCCAAGGACCTGCATGTCCTTGGTGGAGTGGGAGGGGGAGTTGAAGTGTTGGGCTACGGGGTGGTTGGGTTGGTTGGTCTGGGTGTCCCAGAGGTGTTCCCTGAAACGTTCCGCAAGTAGGTGGCCTGTCTCCCCAATATAGAGGAGGCCACATCGGGTGCAGCGGATGCAATAGATGATGTGTGTGGAGGTGCAGGTGAATTTGTGGCGGATATGGAAGTGTCCCTTGGGGCCTTGGAGGGAAGTAAGGGGGGAGGTGTGGGCGCAAGTTTTGCATTTCTTGCGGTTGTAGGGGAAGGTGCCGGGAGTGGAGGTTGGGTTGGTGGGGGTTGTGGATCTGACGAGGGAGTCACGGAGGGAGTGGTCTTTTCGGAACGCTGATAGGGGAGGGGAGGGAAATATATCCCTGGTGGTGGGGTGCATTTGGAGGTGGCGGAAATGACGGCGGATGATACGTTGTACATGGAGGTTGGTGGGGTGGTAGGTGAGGACCAGTGGGGTTCTGTCCTGGTGGTGGTTGGAGGGGCGGGGCTTAAAGGCGGAGGAGTGGGAAGTGGAAGAGATGCGGTGGAGGGCATCGTCGACCACGTCTGGCGGGAAATTGCGGTCCTAACACTATGGGCAATTTAGCATGACCAATTCACCTGCACATCTTTGGACTGTGGGAGGAAACCGGAGCAGCCGGAGGAAACCCACGCAGACACGGGGAGAATGTGCAAACTCCACACAGACAGTTGCCCGAGGTGGGAATTGAACTCTGGTCCCTGGCTGTGTGAGGCAGCAATTCACTTCACCTGCTTCTATCTTATCTATTCCCTTCGAAATTTTATATGTTTCTATAATATGCCCCCCTCCTTCTTCTAAAGTACCAATGAATATAATTACAGGCTACTCAATCTCTCCTCATAACTGTTGAACAGGACATCAAGCATTAAGCAGCACGACACAAACGTGTGCCTGGGCCAGGGGAGGGATGCTTGATGCTCTGGGTCTTGTTCTGTCTTTAGCTTTCACTCTGGAACAGTAGCAAGGAACAGCCTGTAAAAGGTCACAATTTGCATACGTGTAGGATATTTCGCTAGCAATCTAACAAACTGGATTTGAATAATTTGCACATATTTAGATATTAATACTTTACTGGCTTTTATTGTATAAGGGGCTGGACCAAAATGTGCAATAATACTTAGGTGAGGAACCACGTAACATTCAAAATCTGCAGCTTGTTTATTCTTTCTCATTTTACCAGATGCAACAGACTGTGTGAAAGATGACTGGGTGTCTTTCCATTACCTGAACACAGGGTATAATTTCTCATAATCCCAAACTTTCAGCAGGTGGATAGCACAATGAATTCCCTGTGAAATTTTCACCTTGTGCTTTTTGAACAAATGTGTTGCATAGCTTAAACGTTTAATCTGACAAAACCTATTATATTATGGCTCACAGTTACAATACAGTTTTCGTTTTGCAGACTTAACATCTTCACAACATTCTGACTGTTACATACATGTGACCCGAAGGTATAAGGTTTTCAGACTCCATCTTAACTGGGGCCTATGAAGAATGAGATGCTGATGTGAGCCTGCAACTGGATAGCGTCAAATGTGTTCTGGGGAAGAGTCACTCAATCCAAAGTGTAAACTCTGATTTCTCTCCACAGATATTGCCAGACCTGCTGGGCTTTCTCAGTAATTACTGTTTTTGTTTCTGATTTGCAGCACACATAGTTCTTTTAGTTTTCAGCTTAAAATTAGCCCAGACTCTGAAGTGCCTGTGACCGTAATACATGTTGTATACTAGGAGCTGTAATAAATGTGTATTGAAACTTTCAATACCATGTTACCCACATCTAGTTCTTGTACTACACGAGTTAACATCAGCATTACTGCATCAGATATAAATATCCTACTGGAGGCAAAGCCTGCAACAAAGTGGCAGATCAAAACCAGCAAAAGCAATGCATTTGTTCACATTGGATGGTGTACAAGGAAGGTTTCCTGGTGATGAAAATAGAAGCAAGTGCTCTCGATTCCATGTGATAATATCACATCTTGTGCAAAGGCCCCTGCATTGGTTTAAGACTGGCAAGGGCAGACAGTACTTCTATTGGGATGTGAGCCTCACTGGCAAAACAAAATTTATGCCCATCTCTATTTGGCCTGGAGAAGGTGATGACGAGCTCTCTTCTTGAAACACTATCATCTTTGGGGTAACAGTACGCCCACAATCCTGTCAGGGACTGTGTTTCAGGATTTTGACTCAGTGACACTGAAGGAATGTGATATATTTCCAAGTCAGGATGGTGAGTGGCTTGGAGGGGAACTTGCTGGCAGTGATACGTATTTGCTGCCCTTGTCCTCCTCAACGGGAGATGTCACAGGATTGAAAAGTGTGTGGGTAGTAGCAGGGCTGAAAGCAATAACAATTTTACCTGGCCCATTACACAGCATGAACTTCCAGGGCATCACCTCCCATTGCAATCTGACAGGAAGAATGTACTGACCAGGAACGGGTACAAAATTCTGGACTGTACGGATGGGCATCTGTAGGAACCGTACTTTACAATCATGTTAGGATGGGTGAGGGGAAGACACATTCCTAATGAAGGGCTTATGCCCAAAACGTCAACTCTCCTGCTCCTCGGATGCTGCCTGACCTGCTGGGCTTTTCCAGCACCACACATTTTGACTCTGAGGGGAAGACACACCAATGTTAGAAACACAGGCCCCTTCCAGGGTCAACCAAGCAGCTCCAGAGGTGAGCGATTGCATGTGATGCTCATTGGAGTTTTGTCATCCCCAGTGGCTTCTGGGTAAGGTTCCCCGAAGGGAAAGTGGAAATAGATGTTTGTGCTAAACTATAGAGTAGAATAAAAATCTCAAATAAAAAGGGGGCTTGGTTCTTGCTCGGGCACCTTGTGCAGAGTGGCGTGGGCAAGTTCAAGGACCTGCTCATGGGTCTGTTCTTGGGCCTGGTCAAAGCGGCCATCATCAGGTCCAGATATCAGGGGTGGAGGGGGTCACAGTTCCTGTCTGTTCATGTCTGGGTGTCCTCGGAGAGGGAAGCCACAGTGTCCACCAACACTCTCAATGCCTTTAAAGAGAGGTGGGGACTGCTAGATGTGGAATATTTCAATTGTATTTTAATTTAGTTCCCCTCCCTCTCTTCCCATCTTTCCCTCATCTTTGCTGTCATGGCCCTGTCCCTGACAGGGTTGTGTGTGAATTAGTCACTTAATTAAAAACAGGAGTGATTTGGTGGTGGTTACAAAACACGCCCAGAAGGTGTGTAACACCTTGTCTGGATAGAAACAAAGAAAAGAACTGGGTTCTTTGTTATTTGATTAAGACTCAAATGGCTGAAGTGTTTCCATTTAAACTGATCCCTATTGTCTAAACGACATCTTCAGTGTAACTCAAATGTTGATAAAGAAGGAAGAGCTGGATTCTTTTAATTTATCAAATGAGCAATCTGCTACTGGGTATTAAAATAAAATAGCTGGGTTCATTGGGGCTCCTGTGGCGCAGTGGTAAAGACCCTATCTCTGAATCAGGAGGCACAGTTCATGTCCCACCTACTTAAGAGGGGTGCCATACCATGTCAGAATTTGTTAATTAGAAATCAAGCTGTTGCGTTCTTCCCTTGGCTTCTGGACAGGGAACAGGTCCAGACATGAAAAGGTGGAAACTGGTGTTTGTGAGTCACAATAAAACTCTTATAAATGTCTGATGGTCTTTTGTTGGCCCAATCCAACATATGGCATTCAGCCTGTTAAAAAGGAGACTCCAACAACTCCTTGTCCACAAGGAATCAGAGGTAACGAAGGCACCCTTGTGGGCTCTCTGACCCCAGGCTCACTTGTCACTGGATTAAAATTGCCATTGGGCCTCAATAACGCGATAGAGCTATAAAGCTATTATGACATGGAAGGAAGCTATTCAACCTATCAACTCCACGCT
Organism: Chiloscyllium plagiosum; assembly: GCF_037043375.1. Taxonomy (NCBI): domain Eukaryota; kingdom Metazoa; phylum Chordata; class Chondrichthyes; order Orectolobiformes; family Hemiscylliidae; genus Chiloscyllium; species Chiloscyllium plagiosum. The sequence continues at coordinate 9,759,920 of NW_028270163.1, read as the reverse complement.
AACTCTGTTGAGAGAAATCTTGACTAGCTTTATATCCAGAGCCCTGCAAGTTTATTTCTCTCAAGTCCAACTAATTTCCTGCACCATCCACATGGGCAGCCAACTCCAGGTCATCCATCCTCAATTCCTCAACATCCTCTCGAAGACTCTCAAGTCCTTCCTAAAAAATGTGGTGACAGAAATCCTTCCTGCTTTGGCACTCAATATTTATGAAGCCCAGGATCCCATTTGCTTTGCAAGTTTTTTTTCTTAATGTGTCCCATGACCTTGGAAGAAATATGCTTATGAGTTCCATTGGGAGTAAATCTTTACACTGATTGGACTGGCATAGTGGTTAGTACCGTTGCCTCACAGCACCGGAGACCTGGGTTGGATTCCAGCCTCGGGCGACTGTCTGTGTGGAATTTGCATGGTCCCCTGTGTCTGTGTGGGTTTCCTCTGATTTCCTCCCACACTCCAAAGATGTGTAGGTTGCCGGGGGGGGGGGGGGGGGTTAATCATTAGAAATGCAGGATTGGGAGTGGGTCTGGGTGGAATGCTCTTTTGTCAGTATGAACTCGATGGGCTGAGAGGTCTGCTTCCAAAAAGGGATTCCTTAGGAGGACTCCACCTATTTCTGGCCCCTTTCCCCTACACAGGTTAAAATTGCATCGACATGCTAAGAGGAAAAGTAGTGCAAGAGATTGGTGTAACCATTTTAATTGCAAACTTGACGGATGGGTAGTCTCACTGAGTTAATTCTCACCCTTATCCTTATACTAATGGAGAAAAAGAATACATATTTCTGTTCATTTGTTTTTCAGATGAATGGGAGGTGAATCACCACAGGTGCTCTTCCTTTAAAACTCTGGCAAGAGAGTTATGCAACAATCTTAGATTGGAATAACCCGTGTAGAAACACAACCCACGCAGTGTTTTGGCTTGTTCATGCTGTGTCACTTTTTGCGACCTTCATTATATAATTAAAGCTTCTGACAAGAACGGTGCAATGTCGCTCGTCCCGATATACGACAATGTTTCAAGGAAAAACCAGGTGGGGAGGGGAAACGGGGCTGTTGCTGCCAAAGTTGTCAAAGGAAACAGGAAGCACTCCAGTGTCTGGTGCCTTCTGTGGACAAGTTGTCCCATCTCATCAACACGAAGGATGAGGGACAAGAATATGGAAAAGGCATCAGGATACCATAGTCTCAAACAACAAAAGGATTCCTTTCTCTGGCTTTTTGTTCATTTTCCACTTTCCACTAGAGCAAAGGTTATAGCACAAATGATCAACTACTGGAAACACTTCAATAATTCTCTCCTGAACTTATGACAGTATCAAAGGTTTATTTACCATCACTATGCAATAATCCAGGCTGCATTATTGGGCTGATCAGCTCAATAGTATATGTGAGGTTGTGGAAGGGACCTGCTCACATAATTTTCAGTGTCACACCCACCCAAGAGATGGTATCTCTCACCTCAGGGAGCTGTCCGACGCAACCCTTTTTAGTTTTGAAACTTCTTCAGAGAGTTATGACGATTTGCAGTGTGCTGCCTAAGAGAGTGGTGGAGATGGATTCCACGTGAGGTTTCAAATGAGAGCCAGGCATATATTTGAAAGCAATGAATTTATACAATCCCTACAGTGTGCCTTTCGGCCCATTGAGTCCCACCAACCCTCCAAAGTGCATCCCACCCAGACCCCCCCCCGCCTTTACCCTACCCTTGTAACCCATCCAGCCGGGACACTATGGGCAATTTAGCATGGCCAATCCACCTAACCTTCACACCTTTGGATTGTGGGAGAAAACCAGAGCACCCAGAGGAAACCCACGCAGACACGGGGAGAACGTGCAGACTCCACACAGACAGTCAACCAAGGCTAGAATTGAACCCATGTCCCTGGCACTGTGAGGCAGCAGTGCTAACCACTGAGCCACCATATGCCCAAGTTAGATGGCTACAATACTCTTTCAGGAGCTGGTACAGGCACGACGAATTGAATGACCTCCTTCTATACTGTAAAATTCTGTGATGCTATGGCTTTCAGAGAATCTTCTCATGTGAGGGAGAGAGGATGTGAGTTCCAATGGTGGGTTGACCACAGCAGTTGTTTATGATCAGGTTGTGGGCTGGAGGAAGTAAATTCTCAACATCTGTTTGAGCAAGATGGGTAGACAGTCTGAAATACTGACTGATGGGATGGCCTCATCAAGGGGAATCCCGCTTTTCTCAGGATGCATAACTGAGAGTGATTATCAGTTGCAGCTAAAGGGAGTGCCCGGGTTTGTGAGCATTTCTGAGGAGTAATCCAGCCGTGAGCTACAGGAGAAGAACAATATTCGCTCACACCAAAACAATTCACCCTGGCTATGTTTCTTCATCAAAGTCAGAATCATCTCGTGAGTCCACTTGTTGAGTCTGCCGCCATCTTTCTGTCCAGCCCCTAATGCACATTTTATAAAGTTGGAAGGAAATTTACATTTTTTAAAAATTCATTCATGGAATGAGAGTATCACTGTCTAGGCCACCATTTATTGCCTATCCCTAATTACCCAGAGGGTAGTTAAGGGTCAACCACATTTATAGACACCAATCCCGGTGGATCGAGAGCCGGAAGGTGGGTAGAGGCGGGCTGCCTTAGTGTGGTCGGAAGTTGGGAGGGACGGGGGCTTGATGGGTCTGTATTGTCTGCACTTTTGTATGTAACAGTATTGTCTAATGTACAAATGTCATTGTCACTGTCCTGTCATATGTGGAACTGGGATTTGAGGTTTGTCCTCATCTCCCTGTAAAATGGTTGAATGGTAGGGTTTGGGGCCTAGCTTTGCTGCTCCCCTCCCTTGTAAAATTGCTGTCTCTTGTGTATAGCTGTAAATGTTTTTTGTAAACTGTTCTGTAATTTGTTTAATAAAATAAAAAAAAGACACCAATCCCGATGAACACTGGATTAATCACCTATTGGAGATGAGCTCTAATCCCTCCCTATGTCATAATTCAGTAGTTTTGGTCACTTGTGGGGTGATATCACTTCAAAATGATGATAAATGTTATTGGTCCTTTCTACAAACCCAAGTGCCTTACTAATGTCCCTCAAAAAGCACCGTATTTATATAGCTATTATAATTGTAACAAAAAAAATTTAGTAGCCAATGTATGCACAGCAAACTCCCACAAATAGCAAATCGATAAATAAAACAATTAATCTCTTTTAGTGAATTTGGTTGAGGGACAAATATTAATGATGTCACTGGACAGAATATCTTTTTCTTCTTTATAATTCCTCACCAACTTTTACAGATGTACCAGAGAAAGTATTCTGTCTAGATGCATAACAGCTTGGTAAAGCAACTGCTCTGCTCCAGACTGTAACAAAGTACAGAAGGTTGTGTGCACAGCCAGACTGTCACGGAAACCAACTTCCCATCCATGGACTCCATTTGCACTTCTTGTTGCAGCGGAAAGACCCCTGTCACCCCATAATTCTCTCCTCCAACCTCTTCCATCAGGCAGAAGATACAGAAACTTGAACACATGCATCAACAGGTTCAAGAACAGCTTCTTCCCTGCTGTTATTTGACTGCTAAACAGACCTCTCTAACTTCCAATAATGTCAATCTTATTTTGTGCACCTCCTGTGCAGTGTAACCTCACTCTGTTTAAGCACCCTGTGATCTGAATGTCCTTGTTTGTTACTGCATGTAAAACAAAGCTCTTCACTGTACTTAGGTACATGCGACTACAATAAACCAAATCAAATCAAATCGTGATAATGGGAGCTTTTTCTTTGTCTGAGAGGGCAGACAGAGAGTCGAAGTCTCATCTGAAAGATGACAGCCCGAGCAGAGGCAGCCCCCCTCCACAGTGAGAGGGAACCTGCCATCAGGTCGCTGAAGTCCCACACAGTACCAGGGTGAATTGATGAGATTAGATTCCCTACAGTATAGAAACAGGTCCTTCAGCCCAACAAGTCCACACCGACCCTCCAAAGAGTAAACCACCCAGACCTATTCCCTTATTTACCCCAACTTGGCAATTTAGCATGGCCAATTCATCTAGCCTGCACACCTTTTAGATTGTGGGAGGAAACCTATGCAAACAGGGGGAGAACGTGCAAACTCCACACAGACAGTCACCCGAGGCTGGAATCGAACCTAGGTCTCTGGCGCTGTGAGGCAGCAGTGCTAACCACTGAGCCACCGTGCTGCCAATCCATAAGATTTCTCCTGCTCGCCCCAGGTGTGTTTGGGTGACTCTGCCACCAGAGATGAAGCCAAGCTGACAGTTCTTCTTGAAGTGAGCCTCCATGAGATTTAATGGCCCTCAGTTATTGGGCAAACTTGGGATGGAAAGTCATTGTAAAATTGTCCCCCGCAACTTGCAAACTGTTAAACAAAGGATTCACTCCTGGAGTACTAATTCATTGAAAAGTCTCAAGTGTGAGAATGTAGGAACTAGTAAACATTAAAAAAAACACAGTCCATCTAACTTGCCTGTCACCATATTCTGTTAGCTTCGGTGATGGTCTGGGCTATGCACACAACTTTCTGCAGTTTCTTACGGTCTGGGATAGACCAGTTGTCGTACCAGGCTTTTATGCAGCTGGATAGAATGCTTGCTATGATGCATCTGTAAAAGTTGGTGAGGTATTATGTGACTGAGGCTGCAAGTTGATTTAGCTCAGTTGGCTGCATGGTTAGTTGGGAAGCAGTATTAATGTTGACAGCATGGGTTCAGTTCCCACACCATCTGAGGTTACCATGAAGCACTCTCCTTCTCAACCTCTCCCCTTGCCTGAGGCATGGTGAGCCTCATGTTAAACTCCCACTACCGGACCTAATGAGAGGGGAGCCCTATGGTCTGGCAAGACTATGGTGACATCAACTGAGGCTGGACTAGTCCCACAGCTCAATGAGTTACATAAAATAAAAGTAGATTTCCCAATATCAAGAAGGTCTTATCTCTATCAGGCTTTAAATAAAAAGATCTATCCATTAGGTTTCTTTACCAACACAAAACTTATTCAATGATGATGCACTGGTTGGGGTAAAAAACAGAATCAGTAATGTCAAATTATAAATGTTTATGTGTTTAACTAAGCCCAAAGTATACAAACTACAAGCTTCAGGGAAATAGTAAAATGAAATTTTTCTCGACAGCTTTCTGAAAAGGAAACTGCTTTGGCAAATTAATGATTCTTCAAACAGAAGAATAAAGTGTAGCATGTTCGAGATTCTGTTGCTCTGATATTCAAGCACTTGCGGTCAAGTGACTAATCATGCATGGTTCTTTGGAGTCTTTACAGGTACAGCTTGATCAGGAAATACTATATTGAGATGTTCCTTCAATCACCCTTTCAGAAGAACAATTACGGTTCACCCCCAACTCAGATATGGGGAGATCAGCTCAGCAGCACAGCCTTCCAGGTTTGTCGTTCCTCCAATTGAAGACCAGATAAAACAAGAATCTCTCACTATCAGTTGGTCTAAAACAGATCCAGATGTTAGTGATGAGGAGCTCTAACCCGAAAATCATTCATTTCTCCCATGGATGAGACACTCTCTATTTTATCATTCAAATTATTCATGGAGTGTATCTCAAAATCTGAATGAAAACTCTTTGATAATCAGACAATTGAGTCAGTTTAAAAGAAGGTAACATCAGAAGATTTTCGAGGAGAAAGTGAGGACTGCAGATGCTGGAGATCAGAGCTGAAAATGTGTTGCTGGAAAAGCGCAGCAGGTCAGGCAGCATCCCAGGAACAGGAGAATCGACGTTTCGGGCATAAGCCCTTCTTCAGGAATGAGGAAAGTGTGTCCAGCAGGCTAAGATAAAAGGTAGGGAGGAGGGACTTGGGGGAGGGGCGTTGGAAATGCGATAGGTGGAGGGAGGTCAAGGTGAGGGTGATAGGCTGGAGTGGGGTGGGGGCAGAGAGGTCAGGAAGAAGATTGCAGGTTAGGAAGGCGGTGCTGAGTTCGAGGGATTTGACTGAGACAAGGTGGGGGGGGAGGGGAAATGAGGAAACTGGAGAAATCTGAGTTCATCCCTTGTGGTTGGAGGGTTCCCAGGCAGAAGATGAGGTGCTCTTCCTCTAACCGTCGTGTTGCCATGGTCTGGAGATGGAGGAGTCCAAGGACCTGCATGTCCTTGGTGGAGTGGGAGGGGGAGTTGAAGTGTTGAGCCACGGGGTGGTTGGGTTGGTTGGTCCGTGTGTCCCAGAGGTGTTCTCTGAAACGTTCCGCAAGTAGGTGGCCTGTCTCCCCAATATAGAGGAGGCCACATCGGGTGCAGCGGATGCAATAGATGATGCGTGTGGAGGTGCAGGTGAATTTGTGGCGGATATGGAAGTGTCTCTTGGGGCCTTGGAGGGAAGTAAGGGGGGAGGTGTGGGCGCAAGTTTTGCATTTCTTGCAGTTGCAGGGGAAGGTGCCGGGAGTGGAGGTTGGGTTGATGGGGCGTGTGGACCTGACGAGGGAGTCACTGAGGGAGTGGTCTTTTTGGAATGCTGATAGGGGAGGGGAGGGAAATATATCCCTGGTGTTGAGGTCCGTTTGGAGGTGGCAGAAATGACGGCGGATGATACGCTGTACATGGAGGTTGGTGGGGTGGTAGGTGAGGACCAGTGGGGTTCTGTCCTGGTGGCGGTTGGAGGGGCGGGGCTTAAGGGCGGAGGAGTGGGAAGTGGAAGAGATGCGGTGGAGGGCATCGTCGACCACGTCTGGGGGGAAATTGCGGTCCTTGAAGAAGGAGGCTATCTGGGTTGTACGGTTTTGGAACTGGTCCTCCTGGGAGCAGATGCGGTGGAGACGAAGGAATTGGGAAAATGGGATGGCGTTTTTACAGGGGGCAGGCTGGGAGGAGGTGTAGTCTAGGTAGCTGTGGGAGTCGGTCGGTTTATAGTAAATGTCCGTGTTGATTCGGTCACCCGAGATAGAAATGGAAAGGTCTAGGAAGGGGAGGGAGGAGTCTGAGATGGTCCAGGTGAATTTGAGATCGGGGTGGAAGGTGTTGGTAAAGTGGATGAACTGTTCAACCTCCTCGTGGGAGCACGAGGCAGCGCCGATACAGTCATCGATGTAGCGGAAGAAAAGGTGGGGGGTGGTGCCAGTGTAGTTGCGGAAGATGGACTGTTCCACATATCCTACGAAGAGGCAGGCATAGCTGGGGCCCATGCGGGTGCCCATGGCTACTCCTTTGGTTTGGAGGAAGTGGGAGGATTGGAAAGAGAAGTTGTTCAGGGTGAGGACCAGTTCAGTCAGTCGAAGGAGGGTGTCAGTGGAAGGGTACTGGTTGGTACGGCAGGAAAGGAAGAAGCGGAGGGCTTTGAGTCCTTCATGATGGGGGGGTGGAGGTGTACAGGGACTGGATGCTTCGTGATGGGGGATACATCAGAAAATTGTTCATACTGAGCTCTTTATAATGCCAGAAATCAGTGCAGTTACTCCCTTTGACCTCAGTATACAGAGAAAATATACAGTGACCTAGCACCAAAAAACAGGAGATCAGATTAATTATTGCATTGACGTTTGTTGGAGTTTCCTGTGCAGACTTTGGCGACTATGTTTCCTGCATTGTACTAAAGAATACACTTTGGGGAACTTAAATGACTATAAAGTGCTTTGAGACATTCAGAGGTTTGTGTATAGATGCGAGTCGTTCTTCATTATCATGAGTTCTGTGATGAGCCTGTGATTGAGAGAATGCAGGATCCTTTTGTTCCAATGTCAAATTTTCTTCAATTGCAAAAGCCACAACTATCCACTTCCTGATCTCACTTATTCATTGTAGCTGAGTGGTATCTTTATTCTTGTCAGTTTTGTTTCCCTCAAATCAATTCTTACCCTGTGCTTCAGGAACAATTGACTGGGGAGTGGGTAACTAATCCACACCTCCTCTCTGCTAAATTACTGTGTGCACGGGCCAATCAAAAAATAACTTTCGTGCACTCCCATGAAAAAAATCAAAGTTACCAAGAATCTATTGCTCAGTGTACAACACTGGAGAAAGGAGTGTCAGTAGGATTTCGGGCTCATGCCCGAAACGTCGATTCTTCTGCTCCTCGGATGCTGCCTGACCTGCTGCGCTTTTCCAGCAACACATTTTCAGCATATTTCAGGCTTTGGTCTAGTAAATCTTCTCTGAACTGCTTACAATGCATGTACATCTTGCGTTAAACAAGGTGACCAAATACTGTACATGTGCTCTACAGCAATATCTATGAGCTCAATGACCATACTCTTAATGCCAATGTTCAAAACACTGAGATAAACTGACAACATAGTTGTAATCATACCAGACTATGCTATCTTGTGGATTAGTGTTTGCTCATAAGCAAGAAAGTGATAGAGATCAAGAGGATGAGAAACAGTGACGAAGCGAAAGAAAGTGAGAAAGAGAGATAGCTATTGCTAAATAGGTTTGGAACTGGAGTTGTGGACAGGCCCTGAAGTTCGAACCCATTGCTGCCAGTCCGCAGCGATGTGTCACCAATATATCAGTGTGCCTTTCAGAGACGTGCTGACGATATCATCACTGAATCACAGTATGCTACCTGAGGTTATAAAAATTTCTGACTCTATCTTAACTCAGATCACTTGAAGCATGACAAGCTACAAGATGTGTGCTGTTCTGTGTAGATAAATAGCTTGATGTGAACCCAGACACTTCTATGCCTGTGAATGTGTTATTTGTACATATTAGTGAGCTGTAATAAAAAAAAGCTGTTGGATTCTTCAATGCCACGATTCTCCTGCCAAGTTTCTTATGTCTTGACGGAATAACATTGCTGCGTCAGATAGAATACCCTGCTGGAGGTAATAAGCGTGTTAAATGACAGATTTCAGGTCAACCGAACAGCCCTCGAGAGCTCTGAGATATTGCTCCCTCTCATTTGCAGGCTAAAACATGAGAGGAACCATTAACAGCACAGAGTTGTTTCAGATATATGAATATTGCAGGCACTTAAGATTCGCAAAGGCATCACTCCCACCTCTCCCCTTGATGTCTTTATCTGTGTGGGTGTCTTGTGTTTTAAAAGACTGCTGTGTATTTTTGCTAGCTAAACAATGCAGAGCCTGACGGTGTTTCAAGCAGAAATTGCAGGTTGTCATTGGCTCCCCCAACACCGCTGTACCCCTCCTTCAGGGTCTTTCACTGGAGCCTCTCCACATTTAGGGAAGAGGCATATGGCCGCAACATCAAATAACAGAAATAAATAGGCTATGGGAGGGGGTGAAAGAGAAGGGGGTTCGCTGTGTGTGTGAGAGAGAGAGAGATTGAGAGAGAGAGAGAGGGGGGAGAAGGAGAGGGAGGGGGTGCTAATTCTGTGGATTTCTGAACCATCCCCTTGGATTTATATAATTTCGGCTGCGCGTTGTGTGGGTGTAAGACTAACAGGGCTACCATTTGTTCTCTGAAGCTAAGTTTGCTCAGAGAGTGAACCCATTTCCCCTGAGGTGATGGCGTGTCAAAGCAATCAGGTGTCCTTTCCTGGGCTCAAATGGAATCTTCCTCCTAACATAACAGTTCCCCTTTAAGGAAGAGCAAGTGACTGGGGAGCGACGCTCGGCTCAAGACATTCTAAAAATGCCATCGAACCCCGTCCCTCACCAAAACAAGACACAACATGCATTGCAGGATGAAAGTACCCACACTGCACAAATGTTTCAGCGCCAATCCTTAATTCCATTGGCACAAACCCATAAGTAAAAGCTCAAGTTAGAGAAATGACTTCTTCTTTCAAACTGGACAGCTATGGTTTGACACTCCCAACTGAAGATAAAACCATCAAGAGCTCAAATCCCAGGTCTCAAATGAGTAGGTGGGTGTAGGATAGTGGGAGGAGGGATGCCTCACATCCAGCACAGATGGCGAGTGACTGCAGGAACAAAACAAACTGTACAATTATGGCATGCCTATTGTTAATGCTCCTTGACCAGACTTTTTTACTTGCCAGACCTACAAAGTGTATCTCTGTGTTTGGGACTTCTTAGACTCAAGGGTGTGTGAAGAATGACAGGTGTGAAGAATGACAGTGTGCCGGGTCGATACTTGTTATTATTCCCCGAATTTGTCCGCCCGCTCCAAATGCCCTCACTAATTCTCAGGCACTGACAGAAGCTTGAGGCTGCATTCTCTGAGGGCTGCTGATTCCTCTGCCCGCAGCAGCTTCATCGCCTCTGTCCTCGGCTGAGGATGCCATCACCTCCGGCTAAGAGAGGCCACGCATGTGCATTTACACACACACACAGACAGGCATGCGCACGCACACACACAGACAGGCGTGTGCACACATAGATAGGCATGCACACACACACATGGACAGGCTCATATACATACATGGCGAAAGTGAGGACTGCAGATACTGGAGATCAGAGTCAAGATAGGAGTGGTGCTGGAAAAGCACAGCAGGGCAGGCAGTATCCGAGGAGCAGGAAAATCGATGTTTCGGGCAGGAGCTCTTCAGGAATGAGGCCTTATTCCTGATGAAGAGCTCCTGCCCGAAATGTCGACTTTCCTGCTCCTCGGATGCTGCATGACCTGCTGTGCTTTTCCAGCACCACTCCTATCTTGAAGCATACACACACATACAGAGTCAGGCGGGCACACACACAGACAGGCGTGCATACATACACACACACACACACACACACAGACAGGTGTGTGTACACACACAGACTGGCACACAGTCAAGCCGGCTGTTTTGTCATGGATGCTGTTGAATTTCCTGAGTGTTGCTGGAGCTACATCCATCCAGGCAAGTAGAGAGTATTCCATCGCACTTCTGACTTGTGCCTTGTTGATGATGAACAAGCTTTGGGGAGTCAGGAATTGAATTATTGACACCGTATTGCTAGCCTTGCTCCTACAGCCACCATAATTTATACGACTGGTCTAACCTAATTTCCGGTCAATAGTAACCTCAGGTTATTGATTGTGAGTTAATGCCAGTGAATGTCAAGAGACAGTGGTTAGATTCTCTCTTGCTGGAGATGGTCACTTTTGCAGCATAAATGTTAAGGGTCACTTATCTGAATCCTGACCAGGTCTTGCATGGAATTTTCAGTGTCTGTACAGTTTGAATGCAAGTAACCACAAAGCAAACATCATCACTTTGGAGTTGGTGATAGAGGAAAGATCATCAATGTATTTATTGAAGGTAACTGACCCTGACAACTGTATGATATATGGGTACATCAAGACCTCAAATCCATTTTTCTTTATGCTGACAACTTCTGACCTTTAAGTGCCTGTAGGAGGTATTGCAACTCAAAGATTGTTGGTGGAACATTCTGCTGATTTGTATTTGAAAGACCCTAATAAAGAGAGAAAGCCAGGACAGGAAAGTACAATATATCAAATGGTACTAATGTAAATTCCAGTCTCCTTGTGTTTTGCTCATTGCTCAAAAATGCTAACAGACAGACAGCAAAGGAGTGGTCTGCAACATGTCACTAGACAGATATTATGAATTGTTTATTCCGACAAGGAGAATTCTTTTCTTTATCGCTCACTTCACAGAGTTGAGGGGAGACTATACTTGCCTTGTTGTTTCTGCAAAAGGTAGTATCATTTTTCAGGGATTTCTATCCACAACAAAGCCACAAGTGGTACAACAGATATTGGCTGGAGAGAATCTACTCAGAATAACACACGGCTGACAGGCCCATGTTACAGCACCGATCTCTGGCCAGGGAAACTCAACAGTGTACATGCTTCACATTCCTGGACAATGGGTAGTTACCTTTTAAGCTTGACAGAACAAATCCTTGTTATTGTTACAGCTGGTTTAAAAAAAAGGTTAAATGAAGCTTTAAATGTTTTGAGGGGATTGCAGGACACTTTCTAAACAGTGTTTCAAATTGGATTTCTCTGCAATAAGTCAGGGGACCAGACTTGGTGAGACCCGTACTTAAAGGTAGACTTACAATTCCCATCTAAATAAAGGTAAAGACAATTTTCTTGACAGGTGAAGGTTGCAGTCTGATCTGGTATTAAACTGTACAGGCTGAATATGTCCAGGTTCAATCAGTCTTGTAAATGAGAATGATATCTTAAATGACAAAACAGATATTTTTCATGAGCAAGCTCAGACCAATGGTTCCAAAACCATGTGCCACCATATTGGAAGAGTTAGCTCCAATATGGCAGGTGTTGAGTTAAATTCTCGATATTGCGCTACAGGAATTTCTATTCACAAACTATTCGTAGTTCTGGTCGCCCTGTTGTAGGAAGGATATTATTAAGCTGGATAGGATTCAGAAAAGATTTACCAGGATGTTGCTGGGAATGGAGAATTTGAGTTATAAGGAGAGGCTGGTTAGGCTGGGATCTTTTTCACTGCAGCGTAGGAGATTGAGGGGTGATCTTATAGATGTTTATAAAATCATGAGGGGCATAGATAAGATGACTGGAAGGTGTCTTTTCCCTAGGATGGGGAATTTCAAGACTAGAGGGCATATTTTTAAGGTGAGAGGAGAAAGGTTTAAAAAGGATAGGAAGGGAAACCTTTTACTCCGAGAATGGTTTGTATGTGTAATGTACTTCCAGAGTAAGTGGTGGAAGAATGTACAGTTACAATGTTTATTTAGGTAAGTAGAGGAATAATGTTTGGAGGGATATGGGCCAAGCACAGGCAGGTGGGACTAGTTTAGCTTGGAAGTATGGCTGGTGTGGATTAATTGGACTGACGGGTCTATCTGCATGCTGGATGACTCTGTGACTACTTGGCGATGGGACAGCTTTCTGCTGCTGTGAATTGTAATTCTTCCAATGCCCCTATTGGCCTTTTATTCAGTGCTTCCATTGGCCATTTGGGGCCTTCCATAATGGAGGATGTACTTTGAACGGTTCCCGGATCGTCAGAAGGCTCCAGTACATAAACATTCATGACCCTTTGCTCTAAGGTCCCATCAGTCTTCCAGAGGGTTGTGGACAGATCCATCTGCCTTGGTCCAAAATCTCTTCTGCCCCACATCCAAATGCTCCCCTTAACAACACTTCTCCTATGCTTGACAACTCCATCCACTCCCCTCCTCCATCTGACTCCGACTCTGAAGTTGCAACAATTTTGAGCATCAAAATAGTCTTACATTGAGAAAAAAGTTGGGGAGCACTTAGGTTGGGGTTAGATGACTTTGCCAAATCCTACTTTACCACAGGCAACCTTATAGATAGGCCTGACCCTGTTGTTGATCAAATCCCCCCTCATCTAACCTGATGGTAATGAGGTTGATGAATGTTCCTGCTAGGTATTAGAATCCCAACAGCACAGAAAGAGACCATTCAGCCCACCCAGTTTGTTCTGACCCTTCAAAGAGCATCCCACCCAGACACACTTCATCCCCATTATCCTGCATTTCCCATGGCTAATTCATCTATCCTGCACATCTTTAGACCAAGGGAGGAAACCGGAGCACCCGGAAGAAACCCACGCAGACACGGGGAGAATGTGCAAACTTCACACAGAGGAGGGTGGAATTGAACCTGGGTCCCTGGCACCGTGAGGCAGCAGGGCTAACCACTGAGCCACTGCGTGTTCCCTTTTTGTTAAAAGGTAAACAACCCCCTGTCAATGGGATATCTTCAAATCTACAACTTAGTAAGTTGTTTTATAACCTTCCTGATCTATTAACTCTCATAATCTTATACTTGCAAATTATACACAAGTCTTTCCCAGCTGACTGAAAAAACATGCTGTGTGCTGTAACCCAGTTTATCCAGGTTGTGTTGGCAGGCACAGCAGAGTTACAGCCAATACTAATTTTAGAACAAACCTTTTACAGCATTTACAGGATGAGTAGTCATGCAAGGAGGAGATGGTAGCTTTTTTTTTGAGGGGGGGTTAGAAGAAATTGACAGCCTGATATTGAACTAAACTCCAGCTATGGGCTGAATGGCCTGCTTTCACGCTGTAGGGGATCTATGATTCATTCCTCTTCAGAACCGGCTTGTTAAAATTTGATCTAATTATGACATTTAAGTTGATCAAAGGAGTTGATAAGGCAGACTGAGAGAAACTAATGCAAGCAGAGGTTGAAATGTGCTCAATGAATGAGAAAAACCAGGAATCTTTTTAAAAATACAGCTTCTGCCTGGTTATGTAAAAGACCCAGTTTCACACCAATGCTTTAATTGCCTGTGGCAAGTTATGCAGTTTGAGTTTCCACTTTGATTTACCACGAGAATGAAAAATTTCCTTTACTCATTCATGGGATGTGAGCATTTCTGGCAAGGCCGGTATGCAACGCCCAATTTGAATTGTGCTTGAACAGGTTAAACATTAAAAAGAGGCAGAGCAAACCTCCCACCTCCACATTCGCCCACCTCCCAGTACTGCCAATTTATGGCACTGGGATATCCCTTGTTAGGTGATGAACTCCATGAGCTAACTGAATGGTAGAACAAATGTAAGGGGTCAAATGGCCTTTTCTGGTTCCAAATGGGCCAATATTCCTAATGGATACACATCAGATGCCTGGCACATGAACCATGCAGACCTCGGGCCAAGTGACACTGTAACCTGTTCAGTTGGTCACTGCTATCATCCGATCTTTCCTTATTGATATTGTTTACAACAATCCGTGGATCAATCTGTATGTATTTGTAAACTGATCGGAATTGGAATGAAAAAGGGGTTGTTTTATCCTGATGCACCCCTAACCTCTGTAAGGGGAATTAAAAAGCTGAGGAAAGCTGACTCAATATCGAAGCTTTGTAACTGTCTTGCCCATGGTCATGTGGTTTGGATTTTTCAATGAATCATCACTAAATATGAATAAGCTTAAATCTAATTATCATGACTATTATTTTCACTTGAAGTTACTTTGTTTGTTCATTGGCATGGCATAGAAACACAAAAGATATCAATATGGATCTCATCACATTGTCAAGTGATGTTGCATCTTGAACTCTGTTTGCTGCAATTGATATGTACACTTGCTTAATCCGATAAGCATTATTCCAATAAATTGTTTTGAATGTATTAAGATTAGCCTTCAAACCGATTTGCCCTTAACTTTGTCCCTTCCATCATCCATCACAACACTGGCTGCACTTCAAAAGAAACTAATTTGCTGTGAAGTGTTTTGGAAAGTCACAAGATCATGAAAAATCCTCCAAAAAAAATGCAAGCTTGTTGTTTCTTTGCCTTGCCATTTTACAGAAAGAGCAAAGGGTTTGCAATTATGAAGAAAAGTCAAGTTGTTATTTAGATGGCTTTATAAATGTCACAGGGAAGCACTTTGAATGTCGTGACTGCTACATTACATTCAGCATTGTGTACAGCAAGATCCCACTAACAGCACAGATCTGTCACTGCAGTAGTATTTGTTTTAATTCTATGTCTTCTCACTCAGGATGTGGGTGTTGCTGGCTGTGATGGAATTTATTGCCCATTTCATAGGGATTGGAGTATAAGAGTAGGAAAGCCTTCCTGCATCTGAGTGCTGTGAGCAAAGTTGTGGTCCCCTTATTTAAGGGAAGATATAATTTCATTTGGAGGCAGCTCAGAGGCAGTTCGTTAGGATGATGACAAAACAACGAACTGCAGATGCTGAAGCTCTGAAACAAAAACAGAAATTGCTGGAGTAAATCAGCAAAAGGCTCAGAAACTGTTGCAGTACCTGAGGAATTGTGAATAGTACAGCACACTGTGCAGTCAACAATGACCAGCCCACTTCTGACCTTACGGAGGAATGAAGGCCACTGACGAGGCAGTCAGTTTGGCCTTGAGGATATCCTGGGGCTGGGATGACCAACAACCACAACCAGCTTTCTTTGTATTAGCCAAGACTCCAACCAGTGGAGATCATTCCCCGATTCCCAACCACTCCACTTTTACTAGAGTTCCTTGATGAGTTCCACACTCAGTCATAAGTTACTTTGATGTCAAGTGTGGCCATTCTCATGGAATTCAGCTCCATGTCCATATTTTGTCCATATAATAAGGTCAGGAGCCGAGTGGCTCTGGCAGAACCCAAACTGGGTGTCACTGAGCAGGTTATTGCTGAGCAGTTGCTGGTGATGATCACCCCCCCCCCCCCCCCCCCCCACATTCCTAATGATAGAGAGTAGATGGAGATGGTGTTCTATTGAGTCCTGTTATGTACAGGACCTACAGGCCTCCGCTGCCTGGAACAGTCACCCCTCTTTGGAAGGTCGGTGTGGACTCGATGGGCTGAATGGCCTGCTTCCACACTGCAGGGATTCTATTCTGTGATAACAGCAGCCAGGGTCCACCTTATCCAATCTTATTTCTGACGTGCAGGTTCGAGGCTTAACATGCAATTCCCTTTCAGTGATTAGATGCTGCTAAATCGAGTTGGACTCAGCATGCGCATGGAAAGAAAACACTTGCTGAGAAAGGCCAGGGAGATAAGTTGGAAAGCTCTTTCAAAGGTCTAGCACCAACATGTTGGACTGAACAAATGCTCTTCTGATTCTATGATTTCACCAGTGGAGGTGTTCCCTGCATTGTTCTGAACCTGAGTCACAGATGTGAACTACGATTAGAAGCTGTTAACAATTTGTAACATAAAGCACCTGAGAGATAAAGCTAAGAGTGGAATCAGCCACAGGCATTTCTGCAACAAGCAATATCCACAAGGAACTATCACCCTCATCAAGGGAATGATATCAAAGTTGAGAATGTCGTGATATTTTAGAATCGGTGCTTCTGATGAGAGAATTGCTCTTTAAATCCCATGTCTCTCTTTCAAAATGTAATACCAGGAACAGAAAATGTCAACCAAGGCAGCTTGTTGCGAAAAAGAACACATACCAGTTTTGAATCAAGGGTCACAGCCAATACACACGGTTTAAATTAAAACAAAGCTTGGCAGTTAACTGTCAGATTCTGGATCAGTGGTGCTGGAAGAGCACAGCAGTTCAGGCAGCATCCGACGAGCAGTAAAATCGACGTTTTGGGCAAAAGCCCTTCATCAGGAATAAAGGCAGAGAGCCTGAAGCGTGGAGAGATAAGCTAGAGGAGGGTGGGGGTGGGGAGAAAGTAGCATAGAGTACAATAGGTGAGTGGGGGAGGAGATGAAGGTGATAGGTCAGGGAGGAGAGGGTGGAGTGGATAGGTGGAAAAGGAGATAGGCAGGTCGGACAAGTCCGGACAGGTCAAGGGGACAGCGTGGAGCTGGAAGTTTGAAACTAGGATGAGGTGGGGGAAGGACTGTCAGACACCATCTAACAGGCGTACCCTCCATGGCGCTGTTTCTCACAATCAGAATGCATTGTCAACTGAGCAGCAGCCCTTCTCATACACAGTCAAATGCTGTTCCCCTTTATACTGTCACAGGTCTTTTCTCAGCAATTCTCAGGGTTTGTGTTACCAAATGCCGAGTGATACATAAGGGATAGTACATCAATCACACACAACTACCAGAGAGCCCATGTTTGTAGGGATGTTAGGTCAGATGGCAGTGTGTGAGAAATACCTGCCTTCCAAAAGAGAGTTGGTGCTGACAACACAAACGTATGTGCTCTGGACAAGATTTGAGCCCTGATTAGAGTGATGCTGGAAAAGCGCAGCAGGTCAGGCAGCAACCGAGGAGTAGGAAAATCGATGTTTCGAGCAAGCGCCCTTCATCAGGAATGATTTTCCTGATCCTCGGACGCTGCCTAACCTGCTGTGATTTTCCAGCACTACTCTAATCTTGACTCTAATCTCCAGCATTTGCAGTACTTACTTCTGCCTAAGATTTGAGCCCCTCCTGCCCCTCTTAAGTGGACATTTGGCACTATTTCAAAAAGCAGGGGTCAGTTCCACGTGTTGGATCAATCTTGATCCCTCAAATAACCCCACCAAGATAGGTTAACTGGTCATCATCACATTGCTAGATGTAAATTGCCTGCCGCATGCTCTTCATTAAACAGCCAGCACACTTCAAAGGTTGCAAAACACTGTGGGACATTCTAAATTCATGAAAGGTGCTACATTAATGTGAGTCTTTTATCACAGTTTAGCCATAACACAGGGGCTCAGCTGCAATTCCAAACAATAATCAGCATTGTGTCATCTCTATCAGAAATAATCCAGATCAGGCATATTCTGAAATGTTCCAAATTCAACCTGTTTGGATCTGGATTTTGTGTCACAAATTCTGGACTTTACAAAATGATGATGTTTTCATATATCCCTTTCAACTGAAGTGAACCTAAGGGTTGGGTACCGTATGCCCCTTGGGTGGGGTGAGGGGTCAGGGGATGGGAGTGCTTTCAGTGGGGCTGTGGCCATATTGCCTGAAGTAGGGAGGGGATGCAGCACACTGCAATCCTGGCCTCTCCTGAGCTCACCCCCTTAACCAGAAAGTGGGCAGACCACCCCCCCCCCCCGCCCCCCAGCTCACTAACCACATGGAAGTAAAGAATTAAGGGTCAACTGAAATTCATAAAAGCTCACCACACCCTGATAATACAGTGGCAGGTAGTTGTACATGATTGGACAGTCTATTTTTAAATGCCTACGTGAAGAGATGAAGGAAGTAAAGGGGGCACCTCATTTTTGGGGTGCCCTCTGGGCAGAAGGAGGCAACTCCGTCCCCCCAAGATGCCATCCCTTCCTTCCTTTCATGTCTAATAGACCCTCTCAACATCCATGGGCATTAGGATCTCTGACTACCATGTCAGCCATGATCAAAAGGTGGAGCAAACAGTTAAAGGCCAGACCAACTCCTTCAAAAATTCTGAAAATAGTTTAGACCCTAACTTTTTCTTATTTTAAAAGGTAAATGTAAGGTGTTAGGTTCCAGATTCAATTTTATTGGTCAAACAACTGTATTTAAAGCAAAACACACTTTATTTATTCACTATAGTTAAAATACAATAAGAGAAAGGAAGAACTGGAGTAACTTAACTCTACTGGAAAACTTAACAGAACATCAGATACATTAACTATTATTAATTAACTGTGCCATAGACACACCCTTTGGTAAAAGGCAAATTCAGAAAACAGATTAAAACATAGAACGCAGAACTTTACAGCACAGTACAGTCCTTGATGTTGTGCTGACCTGTGAAATTAATCTGACAGCCCTTCTAACCTACACTATTCCATTATTATCCATATGTATGTCCAATGCCTGTTTAAATGCCCTTAATGTCGGCGAGTCTACTACTGTTGTAGGCAGGCCGTTCCACACCCCTACTACTCTCTGAGTGAAGAAAATACCCCTGACATCCATCCTAAATCTATCACCCCTCAATTTAAAGCTAGGTCCCCTCGTGTTAGCCTTCATCATTGGAGGAAAAAGGCCTCACTGTCCACCCTATCTAACCCTCTGATTATCTTATATCCCTCAATTAAGTCGCCTCTCAATCTTCTTCTCTCCAACAAGAACAACCTCAGTTCCCTCAGCCTTTCCTTGTAAGGCTTCCCTTCCATTCCAGGCAACATCCTAATAAATCTCCTCCGAACCCTTTCCAAAACTTCCACATTCTTCCTTTAATGTGGTGACCAGAACTGTACACAGTACTCCAGCTGTGGTCTTACCGGTGTCTTTTACAGCTGCACCATGACCTCGTGGCTCCGAAACTCAATCCCCAAACAATAAACGCCAATATACCATATCCCTTCTTAACAACCCTATCAACCTGGGTGGCAACTTTCAGGGATTTATGTGCCTGGACACCGAGATTGCTCTGTTCATCTACACTGCCAAGAATTTTACCATTAGCCCAGTACTCTGCATTCCTGTTACTTCTTCCGAAGTGAACTACCTCACACTTTTCTGCATTAAACTCCATTTGTCACTTCTCAGCTCTGCATCTTCGCTATGTCTCTCTGTAACCCACAACATCCCTTGGCACTATCCACAACTCTGCCTACCATAGTGTCATCGCAAATTTACTAACCCATCCTTCTATGCTCACATCCAGACCATTTATAAAAATGACAAACAGCAGTGGCCCCAAAACAGATCCTTGCGGCACACCACTAACTGAGCTCCTGGATGAACATTGCCCATCAACCACCACTCTCTGCCTTCTTTCAGCGAGCCAATTTCTGAATCAATCTGCAAAATCGCCTTCAATCCCGAAACTCCGTATTTTGTGCAATAGCCTACAGTGTGGAACTTTATCAAATGCCTTACTGAAATCCATTTACATCACATCAACCGCTTTATCCTCATCCACCTGTTTTATCACCTTCTTGGAGAACTCAATAAGATTAGTGAGGCAGGACCTACCTTTCACAAAACCATGTTGACTATCCCTAATCAAATTATTCCTTATGATTATAAATCCTGTCTCTAATAACCTTTTCCAACACATTACCCACAACCGAAGTAAGGCTCACTGGCCTATAATTATCAGGGTTATCGCGACTCCCCTTCTTAAACAAGGGAATAACATTTGCTATCCTCCAATCTTCTAGCACAACTCCTGTCAACAATGATGACATTAAGATGGAAGTTAAAGGATCTGCAATCTCCTCCCTGACTTCCCAGAGAATCTGAAGATGATCTATATGGACTTCAGTAAGGCGTTCGACAAGGTTCCCCGTGGGAGACTGATTAGCAAGATTAGATCTCATGGAATACAGGGAGAACTAACCATTTGGATACAGAACTGGCTCAAAGGTAGAAGACAGAAGGTGGTGGTAGGGGGTTGTTTTTCAGACTGGAGGCCTGTGACCAGTGGAGTGCCACAAGGATTGGTGCTGGGTCCTCTACTTTTTGTCATTTACATAAATGATTTGTATGCGAGCATAAGAGGTATAGTTAGTAAGTTTGCAGATGACACCAAAATTGGAGGTGGAGTGGACAGCGAAGAGGGTTACCTCAGATTACAACAGGATCTTGACCAGATGGGCCAATGGGCTGAGAAGTGGCAGATGGAGTTTAATTCTGATAAATGCGAGGTGCTGCATTTTGGGAAAGCAAATCTTAGCAGGACTTATACACTTAATGGTAAGGTCCTAGGGAGTGTTGCTGAACAAAGAGACCTTGGAGTGCAGGTTCATAGCTCCTTGAAAGTGGAGTCACAGGTAGATAGGCTAGTGAAGAAGGCGTTTGGTATGCTTTCCTTTATTGGTCAGGGTTTGAGTACAGGAGTTGGGAGGTCATGTTGCGGCTGTACAGGACATTGGTTAGACCACTGTTGGAAAATTGCGTGCAATTCTGGTCTCCTTCCTATCGGAAAGATGTTGTGAAACTTGAAAGGATTCAGAAAAGATTTACAAGGATGTTGCCAGAATTGGAGGATTTGAGCTATAAGGAGAGGCTGAACAGGCTGGGGCTGTTTTCCCTGGAGTGTCGGAGGCTGAGGGGTGACCTTATAGAGGTTTACAAAATTATGAGGGGCATGGATAAGGTAAATAGGAAGTCTTTTCCCTGGGGTCAGGGAGTCCAGAACTAGAGGGCATAGGTTTAGGGTGAGAGGGGAAAGATATAAAAGAGACCTAAGGGGCAACTTTTTCACACAGAGGGTGGTATGGGTATGGAATGAGCTGCCAGAGGAAGTGGTGGAGGCTGGTACAATTGCAACATTTAAGAGGCATTTGGATGGGTATATGAATAGGAAGGGTTTGGAGGGATATGGACTGGGTGCTGGCAGGTGAGACTAGATTGGGTTGGGATATCTGGTCGGAATGGATGGGTTGGACTGAAGGGTCTGTTTCCATGCTGTACATCTCTTTGACTTTATGACTAAATCCCATCTGGCACAGGGGCCTTATCTATTTTCAGATCTTCCAAAATTGCTAAAACCTCCTCTCTGCCAACCTCAATCCCATTTAATCATGTAGCCTGTATCTCCTTATTCTCACTAATATCACACTTTTCCAATGTGAATACTGATGAAAAGTATTCATTAAGCACTTCCCCTATGTCCTTAATTCCACCTACAACTTCCCACTACTATCTTTGATTGGCCCTAATTGTACTCTCGTCATTCTTTTATTCCTGATATACCTATAGAAGGGCTTTGGGGTTTTCCTTGATCTTATCCGCCAACAACTTCTCATGTCCCCTCCTAACTCTTCTTAGCCCTCTCTTTAGATCGTTTCTGGCTAACTTATAACTCTCAAGCTCCCTAACTGAGCCTTCACACCTCATCCTCACTTAAGTCTTCTTCTTCCTCTTGACAAAAGCTTCAACTTCTTTAGTAAACCATGGCTCCTTCTCTCGACTGTCTCACATGCAACTCCAGCAGCCAAGGGCGATAACATCAAGAGAAAATTCTGAGAGAGTGTCGCAGCTGGGAGAGAGCTGGGAGAGGGCAGTTAAGAGTTAGCCACATTGCTGTGGGTCTGGAGTCACATGTAGACCAGACCCGGTAGAGTGGCAGTTTCCTCTCCTAAAGTACATTTGTGAACCAGACAGGTTTTTATGTTAACTGACAGTGGTTACATGATCATCATTAAATTTATATTCAACATTTTTATTAAATTCAAAATTGTGGGGTTGTGGTGTTTAGATCCATGTCCCCAGAGCACTAGCCTGGGGTTCGAGATGAATAGTCCGGTGACAGTACCACTACATCAGTACCGCTACTTTCTCTCACCAATCTAACTTTAGCAGCTCTGTCTTCAGCTGTATAAACTTAAAGCTCTGAAATACCTTCACTGAACTTCTCCCCTCTCTCTCTCTTTCTCTCTCTCCTCCTTTCAGTCATTTCTTAAATCTAACCTCTTTGGCCAAGCCTTTGTCCACTGGTCTTAATGCACGGCATAGGGGGATTTCCCTTTAAGGTGGAGATAAAGAATTATTCTTTTTCTCACATCAGCACAGTGGCTCAGTGATTAGCATTGTTGCCTCACAGCGCCAGGGATCTGGGTTACATTCCACCCTCGAGGACTGTCTGTGTGGAGTGATTCTTTCGAACTTTCTTGCCCAGAGACCAGGGGAGGTAGAGTCATTGACGTTTCTTAATGCAGAGGTAAATAGTTTCTTGACTAACAATCAGAGGCAATTCGGGGCGGGGGGATGGTGGGAGGTATATGAGATTTTGGAATTAAGGTCACAGTCAGATCAACTAAAAACCTTATGAAATGGCGGAGAAGGCTCAAAGAACCCATTGGCCTGGTCCATCTCCTATATGGATGCTTGGATGTACCGTCACATCACATTATATGGCTCGATATTGACTTTTTTTCCCCTGATAACTCACTTTTTTTCTGACAACTGCCCCTTAAAGTATCTTGAGATGTTTTTAGTCACATTAAAGGCACTAGGTAAATGCAATTGTTTTGCAATTGCTGAAGATATTATTAAGCTGAAGAGGGTTCAGAAGAGTTTTCCAGAATGTTGCCAGATTTGGAAGGTTTGAGTTATAAAGAAAGACTGGATAGGCTGGGACTTTTCTCATTGGAGCATAGGAGGCTGAGAGGCCACCTTATAGAAGTTCATAAAATAGTGCGTGGTATAGATCGGATTATTGGTGGCTGATTTTTCCCTCGCATGGGGGATTTCAAGACTACGGGGCACATTTTTAAGGTGAGAGGAAAGAGATTTTAAAAAGAAATGAGGGGCAATTATTTTACACAGAGGGTGGCTCATGTGTGGAATGAACTTCCTGATTAAGTGGTGGGTTTGGGTACAATTACAACGTTTAAAAGACATTTGGCTAAGTGACCGAAGAGAAAGGTTTGGAGGGATATGGGCCAGGAGTGGGCAGGTGGGATATAGTTTAGTTTGGGATTATGTTCGGCATGGACTGGTTGGACCGAAGGGTTTGTTTCCATGCCGTATGACTCTATAATCACTAGAAACTACTTTTATGAAGATTATATTTGCTGCTGTGGTAATGTATTCAGATATATTGTCTTGCCTCTCCTCCACTTTAATATCATTATCAGTAGTTGGACAGCCTGCAGCACATTTACAAGGTAGGGATGCAAAACTGAACCTTAAGATTTGCCAGCTCATTACAGAGGCTTCTTAATCAGTGCTCGCTTTATAGTTTTCTTCCCATTCTCTCGTCTCTCCACCGTTCCCCAAAATTATCAGCCATCCCCCATGCTAAGTGAGTAGGCTCACTTACTGCGGAGTCATCTTCAGAAGGAAGCCTTTGCAAACTGCTTCTAGCTTTGAGACAACACAGGTTCACTGCCTGGTTTACATGTGCTGGGGGTAAGGGAACTCTTGTCACAGTTTGACACCACTATGATTCAAGCTCTCCCTGGCAGAGTTATAAAAAGAAAAACACCAAGGGAGGGAATTGTGTCAAATACTGAGGAATCAGGTAAGTCAAAACATAGATTTTTGGTAATTAACACTTATTTAACGAGCGCATTCAAGAGAATAAAATTACCCACAGGCATAACAGTACTCTGGAGTAAATGGAGGGCAGTTACTGAACACACTCCTGGCAGGCTAGTTCACTAACACGTGGAACTCATTTCCTCACGTTCTTTAGGCTACAGTCCAACTGTCCGGATTGCTGACATGTGACCAGACTTCCAGCACAGCAACTCCCACTAATCCCAAAAAGCTCAGCAATCTCATTAATCCGAGGGAAACACATCAATCCTATCCATCCCAAGAAATTACAGCAATTCTTTAATCCAAGGGAATTACAACAATCCTATTAATCCCCAAGAGTCCCAGGAATCCCATTAATATGAGATTTTCCAGTAAGTGCCATTAATCACAGTGAATCACTGCAATCCCTTTAATTCCAGAAAACAGAACAATTCAGAACTAACCTCAGTCAGGAAAATGTGGCAGTTTTATTAATCCTTAATTGCAAGAGTTCATCTCAAGCTGATCTCGAACCTGGAGAAAGTGAGGACTGCAGATGCTGGAGATCAGGATCGAGAGTGTGGTGCTGGAAAAACACAGGGGGGTCAGGCAGCATCCGAGGAGCAGGAAAATTGACGTTTCGGTAAGGCTTTCCTGATTCTCCTGTTCCTCAGATGCTGCCTGACCTGCAGCACCACACTCTCAACTTTGATCTCTAACCCGGCCAAAGTTGCTATCTTGAAATAGTGTCTTGATGGTCAGACCCTCCTTTCCACTCAGCTGGTGGGATTCCTTTGTAAAAACAATTAATAAATCTCATCTCCCTCTGAGGCTTTCAACTGAAACAAGGCTCAGTCCTTCAATGAATCACATTCTTCAAGCTTCTTAAAAGGTACCCAGCTAATAAGAATCTTTGGGGAAAAAGCTAATTTGTTTGGAAAAATGAGGTTTTGCACTACAATAACTGGACACTTGAAGATACTTTAAAGAGCTTAGTGTGTGGCATCTATATCAGTTTAACAGTTAACTAGAATCTAATCTGTGTAAAATGTCTCCCAGAGAGGTAGCACATCTAAATCTTGCAGATGACGAGACCTGGTAGAAAAGGGGCTCTGACCTTGAGTAACAGATTCTCATTCAGAATCATAGTTCATGTAGTTTATTTCATAATTATTATAGTTTTTTAAAATTTATTTATCTCATAGTAAATGTACTTGTTGTTCAATTTAGTGGCCCCACAAAATTTCAACAGTCAACTCAATTTCGAGTCAATTTTTCCTCAAATACCGCAATCTACTGCAATGTCCGAGTAATCAGTTAAAGAGAGTCATAGCGATGTATAGCACAGAAACAGACCCTTTGGTCCGACTCGCCCATGCCCACCTGATATCCTAAATGAATCTAGTCCCATTTGTCAGCACTTGGCCCGTATCCCTCTAAACCCTTCCAATTCATATACCCATCCAGATGTCTCTTAAATTCTGTAATTGTACCAGCCTCTATCACTTTCTCCGGCAGCTCACTCCACACACGTACCACCCTTTGCTTGAAAAAGTTACCCCTTAGGTCCCTTTTAAATTTTTCCCCTCTCACCCTAAATGTTTGCCCTCTAGTTTTGGACTGCCCCTACCTCAGGCAGCTCTTGCAAACTGCTTCTAGCTTTGAGACAACACAGGTTCACTGCCTGGTTTACATGTCCTGGGGGTAAGGGAACTCTTGTCACAGTTTGACACCACTATGATTCAAGGTCTCCCTGGCAGAGTTATAAAAAGAAAAACGCCAAGGGAGGGAATTGTGTCAAATACTGAGAAATCAGGTAAGTCAAAACATAGATTTTTGGTAATTAACACTTATTTAACAAGCACATTCAATTTACTCTATCTATTTATCCTATCCATGCCCCTTATAATTTTATAAACCTCTGTAAGATCACCCCTCAGCCTGCAACGCTCCAGGGAAAACAGCCCCAGCCGATTCAGCCTCTCCCTATAGCTCAAACCCCCCAACCCTGACAACATTCTTATAAATCTTTTCTGAACGTTTTCAAGTTTCACAATATTAAAAATCACACAACACCAAATTATAGTCCAACAGGTGTATTTGGAAGTAAGAGCTTTCAGATAGCTGCTCCTTCATCTGGTAACAATGGGACAGGATCATCAGACACAACTTATAGCAATAGATCACAGTGTCATGCAATTAAAACGATAAATTGAGGAAACGTAGATTGCTGTTAAGTCTTTCATCTTTTAGAATAGGTTGCAGGTTTCGGTTCATTAATATATAAATCCCAGAACTTCTTTTAAGCCGCATTCTCGAGATAACTTAAGGTTTTATGAAAAAAGGACATCTCAGCTCAGACAATGCATTAAAGGTGTGAGGTTAGAGTTGGTATGTATCCTAATCTTGAGTCAGACTGGTTCTATTTCCAAAGTAGGAATTTATAAAATATCACTGTGATCTTTTGCTATAAATTCTGTGTCTTATGATCCTGCTCAACAAGTTACCTGATGAAGGAGCAGTGCTCTGAAAGTTAGTATTTCCACATAAACCTGTTGGACTATAACCTGGTGTTATGTGAATTTTTAATTTTGTCCACCCCAGTCCAACACTGGCACCTCCACATCAAAGTTTCCCAACATCCTTCCTACAGGAGGGAGACAAGAATTGCATGCAGTATTCCAAAAGTGGCCTAACCAATGTCCTGTACAGCCGCAACATGACTTCCCAATTCCTATACTCAATGCTCTGACCAATAAAGGAAAGCATACCAAATGCTTTCTTCACTATCTTATTTACCTGCGATTCCATTTTCAAGGAACTATGAATCTGCACTCCAAAGTCTCTTTGTTAAGCAACACTCCCCAGGAGTATAAGGCCTGCCCTGATTTAAGGATGTGAATGAGATGGCTCTCTGCCAGTGAGTTTTATTTAAAATAATTTAAGTGATTTACTGTAAATAAAGTATAAAGGTGATGTGTATTCCTCATGCATTACATTTCTATCACTTAGTCTGTCTTTTTACATCAATTATGCATACCTCTTGATTATCCAGAATATTTGATCATCCAGGAGGAAAGTCAGAGAAAATGGGTGAGATTCTTAATGATTACTTTGCGTCGGTATTCATTGAGGAGAGGAACATGACGGATGTTGAGGTTAGGGATAGGTCTTTGATTACTCTAGGTCAAGTCGCATAAGGAGGGAGGAAGTGTTGGGTATTCTAAAAGGCATTAAGGTCCGGATGGGATCTATCCCAGGTTACTGAGGGAAGTGAGGGAGGAAATAGCTGGGGCCTTAACAGATATCTTTGTAGCATCCTTGAACATGGGGCGAGATCCCAGAGGACTGGAGAATTGCTAATGTTGTCCTCTTGTTTAAGAAGGGTAGCAGGGATAATCCAGGTAATTATAGACCAGTGAGCCTGACGTCAGTGGTAGGGAAGCTACTGGAGAAGATACTGAGGGATAGGTTAAATACCCATTTGGAATAAAATGGGCATATCAATGATAGGCGGCATAGTTTTGTGCAGGGAAGGTCATGTCTTACAAACCTAATAAAATTTTTTTGAAGAGGTGACAAAGTTGACTGATGACTTCAGTAAGGTGTTTGATCAGGTTTGATAAAGAACTGTCAGAGAATACAGCAGAATATAGATAGATTGGAGAGTTGGGCAGAGAAATGGCAGATGGAGTTTAACTTGGACAAATGCGAGTTTTGGAAGAGCCAATTCAAGAGTGAACTATACAGTAAATGGAAAAGTCCTGGAGAAAACTGATGTACAGAGAGATCTGGGTGTTCAGGTCCATTGTTCCCTGAAGGTGGCAAAGCAGGTCAGTAGAGTGATCAAGAAGGCATATGGCATGCTTTCCTTCATCGGACGGGGTATTGATTACAAGAGTTGGCAGGTCGTGTTACAGTTGTGGAGGACTTTGGTTCGGCCACATTTGAAATATTGCATACAGTTCTGGTCACCACATTACCAAAAGGCTGTGGATGCTTTGGAGAGTGTGCAGAGAAGGTTCACTAGGATGTTGCCTGGTATGGAGGGCACTAGCTATGAAGAGAGATTGGGTAGGTTAGGATTATTTTCATTAGAAAGATGGAGATTGAGGGGGGACCAGATTGAGGCCTACAAAATCATGAGAGGTATAGACAGGGTGGATGGCAAGAAGCTTTTTCCCCAGAGTGGAGGACTCAATTATGAGGGGTCATGAGTACAAAGTGAGAGGGGAAATGTTTAGGGGAGATATGCATGGAACTTTCTTCACGCAGTGGCTGCCTGGAACACATTGCCAGCGGAAGTGGTAGGGGCGGGCATGATAGCATCATTTAAGATGAATCTAGACAGATACATGAATGGGCAGGGAGCAAAAGGATACAGATCCTTAGAAAATAAGTGTCAGGTTTAGATAGAGGATCTTGATCAGTGTAGGCTTGGAGGGCCGAAGGGCCTGTTCCTGTGCTGTAATGTTCTTTGTTCTTTGCTCTAGCACACTCCTGGTTCCATAGGTATCAGATTATAAAATGTTTACTATAATTACTATGATTTCTCAGTAGTTTTGATAGTGATGTGATTTTGCATCCCTGATGATGCGGACTACCTTCGTTACAGGTGAACATTAACCCTTTACACTGCACTTCCCAAGCTCCTGGTCACAGCTTTGATGGCAGGCCACTGTGTCTTCCCTTTCACAAAGCTGGCCTGACCACGGAGGCTATTCCTTTAATTTGAAATGCTTTAATTTTGCCGAGACAGCAGCTCGAGCATGTGCTGCCTGTCATTGAACCTATCATTCACAGCAGCTCCTGCCAGGCCTGAGGGCTGCTCCATGGCCTTCCAGCTTTGGGAGTTCACTTACCATCCCTCACTGGTTGACAGGTTCACTCTCTGGGCATAAATCTGCGGAGGAGACTCTCAGCCAAGTTGGCTGTCTGTATCACCATGGGAAGGGTAGGAGTGTGTTGTAATAGCTGTTTGACCCCAATGTCACAGCCATAGAATCATAGAATCCCTACAGTTCAAAAAGAGGCCATTTGGCCCATCGGGTCTGCACCAACCCTCCAAAGAGCATCCCATCGAGACCCATCCCCTGACCCCACCTCTATAACCCATTTCCGTTGGCTAATCCAACTAGCCTACACATCCCTGAACAATCTAACATGGCCAATCCACCTAACCTGCACATCTTTGGGCTGTGAGAGGAAACGTAAGCACCTGGAGGAAAGCAACACAGCAAGTATAAAATCAAAATCCTACCCCTTGTCAAAGTGAAGGAATCCAGCACAGCCCCATCTCATGCCATAGCACATACTAGGATCAAACACGTAAAGTACCTGGGGTGTATTGACCTACTCTGTGTGTATTGAGACATTGTGCAGAATGTGGTCTGTAAGATACAGGTATCTGCTGTATACCATCAAGTGCTTACTGCTCTAACATGAGGAAACTGCAGAGAGGAAGAAGTTGCTGAATCAGATATAAGGCATAAGTTCAGACAGGGAGTCACCGTTGGTCAAAAGCTCCAGACTAATATCTAACTATCTGACAGTGACAAATTGCCCTTGTCACTGTCTTTTACAATCCACATTGATGAATTCTGTTATTAATGGCAGCACAAGAACTGCTCTGTATAACTAGATATTGACCCCTTCTCGCTCCATCACTAGATTACTTCCATACATTGCAACAACTGAACATCTTTCCAGTAAATCTATTGGCCACCTAATCACATCTGAGAAAGAAAATCCGGCCCCAACACCATTTCATTACTGTCAATGAGGTAGTACATTCATATAGTTAACTTGTTTCCTTCCCCATAGCTCATTGTTTGCCAGTTATTGATTATTGATGGTGTAACCCTCAAAGTAATTGCGTCTTTGAACCTAAAGCCTGTGGGTCAAAGACACCCCAGGGCTGAGTATATCATCTAAATCAACACTCCAGTCCAATCAAAATAAACCTGTGTTTATATAGTGCCTTTTTCACAGCAAAGAAACCTCCAGACATTGGTGTACATTTGAAGTGGTCATTGTTATAACGGAGGAAATGCAGCACTTCAAGCCCCCACATAACTAACACGGTGATAATTCTTTTATTCCATTGAGCAATGTGGGCATTACTGGCTGGGCCAGCATACATCGCCCATCCCTAATTGCGCCTTGAGAAGGTATTGGTGAGCTGCCTCCTTGAACCGCTGTAGTCCACATGCTGTATGTTGACCCACAATGCCATTTAGGAGAAAATTCTAGGATCTTGACCCAGCAACACTGAAGAAATGGTGATATCACTCCAAGTTAGGATGGTGAGTTGCTTGGAGAGAAAGTATCTGCTGCCCTTGTCCTTCCAGACAGAAATGGTTGTGGGTTTGGAATGTTGATTGGACATTGCCAATCATATCACTTTGCAAGCTGATCTTATCTGTTGGTTAAGCTGATAGTTGATTGATTTTTCCAAATGTGAGGCAAGGCCACTATCTGCAGCTGGAGTGTTGGCAAGTCTAAGCCTTTCTCTGTGGACCCACACTTGGCCCATCAAGTCTACAATGACCCTCTGAAGAACATCCAACCCAGACTCTCATCCTATCCCCACAATCCTGTCCATTTTGTTCTTACCATGGCCAATCCACCTAACCTGCACATCTTTGGACTGTGGGAGGAAACCCATGCAGACCCAGGGAGAATGTGCCAACTCCACACAGACAGACACCTGACAATGGATTTGACTCTGGGTCCCTGACGCTGTGAGGCAGCAGTGCTAACCACTGAGCCACAGTGCTGCTATTGTTAAGAATATGTAATTTCATAATTCATGTTTTAGGAATGCGACGTTTTAGTTTGGGGATTAAAATTTTTGAGGTAAGATAAATGAACAACATTCAGTTTGAGAAGCTGTAAACTGACCTAAAGTAATCACAATTCAGAGGATGTTCCACATTTATTTATCCAGTTCAGATTTGAAAACAAGAAAACACTAAACAATGGAGGACTCTTCTCTGAATTTTTTGGAGGAGACTATTGTTATCTTAATAAATTACTTAAATTATTAGTTTCCCAGAACAAGAGGAAAGTTTGAGAATTTGAACTAATTAGTTTAGATCTCTATCTGGGATATCTCTGGTTTGCCATATTGCCATGGATGGAGATAGTTGGCAGGGAGGATTTTTCTTCATGAGTATTGGGTTTTAATCTGCATAGTTTTTTGTGAAACAGACAGTCAGTTAAATTCTGGGTTTGTGTGTTTTGCTGATCTAAACAGAGGGCTATCAGAAATCAAGGTGTGTTTTCAAATTTGGAATTACGAATAACAAAGCATTGAGGCTCATGTTTGAACTGGAGTGTCCAAATCACAAGGGGTTCAGGGAGAGTTAGAGGGATGCTTAAAATCATTTAACTAGTGTCCAGCTAAGAAATCCCATGGTGTAGAAAATGGCAGGAATATTGAGGAGAGTTAAAATGAATATGTGAGAGCTCTGGCACACCTTAGGTTACTCCCAGGATTTGTGATGGAATCCACAAGAGCCTATAAAGTATAGGGGAACTCTCAGATGGAAATGGATGTAGGATCAGTTGCATGTTGAGATTTTCAGGTGTAAAATGTAGGTGTTTTTGAAATGCAGTGTTAACTTAGTAGTACTTGTTTTGCTTAAAAGTTTTTTTTTGTAACCTAAGGCATGAAATCTTGTGGCTTAATTCTTTCAATTAAAGCTTTTAAAAGTTACTGGCCCTTTCTAAGGTCATAAAAATATGAGAGGAGTTGGATCAGGGATGACGAAGGAAACATAGGTAGGGAAGGAGACAGAATCATAGAATCCTTACAGATTAGAAGCAGGCCATTCAGCCCATTGAGTTCATACTGACCGTCCGAAGAACGTCTCACCCAGACCCACTCCCCTACCCTATCCCTGTAACCCCATGTAGGAATAAGTTACAAGTACTGGGAGATAAGAATGGGCTGGAGAGTAGAGACTTCATGGAGGGTAAAACAAGGGATGGGAGGGGAGAGAGTTGGGAAGGAAGGGTGCAAGGGGAGTGTGATTATGGAACAGGGAAAAAAAAGAGGAAGAAGAAATGAAGATGAGGAAGAAATAAATATTGTGAGGGAGCAAAGTAGAGGAGATGAGGGAGAAAAGATTTCTGATAAAGGAGGGGGAGGCAAGGTTGGAAAAGGGAGTGGAAATGGAGGGTAAAGGAGGAGATTGAGAGAGGAGATGGAGATGGGAAAGGGAAGGCGTAGAGAAGAGAATAGATGAAGGGAAAACAAGGCGGATGGAAGAAGTTAACATGTGAGTGATGTAGTCAACAATATAGAAACAGGTATGGAGGGTATGAAAGATCTGAAAGCAAGACATTTATAGAGCAGATGACTGAAAATAATATCTCTGCCAGTTTGTCCCTTGTGAGTGGAATACTGAGTTATTC
The DNA here is from genome assembly GCF_037043375.1 of Chiloscyllium plagiosum. NCBI lineage: Eukaryota > Metazoa > Chordata > Chondrichthyes > Orectolobiformes > Hemiscylliidae > Chiloscyllium > Chiloscyllium plagiosum. The sequence continues at coordinate 9,727,326 of NW_028270163.1, read as the reverse complement.
TCGGTAATGTTTCTTTCTAAGATTAGCGGTTTATGATAATAAGACAATTAGCACCCACAGTCAAATCTACATAAATGCAAATCTAACAATGGAAGCATATTCTCACAATGACTGTTTTAAAGAGAGAAAAAAATACAAACTCATTTTATTCAGTGCAGTCAATATGTTTGTAGAATTACCAGAGCAGTTGAAAAGCTATTTTTCTTAAGCTTTTTTGTGTGAACATTACACTTTACAGATAAGGGGTGCACAGATTTCAAAGCTCGATGCGTTGTGAGTCAGAGTGATGGCAAATTGTTGAAAATTCAACTCAACATTTCAAGGCTGAGATTGATCAATTTTTCTTGAGGAAAGATCTCACAGGATCCGGGCCCAAGGCAGGTAAAGTCAAGCCAGCCACAATTGCATTGAGTGGTGGTACATCCTGGTTATACACTGCTCATCATTACTTGTCTCTGTTGCATGATTCCCGGACTTTCTTGGCATTTGGTGCATGGATCGTAGTGCGAACTGTGTCACATTTTAAGGAAACGGATGCTTCCATGGTGTCCACAACGTTGCCATTGGTCCCTCAAGTTGGCCATTTTGGAAGTCAGGAAAAGAATACTTTTTGTTGACTGCATCTGAATGTCTTTCCTTTTAGTGAGAAAGTTGGTGGAAAGTAGCAGGAAGATTTGGACTGAGGCAAACAAGTTGGTAAAGGGGTCAAATATTGCTATGTTGAAAAATTTCCAAGGTTTGACCAAGAGAAATTCAATGATGGACTTGTTTTGTTGGAAAATTAAATCAAAGTTGTTGTCAATGTTGCCTTGATTGTGAGAGTCAATGTGGACTTTGAATCTATAATAGTGTAAAATAGGTGATAGCAAGTTGACAGCCCTCTTCCATCATCCTGCTTTTTAAATTCATGCGAAGTATTTATTGTTAGTATCAGAAAATTATAATATATGGACCAGTCACCTTTAATCCCATAGACTGATTTAAAACCTGAGAGTTTCAACTGAAAGAGAGCATTTTTAAATGAACCAAAACACTGCATTTTAAAATGGCTGTAGACATCACCTGACCTGAAAGGGAGGTCAAGTTTCTAATAACCCTCTGATTTGGGTTAACAGGTGTCATGTTCCACGTGTCGCAGAATTTCACACCGGCAATCTGGGAAACCACCCAAGGATAAAAAACACGTGCCACCTAGTCTGCAGAAATTTCCGAGATAAAGGAAAGCTACCAAAATGCAAAAGGATGCTGAAGGTTCCTTATCTGCTTCAATGGCATCTTGGTAGTTTTATCAATGGGAAATTGAAAGCTGTTTGTTAACATGGATTGTTCCCATTGTGTGACAGTATCACTCTCGTTATGATCAGAAGCTTACTTGTTTGTTACAGAGGTAAATAATATCAAGAGGTCCTGCAGGATGGAATTATAACAGTTCTCTTTCTCAATAGGTTTTATTTCAAGCTCAGATCCTATCTCGTTTACAAATCAGGGAATACCCCAAAAAATAGAGAATATCAAGAAGAGTTGTATCACCGAGTCCCTAAAAAAATAAACTGCAGTTTAATGGAGACTGTCTGAAGCTTACATTTTCAACAACTCTGTCAAAACTGCAAGACCAAAAGGACCCTCAACCATATAACTGTTTTTACTTCAGGAATTTAAGCTATTCCCAGCTCCACTTCCCTCAGCTTCCCCCCACATGTTCTGTACGGCAAGCCAGTGTGCACGTGTATACGTATGGAAGGGTTTTACTTTTTAAACAAGTTTACAATAAAACATTTTTTGACACCTTTTTTGGGATTATGGTCACCATGAACTGGTTGGACTGAAGGGTCTATTTCTGTGATGTATGACTCTAATTAAACTATCTCTGATTTTTGTGAATACGAGAGAACTATTTGGTTTATTTCTTTATGTAGTTTGGTACATGATAAAATACACAGTAAATTGAAAAAATGATATTGTTTTAAACCATATCTCTGTAATAACCAATAATTGGTGGAGAAACTCTGCAGGTTTGGTGGTATCAGTGAACTTTGGATGTATGAAGAAGATTCTGATTGGACTTGGAATGTTAGCTGTGTTTATCTTTCCACAGTTGCTGCCGAGTTTCGCCAGCTCTTTCTGGTTTTATTCAGACCTCCAGCCCCAGCAGTACTTTGCCTTTATGTTATCGCCAAATGAAAAAGAGGGGAATGTCTTCATCCCCTCAGAGTTGGTTGTAACATTAGATAACTACATATTCTTTGTCAGGTGGGTTTTCCAACACTTATGAAGATGATCAAGGAGAAAACAGTCAGCATCTTTGCTGTGTAAGTGGAGTCTAAAAGGGCAATTGTACATCTCTGCACCATCAGTCTCTGCTGAACCACAGAAGATGCATCAGACTCATTTCAAAGCCATTGTGCACTTTTCCAATGAAACTTACTGCTGTAAGTACTACTACCAGCACAGATGAAATGTCTTAAGAGAGGACTGAAAATCTGTGGGGAATAGAGTTTTATATTACAGGCCCAAGAAAGGACAAGGGACTTGGCCTTTACCATGCACCTCCAAGGTTCTAAATATACAGAAATGTATTATGGTTATGTTCGCATTGACTAGCCAGACTACGCACTTGGGAAGATTAATTAGCTTCCATGAATTGGAGGAAATGCGAGCTTTCATATAGACACTGGTATGGACCAGAGCTTTGTAATTCAATGTATTATTCAAAACTGTCAGTAACACAACAATTTGCAATCATATAGCACTGTTAACACAGTAAAATATACCAAGGGTTTCACAAAGTGTTATCAGACAAAATCTAACACCAATCCACAAAAGCAGATATTCAGACAAGTGACTACAAAGTCTTAATTTAGTAATACATTAATATACTTCGTTTCCAGCACACCATACTGAAAGCTCAACTGGCAATCTTAAATAGGTCATCAGCCTCATTCTTTGCACATTTAGGACTATCCAGTATATGCTGACTCATTACAGAATCACGTCTGAGGCTGGACACTGCTGCAAGTTTTGTCAGTGTGGGCCAGGACGTACAGTCAGTATTTTGCTTGTTGCAAAAAGGGGAAGGGATATGCCAGTTATTGGGACTACAGACTTGGAGTCACATTGGCACTGAAATTCATACACCATTTTATTTATTCAGGTAGCACAAAGGTTGGTTTTTGCCTTAAACTGGCATTCTTGTGTATTGTCCTGGTGAGTGAAAATGAAAAATGTATTTTTTTATTAGCAATATGCAATTAAATTTCTTGTCCAACCAAGACTAGCTACTAGAATGCCAAGGCAAACACTCCAGCCCCAACTGATTACTTTAGAAGCTTGATCACTGCTCTTAAGTTGTCAAATCTATACACAGCAAGATCTCACACACAAGCAAATGAGGTTTGACCAGGGCTTCTGCTTCTGTGGCAGTACTTAAGAGGAAAACAATGGAGTGGATATGGAATCTTTAGCAAGTACATGAGCAGGCAACTTGAGACTTTTAATATCTGCCAATGCAGCAGGCTTTGGGCGTCAACAGTGGCTCAGTGATCGCTCCTTCCTTCTGTTAAAGAGAAAACGAGCAGCAGAGGGCTAAGGGGTTAATTCTAGAGCTTCGGACTCAGTCAACTGAAGGCACAGCCTCCAATGGTGGAGCTATAAGCAAAGTGGGGATTTTTAAAAGTCTGGAAGATGTCAGAGAGCAGGAGGGAATTCTCGAGGTAAGGCGGATGGTGAGGCCACGGGAAATCCAATAAAAATGCAACTCAGAATTTTCAAAATGTGATGCGCTGGTCCAGGATTGACTGCGCTTGACCTTCTCAGTCTGTCAGACCTTTACAGCTAATGGTTTTATGTTGATCCTATCCACATTTAACCTATATTTGGTCCTAGGTAGGTGCTGCTTCTCCCCTGGCCCTGCTTTGTAGCAGGGGAGAACCATGTAGTCTGTCTTACTGTCTGCTGGCATTAAGTAAATAGCTTGTAATATAACCACACAGCACCAAGTCCCTCCACCACCATTCTCTCACCCCCAGCTTGCTGCAAAGAATGTCAAGTGATTGCCACGCAGCATTAATTACAGATTCACACGTGACCTACTCACTTGGAAAAGTGATACAGGCTGTAATTAATTAAGTTGTCCGCACTATGCCAGGGGCAATTTACATAAGAATGAATAAGCAGCAATACATTTTAATATGCTCCGAAGGTAATTAAAATATAAGCGAATGGGAAAGAGCTTTTACCAATTAGGAGTCAGTTTCTTAATTGACATTTAAAATTTCCTGTGTAGGTTATTCTGCTCACAACACTGTTAGAACCTTAAAGCACCCTCCCTTCTTTTGCCCTTGACTTGATTGCCTACTCTATAGTGTTCTTTGCTTTTTACTTTGCATTAATGTTCATTCTGCACAGTAACCCAGTCATTTAACTTTCACTTATTTACCCATACAAGAAATTGCATATGGAAATTCAGTTTGGGTACATTGATTGCTTGTGAAACCACTGCACATAAGTAAATAATAACATTAAAGACAAACTAACATACTCTATCCCAGAAATTTAACTTTAATTAAAATAAGTATTAAAACCAGCCCAGTGCAATTAGAATAAATCAGTCAGTGAGTCTACACTGAGTACATATCCTCATCTATACATCAGCTCCTGTTAACAGTTCTTACATACTAATGCACATTTGAGCTCACAGCCAACTTGCCCTGCAAGATTATAGTCTCGTCCCTGAACACATCCAACAGCGACACTGAGACAAGCTGCGATTCTCATCGCTCACGAAACTCTCCACTTTCGTCAAACTTTTTCATATGCAGATTTCGTCAAAGATATTCAACTCAACAAATACCCTTCCTTCCAGGCCTCTCTGTACTCAGTGCGCATTCCTCAGAAACCACCTCTGATGAGAGGGAAGGTACAATCGAGGGGGAGCCTTGGAGTCACGGTGCATAGGTAATGAGGCAAGTTTCAGAAAATAGCATGAAAAGTCTCACTAGAGAAACCCTCTCTGAAAGCTACCAAAACTGACACTTGTTCCAAAAAGGGCAGGGCTCTTAACTACAGCACTGTAAGAATTCCAAGATTGTAGGATCTATGCAAAAAGCTTTTATTTTTCTGAAATCATGTAGTTGTGTATGTTCTGTGGTTATCACCTTTATGTATTGCTCCCTCCAAACCAGCTATCACCCAATTTGACACATGGATGCTTGCAGTTATTAACTGTTTCACCATCTACATAATGGTCCTTCATCGGAGCAATATCATTAAATGGCTTTTTTCCTAAAGTCTACACCTAGTTCTTTCATTTTGCTTTTGTTAAGTTTAAGGGAATTGGTATCATAACTATGTTACAATCTTCTCTACAGAGTTCCTCCAGATGACATTGTTATTACCAATGAGACCACTCTGTTGTCCTGCTCTGACTGTCAGTCATTGGGATAGAGGACAAAAAGTATGGGTGATCACACACGACACCAATCATTAACATCTACATCAACTCAGAGTAGATGTACTATTAGTCCTGATGGACTCAGGTCTGAACAGCCTTGTCCACTGATTTAGGAGGTTGATAGACAAACTGTTGCTGAACCACATGTGGAACAATAGGGTCTAAAAGACATATTGACACAATTCACCACAAAACATTCTTAACACCGCTGACCTTCATAAATCCTCTACCTATTCTGAAAGCTCAGTAGTCTCTCTTCTCAGTGATGGAAATGTGTTGCTGGAAAAGCGCAGCAGGTCAGGCAGCATCTAGGGAACAGGAGAATCGACGTTTCGGGCATTAGCCCTTCTTCAGGAGCGTCGATTCTCCTGTTCCCTAGATGCTGCCTGACCTGCTGCGCTTTTCCAGCAACACATTTCCATCTCTGATCTCCAGCATCTGCAGACCTCACTTTCTCCTCTCTTCTCAGTGACCCTGCTTCTAGTGTCCTTGCTGTAAACCAGGTCTTTTTGCAGCTTTTTAATTTTAGGTGCTCAATGATAATTTGACTCACTGATTCACTGTGTTAACCAGTGACATTTTTTAATGTAAAAGAAGGGAAATGGGCTGCGATTTCAAATCATCTCAAAAGCCACTGTCCAGAAATTCCTGAGGTCTGAGCACTGTCACAGTTTGCCTTACATCACCCAGCCAATATGTGTGGTACTAGTCCTAGCACCTGGAATCATTGGAATGTATGGGCAAACACTTTTGAGTAGAGTTACCAACTCTGGTTAAAGAATAGAAAGTCTTTCATTTGTTTTCCAACCTGAGGACATCCTAAAAAAATAAACATAAACTTCATAAAACTAAAGGATTTTCTTTTGTGCGAAACTCATTATTGTAGGAAACTCAGCCATTAATCTGTATCAGGCAAGGCTGCACAAATTACAACATAAAACCATAGAGGCCCAACACTGAGGAAAGAAGCCATTTGATCCATTGAATCTGAAGAGATTCCCAGACCCACAGCATACCCTATTCCTGTAATTCTGCATTTCCCATGGCTAACTCACCTACCCTGTGCATCCCTGGACACAATGGGGAAATTGAACATGGCCAAACCACACTGTGGGCGGAAATCGGAGTACCCGGAGGAAACCCACACTGACTTACGGAGAATGTGCTAATTTCACACAGTTGCCTCAGGTTTGAATTAAACCCAGGTCCCTGACATTATGAGGCAGCAGTGCTAACCACTGAGCCACTGTGCTGCCCAAACGGCACCAAACAGATCATTTTCACTTCTTTGTAATAGGGTCAAGAGAATGTTTATATTTGTGTTATTACTAGCGCCTCATGATATCTGCCAGCTCTACCAGCACATGGTTCAGAGGAAATGGTGTTTGGGTTAGTTCATTACCACCAACCCTCTTAGAACATAGAACAATACAGCCCTTCGGCCTTCGATGTTGCATGACCTGTGAACTATTCTCAGCTCGTTCCCCTACACTATCCCATCATCATCCATGTGCTTATCCAAGGATTGTTTAAATCTCCCTAATGTGGCTGAGTTACCTACATTAGCAGGTAGGGCATTCCACACCCTTCCCACTCTCTGTGTAAAGAACCTGCCTCTGACCTCTGTCTTAAATCTATCACTCCTCAATTTGTAGTTATGCCCCCTCGTACAAGCTGACACCATCATCCTAGGAAAAAGACTTTCACTTTCTACCCTATCTAATCCTCTGATCATCTTTTATGTCTCTGTCAAATCCCCCCTCAGCCTTCTTCTTGCCAATGAGAACAGACCCAAGTCTCTCAACCTTTCCTCATAAGACCTTCTCTCCAGACCAGGCAACATCCTGGTAAATCTCCTCTGCACCTTTTCCAATGCTTCCACATCCTTCCCGAAATATGGCGGCCAGAACTGTTCATAATATTCCAAGCGCGGCCGCACTAGCGTTTTGTATAGTTGCAATATGATATTGCGGCTCCGGAACTCAATCCCTCTACTAATGAAACCTAACACACCGTATGCCTTCTTAACAGCACTATCAACTTGGGTGGTAACTTACAGGGATCTATGTACATGGACTTCCAGATCCCTCTGCACATCCACACTACCAAGAATTTTTCCATTGACCCTGTACTCTACCTTCCTGTTATTCTTTCCAAGGTGCATCACCTCACATTTAGTTGCATTGAACTCCATTTGCCACCTCTCAGCCCAATTCTGCAGTTTATCCAACCTTATCAAAGGCTTTACTGAAGTCCATATATACCATGACAACTGCCCTACCCTCATCTATATGCTTGGTCACCTTCTCAAAAAACTCGATGAGGTTTGTGAGACATGACCTGCCCTTGACAAAACCATGTTGATGATCTGAAATCAAATTATTGCTTGCTAGATGATTATCTTATCTCTTATAATCCTTTCCAAAACCTTTCCTACAACAGAAGTAAGGCTCACTGGTCTATAATTACCTGGGTCTTCTCTACTGCCCTTCTTGAACAAGGGCACAACATTTGCAATCCTCCAGTCCTCTGGTACCAGACCTGTAGACAATGACGATTCAAATATCAAAGCCAAAGGCTCCACTATCTCCACCATAGCTTCCCAGAGAATCCTTGGATTAATCCCATCCAGCCTAGCGGACTTGTCTACTTTCAATCCTTTTAGAATTGATAACATCTGTTCGTAACTAACCTCGATCTTTTCTAGTCTCTTTAGTCAATACTAAGTCCAGGGCTGGACAGTCAATGCTGGACAAGACAGCACTGTAGAGTTTACACAGAAGAGGCACAGTTCTTAGTTAACAAGATGGTTCATTGCATGAAGGCAGCAAGTCCAACTTCAATACAAGTTAGACATGATAATGAGGACTCTGGGGAGCTTTAAAGGATGCATCTGCTCACTTCAAAGGGGAGTCCAGCTCTCACTGTCTCCACCCACAGACTTTGTTTAATACCAACAGAATGGTTGGAGCTCAATGTAGCAAAGAACATGAATTCCTTCAGAACCAATGGGCAGAATCCTTCTGGGTACATAACAATATGGATACTGGCGACAAAGTTGGGGGACTCACAAGATTTTAGTCAAAGTGTTAAACAGTGAGGCGGGTTTCTCGCTAAGGAGTGCGGAGATGTCTATTTGCATACATTAACATCCTCATTATAACGTCATCTCAGTTCACTGATACACAGGTTCCCATACTCCCACCATCTTGAGAGAAACTAGATGATGACAATTCCCAACGTGAAAGTCAGAGCAGATACCTGCCGACTCCATCTCACTGTTAACTCATCAGTCACAAACATCTCAGGGCACAGTGCAAGGGCACCAACAGCATGCAGTTCCCTTCCATCAGGAGAAAGTGAGGACTGCAGATGCTGGAGATCAGCATCGAGAGTGTGGTGCTGGCAAAGCACAGTAGGTCAAGCATCATCCGAGGAGCAGGAGAATTGACATTTCGTGCATAAGCCCTTCATCAGGAATGGATGCTGCCTGACCTGCTGTGCTTTTCCGACACCACACTCTCGACTAGTACCATTCCAGCAGGACCTCCAGGTGATTATCAGTAAAGTGTGATGCCACTTACCCTCTGTCCAATGTGTCTGGGATAAAGAAAATGAGCTGCGCAAGATAGCTGCAGACTGCCAGTATTTGACCGGGCACATGACTGGGCTTTAAAGATTGTGCCAGGAGGGCCCGGAGTGGCCAATAATTCTGACTGTGATGAGTAGGAGAACACAGTGAGCAGGGGCATGATGCACAGGTAATAAGGTGAGCTTGGGAAGATACACGTACCATTCCATACACGTACCACCCTCTGCGTGAAAACGTTGCCCCTTAGGTCTCTTTTATATCTTTCCCCGCTCACCCTAAACCTATGCCCTCTAGTTCTGGACTCCCCGACCCCAGGGAAAAGGCTTTGACTATGCATCCTATCCATGCCCCTCATAATTTTGTAAACCTCTATAAGGTCACCCCTCAGCCTCCGACGCTCCAGGGAAAACAGCCCCAGCCTGTTCAGCTTTTCCCTGTAGCTCAGATCCCCCAACCCTGGCAACATCCTTGTAAATCTTTTCTGAACCCTTTCAAGTTTCACAACATCTTTCCGATAGGGAGGAGACCAGAATTGCATGTAATATTCCAACAGTGATCTAACCAATGTCCCGTACAGCCACAACATGACCTCCCAACTCCTGTACTCAACACTCTGACCAAGAAAGGAAAGCATACCAAACGCCTTCTTCACTATCCTATCTACCTGCGACTCCACTTTCAAGGAGCTATGAACCTGCACTCCAAGGTCTCTTTGTTCAGTAGCACTCCCTAGGACCTTACCATTAAGTGTATAAGTCCTGCTAAGATTTGCTTTCCCAAAACATGACTTCTTGCTGTTGGTTATATGATACAGCCTTCCCCCAACATAGGCATAGGCATTGGACTATTTTTTGCATAATTGAATGATTTGTGACTGTCAGTCCAATGCCCATTTTATCCCCTTATTTCGCTATAACCAATATGAAAAAGTGTTCTAAGGATCTGTTTCCATGCTGTACATCTCTATGACTCTATGACTCCAAAATTGAATGAATAATCTATTTTTAAAAAAAAGTAACGTAGAGTTTTGCCGGCTGCAGCTTTGCTCAGATGCTACCTGAGAAATTAGTCTCTAATACCCGAAACCTCCAGTTTCATCCTCGGGTCTTGGCATTTCCAACTGGGAGGCATATAATATGGTCCTTCTGGGATTGTACAAATGCCTGAAGAAGTTTAATGTCACCACATTGGAGAATTAGCAAAGTTTGCCCCATTGACTGTAAACACTGAGGAAATCCCAATGGGCTACTCTCTGTGGATGGACTGAAGGGTCTGTTTCTGTCCTGTATGACTCTATGTAGGAGGCTGGACCTTTCAGCTTCCATTTATAACGTGCAAGAGGAAAGGGATCCGACAGTTCTCTTCCTACTGTCCCTCGGGAATTACAGATATGACTGAAAACACAGAGATTTATTTCATTTGATCAGAAGTGACAATAGTTTTTTCCAGAGGAAAAAGAATTCACATTGATCACAAAACATGCATTTTTGCTTTGTGATAGATTGAGTCATTAAAAATACATTGCAATAGATATGGCTGCTTGCCAACAGGAAGCTTGTTACAAAAGGTATAGAACATCTCGAAAAAGATCGTGGATTAAATAAACTACAATACTTTGTAAGTAGGCCAATTAAGTAAACAGCAAGCCATGCATAATCAAGTATGGATTATTAACCTGCTACTCATTGTTCACTTAATGAAGACGGTATTGATGTCATCAAACAGAAGAGATGGTTGCAGCTCCATAGCACCATATTATTTTGAAATTTTTCAAGTTGATTCACTTTGGTGTGCAAGTCAGTTTGGAATTTCTTGCAACAGATTAAACTTGTGCATAAAGCAAATCAGCAGTTTCCTAATGGATTAAGTCTCCCATGAATTAAGAGCCATATCCATTGAATGAATGAGATAATATGCTATAGAATTAAATATGGTTCACAATTCCAATAGAATTACATGAAAATATGGGATTTCCAACATATTATCTGGCATTCTCTGCCAGATTAGCCTCATGAATTCTGGCTAAAACTAACAGTCTGGTTTAGTTTCAAGTAGACGAATGACATTGATGCAGAAAGACAGCAAGAAATTAGGAGTAAAAATTTTCAATGACAGTTTCAATGACAAACAAAGACAGTACAGAAATTTACAGCAGTCAGTGGTACTGGAGTTATTAAAAAACAGAGAGCTGAAACCAGAAATCTGAGATTTTCTGAGCCACTCTTTGGAACAAGAGGAGGTCATTCAAGCCCTTGAGCCTGTTCCACCATTCACTTGGATTACGGTTGATGTGTATCTGTACTCTGTCTGTGGCCTTGGTTCCATAACCCTTACAACACTTACTTAAACAAAATCTATCAAAATTTTCAATAGCTGTTAAGGAGAGAGAGTTTCACATGTCCGTTTCTCTTTGTGTGAAAAGTTTACCTGATTTAACACCTAGTTCTAGATTAGATTACTTACAGTGTGGAAACAGGCCCTTCGGCCCAACAAGTCCACACCGACCCGCCGAAGCGTAACCCACCCAGACCCATTCCCCTACATTTACCCCTTCACCTAACACTACGGGCAATTTAGCATGGCCAATTCGCCTAACCTGCACATTTTTTGGATTGTGGGAGGAAACCGGAGCACCCGGAGGAAACCCACGCAGACACGGGGAGAATGTGCAAACTCCACACAGTCAGTCACCTGAGGCGGGAATTGAACCCGTGTCTCTGGTGCTGTGAGGCAACAGTGCTAACCACTGTGCCACCGTGCCACCCACAATTTAAAGGGGTTTGCTCTCTTCTTCTGAACCCCAAAGCTAAAGGAAGTTGCTTTTTTCCTAGTTATCCAATCGTCATAAACACCTCAATGAGAATATCCATTAACCTTCTATACTCAAGAGATTACAAACCTATACCATGCATATGCCCTCATAGTGTATGCTGTGTTTGAAGTGAAAGGAAAATGGTGATTCTGATCTGTCTGCACCTTTTCTGTGGCTGTAACACTGTATTCTGCACTCTGTTCTGCTATCCTGATGCACTTTGTATTGTACGATCTGCCTGTGCAGCATGCAAAACAACACTTTTCACAGTATCTCGGTACATGTGACAGCAATCAATCAATCAAGTAGCTTCTAAAAGAGGAGAGAACCCCCTGGTCCTCACCTTCCACCCCACCAACCTCCGCATAAACCGCATCATCTACCGACATTTCCGCCACTGACAAATGGACCCTACCACCACAGATATATCTCCCTTCCCACCCCTATCCGCTTTTTGCAAAGACCGTTCCCTCTGTGACTACCTGGTCAGGTCTACGCCCCACAACAATCCACCGTCCCCTCCTGGCACTTTCCTCTGCCACTGCAGGAATTGCACAACCTGTGCCCACACCTCCCCCTTCACCTCCATCTAAGGCCTTCCACATGGCCCTATGAACCCTCTCCTGAGCCTTCCACATCCAAAGTTTCACCTGCACATCCACTAATGATATTTACTGTATCCGTTGCTCCCGATGCAGTCTCCTTTACACTGGGGAGACTGGATGTCTTCTCACAGTGTGGTTTAGGGAATATCTCCGGGACACCCGCACCAATCAATCCCTCTGCTCCGTGGCCGAACATTTCAACTCCCCCTCCCAGTCTGCTAAGGACATGCAGGTTCTGGGCCTCCTCCACCGCCGCTCCCTCACCATGCCTGGAGGAAGAACGCCTCATCTTCCACCTCGGAACACTTCAACTCCAGGGCATCAATGTGGACTTCACCTGTTTCCTAATTTCCCCCCTACCCCCACCTTACCCCAGCTCAGCACCATCGCCATGACCTGTCCTACCTGCCAATCTTCCTTCCCACTTATCCGCTCCACCCTATCATCTTCATCCCCACCTCCATCCACCTATTGCACTCTTAGCTACCTTCTCCCCAGCCCCACCCCCCTCCCATTTATCTCTCCACCCTGGAGGCTCCCAGCCTCATTCCTGATGAAGGGATCTTTCCTGAAACGTC